>NC_133517.1:77302500-78502500 GCF_049354715.1 Callithrix jacchus
CACTGCACTCCAGCCTGGGCAACAGAGCAAGACTAGGTCTCAAAAATCAAAATAAAGATGCTCACTCAAGCATCCAGATCTGACTTTCTCATGAGCTTCTCTTATAAAAATCTTGCTTCTAAAAGTGATACTAAGAATAATTTTATGAGACAACCATTTCACTTTCAAAGCTTCCTGAAATAAACTATCATGCATGATTTTTATCACAAAGCTGTAGGTATAGGAAGAGCATGTAGTATCATCCATTTAGAAAAAGAAATGGATGCATAAAGAAATTAAATAAGAAAAAAGAGACTTGTGATGATGTAGCCAGTTCCTAGGAGGCACTACCTCACCAGTATGGGGCCAACTTGCAGCATAATTAATTGGCTTGATATCTCAAACAACACAAAACATTTCCATTCAGAAACCCAGAGGAGGATCCAGGACCAAAATGGTTTAGATATATCCTTTGCTTAGAGGTGTTCTGCACTGGGACTCAGCCTTAAATTAGAGGAGAGATGATGATGAACCCTCAGCTCATTCCAAACCTTCTGTGAAGTGAACCTGCCAAGTTTGATCTGTCAGCACTTGTGGTAATGAAATAATTTATGAAGGTCTGTGATGATAGAATTGAACCAGATTTTAAAATCTTTCCTTACTACATAGAACAAAAATGCACTTTGAACTGAGAGATTTCAAATCAATGATCAAAATAATTCTATCTGACTGATCTTTGGAATGAGTACATGTAGCATAGTTACCTAACTGCTGGGGACCAATTCGTATCCATTTGTAAGGCTGCAAGGACTTTCTGTTATTTTACTGAACACCTAAACACAACTACATGTTGGAGAAGAAAATAATTCTGTTGATGAGGGTGTGGGATTCTACTAAAACTGAATCGTGTTTCAGAAAAAAGTTATCTTTAAAAATAGTAAGTATAGTGTATATATTGGTACACTTGAACTTCACAATGAAAATGACTGTTGGTCATCACCAAGTCTGGGGGACTAGCTGAATAAAAGAAAACGATTTGGCCAATACACAGTCTTTCCTGTTTTAATAATTCTATGATGTACGCAAGTGGAATTTTCCTGGAGTCTCAAGAGTATTCTTTTTGTTTTTCCAAACTTCTTTATTGTACAACAGCAACCGCTTCTACACACAGTTGATCTTATTGATGTGGCATTTTCTTGCAAAGTTGCCCAGAAAAGGGGCTGTTGTGATGTCTTCAGAGTTCATAATTTCCTTGGCATTCACACGAAATTTTGCATATCTTTTTACCTGATCAATTCTAGAAAGACCAATTAACAAGATCAACACTAAAAGAGTTGAAGCTGTAAGATTCTTCATCTGGAGTTAGTTAAGTTTTCTATAATGAGGTAGTGGAAAAAAGAAGAGCTAATTCCAGCCAGGGGATACTCATGCAAAATAATAGAATCATCCTCTGGAAAGCATTTAGGAGATCATCTCTATTTTCTATTTCTAGTCAAGACATCATCTAAGCCATTTCAACTCTTCAAACTACTTGCAAACTTTTGGAAGGCTCCAGAGAAAGAGAACCACATCCTCTGCTCCCTCTCCTTTGACAGCCTTATTATCGGGAAGAGGCTTTAATTTCTGGAAATCAAATGGCTCTACAGAAGACAGACGCCTACACCTGACTGATTTTGCCCAGAAGTTGAAAAGAAAAAACAAAAAACGTTTTATATATATATAAAATAAGACTTTAAGTCAAAGCTGATGACTTTAAAAAGTTACTGAAATAGTATTGAGAAAGACTAACACCATTCCTGCTTAGTATTGAAATGTTTCATTCAGATTTATATGATTTTTAAATAGGTTTTTATATTTTCAGCCAAATAATCCATGTTTTTATGGAAAATTATAAAAGGGAAAACAAAAAGAAAAAGGTCATTCATAATTCAACCTCCCAAGCAGCCACTGTTAAAAATCACTTTTGTATAAAACAATTTCTACATAAGAATCTCTGTGAGCATGTTCTAATGATGCGCTCATCCTTGTTACAATTTTGTAACTGTTCTTGTACTCATTGGTCATTGCACCACCATCTTTCCATATTTAAAAATCTACCAACACCTGTGAAGAGAAGGGAAGAAAATTAAAAAATAATAGATAAAAATAGATATCTAATGATAGTTTCAATTAATTTTAAATTAAATGTATTTGATGTTTCAGAAATCACTTTAGACTTCCAAGTCTGGTGAAAGTAGGACGGCCTATGTGCTCGTAACAACTTCTCCCCTGAAACAACCAAAAAGCTATAGGACATATTTAAACAGGCACTTTCTAAATGCATTGTTAACCTAGTGAAAACATTTTGTAAAATCCATAAGGGTCAAAAATTAATAAAAGGCTCCTGGAAATCCAGAGAGGTGTGCAAATACTGAGGCAGGCTTTTGTCCTGGGGCATCTGCCAAACCCTGGAGACTGCGCTTTGCTGCACCAGCCTCTCAAGCTCAAGGCTGGGGCCCCCAAAAGAGAATTTTTCCAGGAGATCCCCACAGAAAGCTGGCAACCTAAATGACCATACCTTCCATGAAAGTGAGATCCAGAAATAAACCTGCTCTCAGAGCGAACAGTAAATTATGTATTTATTTATTTTTAATCTTGGACCTAGATAACTAAGTGAGGAGAGATTTTCCTCTGAGCTATACAGCCCTCAAACAGCCTTCCTCCAGGTTTGGAGCCTGAATTCATATGATCTGTGTGAGTTTCAATAACTTGCATCTAAATATTATTTTAAATTGGTCCCAGGTTGATATTGTTGCTAAACACCCAGCAAAAGCAAATTCAGTCCTTTCTAGAGAAGCTCACTTTAAACACAGGCCTTGAACAGTTCCATAGATAGTGTTCCAAAGCATATGAATACATTATTTTTTAGAAATCACAAAACCACATAAGGAGATAAGACACTATAAGCAATAGCCAGCAGAAATAAAACAAGTGGACAATGGACTCATATCTACAAAGACTTTAAATAAGGATATTAATAAGCATGCAATAAGTTATGTTTGAAATATTTTAAAAAGAGAATTGAGGAGGGGGACTCAAGATGGCAGCGTGGTGAGAACAACCCAGGATTGAAGCTCTCGGTGAATGCACGGAGAGGGTGAGTCAGGGCCGCATTTCCAGACGGATCTTTGTTGCCCACAGAACAGGGAAATTCCCAGGTATAAAAGAGACGTGGGACGCCAGGCAGAGGTTTTGGCTGGTGCAGCTGGCAGCCGGTGTGGCCAACAGCCGGCACTATAGCGCAGCAGCACTACACAGCCCTCCGCACAAAGTGCACTGGTCCGGGTGCCCTGTTGAACAGGCAATCTGAGACTTGAGAGGGCTGAACTTGAGACTGAACGAGACTTGGACAGTGAGCCAGCCCAGGAGATTCCAGGGAAACAGCATTTGAGGTAGCACAGTGGGACAAACAAAACGAAGATTCCAAACGCTCCAGGTGGAGAGGTTCCCTGAGGGCACAGCTGAACCCAGGATGGTGCAGCTCCATGGGGGAGAGGCATCCGCCATTACCGAGGCAATCCGCCCCTACTGAGGTACACGCCCATTGCTGACGCAGCCTGCTGTTGCCGAGGCAACCCACTACAACAGAGAGACTCTGCCGCAGGGCATAGCCCATGGCAGCAGGGCGGAGACCGCAGCAGCAGGACAGAGCCTGCAGCAACAGGGTGAACCTCACACCAGCAGGGCGGAGCCTTGGCAGGCAAATAGTGACTAGACTGCCCCCTAGCTGGGCAGGACAGCACAACGGACACTCACAAAGAAAGCCCCAACGCCCCCGAGACAGAGCATCTGAGAAAAAAAGGTTTTTTTTTTTAATGAATTCTCTTGCAGCAGAATTAAATGTAGCAGCCTAACAGCCCTGACTGAACAACAGAGCTCACAGCTCAGCACTTGAGCTCCTATAAAGTACAGACTGTCTCCTCAAGCAGCTCCCTGACCCTTCTATATCCAGAAGACTGACATTTGGCAGACATCGTTCTGGAACAAAGATAGCAGAAAAAGAAACTGGTAGCATCCCTCACAGTTACGCAGCTGCTATAGGTGTACCCCAGACAAGCAGGGCCTGGAGTGGACCTCAGCAGTCGTACAGTGGAGGGGCTAGACTGGTAGAAGGAAAACCAAGTAACAGAAATACTTCATCATCAACAATCTGGGCGTCCACTCAGAGACCCAATCGAAAAGTCAGCAATTACACAGATGACAGGTGGATAAATCCACAAAGATGGGAAGAAACCAGCGCAAAAATGGGAAAACACCCGAAACCAGAACACCTCGCCTCCTAGAAAGGACCAAAACTCCTCACCAGCAAGGGAACAAAGCTGGACGGAGAATGACTGTGATGAAATGACGGAATTAGACTTCAGAAGGTGGATAATGAGAAACTTTTGTGAGCTAAAAGAACATGTTTTTTAAATCAATGCAAAGAAACTAAGAACCTTGAAAAAATATTCTAGGAAATGATAACAAGAATGGATAACTTAGAGAGGAATATGAATGAATTAAAGGAGCTGAAAAACACAATACGAGAACTTCGCGAAGCATGCACAAGTTTCAATAGCCGAATAGACCAAGCAGAAGAAAGAATATCTGAAGTCGAAGATCAACTCAATGAAATAAAAGGAGAAACCAAGATCAGAGAAAAAAGCACAAAAAGGAATGAACAAAGTCTCCAAGAAATGTGGGACTATGTGAAAAGACCTAACCTACATTTGATAGGTGTACCAGAATGTGACAAAGAGAATGAATCCAAGCTGGAAAATACTCTTCAGGACATTATCCAGGAAAATTTCCCCCACCTAGCAAGACAGGCCAACACTCAAATGCAGGAAATGCAGAGAACACCACAAAGATATTCTGTAAGAAGAGCAACCCCAAGGCACATAATCGTCAGATTCAACAGGGTTGAAATAAAGGAGAAAATACTAAGGGCAGCCACAGAGAAGGTCAGGTCACCCACAAAGGGAAGCACATCAGACTCATAGCAGATCTCTCGGCAGAAACACTACAAGCCAGAAGAGAGTAGGGGCCAATATTCAACATCCTTAAAGAAAAGAACTTTCAACCCAGAATTTCATATCCAGCCAAACTGAGCTTCAGAAGTGAAGGAAAAGTAAAATCCTTTGCGAACAAGCAAGTACTCAGAGATTTTGTCACCACCAGGCCTGCTTTACAAGAGCTCCTGAAAGAGGCACTACACATAGAAAGGAACAACCAGTACCAGCCATTCCAAAATCACACTAAATGCTAAAGAGCATCAACATAATGAAGAATCTACAACAACTAACAGGCAAAACAGCCAGCTAGCATTGAAATGGCAGTATCAAATTCACACATAACAATATTAACCCTAAATGTAAATGGACTAAATGCACCAATCAAAAGACACAGACTGGCAAATTGGATAAAAAGCCAAAACCCATCAGTGTGCTGTATTCAGGAAACACATCTCATATGCAAGGATACACAAGGCTCAAAATAAAGGGATGGAGGAAGATTTACCAAGAAAATGGAGAGAAAAAAAAAGCAGGAGTTGCAATTATCATCTCTGATAAAATAGACTTTAAAGCAACAAAGATCAAAAGAGACAAAGAAGGCCATTACATAATGGTAAAAGGATTGATACAACAAGAAGAGCTAACGATCCTAAACATATATGGTCCCAATATAGCAGCACCCAGATACATAAGGCAAGTTCTTAATGACTTACAAAGAGACTTAGACTCCTACACAATAATAGTGGGAGACTTTAACACTCTACTGTCAATATTAGACCGATCAACCAGACAGAAATCAATAAGGATATCCAGGGCTTGAACTCAGACCTGGAGCAAGCAAACCTGATAGACATTTACAGAACTCTCCACCCCAAATCCAAGAATATACATTCTTCTCAGCACCACATCACACCTACTCAAAAATTGACCACATAATTGGAAGTAAAGCACTCCTCAGCAAATGCAAAACAACTGAAATCATAACAAACAGTCTCCCAGACCATAGTGCAATCAAGTTAGAACTCAGAATTCAGAAACCAACCCAGAACCACACAGCTTCATGGAAACTGAACAACTGGCTCTTGAATGTTGACTGGATAAACAATGAAATGGCAGAAATAAAGAAGTTCTTCGAAACTAATGAGAACGAAGACAAAACATGCCAGAATATCTGGGACACATTTAAAGCAGTCTCTAGAGGAAAATATATAGCAATAAGTGCCCATATGAGGAGAGTGGAGAGATCCAAAATTGACACCCTATTGTCAAAATTGAAAGAGCTAGAGGAGCAAGATCAAAAAAACTCAAAACCCAGCAGAAGACAAAAAATAACTAAGATCAGAGCTGAACTGAAGGAGATAGAGACACAAAAAAACCCTTCAAAAAATCAATAAATCCAAGAGCTGGTTTTTTGAAAAGATCAACAAAATAGACCACTAGCCAGATTGATTAAAAATAAAAGAGAGAACAACCAAATAGATGCAATAAAAAAATGATAAAGGGGAAATCACCACAGATTCCACAGAAATTCAAACCATCATCAGAGAATATTACAAACAATTCTATGCACATAAACTACTAAACCTGGAAGAAATGGATAAATTCCTGGACTCCTGTGTCCTCCCAAGCCTAAACCAGGAGGAAGCTGAAACTATGAATAGACCAATAACAAGGTCAGACGTTGAGGCAGCAATTAAGAGCCTACCACACAAAAAAAGCCCAGGTCCAGATGGGTTCACAGCCGAATTCTACCAGACACGCAAAGAGGAGCTGGTACCATTCCTTCTGAAACTATTCCAAATAATCCAAAAAGAAGAAATCCTTCCCAAATCATTTTATGAGACCAATATCATCCTGATACCAAAACCCGGCAGAGACCCAACAAGAAAAAAAAACTTCAGGCCAATATTCATGATGAACATAGATGCAAAAATCTTCAATAAAATATTGGCAAGCCGATTGCAACAGCAAATCAAAAAACTTATCCGTCATGATCAAGTAGGATTCATCCCGGGGATGCAAGGCTGGTTCAACATACGAAAGTCTATAAACGTAATTCACCACATAAACAGAACCAAAATCAAAAACCACATGATTATCTCAATTGACGCAGAGAAGGCATTTGACAAAATTCAGCAGCCCTTTGTGCTAAAAACCCTCAATAAACTCAGTATCGATGGAATGTATCTCAAAGTAACAAAAGCTATTTATGACAAACCAACAGCCAATATCATACTGAATGGGCAAAAACTGGAAGCATTCCCTTTGAAATCCGGCACTAGACAAGGATGCCCTCTTTCACCACTCCTATTCAATATAGTACTGGAAGTTCTAGCCAGAGCAATCAGGCAAGAAAAAGAAATAAAGGGTATTCAAATAGGAAAGGTGGAAGCCAAATTGTCTCTATTTGCAGATGACATGATAGTATACCTAGAAGACCCCATTGCCTCAGCCCAAAAACTCCTGAAATTGATAAGCAACTTCAGCAAAGTCTCAGGATATAAAATCAATGTGCAAAAATCACCAAGCATTCCTCTACACCAATAACAGACTTAAAGAGAGCCAAATCGAGAATGAACTGCCATTCACAATTGCTACAAAAAGAATAAAATACCTAGGAATAGAACTCACAAGGAATGTAAGGGACCTCTTCACGGAAAACTACAAACCACTGCTCAACGAAATAAGAGAGGACACAAACAGATGGAGAAACATTCCATGTTCATGGTTAGGAAGAATTAATATCTTGAAAATGGCTATACTGCCCAAAGTAATTTACAGAATCAATGCTATCCCCATCAAGCTACATTGACTTTCTTCACAGAACTGGAAAAAACCACCATGAACTTCATATGGAACCAAAAGAGAGCCCGCATAGCCAAGTCAATTCTAAGCAAAAAGAACACAGCGGGGGGCATCACACTACGGGATTTCAAACTATACTACAAGGCTACAGTAATCAAAACAGCATGGTACTGGTACCAAAACAGAGATATAGACCAATGGAACAAAACAGAGGCATCGGAGGCAACACAACATATCTACAACCATACAATCTTTGATAAACCTGACAAAAACAAGCAATGGGGAAAGGATTCCATGTTTAACAAATGGTGTTGGGAAAACTGGCTAGCCATGTGCAGAAAGCAGAAACTGGACCCCTTCCTGACACCTTACACTAAAATTAACTCCAGATGGATTAAAGACTTAAACATAAGACCTGGCACCATAAAAACCCTTGAAGGAAATCTAGGCAAAACCATCCAGGACATAGGAGTAGGCAAGGACTTCATGACCAAAACACCAAAAGCATTGGCAACAAAAGCCAAAATAGACAAATGGGACCTAATCAAACTCCACAGCTTCTGCATGGCAAAAGAAACAGTCACTAGAGTGAATCGGCAACGAACAGAATGGGAAAAAATTTTTACAGTTTACCCATCTGACAAACGGCTGATATCCAGAATTTACAAAGAACTCAAACAGATTTACAGAGGAAAAAAAAAAAAAAAACAACAAGCCCATTCAAAATTGGGCAAAGGATATGAACAGACACTTTACAAAAGAAGACATATGAGGCCAACAATCATATGAAAAAATGCTCATCGTCACTGGTCATCAGAGAGATGCAAATCAAAACCACATTGAGATACCATCTCACACCAGTTAGAATGGCGATCATTAAAAAATCTGGAGACAACAGATGCTGGAGAGGATGTGGAGAAAAAGGAACACTTTTACACTGTTGGTGGGAGTGTAAATTAGTTCAACCATTGTGGAAGACAGTGTGGCGATTCCTCATGGCCTTAGAAATAGAAATTCCATTTGACCCAGCAATCCCATTACTGGGTATATATCCAAAGGACTATAAATCGTTCTACTATAAGGACACATGCACACGAATGTTCATTGCAGCACTGTTTACAATAGCAAAGACCTGGAATCAACCCAAATGCCCATTGATGATAGACTGGATTGGGAAAATGTGGCACATAAACACCATGGAATCAGAAATGATGAGTTTGTGTCGTTTGTAGGGACATGGATGAATCTGGAGAACATCATTCTCAGCAAACTGACAAAAGAAGAGATAATGAAATACCACATATTCTCACTCATAGGCAGGTGATGAAAAATGAGAACACATGGACACAGGGAGGGGAGTACTAAACACTGGGGTCTATTGGGGGGAAAAGGGGAGGGCCAGCGGGAGGGGGAGCTGGGGAGGGATAGCCTGGGGAGAAATGCCAAATGTGGGTGAAGGGGAGAAAGGAAGCAAAACACACTGCCATGTGTGTACCTATGCAACTGTCTTGCATGTTCTGCACATGTACCCCAAAACCTAAAATGCAATAAAAATTTTTTTAAAAAAAGAGAATTGAAAATATGAGTAAGAATCAAAGATTATAAAAATAACAGTGTATTTGGAAGAAAAAAATGAGTTTCTAGAAAAGAAAAACCTAGTACTTAAAAAATTAAAAATTCAATGGATCTAGAGAATCAATAATAAGACATGATTTTATACATCATAAAGAAAGCAAGATATAAAATGAATATACAACAATCAATAGAGTATCCATCATATACACACAAGTAATGGAAGACTGAATCCCATTTACAATAGCAATTACAATAGAAGTAACATAGAAGTAACCTTAAGAAAGGTTATTTCTATTGTAATTGTAGAAATTGTAATTAAGAAAGGTTTAAAATCTACATGACGGGAATGTTAAAACAGTTCCAAAAACTTACTTGTGAACTTAAACAAATAGGCAGAGAATGACTTAACGTTATCAAAATGTCAGTTCTCCATAAGTTAATTTTCAGGATTTATAAAGCCCCCATAAAAATGCCAAAAAGCAGGCCAGGTGTGGTGGCTCATATCTATAATCCCAGTACTTTAGGAGGCCGAGGCGGGCAGATCACAAGGTCAGGAGATCAAGACCATCCTGGCTAACACAGTGAAATCCATCTCTATTAAAAATACAAAAAAATTAGGTAGGCTTGGTGGCACGTGCCTGTAGTTTCAGCTACTCAGGAAGCTGAGGCAGGAGAATTGCTTGAACCCAGGAGGTGGAGGTTGCAGTGAGCCAAGATTGCACCACTGCACTTCCAGCATGGGTGACAGAGCAAGACTCCATCTCAGAAAAAAAAAAAAAAAAAAAAAAAAAAAAAAAAAAAAGCTTTGACTATCTTAAAATGAGAGAATTTAATACAAAAATTTATATGAAAAAAAATAAACATGCATGAATGGTCAGGAAAATACTGAAAAAAAAAAAAAGAGCCATCAAAGGACAGGTGGAGGCAGAAATCTCTGTCATACTCAAATATACCAGAAAGCCATTATAATTACAAGATGATTGTACTAGTTCATGAATAGATAGATTACTTAGTGGAATAGATTAGAAAGCACAAGTATATATGGAAATACAATGCATGATAAAGTTGGCATCTCTAATTATTGGGACCAAGATAGACTTTTTAGTAAATTAGGTTAGGACAATTGAAAAGCCATATAGATGATAATATTGTATACTCACAGTCCACACAAGTAAGAAAACCCTAGTGGATAAGGAAACTAATTATAAAACTGAAGCCATGCAAGTATTAGAAGAAAACATAGATAAATACCTCTGAAATCTGGTGATGACAGACTTTCAAACTATGTCTAAAAAAAATCTAGATACAATAAAAGATTCATTAACTCAGTTGTATAAAAATTTTTTAAAGAACTTTTGAATGACACAAAACTGTAAACAAAAATAAAGACAAATGATGAACTGGGAGAAAATATCTTCAACACATATTGCAGATAAAGAACTAATATCACTAATATATAAAGAACTTCTAAACATCAAGATTAAAGAAGGACCAAAACCTTATAGATAAATGGGGAAAATGCATAATGCAGATGATAAACTCCTAAAAAGATACAAAGTGTTCCTCACACTTATGAAAAGGTCTTCTATCTCATTCATAATTACATCCAAATGAAAAATAGAAAAACATTTTACATCTATAAAAGTGGTCAAAATTCATAAGTATGATTATATACTCTGTAGGGTAATAAGCACTCATATTCTGTTGATGGGTGTGCAAAATGATGCAATCTCTGTGGATTAAAATTTGGCAATATCAACAAAACTTGATACACATTTTACACTTTGACCCAGCAACCTAACTTCCAGGAATTTGCCCTGAAGTTTATTTTCAACAATATAAAAATAAATACATACAATGTTATTTATTAAGACATTATTTGTAATTGCCAAAATATTGGAAACAACTCAAACATTCATATGTAGAGAACTGATTGCATGAATTATGATAAATCCTTGCAATAGAATACTGTGCATCTTTTTTTAAAAAAATAAAGAAAACCTATATGAACTGACATAAAATGATTTCCAAGATTTATTTTATTTTATTTTAAGACAGTCTTGCTCTGCCGCCCAGGCTGGAGTACAGTGGTGCAATCTCAGCTCACTGCAACCTCTGCTTCCCAGGTTCAAGTGATTCTCCTGCCTCAGCCTCTGAGTAGTTTGGATTATAGGCAGATGCCACCACGGCCTGATAATTTTTGTATTTTTAGCATAGTTGGGTTTTTACTATGTTGGTCAGGCTGATCTAGAACTCCTGACCTTGTGATCCACCTCCCTTGGCCTCCCAAAGTGCTGGGATTACAGGCACGAGCCACCGTGCCACCGCATGGCCTATTTATTTATTTTGAGATGGAGTCTCACTCTGTCATTCAGGCTGGAGTACAATGGCATGATCACAGCTCACTGCAACCTCCTCCTCCCGGGTTCAAGCAATTCTCTTGCCTCAGCCTCTCAAGCAGCTGGGACTACAGGCACCTGCCACCATGCTCAACTAATTTTTGCATTTGTAGTAGAGATGTGGTCTCACCATGTTAGTCAGGCTGGTCTCTATCTCCTGACCTCAAGGGATCTGCCCTCCTCAGCCTCCTAAAGTGCTGGGATTATAGGGGTAAGCCACTTGTGCCTGGCCCCAATTTATTTTTAAAGAAAATAAGCAAGATACAAAAGCCTGAATGGGAAAAGGTATCATTCTCCAAGATTGAAAATGCTAAGAGTCTAGAATAAGAGGGAAATTAAAAATATTATTTTGGTTCAGATGTAGTGGCTTACGCCTGTAATCCCAGCACTTTGGGAGGCTGAGGGGGGCAGATCACTTGAGGTTAGGAGTTCAAGACCAGCCTGGTCAACATGGTGAAACACCATCTCTATTAAAAATAAAAAATTAGCCAAAACTGGTTCGCATGCCTGTAAACTCAGCTACTTGGGAGGCTGAGGCAGGAAAATCACTTGAATCCAGGAGGTGGAGGTTGCAGTGAGCCAAGATCATGCCATTGCATTCCAGCCTGGGCAACAAGAGTGAAACTCTGTCTCAAAATAAAAACAATTGTTTTGAACTAATTAAGCTTCAAATGCCTTTTGAACTCTTAATTTTAATATGATTTAATTTATTGATATTTTACTTTATGGTTTACATTATTTGTATCTTGCACAAGAATTAAAATACACTTTCCCATAATGCCTTCCAAAATTATCATTTTTTGTTTGTCTTTAATCTAATCTGAAACTAATTTTAGTATGATGTGGTGATTAAATTTTATAATGATTTCTCCAAATTTATTTACTTAATATGTATACAGTATTTTATGTGTGGGGGCACCTTACTGCCTTAAACAAATAGTAACATTTAATTTTCTTAAATACATAACATGTTTATCCCTATTTTACAGATGAGGGAACAGAATTTTGGGGAGTTAAGTAACTTACCCAAGGTCACAAAGGAAGTAAGCAGCAGAGCCAAGGATATTATCCCAGACACTTTGGCTCTGGAATCCATCCTTCTGGTCCCTAAAGAATAGCCAATTGTTCCAGCCAATCGTTCTCCTATTTCTCACTCACTTGCAAGTGTGCCAATACCACAATTTTTACTATGTAATATCTTGTTTCCCATAAAGTTCCACCACCCAATAACTTTAGCATCCAGTAACGATTCTCGCCTAAGTCCATTTTTACTATGTTTGGAATCCTTCTACATTCATTGCTTGGCATTCTACAGTAAGGAAGGCTACTCTAGTAATATCTTTCTTTCTATCTTCCTCTAGATCCATGGATTTTTAATTTTTTTCAATGAACTATAATACATTACTATCGCAATTTATTTTGATTCTCAAATTATTTCATACTTGGCTGTTGGAACCGCTTCAAACTGGCTCTGTATCCTTTTTGACATGACCTCATCCATTTTTTAGCAGTTCTTTTACTTTCAGAAATGAGATGTCCCAGGCTTATCTTGTATTTTCCTTTACTCAGTCCTGGAATCAGTTATTTTTCCGAAGTGCTTCCTACCACTGGGGGAGGGTATCTAGAAACCAGCTCTGAACACTGTTGGGACAGCGTTGCCTCTAGGCTTTTTGCAGCAGGCAGTTCGCTACTACAGGGCTTCTTCTATAACATAATTATCTCTCCTTTCTTCACAGTCAGAAATGTAACTCCCCAAAACATCAATATATTTCCTCCTTTGCTCAATCATACAACACACACAAGATAGTTTCAGAATTGCCACACTCATACCATTATCAATAATGAATTCACTAAATGCAATTCAAGGTTTCTTAGTAATTCTTTGCTCTTTAATGATATTTAACCAAAGGATGGGGTAGAGAAGTTATTTGTATTATTCTCATTTTCCTGTAGGGTATGGATAAATTATTCAATAGAAATATGGTAATGTTTGTTTCTGTTTGTATTAAAAGTTAGGTTTCATGCCCATCGTGTTGCTTTAATTTTGTGTTTTGATTGTACAAACACTAGGTAGTTTACGATAGTCAAAACTGTATGCTGCCATGCAGACTTCCTCACACTGCCACTGCTGGCACACACATGCATGAAGATCCTGCTGTCACCACCCCAACGAAGCACTTTTGCTGGCATGCTTCCCCACCCCACTGGAGTGTGGTTGCCAGCAAACAAGGAACACTCCTCAGCCCCTCCAATGCAGCAGGCACTTAATCTTGAGGGGCAAGAGAGCAAGCCTGTGGGGCAGGTCTCAGCTCCCTCAAAGTTAGAGCACACAGTCCAGGAGTGCTGGGCTGAGTCTCGGCCCCCTGAAATCATCCAGAAACAGAGCCAGTCAACTAAACCCAACTTATATCAGTCAAACTCTCAAGGACATCAAAGAATATATATATATATATATACACACACACACACACACAATATATATATACACACATACACACACACACACACACACAGACGCACACATCCATCCATCCAAGGGAAAGCAATTTCAAAGATTAAAGGAACATCAGCTCACAGAGATAGGAAAGGACCAGTACAAGAACTATGGCAACTCAAAAAGCCAGAGTATCTTCTTACCTTCAAATGACCATACTAGCCCCCCAGCAAAGGTCCTTAACCAGGCTGAAATGGCTAAAATGACAGACATTGAATGGGTCTGTCATGGGTAGCAATGAAGATCATCAAGATTCAGGAGAAAATCAAAATCCCATCCAAGGAATCTAAGGAATCCAATAAAATGATGTAAGAGCTGAAAGATGAAATAGTCATTTTAAGAAATAACCAAACTGGCTGGGCATGTTCGTGCATGCTTATAATCCCAGCACTTTGGGAGGCCAAGGCAGGTCGATCACTTGTGGTCAGGAGTTTGAGACCAGCCTGGCCAACATGGTAAAACCTTGACTCCACTAAAAATACAAAAAGTGGGGTGTGGTAGCACACACCTATAATCTCAGGTACTCAGGAAACTGAGGCAGGAGAATCACTTGAACCAGGAGGTGGAGGTTGCAGTGAGCCAAGATCATGTCATTGCACTGCAGTCTGGGCAACAGAGTGAGACCTCATCAAAGAAGGAAGGGAGGAAGGAAGGAAGGAAGGAAGGAAGGAAGGAAGGAAGGAAGGAAGGAAGGAAGGGAGGGAGGGAGGGAGGGAGGGAGGGAGGGAGGAGGAAGGGGAGAGAGAGGGAGGGAGGAAGGGAGGCAGGGAGGGAGGGAGGGAGGGGAGAGAAATATCCAAACTGATCTGATAGAACTGAAAACTTTACCACAAGAATTTCATAATAAAATTAGAAGTATTAACAACACAATGGAGCAAGCTAAGGAATGAATCTCAGAGATAGAAGACCAGTTCTTTGAATCAATTTAGAAGGCCAAAAATAAAGAGAAAAAAATAAAAGAATGAATAAAACCTCTGAGAAATATGAGATTATGTAAAGAGACCAAACTTGTGACTCATTGGCATCCCTGAAACAGGGAGAAAGAGTACAAGCACTTAGAAAACATACTTAAGGATATTGTCCACAAAAATGTCCCCAACCTCACTAAAGAGGTTGACATTCAAATTTAGGAAATTCAGAGAGCCCCTCTGAGATACTATATAAGACATCCATTCCCGAGAAACACAGTTATCAGATTGTCCAAAGTCAATGTAAAGGAAAAAAAATCTTAAAGGCAGCCAAAGAGAAGGGGCAGGCCACCTACAAGGGGAAACCCATCAGGCTAACAGCAGACTTTTCAGTAGAAACCCTACAAGCCAGAAGAAATGAGGGGCCTATATTCAGCAGTCTTAAAGAAAATAAATCCCAACCAAAAATTTAATATCCAGCCAAACTAGTTGATAAATAAAGGAGAAATAAAATCCTTTTTAGACAAGTAAATGCTAAGGAAAATTGTTACCATCAGACCTATCTTACAACAGACCCTTAAGGAAGTACTAAACATGGAAATAAAAAACCATTTCCAGTCACCACAAAAACACACTTGAGTACATAGATCATAGACACCGTAAAGCAGCTACACAATCAAGTCTGCAAAACAACTAGCTAACAACATGACGACAGGTTCCAATCTACACATCTCAATATTAACCTTGAATGTAAACAGGCTAAACATCTCACTTAAAGGCACAGAGTGGCAAGTTGGATAAAGAAGAAAAACTCAACTCAATGTTGTCTTCAAGAGACTCATCTCACATGCAATGACACCCACAGGCTCAAAGCAAAGGGATGAATAAAAATCTACCAGGTAAATGGAACACAAAAAAGAACAGGGTTACTATTCTAATTTCAGACAAAACAGATTTCAAACCAGGAATAATAAAAAAAGACTAAGAGGGACATTATGTAATGATAAAAGCGTTCAATTCAACAAGAAGACTTAATTTCCCTAAATATATATGTACCCAACACTGGAGCTCCCAGTTCATAAAGCAAATTCTTAGTCCTACAAAAAGACTTAGAGACCTCTCTTCACAAATGACAGTTACAGTGGGCCACTTCAGCACCCACTGGCAGTATTAGACCAATCATTGAGTCAGAAAACTAACAAAAAGATATTGAAGACCCAAACTTAACATCTACAGAACACTACACCCAACAACAGAATATGTATTCTTCTCACTCCTATATGGCAAATATCCTAAAATTGACCACATGCTCTCCACAAAACAGTTCTCAACAAATTCCAAAAAACTAAAATCATACAAATTCCGCTCTCAGACCACAGCACAATGAAAATAAAAATCATACTAAGACAACTTCTCGAAGCCATAAAATTATATGTAAGTTAGCCTGCTCCTGAATGACTTCTGGGTAAACAATAAAATCAAAGCAGAAATCAAGAAATACTTCGATAGTCAAAACTATCTGCTGCCATGCACACTCTAGAAGAAATCTAAAAGAAATATAAATTCCTAGACACACACAACTTGCAGAGATTCAACCAGGAAGAAATTGAAACTTTGAACGGACCAATAATGAGTTCCAAAATTTTCAAACTAATGAAAACAAAGACACAACATACCAGAATGTCTGGAACTCAGCGAAGACAGTGCTAAGAGGAAAGTTTATAGTGCCAAAGCCCACATTGAAAAGTTGGAAAGATCTCTAATTAACAAATTAACATCACACCTAGAGGAGCTGGAGAAACAAAAGCAAACCGACCCAAACTAGCAGAAAACAAGAAATGACCGAAATCAGAGCTGAACTGAATGAAACTGAGATGCAAAGAAAACATACAAAAGATGAATGAAACCAAAAATTGGTCCTTTGAAAGAATAGATAAGAGTGATAGACTTCCAGTGAGACTAACAAATAAAAAAGAGAGAAGATCCAAACAAATAGAATCATAAATGATAAAGGGTTATTACCGCTGATCCAACGGAAATACAAAAAACCCTCAAAGATTATGACAAACACCTCTATGCACATAGACTAGAAAATCTGGAAGAAATGGATAAATTCCCGGAAACGTGTGACTTCCCATGATTGAACCAGGAGGAAATTTGAACTCTAAACAGACCAATAATGAGATCCAAAATTGATTCAGTAATAAAAAGCCTACCAACCAGTAAAAGTCCTGGTCCAGATGAATTCACAGCCAAATTCTACCAGACATATAAAGAAGAGCTGGTACCAGTCCTCCTGGAAGAATATAGACCAAGGAGCAAATCATAATTTCCTCTGGGTGATGAAGTGATAGAAAACTTTCATTCTTTTTTGTTTCCCTTTATTGCTAATGTTCTCCACAATTATTGTGTCTTGCTTTGATAATTTTTAAAGGTAATTTTTATTTTTTTTTTAATTGTGTCGAGGTCTTTTCTGAGTTTGAAAGCATTTAAAAATGTTCTCTGTTCCAGGAATAGAAGTTAAAATTCCAGAGAGGAAGCAGCTAGTTGCAAAGGAGAGAGATGAGACACTGAGGAGAAGTAAGGTTTCCCCCACCCTCCCCCCTCACCCCCACCCCCCACCCCCGGCATCCTCAGCCTATCTGTTCTGAAATTTAGCCAGGTCTTCTCCAGCCCACACTTTTCCTGCCATGAAATGACTCCCTCTGAGTCACACAGACACCTGCGAGAGGCGGATCGAACTGATATTTAGGCAGCAAGCCTAGGAAAAAGCGGAGGGCCTTGCCAAAAACGAATTCAAATGCCTTCTGAGTTTAATTGTTTTCCATTTCACCGTGCTAGATTTACTCCTTGTCTTCTCCTTCCCAAGAATCTTCCTGAAGCTTGGGTACTTAGTCAGGTCTCAGGTGTGAACCATCTGGAAAGAAATCCTTTTGAGAACAAACATTTTCTGTACCAAAATTTGTCAGACTCTGAGTCAAGTGTTAGCTCTGAGTCCTCAACAACCTTAAGATTTCCCAGAATGTCAAGAGAAAAAGAAAGCCACCATAATGGATGATACATTGAGAACCAGGTGGGAAGGTCAATGGGGTCCCTCATGGGTAGGAGCATGTTTGGAGCACAGCCTCCAAGAGATGCACTTCAGTGATGTTTTGCAAACATTAAGACATGGGCTTCCTTATGAAAAGAAAATATAGAACCGGGCTCACAGTGGCTCATGCCTGTAATCCCAGCACTTTGGGAGGCTGAAGCGGACAGATCACTTGAGATCAGGAGTTCGAGACCAGTCTGGCCAACATGGTGAAACCCATCTCTACTAAAAATTAGCTGGGCATGGTTGTGGGCCCCTTAATCCCAAATACTCAGGAGGCTGAGGAAGGAGAATTGGTTGAACCTGGGGGGCAGAGGTTGCATTGAGCCGAGATTGTATAACGGCACTCCAGCCTGGGCAACAGAGTGAGACTCCGTCTCAAAAAAATAAAAGATGGGAGAGCCTCTTTCCCAGAAGACCCTCTACTGGGAGGTGGCCAATGAGCAATGACTTGACTTAGAATTAAAAGAAAATTATGGCTGGGGTCAGGTGTGGTAACTCAAGCCTGCAATCCCGGCACTTTGGGAGGCCAAGGCAGGTGGATCACTTGAGGCCAGGAGTTCAAGATCAGCCTTGCCAACATGGTGAAACCCATCTCTAATAAGAATACAAAAAAAATTATCGAGGCGTGGTTGGTGCTCCCGTCGTCCCAGGTACTTGGGAGGCAGAGGCAGGAGAACCACTTTAAACCAGGAGGCGGAGGTTGCAGTGAGCCAAAATCTGGCCACTGCACTCCAGCTTGGGCGACAGTGCGAAACTCTGAAACTCTGTCTCAAAAAAAAAAAAAAAAAAAAGGAATAGAAAAAGATAAAAGAAAACTTATGGTTGGGTAGGTATTTCAGCCTAGATGCTTGTGACTGTTGTTGTTGTTTTTTAAAAAACATGTTGTTGTTTTTTAAAAAAAAAAAGAAAGAAAACTTGTGATATTGCCACCAACTATTAAGTGTTTTTAAAACTCTTTTTTACCACAATAAATAGATTTACATCATAACCTAGCATACAGTAACATATACTCTAAAACACATTTACAAAGAAAATCTTCCCAAAACAATACATAGCTTTCCTACATGCAGATAGATCATTATTATTCTGTCCTCTTCCTAATGTTTATCATGACGGTTTTAACCCACTCTGGTTTTAGAGTAGGCTGGTTTCAACCTGTGAAATACATTTCACAACCCATTAATAGATCCAAACCTGCCTACATTATTTATATAAGTTGCTTTAGGCGATTTTTTCTGAAATTAGCTTTTAAATTTATTAGCCTTTAAATAAATTTTAGGATTTATTTTTTTACATAAAATTATATTTTGGCCAATACTCTCCAATACTATTATTATCGATACAAATAGGCAGGAGAGGTTGTTCTTTGTTTGACCATGTTATTAGTAAGTTTCTTCTTTAGACAAAACATTCTTAACCTTTTGTCATTAAATATTCTGTCTTTAACTGCTTGTATAGAATCCTTATTGTGTGGCTATTACAGGCATTGCATTTCTGAGTCATTAATATTTGTGAAGCAGGGGAGAAGCAAGTTCTCTAAAAAATGCTACATAAAGTGAGTCCGAAAAACATCATGTTCCTATGTTTTCAAGCATCCAGAAATTATCAATTCTCCCTTGAATAATATGCATGTTACTAAAAATAAGGCATTTCAGTAATTGTGTGATCTTTTTATTATTTTTATTTTATTTTATTTTAGATGGAGTGTTGCCTTGTGGCCCAGGCTAGAGTACAGTGGCACGATCTCGGCTCACTGCGACCTCCAGCTGCCAGGTTCAAGCAATTCTCCTGCCTCAGCCTCCTGAGTAGCTGGGACTACAGGTGCACATCACCCCGCCCAGCTAATTTTTTGTATTTTAGTAGAGATGGGGTTTCACTGTGTTAGCCAGGGTAGTCTCAATCTCCTGACCTCATGATCCACCCACCTCAACTCCCAAAGTGCTGGAATTACAGGTGTGAACCACCACGCCCAGCCCAATTATGTGATCTTAAGGACACTTCTCAGTGACTGTTTGCTTATCTGCAAGATAATAGAATCTCATAGGATTATTGGGACCTTTACATGAAATAATCCAAGAAAGACTGTGGCTCAGGACCAGGTACAACCTAAGTTCATTTTGAAACATTTATGAAGTATTATTATTACCACTATTAATGAATCCCTTGTGTTAGATTAAGTCCTCTGGAAAACAGAGCCTGAAACAAGAATTAAGAGTCTGTTTTGGGAAAGTGAGAGCCTAGAGCAGTGAGAGTGGAAGAAAAGGAGATAAAGCAAGGAAAGACGTAAAACAACACAAGGGCACGTGTTCCGTGCTCTCTGCTGTTTATTTCACGACACATTGCAAAGAGACAAAGCAAGTTTGCCTCGTACACAGAACCTCTCGAGAAGGGTTCCGAGTAGGAACTGCATCTCTGAGCTGTCTATGGAAGGGAGAATGGTGGGGAAATTTACTCACTCTGCTACTCTATCGCCCTCTTTTTTCCCATTGGTTATGTTTTGCTCTGTAAGAAGCTGACTCCTCCGTACTTCTGTGTTGTCGTGTCTAACCCCTTGGCGGCTGCTGAGAAAGTCAGATCCCTGCTGGATTAGTCTGTTTGCATTATTATAAAGGAATATCTGAGACTGGGTAATTTATAAAGAAAAAAAAAGGTTTATTTTGGCTTATGATTCTGCAGGCTGTACAGGAAGCATGGTGCTAGCATCTGCTTCTGGTGAGGGTCTTGGGAAGCTAACAATCATGGTGGAAGGTGAAAGGGGAGCCAGCGTGTCACATGGCAAGAGAGAGAGCAAGAGAGAGGGAGAACTCACCTTGTTACTGCGAGGACAGCACCAAGACATTCATGAGGAATCCGCCCCCAAGACCCAAAACCTCCCACCAGGCTCCCCTCCAACACTGGACATCACACTTCAACATGAGATTTGGAGGGGACAAAACATCTAAACCATATCACCTGCCCTGATTTGTGGTGTTTTATCCCAGTGTTAAAATGGAAGGCCAACCTGGCTGACATGAGGTACAACTAGGAGAGAGAAATTAGAGGTGACTGAGGATAGTATCTAAGGAAGTGTGAGAGGTCTGGGCCTCAGTCAAGTGCTCTCACTGGACTCCTCTCAACCCTTAGTTCATGATCATTTTTTTCCTACATGTTCATTTGTCTTTTATTTTTTTCTGAGGCAGAGTCTCGCTCTGTCACTCAGGCTGAAGTGCAGTAGTGTGATCTCAGCTCACTGCAACCTCCTCCTCCCGGGTTCAAGCATTCTCCCACCTCAGCCTCCAGAGTAGCTGGGATTACAGGTGTGTGCCACAACATCTGGCTAATTTTGTAGTTTTAGTAGAGATGGGGTTTCACCATGTTGGCCAGGCTGGCCTTGAACTCCTGACCTTAAGTGATCCACCCGCCTCAGCCTCCCAAAGTGTTGGGATTACAGGTGTAAGCCACTGAGCCCAGCCTCATTTTTTCTTATTATGATGTAATATTATAAAATGATATCTGTGAACCTATTACCAAGATGAGAACTAGAACGATAATAAATTACAAATATGTATCTATATACACATGGATATGTACATATATAAATATATATACACATATACATAGATACATATACATGCTGTATATTTAGTTTTAGTTATTTTTAACTTGTTTTTTCATTCAATATTAAAGGATTTATTCCTACTGATACATGTAGTTATAATTGATTTTCAATGATACCTAGCATTAATTGTAAGACTGAATTGCATCTCTGTTCTCAGTGTCTAAGCAATGGGTTTTCAGATTGTTGTCCATTTTTTTCTCTTTTGAATATCAATGCCAGTACAGGAATGGGAATGCTGGTTCATAGGGGTTAGGAATATTCAGCCTCATGAGATATTGCCAAACTCCTTTCCAATGTGATTGTGCCAATTTACTCTTCCTCCAGTAATTTATAAGAGATGTAAGAGATTTTGGTGATCACATTTTTCTAAAGCTTGGTTTTACTGGGCTTCTTAATAATTGCCAATTACAATGAAATACTAAATAAAATTAAATAAATGTATTCCGGCTCACAGTGGAATGCTACATATTATTAAAATCAAGTATATATGTAATCAAATATACATATACAAAGATATGTATATTTAATGAATAAGTGTAAAATGATCTATCATTAAGACATAGCAAAATGGCCTTATGTGGCCCAGCAAAGATAGAGCTCTTGGACTGGGAGTGAATGGACAAGGAAATAAATTTCTTTGTGATAACAGCAACAACAGTAGCTAACAGTTGTGGGCTGCCTGATCAGGTATTCTAATTTTATATATAAAGTTAAAGTAAATATGTGAGAAGTAATTTTATTAGACTCATTTTACAAAAGAAAACCTGGGATTCAGAAAGGTTGAGTTGCTTGGGTAAGACCTTAAAGCTGCTTCATGTTAGGAATTAGGATTCAAAACTAAGTCAGCCTAGCTCTACATGCACAATGACAAGAGCATGTAAGACAGTTTGAATCATGTAAAGGTTTCTGGGGGGCCAGGAAGCTAGCGAGATATCTGGGCAAGGCATCTAGAAATCTCTGCCAGCCACACATATACACCATGGGATACTATGCAGCCAGAAAAAACGATGAGTTCGTGTCCTTGGTAGGGACATGGATGAATCTGGAAATCATCATTTCCAGCAAACTGACACAAGAACAGAAAATCAAACACTCATAGGCGGGTGTTGAACAATGAGAACACATGAACACAGGGAGGGGAGCATCACACACTGAGGTCTGTTGGGGACGACTAGGGGAGAGGAAGCGGGGACAGGGAGGTTGGGGAGGGATAACATGGGGAGAAATGCCAGATATAGGTGAGGCGGGATGGAGGCAGCAAACCACGTTGCCATGTATGTACCTATGCAACAGTCCTGCATGATCTGCACATGTACCCCAGAACCTAAAGTACAATAAAATATATATTAAAATAAAATAAATAAATCTTCACCAGCCCTATAGGATTTCACTATTGAAGGATAGCTAGAGAAAAAGAACAAGTTATATCACTAGGTCAGAAAAATAATTTTTTAAAAAATGTTTTTATGTTTATGTTTTTTTAGCTTCTGTTATCTTCAATTTTAGGACAGTCTTTAAAATTTCAGCCTCTCAATCCCTCAATTTTGGCCAGTGAATTCTGAGTGGAAGTAAACATGTGCTATTTATGAGTCAGGACAGAAATATCTGTCCTGAAATATCTGTCAGGACAGGAAATCTGCTCTCAGTGAGAAACCAGATTGGTGAAGCCCACGAAGTGCCTGTGATGATGGGAATGTTCCATAATCCACACTACAATATGTAGTAGCCAGTGGCCACAAGTGGAAAAAACTATCAAGCACTTGAAATGCAGCTTGTGTGATGAAGAGGCTGAAATTTCCATTTTCTTTAATTACTTTTGAATTAAATCTAACTGCATGTGGCTACAGGCTGTGTAAAGCACATCCCCAGTTCTAGGGTTTCTTTTTGTTGCTATGACACATGTTGCTCTCTCTAGCGGTGGCTCCATCAACCTGAGAAGGGGCGACCCAGAACAGCGCTTCCCAGCTGATGGTCAATTTGAGTATGTGTTAAAAAGAAATAAACTTCTATTGCACTGTTTTCCTGCAGTATAGTTTAGCCCATCCTTCGAGACAGAGGAGTAACTAGATGAGAGCTTTAATGGAAGGGTTAGAACTGAGTTTCCATTGCCCGCTGTGGTGCAGGCATCAGCGACCATGTGTTCCATGCACAGACACGGCCTTGGTGGTTTTTTTTTTTTTTTTTTGAGACGGAGTTTCACTCTTGTTGCCCAGGCTGGAGTGCAATAGCACGATCTTGGCTCACCACAACCTCCGCTTCCCAGGTTCAAGCAATTCTTCTGCCTCAGCCTCCCGAGTTGCTGGGATTACAGGCATGCACCACCACGCCCGGCTAATTTTTTACATTTTTAGTAGAGATGGGGTTTCTCCATGTTGGTCAGGCTGGTCTCAAACTCCCAACCTCAGGGGATCTGCTCACCTCAGCCTCCCAAAGTGCTGGATTACAGGTGTGAGCCACCGCACATGGCAATATTTTGTGCTTTTTAGTAAAGACTGGGTTTCACCATGTTGGCAGGATCGTCTTGATCTCCTGACCTCATGATCCGCCCACCTTGGCCTCCCAAAGTGCTGGGATTACAGGTGTGAGCCACTGCACCCAGCCTACAGCCCTTCTCATGCCACCCTCCTGACACCAGCACTGTGGCTTCTCCAGGACGGGGCACTACCCTAAAGAGTGAGAATAAAGCACGTAGTGTTGGCTATCACATAACCTAATTTGAATTTCTGCTCCGCCACTTAATAACCGTGTAAGCTTGGGAAAATTACACTGGCCTTTGAGCTCTAGTTTCAGGGTCTCTTAAAGAGGCATAATGGTAGTCCTTAATTTATAGGGTTATTATGAAGACTAGTTAAGAGAATGTTTATAAATTGGGTGACACATAGTAAGTGTTTGTAGAAAGATCAGCTACCTCTTATATTGTTATTCTCATTACATTCATGGAAACACAGGGGTGCAAGAGCACACGCATAACGGAGAGTCTGCACACACATCTTCAATCTCAAATTCTGACACTCATGAGCTGTCTGACTCTAAGCTATCTAGTTTCTCTCAGATTACTCATTTCCAAAATGGATAATAAAATACAAAAGTGGAGGCTGGGCATGGTGGCTCACGTCTGTAATCCCAGCACTTCAGGAGGCCGAGACAGGCAGATCACCTGAGCTTAGACACTTGAGACCACCCTAGGCCACATGGTGAAACCTGGTCTCCACTAAAATACGAAAAATTAGGTGGGTGTGGTGGTGTGCTCCTGTAGTTCCAGCTACTCAGGAGGCTGATGCATGAGAATCTCTTAAGCTCGGGTGGTGGAGGTTGCAGTGAGCCAAGATCACACCACTGCACTCCGACTTGGGCTACAGAGAGAGATTCCTTCTCAAAAAAAAACCTAACTAAAGTGGAGTTGCTATAAGGGTTAAATGAAAGAGTGTCTTGAAGTGCCTGGCATATAGTAGATGTTCAGCATGGACTCCTTTTACATCCGAGTTGCTGCCTTTCCTTTCTTACCCTCCTCTCTGCATCATACTTACCATTCTCTCTTTCTCCCTTTATTTCTCTGTCACACACAAACACACGCCCCTCTGTATATCCTTCCCGTTATCTTATTTAACCTGGCCATAAACAACTGGACAGTTTCTGGCTGTAATAATAATGCTATAACAATTCCAAATTCACCACACCCTATCATATGCCAAAGGAATTGACCAAGGTAAGCAGAGGTACAGCTGGCAGTGCACCAGGGCCACCGTTTAGCCAGCCCTGAAGAAACAGTAAAGATGTCTCTTGAATTTCTAAGCGTAAGAGATGTAGAAAATGTAACTAATATTCCAGGAAGCAGGAAAGATGTGATACCTTTCCATACCCATCATAAGGATCAAAGCTGAAACACCATAGCAAAAGACAGGCTAACAAGAGAAAAGCATAGCAAATCTATTTAATCAAAGTTTTTCATGACACAGGAGGCTTCAGGAATAAAGAACCAAAGATCCAGAGAAAATGGTTCATTTTTATGCTTAGACTTAGTAAAGAGTAGACAGCCATGTGGAAACATGATTGGACAAAACCGGTATGATCTAATGGTAACAGACTTGGGGAGAGTTAACCCAGAAAGGCCTGTCTGTTCAGATTCTTCTTGGCCTCTCTGTGAAGCACTTCTTCCTCCTGGGCATAGGACAGAAACAGAGCCCCCTGCAGAAGGAGGCTCTTATGACCTACTATCGGACAAGGTGAGCCAGAATTTCTTTACAGCCAGCTCCTACGCAGAAGGCAGCGGAAGGTTAGAAGGATATTGCTGGTTTCTATGACCTGCCTGGGTAAGAAGAATTCTAATTTCTTTTTTGTTGTTTGTTTCTTTTTTGAGATGGAGTCTTGCTCTTGTCGCCCAGGCTGGAATGCAGTGGCACGATCTCAGCTCACTGCAACCTCCGCCTCCTGGGTTCAAGTAATTCTCCTGCCTCGGCCTCCCAAGTAGCTGGGATTACAGGTGTGCACCACCACACCCAACTAATTTTTGTATTTTTAGTAAAGACAGGGTTTCGCCATGTTGACCAGGCTGGTCTTGAATTCCTGACTTCAGATGATCCTCCTGCCTCAGCCTCCCAAAGTGCTGGGATTACAGGCATGAGCCACAGCACCCGGCCTAGAATCCTAATTTCTATGTCTTGCCATTGAAGAGAAAGGAGAGGAGACCTCAGGGCAGGGGAATGTTGGAGAGACAGACTTTGCTTCTGAGGTCTTCCAATCTCCTTTAGTTCTAAGGATTCAGTAAGCCAAAGCATTACATCTCAGGGTGTCATTTTCTGAGCCCCAATGGTGGCATCAGCCTGACCTGGCACAGCTACTCTTTGAGAGTAACAATGAAACCTGGAGGCGGGGTCACATTTCCATAGTGACAGCGGATTATTATGTGGGGACAAAGTGGAGCTTGAAGAGAAAACCTAGAGAGAGAATGAAATCTAGGGTTAATCTCCCAAGAAGCTGCCAAAGATCATGAAGTTCCAGGAGTGGTTGAAGTTGTGTGTCTAAAGCAGAAGAGACGGGAAGCTCTGCTCCCAGGTGAAACTGTTAGACTGAAGGAGACTAAGGAAAAAGGACAACTAAACGTCATGTGGAATTCTGGATAGAATCCCAGAACTAAAAAAAGACGCTAGTTGAAAAGCTAATGAAACCGAAATACCGTCTACATTTAGGTAGTATAATGCCAATTTTAATTTCCCGGTTTTGGTAATTGTATTACGGTTATATAAGGTATTAGCCTAAGAGGAAGGTTATTTGGGGCCAACCCTGCCATCGAGAATAAATAAATTAAAAAGCTGGAATAAATGATTAAAGTATAATTTGCATGCAGCAAAAGGTACAAGTTTTACATTGAAAATGTTTTGCATGAAAATATTTTTATGTAATATACCCATGGGGCCTCAAACTTACACATCCAACCCAGATCAAGATGAGCACTGCCTCCCTCACTCTTGTGTTACAAGTCAATGGTGTTAAAAGTCAATGTCATGATTAACTTTGGGATAAAACAATGGAGTCATGATTAGGAAGGGGACTGACTAACAGGGCCCTGGTAATGTTCTTTTTCCTGATCCCAGTATTGGTTATAGGATTGAGTTCATCTTTTGATAATTAACTGAGCTGTATACTTATGCTTTGTACATTTTTCCATATTCATGTTATACTTCTGTTAAAATACATATTTATCAAGCTGACGGATCACTTGAGGTCAGGAGTTTGAGACCAGCCCAGCCAACATGGTGAAATGCCATCTCTACTAAAAATACACAAAGTAGCCAGGTATGGTGGTGCACTCCTGTAATCCCAGTTACTTGGGAGGCTGGGGCAGGAGAATTGCTTGAACCTGGGAGGCAGATGCTGCAGTGAGTGAGCTGAGAACATGCCACCTGCACTCCAGCCTCGACAGATCGAGACCCTGACTCAAAAAAGAGGGGGGTGGTATTTAAAAAAATATTTGGGTCATTTTTTTTTTTTTAAGAAGAAGGGATGAAGCATCACACTTAATGTGGTTCAGGAAACCAAGCAATAGAAATCATTTTAAAGTCTTTCAGATCCTAGGCACTAAAATTTGTGCCTGGGCCATGTTTTCCACAATTCTCTAAGGGACAAGGTATCCCTAAGCGATATCTGGGCTATTACAGGGTAGTTCATCTGGCCACAGCATTCCAGATGAAAGAATGACCGCTTGGAGGGAATGAGGTTGGCATTTAGAAGAAGACTTTGCTCTTCTTCAAATGAAAAGTCAGGAATGTTTAGTCCAATAGGAGCTGAGCGGGGCCGGCATGTCCACGGTCCAGCTCCAGGAGTGACTCAGGAATGAGAAACAGCAAGAATTGCCTTTCTTTATCATTCACATGAAATTTATACTTCTCCAAGGATATTGCAAGAGAGTTTTTGACTTAACGAGGTGTAGTAGTAGCTACTTGTTTGATTTTAGCAGTTAGGAAGATGAGCGAGCCAAAAATAGAAATGATCGAAACAAACAAACAAAAAGTTGTAACAGGTCAATACTTTTTAAATGAGAATATGTTTTAAAATCAAAACAGAAATTAAACGAACCCTGCAAAAACACAAGGGGGCAGCATTTCATAACATTACAAATGAAGACTGCTGAGTCAGCTTTTGGGGGTAAAGATGTACAAATAAACTGAGTCACCCTATGTAACCTTAAGTCACAGAGATCAAGAGTGGCAAAACAAGGACCATCACTAATGTTTTCCACTGTCAATGGAGTATTTTTGTTTTGAGACAGGGTCGCGCTCTGTTGCCAAGGCTAGAGCGCAGTGGCATGATCTCTGCTCACTGCAAACTTCACCTCACAGATTCAAGTAATTATCCAGCCTCCGCCTCCTGAATAGCTGTGATTACAGGCACACACCACCATGTCTGGCTAATTTTTGTATTTTCAGTAGAGATGAAGTTTCACCGTGTTGGCCAGGCTGATCTCAAACTCCTGACCTCAGATAATCCACCTGCCTCCACCTTCCAAGCTGCTAAAATTACAGGCATGAGCCACCAAGCCTGGCCTAATTGAGTACTTTCCATGTTGTCTCATACGGTGTTCCTGGGTTAAAGATCCCTGCTACATGCTGAAAATGACTGACTTCCCTCCAAAAGACCCACAGATAAGGTTTCCATTTTCTGTGGACACTGACTGGGGCACAGGTGACTGACACCTTGTCACTAAAGATGAATAGTTCAACTGGAGTAAAGCATGAATCAACTTCCAGAACAGACCTATGCCCTCAGTGTGATTATGCACTAATCTTCAACATCAAGGAGGCCTTAAGGGAATGGGTAGGTTGGAGCAGTTTTAAACACGTGTTTTGCAAATATTAAAACTGTGCGTTTTCATTTCTCTCTTGAATCATGTTTTATTGCATTCTCTTAACCTACTCGCTCTGATTAGAAAGACAATGAAGTCAGGCTTTCTGAGGAGAGAAATTAAGGATTTCCGAGAGCACTTTGTAGAGCCCGTCTTTAAATCAAGGTCAGGCCTAAGGGATGAATTTGCCATTTTTCATAACATGGGGAAGCTGCTTTTTCTGCCCATGACAGTCAAGCCTGGAGGCTTGTGCTCCGTGCTTAAAGGTGGCTACCACATCAGAGAGTAGGAAAAAGTCTTGCCTCTTCTCACTAAAGGGATTGTGGGAAGAAGGTATATAGAAAGAAGGAGGATGAAGTGGTCGTGTGTTTGTTTTGGCTTTTCCTCTTGGAAATAAAGCCTGAAGCCCAAAGAAAGCCTATGGGAAGAGAGATCTCTACCCTTCTTCCCAGTCAGGACTCTAGAAATGATGGCCACTTCTTAGCTGCCCAACTTGGTAATGGCCATGTCAAAGTAAAGCTGGCTGTCCTTCGTGGTCAGCAGAGGAAGTAAATGACTCTGAGCTTCCCCAGACAGTTTTCTGTAGAGGGTCCATGAGATCCTGAGGCTCCAAGAGAGACTGGAAGGCAGCAGTGTGGAGACCCTGAAGCTGTCCTATGTGCCCCTGCATCATAGGATGGGGTCATCCCAAAGCAGAACCTGAATGTGGGTGGCAGAGCCCGAGGGCCAGGAGGAAGACACGGTGGAACCAGGGTATGTGTAGGGCCAGAAAGAGTTCACGTGAGACTGAGACAGCCAAAGAGGAGCGCAGGCCCCAGCCAGGCAGAGAGAAAACAGATCACAAATTACAACAGCTTCCGCCTTGCTAAAAGCTGAAGACACAGAACCGTCCTCCTACTTAGACCTGACTCCTTCATTAACTTGAAAGCAGGACAGCATTCCTCCCTCTGTTTCCTAAAGGTGCCTATTAGCCTACTTCCTCTCTTCTATTTGATTCAGTAATAGTTCCCTTATGTCCCTGTTTCTCTAGGGACTTGATATCAAGCCCCTGGTACTGAAGCAGAAAACAACTTGAATGGCATTGAACTGGAAACCTCTCTTTGTTAATTCCCAGATGGTGTTCCAAACCCTTGCATCCCAGGACAGCTTCATCCTTCACTGGGAATGCCTTGTGACCTGGCGCACCGCCTGGGAATTCAAAAAGAAGCCACTGATTTCCCCAACTCTTCTGGGAATCTTATGCCTGGGGACCAGCGATCAGCCCAAATTCATCCACCCAGGGCGTATCATGGCTCCGAGCTAATAGGATGCTTGTCAGCCTGACTTGCATACCCTGGGCATTCTCTCACAAGCCCTGTGAGACAGGTGGCCACAGGTATGCAGTGAGGCCTTTATTCTGAGACCCGGACTATTGTTCTGAGGAACCATAACAGAGATGACAATGTTCCCAGAAGAAACAGAATCCAGGCAACCACCAAGGACACGACTCCGGAACCTCCTCCTGTAAGGCCGTGGGAGTTAGTATGCCTGCAGGTCTAAGGCTCTGGGCTAACTCTCTCCACTGGCCTAGGCAAGAATTCAGGTGACTTGGTAAAGGAGTCCTGTGAGAGGACAAGAGATTTTGGTATTAGTTAGTTAGTTAGTTAGTTAGTTAGCTAGATTTATGACTGTTAACTTGGCCACACCTCCTGAATTCAAACCCCATCTCTGCCACTTACTGGGTGACTTTGGGAAAGTTGCTTAACCTCTCTGTGCTTTGGCATTCTAATCTGTATAATGAGGATATAACACTCCCTGCCCTAGAGGGTTGTTGCAAGAATTAAATGAGACAGAACAAGGTATTCCATGTGAAGTATATGGTGTCTGACACAATAGAAAGGTCAATAAATGTTACCTGTTCTTATTATTAGCTCAATGGGATTAGCTTCCTTAAAGAGACAAAGCTTAAACAAATTCTAGAAAGCAACATATCTTCATACCTAGATAGAAGTAATCAAAACAAAATTATACTTAATTAAAATTTACGGGCACATATTCTAAACCCTAGCCTACTAAATAGCCAACGCTGTATGTAAATAATATGATTCCCTCTACCTTTATTTCTAGGAAGAATTATCAATGTTCTTTGGTAAATTGTCTAATCAAGACTGTACTTATAACCAAGGGGGAAAATTATTAGTAAAACGGCATTCATGCCAGGCATTGTGGCTCACACCTGTGATCCCAACACTTTGGGAGGCCGAGGCAGGCAGATCACATGAGGCCAGGAGTTCCAGACCAGCCTGGCCAACATGGCAAAACCTCGTCTCTACTAAAACTACAAAAATGAGGTAGGTGTGGTGGCACATGCCTGTAGTTCCAGCTACTTGGAAGGCTGAGGTAGGAGAATCCCTTGAACTCAGGAGGTAGAGATTGCAGCGAGCTGAGATCACACCACTGCACTCCAACCTGGGTGACAGAGCAAGACTCTGTCTCAAAAAAGAGAAAAATAAAAATTAAAAAAAAAAAAATAGCCCAGGTTTGGTGGTTTATGCTTGTAATCCCAGCACTGTGGGAGGCCAAGGTAGGTGAATCACCTGAGGTTAGGACTTTGAGACCAGCCTTACCAACATGGTGAAACACCGTCTCTACTAAAAATACAAAAATTTGCTGGATATGGTGGCACACACCTGTGATCCCAGCTACTTGGGAGACTGAGGCAGGAGAATCACCTGAACCTGGGAGGCAGAGGTTGCCAGTGAGCCAAGATGATGCCATTGCGCTCCAGCCTGGGTGACAAGAGTGAAACTTCATCTCAAAAGAAAAAACAAACAGCACTCTATGGAAGAACTGTGACCTTCAGAAGATGCAGAGGCACAGCTTTTGCCAGCTTTTGATCCTTTTAATACGGGATTACAAGGGTGTGAGTTAAGACCTGCAGAGAAGTGATTTGTTTCATCAGGGCAGTGATTTGCTTGCATTTCGTTTTAACACAAACACTGCTGTGAGTTTGAATGCTTTAGGAGGAGCACACAGTCTACAGCTAACCACAGTCCCTTCACTCACGCCGCCTTAGTCCCTGCCTCTACACACATTTCCATACCCACATGTCAGCACAGCATTTGAGTTTACCACTTCTTGGGGGAAAAAAAAAAACAACCCATCAAATAAAAACAACAAAAAATTCCAAGACCACTGGAATTTTTGTAACCAGTCTTCCATTGCAGAAAGACTACTGTTCATACACAGAATCCACACACAGCAGCAATCCACCAATTCCCAAATGTGCCCTTCCTTCCCTTTTTCCCTTCTTCACACTTCCTTTCCAGCTCTCCAGCCAGTCTGCAGCGTTGGATGCAGCAGAAGTGGGGGGCATCCCTATCAGTCTTTTCCATGTTTCTCCCCATTTAAATAGGCAAAACGAATTACTTGCTTTTTTTCATGGTTCTTAAAAGATGTGACCCTTGGCTGGGGCTTCTGAGTAAACAACATGGAAACAGGGAGATCCGAGCCTTCAGGTATCTTCTGACTTACCAGGCAGCTGCAGCACAAAGACAGCCTCAAGAAGCAGGCTGGATGGCAGAAGCTTCCAGATTTTAGGTCTCCTTTTTTAATTTTTTTTTAAATTCCATATTTTTTTCTCTCTCTTTTTTTTTAGATGGAGTCTCACTCTGTCACCCAGGCTGGAATGAGTGCAGTGGTGCCATCTCAGCTTATTACAACCTCTGCCTAACAGGTTCAAGCGATTCTCCTGCCTCAGCCTCCTGAGTAGCTGGGATTATAGGCACACACCACGAGGCCTGGCTTATTTTTGTATTTTTAGTAGAGTCAGGCTTTCACCATGCTGGCCAGGCTGGTTTCAAACTACTGACCTCATCATCCGTCCGCCTCAGCCTCCCAAAGTGCTGGGATTACAGGCTTGAGCCACCACGCCTGACCTCTGTATTTTTCACATAGCGCCAAACTTTTGGTGACACCATTTTTCATTCTTGTATTCATGTGTCATAGATCATGGCAAGTTCCCCGTAACTGAATTGTTATATTCGCTGAGAATCTTAATATTTCTTCTATCTTTATATACCTATATTCAAGTGTGTATTCCCCATTTAATTATTGCATTGTCTCAAAGATTGTTGCCTTTGGGTTTGGTTTTGGTTCTGGCTTTTTACTCTTCAACCAGAAGCAGTGAGGTGGGGAGCAGGTGGAAGATCACGGTCTAAGTTACAGTGATGTGTCTTGGTTATTGGATCTAAGTTATCTTAATGTATCCAGGTCAATAGAAACAAGTTATCAGCTGTGACACTTTGGTGGTGTTCCCCGCAACAGTTTCACAAAGTCTCATTTCCTCCTCATGGAAATAGAGTCAACTAATATTTTTGAATCCATCATCTTGTGGTAAGAGCTTTTGTTACGTGGGATAATCAGAAAAAAAGAATAAATAATAATAAATAAATAAATAACGCGGGGCTCACGTCTGTAATGCCAGCACTTTGGGAGGCTGAGGTGGACAGGTCACCTGAGGTTGGGAGTTGGAGACCAGCCTGACCAACATGGAGAAATTCCATTTGTTCTAAAAATACAAAATTAGCCGGGCGTGGTGGCACATGCCTGTAGTCTCAGCCACTCAGGAGGCTGAGGCAGGATAACCCCTTGAACCCAGGAGGTAGAAGTTGTAGTGAGCTGAGGCTGCACCATCAGACTCCAGCCTGGGCAACAAGAGCAAAAGTCTGTGTAAATAAATAAATAAATAAATAAATAAATAAATAAATAAATAAAAGCCCTGCAAGGCCTATAGGAGAGATTGCTTATCTGGCCAAGACCAACATGGGGCATGACTCCAGGAAGCATCATTCGGCACTATTTGTGTCAATGTTGTCCCTCACAGCTGTGCAGAATGCAACCAGCATGACCTGCAAGCACTGGCCATGTAAAATGTGGTAGTACCTGCTCTGCATCTAAATATGTTTTAAATAGGTACATTCTGTCCATTACATAAATCTACTTATACTAACTGCTAGAGAGTTTTTTTTAACACTTGCAGCTTTATGAAATAACAATGGAATTTGTTGAGATGAACTGAATCTACACTCTAGAATACAAACTATTTATACTTTACTGTGCAATTAATATAGTATTTATATTGCTCAAATTTCAGTTAATATGCAATGGTATTCTGCCAGAGAATGCCAATTACTATCCTTAACCAGGAAATGCTGAATATCCTTAGTTTATATTAGTAAGAATACTGGCCCTTTCTGCTGTGGTATAGATTCTCTTCTTGGTTTTTCGTTTGGGTTTTTTTTTTTTTTTTTTTTGAGACAGTCTCACTCTCTGTCACCCAGGAGGCTGGAGTGCAGTGGCAGGATCTCAGCTTGCTGCAACCTCTGCCTCCTGGGTTCAAGCAATTCTCCTGCCTCAGCCTCCCAAGTAGCTGAGATCACAGGCATGCACCACCATACTTGGCTAATTTTTGTATTTTTTTTAGTAGAGATGGGGTTTCACCATGTTGGCCAGGCTGGTCTCAAACTCCTGACTTCAAGTGATCTGCCTGCTTTGGCTTCCCAAAGTGCTGAGATTACAGGAATGAGCCACCACACTGGGCCCAGAGTCTCTTCCTTGAACTGCCCAGGGTTCGTTGAAACTATTCTGTGTGTCCCACAGGGTTCTTTGCTTGCACACCACTTTCTTATGCCAGTGCCCTCATCACTATTTGCAGAACACTCTTATATAGCCTCTTACAATATTGCCAGTGAGATCTTGCTTACCTCCAATATGCTCTGCTTAGTGCTGGAGCCACCTTCCCCCATTGTATTAGTTTCCTAGGGCTGCCATGACAAAGACCTAAAAACTGAGTGGCCTAAACAACAGAAATTCATTGTCTCACAGTTCTAGAGGCTGGAAGTCCAATATAAAGGTGTCAGCAGGGTTGGTTTCTGAGGGCTGTGAAGGAAGGATCTCTTCCAGCTCTCTCTCCTTGGCTTGTAGGTGGCCCCAATCTCCCCGTTTCTGCATGTTGTCTTTCCTCTATGCACGTCTGTCTCTGTATCCAAGTTTGTCCTTGTTATGAGGACACTAGTCATTGGACCAGAGCCCACCCTAATGACATCACTTTAACTTGATTACCTCTGTAAAGATCCTATCTCCGAATAATGGTATATTCTGAGGTACAGAGGGTAAGACTTCAACATCTCTTTTTAAGGAGAGACAATTCTACGCATAGCATGCATTATCCTGGAAATAGCTTTTCTCTCTCTTTTTTTTTTTTTTTTTTTTTTTTTTTGAGAGACAGAGTTCCACTCTGTTGCCCAGGCTGGAGTGCAGTGGTGCAGTCTCAGCTCACTGCCACCTCCACCTCCCAGGTTCAAGAGATTCTCTTACCTCAGCCTCCAGAGTAGCTGGAATTACAGGTACCTGCCACCACACCTGGCTAATTCTTTTGTATTCTTAGTAGAAACAGAATTTCATCATGTTGGCCAGGCTGGTCTTGAACTCTTGACCTGAGGTGATCTGCCCGCCTCGGCCTCCCAAAGTACTGGGATTACAGGTGTGGGGCACTGTGCCCAGCTGGGAATAGCTTTTCTTTGTTTGCTAAATATTGCAGTCTGGCTGTTCCCTGAACAGCCCACTTGGCTCAGTCACTTGGGGTTTCCTTCTTTCTGCCAGATCAATCATTTGCTGCTGTTGTGTCAGTGAATGTGATTAGAATTATCTCCCTTTATTGAGAATACAGCCTTGTTAATGATGTAGAGTTCTATTTCCTTTTGTTTTCCCTTTAAGCAGAAACATGGGCACTATGACATTTTCTGTGAAAATCCAGTATAATAATCTTCAGTTGGCTAAAGTTAGGGTTTACTATTAACTGTTTCACTTCCACTTAGATTTTGAAGTTTATGACTGTGACCCATAGGAGAGTTTTGAAATCAATATAAAATCAATATATAGGATTCTGAATAGCATTTTCTGGAAGGCAGTATAGTTTAAAAAAAAAAGTTTTAGTGTTTTATAAAATTGGGCTCAAATCTTAAACTTGGTAACTTACTAGCTTAAGCTAGGTATTTAAACATTTGAGCTTTATTTCCCTCTAAAACCCTAAAACAGGAATTAATAATAATAATAATAGTAATAGTAATAGTAGTAATACCGGCCAGGCACAGTAGCTCATGTCTGTAATCCCAACACTTTGGGAGGCCAAGATGGGTCAATCACCTGAAATCAGAAGTTCAAGACCAGCCTTGCCAACATGAAGAAACCACATCTCTACTAAAAATACAAAAATTAGCCAGGCAGCACATACCTGTATTCCCAACTACTCATCAGGCTGAAGCAGGAGAATTGCTTGAACCTGGGAGATAGAGGTTGCAGTGAGCTGAGATTGTGCCACTGCACTCCAGCCTGAACAACAGAGCAAGACCATCTCAAAAAAATAAGGAAAGCAAAGGAGAGGAGAAGGGAGGGGAGGGGAGGGGAGGGGAGGCGAGGAGACAGAATGTATCTACATGGTAAGGATACATGCTTGTGGCAGTCATTCATGCTGTTCATCAGATGTTTTTTGTTTCTTTCCCAGGGTCATGATGAGATGGCATTTCCCCACTTCTTGAAGTTAGGTGTTGCCAAATGACTGGGCCAATAACATGTGAGGAGCAGTGATGTGTATTGCTCCAGGTGAAGCTTTAAGAGCCACTACAGATTTGCTGTGCTCTCTTTCTCTCTACTGCTGATGCTGGTGACCTTTGAGATGGAGGCTTCTCCATCCTGAGTCCTGGGATTAAAAAAAAAAAAAAAAAAAAAGGTGCAGGATCCCCAGCCACCTCATGATGCATATGACACAAGCCAGAACAAAATTCGTATTGCTTTAAGCCCTTGAGATTTGGTGGTTGTTTATTACTGCGGCATAACTAAGTCGCTCTGACTGTTTCAGTGTGTTTTGTAAAACTTAAGTTTCTATTATATATGTCATCAAACACATCATACGAAATTAATCACTCTCTCTTCTTTTTCTTTCTTTTTAGACAGAGTTTTGCTCTTGCCGCCCAGGCTGGAGTGCAGTGGTGCGATCTCAGTCACTGCAACCTCTGCCTTCCAGGCTTAAGCAATTCTCCTGCCTCAGCCTCCTGAATAGCTGAGATTACAGGTGCCTGCCACCAAACCCAGTTAATTTTTGTATTTTTAATAGAGATGGGGTTTCACCATGTTGGCCAGGCTGTTCTCAAACTCCTGACCTAAGGTGATCTACTCATCTTGGCCTCCCAAAGTGCTGAGATTACAGGTGTGAGCCACTGAACTCGGCCCAAATGAATCTCCCACTGTATGTTGTAAGCAAGAAGTTTGATAGCCACTAATGTAAACTGCATTTTTATCTTATATCATTTATCATTTATCTTATATCATACTTATCTTACATATTTTTAGTTATAAAAAAAAGAGATTCATTTTGTACGATGACACGTATAACTTAAATATAACTTTTACGGAGCATACTGAAACAGTCATATCAACTAGGTGATGCTTCAGTAATAAACAACTCCCAAATCTGAAAGCGACCTGAGAAATCACTCTAGTTCAGTGCTCTGGTTTCAGAGATAAGACTACTGAGGCTAAAAGACATCAAATAATTTATCTGAGGCCAGGCCTGATGGCTCATACCTGTAATCCCTTGGGGAGGCTGAGGCAGGAGAATTATTTGAGGTCAGGAATTCAAGACCAGCCTGTCTAACATGGCAAAACCCTGTCTCTACTAAAAATACAAAAAATTAGCTGGGTGTGGGGGCACACACCTGTATTCTCAGCTACTTGGAAGGCTGAGGCACAAGAATTGCTTGAACCCAGGAGGTGGAGGCTGCAGTAAGCTGAGACTGTGCCACTGCGCTACAGCCTGGCGACAGAGCAAGACTCCATCTTCAATAATAATATTGATGGATCTGAGGTCACAGTATAAAGGAAGACTACACTTAAACACACATTTGACTTCCAAGCCAGTGCTTTATCATAACTCTGTGCTTTGGAGATAATCATATGAAAATGCTTTGAAAACTACAAAACCTCATAAGAATGCGCAGTATTGAGAGCTGAGTTGGGTGGGAGGAGCGCGGGTTAAAAAAAAAAGAATGCAAAGTATCACAAGAGGGGATAGAGAGTAAGGTGGTTAAGAGTCTAGGCTTTGTAAAGCCTGGTTTGAAATCCTAAAGAACATTATTTAATCTCTCTGAACCTCTGTTTTCTTATTTGTGAAATGAGGACGCTTTTCCTTATTTCTTATTTTCTCATGAATAAATGAGATGAGGAATGAAAAGTTCTCAGCACAATACCTGGCCCACAATGTGTTAATAAATTATTATTAGTAAATATAATTCCAAATAATTTATGTTTTAAGAATAAAAGGCAAAAAGCTACTCTGGGCTGAGCACAGTGGCTCACGCCTGTAATCCCAGCACTTTGGGTGGCTGATGTGGGCAGATCACTTGAGGTCAGGGGTTTGAGACCACCCTGACTAACCTGGTGAAACCCCATCTCTACTAAAAATACAAAAAATTAGCCAGGCGTGGTGGCACACTGCTGTAATCCCAGGTACTTGGGAGACTGAAAGAGAGTCTCTTGAACCCAGGAAGCGAAGGTTACAGTGAGCCAAGATCACACTACTGCACTCCAGTCTAGGCAACAGAGTGAGACTCTGGGTCTTGGAAAGAACCAAGACTTAGTGCAGAACTGAGTCTCAACTACCGAATCATTGATAGTTGTAGTCGGTCAGATAGCCCTTTTGTGGAAGGCTGTCCTGTGCACTGAGGAATGTTTTTAAAAAGATTAAAGGGCCGGACACAGTGGCTCACACCTGTAATCCCAGCACTTTGAGAGGCCAAGGTGGGCAGATCAAAAGGTCAGGAGTTTGAGACCAGCCTGGTCAACGTGCTAAAACCCCATCTCTACAAAAATGAAAAAATTAGCCAGGTGTGGTGGCATGCACCTGTAATCCCAGCCTGGGTGACAGAGTGAGACTCCATCTCAAAAAAAAAAAGATATTAAAGTATTACCCATATGGTATAGACAGGAGTTTCTCACCCTTGTATTGCTGACATTTGGGGCTGAATTGCTGTTTGCTATAGGGGCTGTCCTATGCATTGTAAAAAGCTTAACTCAACAGATGCTAGTAGCAGCCAAATGTGATGACCAAATACCTTTGGAGACATTGCCAAATGCCCCCGGGTCAAAATCAGGCCTGCTTGAGAACCTCTCGTACAGAATCTCTACTTAGAGTTTTTCAATTACTTCTTTTTTTTTATCCAAGTTATTGGTAGAAAAGAGAATTACTGTTTCCTATCAGACAACAAAAGCAAAAACACAGAATAAGTTTAACCCCTCTGAGAGAAAGGGATCTGTGCTTCCCTATTGTTACATTTTACGGAAGCCACTTGATTAATGTCTGTCTCACCCACTATTATCAAAGCTTCACGAAGGTACTAGTCTGCTTCTTTTCTGCTGTGTCTCCAGAGTACAAATCTCCAGACATAGCAGATGCTCAGATGGCCTGGGCGCAGTGGCTCACTCCCGTAATCCTAGCACTTTGGGAGGCTGAAGTGGGTGGATCACCTGAGGTCAGGAGTTTGAGACCAGCCTGGCCAACATGGTGAAACTCTGTCTCTACTAAACATAAAAAAAAAAAAAAAAAAAAGAAAAAAACCCTGGGTGTGGTGGCAGACACCTATAATCCCAGCTACTCGGGAGGCTGAGGCAGGAGAATCACTTGAACCCAGTAGGCAGAGGTTGCAGTGAGCTGGGTTCGTACCACTTTACTCCAGCCTGGGCAAAAGAGTGAAACTCTGTCAAAAAAAAATTTACCAAATGAGTAAACGAGAGAGTAACCTTTCTCTGCAGTCCTTCCTAATAGGAAAACAGTTCCTACAGGATCAATAGGTTAGACTAGGTTTGTGGGAAGTAGCTTCGTTCTTGCTCCATCCCTAAAATAAAAAGGTTCTCTCAAGATAGTCTATTCTTGCAAAGCAATAAGGTCTTCCCCAGAGCAGATGGAGATTTGAAAAGGTTAAAAAGAGTCCTAGCCGGGCATGGTGGCTCACGCCTATAATCCCAGTATTTTGGGAGGCTGAGACGGGTGAACCCACAAGGTCAGGGGTTTGAGACCAGCCTGACCAACATGGTGAAACCCCATCCCTACTTAAAAATACAAAAATTGGCTGGGCATGGTGGTGCGCACCTGTAGTCCCAGTTACTTGGGTGGCTGAGGCAGGAGAATTGCTTGAACCCAGGAGGGGGAGGTTGTGGTGAGCCGAGAGCATGCCATTGCACTCCAGCCTGGGTGACAGAAAGAGACTCTGTCTCAGAAAAAAAAAAAAAGAGAGAGAGAGAGAGTTTTTAGGTTCAGCTGTGAGGTCCCAATATGATGACCCTATATGGAACTCCCAATAATATTCCAACATGAGGAACTCCTTTCAGGTCAAACCAACAGAAAAGCAAAATCCAGAGTAATTTCAAAATTCCCTGTGGCAGTAAGGACAGGTCCCATCCTGAAGACTCACCCATGGGTCACAGCGAAAATCACTGGGTTATATCCAAGCGGAAGTGAAACAGTTAATAGTAAAACCTAGCTTTAGCCAATTGATGATTATTATGCTGGATTTTCACACAAAAACTTTATAGTGCCCATGTTTCTGCTCAAAGAAAAAACAAAATAGAACTCTACACCATTAGAGTCTGTCTTCTCAACAAAGGGAGATAATTCTAACCCCATTTGCTGATACAACAGGAGCGGAGGACTGATCTGGCAGAAAGAAGGAAACCCCAAGTGATTGACCGGCAAGCTAAGATACTTAGCAAACAAAGAAAAGCTATTTCCAGGATAAGGCCAGGCCCCATGCTGAAGGTGCAGTGTGGGGAGGGCCAATTCTGTAGGAGGCAAAGCCACTATAGATGTGACTCCAGTCCCCCTCCTGCTGCTCCTGGTTGTGGTCGACTCCCTGGGAGCAGAGCTGCATGAAAAATCATGTTTTTGTGTTCCAGGTCACTCTGCCCTTGTTATTTCTCCCATGTAGTGGTTGAGTGAGCCTGAAAAAGTCAGGCGCCTTCCCTTCTGCTTTAAAGCCATGCTGTCTGCTCACTCAGCTCACGACACTGCCTGGATATACAAGACCCGACATTCTGTTTTATTACATACAAGAGGCTTTTTGGATACCAGCTAGTAGACACACCTTTCTCTAACTATTCTTACAATCACAGAGTCTCAGTAGCTGAGTGGATTTTTGTGATTCTTGCTCACACCCACCCAAAGCTACCACTTTGTCTTTCCTGACCAACAGGACTTTTTTTGTTTTTTTTGGATGGAGTCTTGCTCTTTTTGCCCAGGCTTAAGTCCAGTGGCATGATCTCAGCTCACTGAAACCTCTCCTTCCTGGGTTTAAGTGATTCTCCTGCCTCAGCCTCCTGAGTAACTGGGATTACAGGTGCCTGCCACCATGCCCGGCTAATTTTTGTACTTTTAGTAGAGACAGGGTTTCGCCATATTGGCTTGGCTAGTCTCAAACTCTTGATCTCATGATCTGCCTGCCTCGGCCTCCCAAAGTGTCGCTGGTGTTACAGGCATGAGCCACCAGGCCTGGCCTTTTTTTTTTTTTTTCAGACAGAGTCTTGCTCTTTGTCACCCAGGCTGGAGTGCAATGATGTGATCTCAGCTGACTGCAGCCTCTGCCTTCTGGGTTCAAGAGATTCTCCTGCCTCAGCCTCCCAAGTAGCTGGGATTACAGGCACCTGCTATCATGCCCGGCATGTTCGCTACAGCAATGAGTACATATGCCCATTCAAAAAAATTTTCGTATTTCTGTAGAGACAGGGCTTCACCATGTTGGCAAGCATGGTCTTGAACTCCTGACCTCAGGTGATCTGCCTGCCTTGGCCTCCTAAAGTGCTGGGATTACAGGTGTGAGCCACCACACCTGGTCTGGACCCTATCTTTTTCTGTGGCTTCCTTGACCCCACCTGGATTTACTTTACCTTCTTTGAGCTATGGCTTTGCTGTTGTAGATGAATCTCATTTCTTTCCTTATCCAGCAGCTTTGAAGCCCATATTTTTTATTTCCTATATGTTTCCCTGTATCTTTTATTTATCTGTCCCTTACTTTTGTCCTTAAACAAAATATGACTCCTCTTTTCCTCTCTATCAGAGATGGCCTGTGTCATGTCTCCCCACAGCCAATGGTAAAGAAAGGACTGTATTGACAACCCAACAGAAAATGGCCAAAGACTTGTATAGACGTTATCCAAGGAGAATGTCCAAACAACCAATAAACATACAAAAATATGCTTAGTGTCACTGGTGTCCAGGGAAATGCAAATTAAAACCACCATGTACTACCACCACACACTCATCACAGTGGCTGAGATTAAAAGGGTAGAGAACACCAGGTATTGGTCTTAATGCTCATACACTGCAAGTGGCAGTTCAATTGGTACAACCACTTTGGAAAACTGCTTGGCAGTATCTACACAAACCAAATACGTGCAGTTCCGTACAGAATGAATGCTTATGCCCATCCAAAAACATATTCTAGCATACTCATTGCAGTGCCCTGTCTGATTGCCTGTCTGGAACTACACAATATTCATCAACCTAAGAATAGAAAAATAAATGGTGTTATAGTCTCACATGGAATATTACATGGAAACTGGAATAAATTACGCATAGTCTCATACAACATGAATGAATCTCACCAACAAGATGTTGAGCAATGGAAGCCAGACACAAAAACAATGTACACTACATAATACCATTTAGATAAAGCACTAGAGCAGGTAAATCCATACTGTTAGGAGTCATAATAGTGGTTACCCTCAGTTATGAGAAGAGAGCTTGGTGCTGGTTACAGATGTGTTCATTTTGTAAAATTCATCAAGTTCCACCATTATAATCAAGGTACTTTCATTTTTTTTTTTTTTTCTTTTTTGACACAGAGTCTCACCAGAGGACATGGTCCTGTCATAGCTCATGGTCACCTCAAACTCCTGAGTTCAAGTGATCCTCCCCACTCAGCCTCCAAGTAGTCAGGGCTACAGTCGCATACCACCACATCTGGCTAATTTTCAATCATTTTTGTAGAGGCAGGGTCTCGCTATGTTGCCCTGGCTGTTGGCAAACTCCTGGCCTCAAGGAATCTTCCTGCCTCAGCCTCCCAAAGCTCTGGGATCACAGGTGTGAGTGAGTCACCACTCCTGGCTACTTTTCAGTGTTTATAGCTTCATAGGTCAGATTATCTGGAGGCAGACTGAGATTAATATCTGTGGATGAAAATAATTGCCTCAAATATACTGGGGCAGATGCTCTCAGGAACAGCATCTGTGAAAGAAGAAAGGCAACAGTGATCTCAGCAAACAGGTGGGCTGAGAGGCAGTCTAAGGCCTCAGCCAAGCCCACTGGGAACTCTGGAATTGTGACAGCTTTTCCACCACAAATCCTGCCCTCTGGAAGTAGCCAGCAAATGGCCCTTCAGCGTTATCTTAAATTGGGCTCTACGGGCTGGGTCTGTACATGTCCACATTGATTACATATCAATTTTTTAAGCGGTATCTTCAAGTATTTGCAATTTAGTCAGTCCTTTCTTTAAAAATATGGGCTACCGTGGGGAAGGGCATATGACCTTGCACCAGGCAGCTCTCTTTAGCAGAGGTCATCTATGGAGAGAGGCTCAGATGAGAGTTACTGACCACCAGCACTCCTGGCAGCCAGGTAAATGAGTGCCTCAGTCCAGAAGGAGGCCACAGCAAGCAGTGCATATGTGACTATAAAGTTTAAAATCAAAGATTGTGTCTTGGACAATGAATGAACAGAAGAATCAATTGAAAGAACAAATGAACACACGGGACACACAAGATGTACAGTGACCCTATACTGGCACCACAGTGCTTATATCAACCACCAGTCATTTGTTTCATTATCCCAAACTCTGGGCCAAAGTGGGCTATTTCATTAGCCACTTGTCATGAACAGATGCTAATATGTGTGTTTATTCCCATGTTGCTTAATTCCAAGAAGAATTTCCTGTGACTTGCCCATATACAATCTAGCAAGAGAGACTTTACTTATTAGCAGCCCATTGTGGAATTTCCCATTTACAATGTGGCATTCCAAAGAATGATTGAGCATTTTCAGCCTTGCTGGCTACTTCCAAAGGGCAGGGCTTGTGAGTGACATTCCTGCTGTTCAGTGCAGTGGCAAGGACAGCCCTGTCCACTCCAACAGGGCTTGAGCTGGGCAGGTGGATTATTTATTAGAGTTAAGGCTGCAGTTTTCTGGAAGGCATAGATGACTGAGGTTGAAGAGCTCTTTGCAGTAAACATTGCATTCCCTCTCATGGCAAGAGGCCCATTGCGAAATCACGTCCCGCTGGTTCTCGCTCTTCTCCCTGCCACTGGACTGAATCATCTCTTTGGGTGGGAGCCCACAGTCACACAATCAATTTTCCATACATTTATCCACTCCTTTTTCTCCCAGGGAAAGACTGGGCTGGGGACAAGCAGATTGTTTGTGAGTTTTAGGCACCAAGAATTCTTCTACAAGGTGGAGAGAATCATACCACAGTAGCAAAAAGTAGCGTCTCTCTTTGTTCCAAGTTTCATCATAAATGGTTGTTGTATTAGTCAGTGTTCTCTAGAGGGACAGAATTAATGGACTGTGTGTGTGTATATATATATATATATATACATATATATATATATATATGTATATATATATATATATACACAAATATATATACACACATATATATATGCACATGTACATACACACACACACACACACACATATATATATATATATATATATACACACACAGATATCTATAAAGGGGAATTTATTAAGCATTAACTCACATGATCTCAAGGTCCCATAATAGGCCATCTGAAGGCTGAGAAGCAAGAGAGCCAGTCCAAGTTATAAAGCTGAAAATTTTGGAGTTTGATATTCGAGGGCAGGAAGCATCCAGCACGGGAGAAAGATGTAGGCTGGGAGGCTAGACCAGGCTAACCTTTTCACATTTTTCTGCCTGCTTTATATTCACTGGCAGCTGATTAGATGGTGTCCATCTAGATGAAGGGTGGGTCTGCCTTCCCCAGCCCACTGACTCAAGTGTTAATCCCCTTTGGCAACACCCCCACAGACACACCTAGGATTAATACTTTATATCCTTCAATCCAATCAAGTTGACACTTGGTATTAACTATCAGGGTTGTGCTTTCCAACAACCAAACTGAAACAGGAGCCAGGGGAGAGAGAACTGGGAGCTTGGCCAATATTGGAAGGCAGGAAAGTCTGTCTCTAGCCGTCCTCCTTCTCAGACTTTTTCTATGGAGTCTTAGCTTTCTTTTCTGTTCCCCAACTCCGCAGTGAAAGCCTACGGTGCCCAGGGTGCCCTGGCTCTGCCAGTGGCTTTTCAGGGCAAATCCAAGTGAGAAGAGCATCACAAAATCAGGTCTATTCCTCCCCCTACATCACTGCGTTTGAGAGGTGCTTGTGGCTTTTAAGAATACTGAGCCCTGGGGCCTCACATACCCTCTAACGGGCAATTACATACAAGACTATAAAGGGATAGAGCAGCCTTGTGGCTCTTTGTTAAAGCAGATTGCAAAGGGCTTCCAGCGTCACAGGGGTCATGGTTCAATCCTTTCCCGGTAGCTCCACAGTGTTTTATGTAACACTTAACGGTTCCCATACTGCAAGTGGACTTGGCAGCAGACACTCTATAAAGGGCTGCCTAAGTGGATATTTATGGTTCTGTCTTCCAGAAAGCCTTTCTTTCAAGGAAGCACTGCTCCAAATTATTGGAAATATTGACTCATAGGACTCCTACACAGTAAACACATATGACCCAGATGAACCCATGGTAGGTTAGGAATCCATTTCTTTATCCTCAGAAATTGGCACAGGGATAGTATGGGATGTAGGCCAGACTACTTGGAATACTTGGACAAGATTATTTTATGCTGGAGCAAACAAAAAAAGTATCCTTTCCTTTCTGATTGGTAACCTGTAAGAATCTGAGCCCAGAGCTTCTATCAGCTGCGTGCACACACACACACACACACACACACACACACACACAAACACACACACAAAGAGAGAGAGAGACAGAGACAGAGGAAGATACAGGGAGAGAGATCCATCCCTGGCAGCCTTTCAGGTTTATTCATTATAACTTCCTTACACTAGGATGAGAAGACATCCAAATGGGTATAGGGTCTATTTGTCCCAGTTCATAGTTGCTGTCCCAGCTTAATCATTAACTTTCATTCTCAGAAGTGCCCCAGGTGGATGATGTTATTTAATCATTGTTCCTGTTGTGCTGTGGTTAAGTAAAGCAATACAGCCTTTTCTTTTCTCTTAAAACTGGCTCGAGCTGGTTTTCTGTCACTTGCAAGCAAGAAACATTATGACTGATCTAACACTCTTTTCTGAATTAATCAGGAAATCGTTTCCACTGTACAACTTCTGAATCTGATGCCTTGCACTGTTGCTTGAATTCTTTGGCAGATGCCCGATCCTGTGTCTGGTGCTTGGTCCCCACTTCCTCTGTGGAATGGACACCATGGGCTCTTCCAAGCTTACTCAACCACCTCGTCCTAATCATGAGTTTCTTTGTTCCCTGCCTCACCAAAGGCTACTATAGTCCACAGATTTCATCAGAAGGCTCTGGAACCGTGCTCAGAGAGAAAAGGAACGAGGACAGGCCTGGGGAACCACCTGAGTGAATAAACTTCAACTCTTTTCTATACTTTTATATTCTTCTGCTCAAAATTCGAAGTCCTGGAAGCGACTGTTAATTGGTATGACATGGGTATGGGACTCGTTTTCATTAGGAGAGACTGGGACACCATGATAGACATCTCACAATGACTACATAAAATGAAGGAGAGGCGATTTACTCCCAAAATACAGGTGTTAGCAAAAGAATAGAAATATGTGCTGGGGATGAAAAACCTAATTCAACAATGTGCATTAATAATTCAATAGTATAGCCAGCTATTTGTATGTCTATACCAATGAGATCTGAGTGAACAATTAAAATACATGTGATTGGTGCTCAGAGGAATTGGGGATGGGGTTGTTGATCTTTCTGGAATAACCAAGAATCCCAAAGATGATCACCCCAAGTGATAATTGAGCTAGTCTTTATCTATAGTACATTTCCACATTTCATCATTCTGGTAAAGACATTTTGGGCTAGTATTTGTAGGACCTATTTGGTGTTTTCCCTGATATCCTCGTCCCTTGCCTCAAACCCACCCTGCTGGGTCCTCTCTGTCCTGGCGGCCCTCTTAGCTCACATCACACAAAAGCTGGCTTCTAGCATTCTCCTATGGTTCAGTGTGGGAAGCAGAAAAGTTCCTTTTTAAAGTTTCTTTTCTTGTTAAAGAATAAGTGTGTTAATAGCTTTGTTAAGCCCTATCCTATGTAGCTGTTAGACATGCTATGCTTACAAGCACGTAGTACTTTTTATGTCCTTGTACTTTAACTAAAATATCTATGCTGGATGTGCACACAGGCATGTCCCAGCTCTCCATTGCTTTTACCTGTTTAAAGTAGTTTTAAGTTGTTAGCCAATCAGGTTTTAGTTTAGATTGTGAGGTCTGGCTCCAGCCAACTGAGATCAGACATAGCAGAAGGACGACCCCAAATGTATAGGAAATAAATTCGTGTGTTTTTCTTTGTTCTTTGTACTCTTGTGGCAAGATGGCTAGCGAGAGTACCCTTCCTGCAGTCCAGGAAGTAAAAACTGAGTTGCTAAAAGATCCTTTGTCTCAGTGCTAATTTTTCTTTTTTCTTTTTTTTTAAATAAAAAGAGATGAAGTTTCACCGTGTTGGTCAGGCTGGTCCTGAACTCCTGACATTGTGATCTGCCCACCTCGGCCTCCCAAAGTGCTGGGGTTACAGGTGTGAGCCACTGTGCCTGGCCTCAGTGCTAATTTTTCTCTGTGGCACTGAGCATCTATTTCCAACATTCAGTCTGCAGCTTGAGCCCATTTCCTAGTGTGAATCCCAGGGCTCTATACTTCTGCCCCATTCTCTTCTTTTGGCTTCTGATCTCATGATTTGTTTTCTTACTTACGGCACATTTCACCACTCTGACCCTCCAGCACTCCCTCTAGAGCTTCTTATTGTGGTTCTCCAATTTCTCAACATCCTTAATCTGTAAAAGCCCAAAGCAAACACATAATTCAATCTTGAGTCCTTGTACCTTAGCACTGACCCTTGCAGGAGGCACCTGCAGTGCTTCGCTGGTGAAAAATGTAGTGAAGAAAAGTGCTGATCCTGGAATCAGAAACAGCAGATTCACATTCCAGATCTGCCCATCATCGTCACCGTGTAAACCTGGGACTCAGTCTTTCAGCAGAATTATGACCTGTACCTTTCCCGAAACTCTTCACACAGTTTTGCAGATTTGTTTTGTTGTTGTTGTTTTGTTTCCTTGTTTTTGTTTTTTTGAGATGGAGTCTCACTGTGTTGCCCACGCTGGATTGCAGTGGTACAATCTCAGCTCACTGCAACCTCTGCCTCCTGGATTCAAGTGATTCTCCTGCCTCAGCCTCTGGAGTAGCTGGGACTACAAGCAAGCATCACCATGCCCGGCTAGTTATTGTATTTTTAGTAGAGACATGGTTTCACCATATGGGCCAGGTTGGTCTCAACCTCTAGCCTCAAGTGATCCGCTTGCCTCCGCCTCCCGAAGTGTTGGGATTACAGATGTGAGCCACCACGCCTGCCCCCCTCCCATTTTTCATTTTGTTTCCCAGTGCATTTCCTCCAAATGCATTGTGTAGATTATGTTTTTATTGTCTCCATTTCCAATTCAGGTCCAATACCAGCACCTGGACTTGCTTCTTGAGCTATCTTTCTGCTGCCCGGGTGCTGACTTTTGGCTGTATTTCCTGTCTGTCATCCTACATGGACCCACCACCAGGTACAGCCTCTCCAGACGGGCTCTGCCGTGCTGCTTCCCTTAGATAGTTTTATATCCACACTCATATTTCTGTTTGCCCCCACAGCAGCCAGCATCCCAGAGAGAGAGCTCAGCACTCAATGAGCGCTGAAAGAGGCTGCCAGAAGCTGATAAGGAGACATAACAGATTGCAAGTAAAAATGGGGAAGGAAACAGTAAAACAGAGGCAAAGTCAGTTAGTGGTCATGGAGAACAAACGGCGAGGAGCTCAAAAGGAAATAGCTCTGCACTTTAACCCCTAGTCAGCATGAATTTTTAAACAGGGAATCTTCACGTGAACTTAATCTCGAGTCTAGACATTAACCATAAAGAAATGCTTCCACCAAGAAAGAAGAGTATTGAATGAGAACTTGTGTGAGCACTATTCTTATTTTTTTGTGGTAGAGTTCTTTTTGGGGTGGCCGGGGTTAGGAGCGGGGGCAAATGAGAGGCAGTCTCTGTTCATGCAAGGGGTGGTATCAGCCCTTACAGACCCTCTGATTGTCTGAGCTCACCAGAGTTGCCAGATGAACCAATGCATGCTTTGTTTCCGGACTTAATCTTTTTTCATATTAAGAGGTTTACATCATCCAAAGTCATCCATGATGTACTGGATGTGAACAGAAGCCATTTCCAACTAGTAAGAAGAGAGTACTTCAGTCCCTGGTTGAAATTGGCTAAAGGGTGGTGTGTGCATTCTGCTCTCCTCCCAGACAACTGAGAGGGAGCTGGAATCAGGAAGCCCCCTAACAATTACGCGCATTATATTAAGCAACCATAAATGTTCACAGCCATTGAGTTGTTTTTGCTCTGGGCACTAATCATCTTGAATTGTTCACAGCCACTTTCTCTCCTGATAAAACTCTGGGGTAGTCAGTAACCTGCTAAACTGGCTGGATGATATGGCCACCTGAGTAAAAACTCCAACACATTCTTCTGGAACTCTCATTTACATAAGAAAGGCCCAACACAGCAGCTGGGTGCAGTGGCTCACAACTGTACTTCAACATTTTGGGAGGCCGAGGTGGGTGGATCATCAGGTTGGGAGTTCAAGACCAGCCTGGCCAATATGGTGAAACCCCATCTCTACTAAAAATACAAAAATTAGCTGGGCATACCATGTGCACCTGTAGTCCCAGCTACTCAGGATGCTGAAGCAGGGGAATCACTTGAACCTGGGAGGCAGAGGTTGCAGTGAGCCGAGATTGTGTCACTGCACTCCAGCCTGGGTGTCAGAGCAAGACTCCGTTTCAAAAAAAAAAAAAAAGGCCCAACACATCCAAGAATGAAGGAGTTGTCAGGAATTAAAAGACTCTTACATCCTGAACTAAGATGAACACATTTTTTTCCTTCAAATGTGTGTATGAGTGTGTGTGTGTGCATGCACATGTATGTCAGTGCAAAGTCCAGCCATAACACAGAGCCCTGACCTTGTGACTAGTTGTTTTGCATGTTGGAGGTCAAAGGGGAGGTAGAAGATAAAAATTTAAGATGGAATTGACCTGGGAGCAGTGGTTCACACCTGTAATCCCAACACTTTGGGAGCCAAAGCTGGTAGATCACTTGAGGTAAGTAGTTTGAGACCAGCCTGGCCAACATGGTGAAACCCTGTCTCCACTAAAAATACAAAAATTAGCCAGGTGTGGTGGTGCATGCCTGTAATCGCAGCTACCTGGGAAGATGAGGCAGGAGAATCACCTGAACCTGGGAAGTGGAGGTTGCAATGAGCCAAGATTGTGTCATTGCACTCCAACCTGGGTGACAGAGCAAGACTCTGTGTTTTAAAAAAAAAAAAAAAAAAAAAATTTAAGGTGGAATTGATAAAGCATTGTGAGAGGAATTAGAAAGTGATTACTTGGGAGGCTGGGTACATTGTCTTATGCCTATAATCCCAGCACTTTGGGAGGCTGAGGCGGGCAAATCACGAGGTCAGGAGATCGAGACCATCCTGGCCAACATGGTGAAACCCCGGCTTTACTGAAAATACAAAAAAAAATTAGCCAGTCATGGTGGCAGGTGCCTGTAGCCCCAGTTGCTCGGGAGGCTGAGGTAGGAGAATCACTTGAACCTGGGAAGCAGAGGTTGCAGTGAGCCAAGATCATGCCACTGCACTCCAGCCTGGCAACAGAGTGAGACTCTGTCTCAAAAAAAAAAAAAAGTGACTACATGGAACTATGTACACAAAGTAAACAATATACTTAATAATATATTGTGAACCCAGAACATCTGAGACAGGTCTCAGTTAATTTAGAAAGTTTATTTTGCCAAGGTTGAGAACACGTCCATGATACAGCCTCAAGAGGTCCTGAGGACATGTGGCCAAGGTGTTTGGGGCACAGCTTGGTTTTATACATTTTAGGGAGATATGAGACATCAATCATCATATGTAAGAAGTACATTGGTTTGGTCTGGAAAAGCCAGACTACTTGAAGCAAAGTCAGGAAGACTCATAGCGAGGAGGGAGCTTCCAGGTCACAGACAGGTGAGACACAAATGCTTGCAATCTTTTGAGTTTCTGTTTAGCCTTTCCACAGGAGGCAAATCAGATATGCATCTATCTCAGTGAGCAGAGGGGTGACTTTGAATAGAAGGGGAGGCAGGTTGTTTCCAGCTTGACTTTTCCTTAGTCATTTTGGCGGCCCAGAATATTTTCCTTTCACAGTACATAAAACACTTAGCATGTGCACGGCACATCAGAGACATTCAATAACTATTGCTGTTGTCAGTGAGGAACTTGTTAGAGTCTGGAATCCTGAGGATTCGGCTCGATTCATTTTACGGTGGTTCAGTGACCTCAGATCTAAAAAAAAAAGGTCTCTGCACTCCTCCATCCTTGAGGTCAACCCATACTTTCTTCTCTCTAAACTCTAAGAAAGACACCAGATTAAAGGTCTCCTGACCTCCACCAGATGTCAGTCTGGCCCTGTTGATGTCTTAAGAAGGACCTAAGAGAAGATACAAGCTCGCTTCCAGGAATTGATGAAAAGGAGAGTAGAATGTCTCTTACAGACTATCTGAGAAAGGAGGCAAGAAATAGACTTCAGCAAGACTTCAACGCTAGTCTCACTTACATTTCAGGAAAGACAAGGGATATTTACAAATCTGGAGAAATGTTTACAAACACACTTTCATTAGCAAATGCTCATCAAGAGGCTTTGTGCTGACATTTTTAGGCCTAGGGATATAAGAATTCATTGATGCAGTTCCAATCGCTAGGAGGGAGCTACGAGACTTGCCATTTACTTTTGGTTGCCCACCCACCTGTGGTGTTACAACTTAATATTTACCATAGCAAATCAAGGTGTCAATCATTGTGTTGAATGAAATGAAACAAAATGCATGGATAAAATCAAAGGGTCTGGGTGTTTGTTTCCAGAATAAAACCTACAAAGGAATCTGAAAAACAAGCTACTACACCTGCAGTATGGGAGCAAGGAAAACCCAGCAATGAACCAAATGATAGGGAGTGATGTTGAGAAAAAAGAGGAAAGCAGGTGAAACCACCAGCGCCTGCAGAAGAAAAGCAAGGATGTGATGGCAGCAACCAAGTTGGAGGAATGAGCCCTAGATCCCTTCTGCTCAGGAGGCGGCTGAGTGTGGTCCCCAACAGCAATACCAAGAAAGTGGGGTCCAGGTGCAGTGGCTCATGCCTGTAATCCCAACACTTTGGGAGACTGAAGCAGGGGGATCACTTGAGGTCAGGAGTTCAAGACCAGCCTGGCCAACGTGGTGAAACCCCATCTCTACTAAAAATACAAAAATTAGTTAAACGTGGTGGTGCACACCTGTAATCTCGGCTACTCTGGAGGCTGAGGTAGGAGAATTTCTTGAACCTGGGAGGTGGACGTTGCAGTGAGCCAACATTGCGGCAGTGCACTCCAGCCTGGGCGACAGAGTGAGACTCCATCTCAAAAACAAGAAGAAAAAGAAAGCGTGGTGCTCCCAAAGAGCAAGCTCTTGCTCTAGATTGTCTTCTTCCGGCATGTGCATGAGTGACCTGTGCTTCTGGGAAAACGGGGTGGTCCTAGTAGGCAGATGCCCTCAGTGGTCAGAAACTGGGGTCCAAGCCTGGACCCACGGCTTGTCCAGTATGTGATCCTGTACCACTGACTTAACCTTCCTAGAGAGCTGAGTTCCTTGCCTATAAAAAGAGGATTTTATTAGAATCTACCTCATGGACTCGTTGTAAGGATTAAACGAGATTATCCGTAGAAAATGTTTTGTAGGCTGGGTGCGGTGGCTCATGCCTGTAATCCTAGCACTTTGGGAGGCCGAGGTGGGTGGATCACCTGAGGTCAGGAGTTCAAGATCAGCCTGGCCATCATGGTGAAACCTCATTTAAAAAAAAAAAAGAAAGAAAATGTTTTGTAGAGTAACTGGCATATATTTTGAGTGCAATAAATATTAGGTAACACTATGGGTTATTTCAAAGACTATTTCTGCATCCTTAAGGACAGAGCAAAACAGCAAATGTATAAGGTCACTTATTAATTAAAAAATGCTTTAGGCCTGGTGGAGTGGCTCACACCTGTAATCCCAGCACTTTGGGAGGCCAAGGCAGGCGGATCACGAGGTCAGGAGTTCCAGGCCAGCCTGACCAACATAGTGAAACCCTGTCTCCACTAAAAATACAAAAAGTAGCCAGTCATGGTGGTATGTGCCTGTAATCCCAGCTACTGAGGAGGCTGAGGCAGGAGAATCACTTGAACCCAGGAGGCAGAGGTTGCAGAGAGCTGAGATTATACCACTGCACTCCAGCCTGGGCAACAGAGTGAGACTCTGTCTCAAAAAAAAAAAACAAAAAACTATGATTTTATGTTTTTGTTTCCATTTATGTAGTAAGTTGGGAAGTGAGCACCTACTATGTGCTGGGAAATATATAGAAAACAAACAAAAATAAGTTGGGAGGGTGTGAAGTACTGATGAGAAGAAGGAAAACAAAGAAGGTGGTAAGTAGGGAATTGAATGAGTGGATTATCCTGTGCTTGCAATAAAAAATAATATATACTTTAATGACACAAGATGGGATCCAACCTCTTTTCATCCTACATCAAGCATGAAAACACTACAAAGTTTTTAACATCTTGTGTAGACCAGGATAGCCAAGAGAAAATCTGATAAAACAGGGGCCTTTCTCTAACACAGACAGGATGCTCTGACATTTGGTGACTCCCATTTTCCTTAGAGCTTCCTGTGGTTGTTTCCCTCATTTTCTGCTGCTTCATACCAGACCTGGGAGTCCCTCTGCTTAATAATTAACTAGCCTTGATATTCCATGTCACTTCATCCATGGGTTTTCTGGGTTCAAGAGCAGGGGTTAGTATTCTACCTCCTTACCTTTCACAGCTGCAGAAATAGTCAAATCTTTTAAAACCTGGGCTCACACTTACCCACACATTTTCAGAATTGAGGTAACAGACCGGGTGTGGTGGCTGATGCCTGTAATCCCAGCACTTTGGGACGCCAAGGTGAGTGGATCACCGGAGCCCAGCAGTTTGAGACCAGCTTGGCCAACATGGTGAAACCCCGTCTCTACTAAAAGTACAAAAATTAGCTGGGTGTGGTGGCACCTGCCTGTAATCCCAGCTACTCGGGAGGCTGAGGCAGGAGAATTGCTTGAACCTGGGAGGCAGAGGAGGCGCTTCAGTGAGCCAAGATCACGCCACTGCACTCCAGCCTGGGCAACAGAGGGAGACTCCGTCTCAAACCACAAACAAAAATTGAGGTAACAGAGCATACATCTTCCCTTTCTCTTCCTTCCAACCTCTGGGGTTGCATCTCAAGAGGTATCAGTGACCACCTATATTAAGTTTCGATTATGAATTGGCCTCTATGGACCCAGTCATCTCAGACTTCAAAAAATGTAGTATTTAACCCCAAGGGAGAAAAGTACATTTTAGAATAAGGTAGGGAGTCCCAAGAGGTGAAGGGAAAAAGTCACAAAAGCAGAATGACATGCAAAAGAAAAAGAGTTGTCAAGTCCCGAGCTAAGAAAATGGACGCTTGAGCCAAGTTCTCTACAGAGCACTCCTTTATTTTGCTCAGTGACTCCGTCAGATGTACATGGCACGCAGCAGCCTGTGCTTCCACTCTGACCGCAGAAAGCCTGTGCTAACAGAAGCGCAGAGGGGTGGTGTTGCTTACATAATTCTGGCATGAATCTCCAAAACCTGTAGACTTAGGAGGTTGCCCTCAAAAGACAAACAAATAATGTCTTAATTAAGGTGTGTTCAGGACAAGAACCTCCTTTGTTAGGAAAACTAAACCTCCAAAATATCCTGAGAAAGAGTGTTTGCTGTATAAAACACACAGTACATAAATGTTGATTACTAATTGCTTTTCTAACAGGCTGTAAAAGTGCTGGGAGTCTGATAGGGTGATAAGTAGATAATATTAAGCAGTGTTTTAAAATTATTCTGTGTGATATTTTAAGCTTTAAAAATTGTTTGGGAACTTATTTACTTATAATTTTTAGTTTTAAAAGCTACATAGCTGAATGAGGATCCAGTGCAAAATTATTTTTGCCTTCTGCCAATTTACAGCCAGAATTCCAGAGCTGGCCAGGTGCGGTGGCTCACACCTGTAATCCCAGCACTTTGGGAGGCCAAGGCAGGGGGAGAGCCTGAGGTCAGGAGTTCGAGACCAGCCTGACTAACATGGTGAAATCCCATTTCTACTAAAAATACAGAAATTAGCCGGGTGTGGTGGCGGGTGCCTGTAATCCCAGCTACATGGAAGGCTGAGGCAGGGGAATTGCTTGAACCAGGGAGGCGGAGGTTGTAGTTAGCTGAGATCATGCCACTGTGACAGAGCAAGACTCCAAAAAAAAAAAAGAAGAAGAAGAAGAAAAAGAAAGAAATCCAGAGCTATATTTTCTACCAACCCGTGAATCCCTTTCTCAGTACCTGAAGAATATAGGAAAAGCAACAGAATGGGTGATTTGAACGTAGAATTTATTATATGTATTTTTCTAATACTTGTAGTATTGCCTTATGACAATTATAACAACTAAAATGTATATTGCCAGTGTATTAGTCTGTTCTCACATGCTATAAAGATACTACCTGAGACTGGGTAATTTATAAAAGAAAGAGATTTAATTAACTCACAGTTCAGCATGACCAGGGAGGCCTCAGGAAACTTAGAATCATGGGGTAAGGGGAAGCAATCACTTTCTTCTTAAGGTAGGAGGAGGGAGAAGAGGAAGCAAAGGGGGAAATCCCCTTACAAAACCATCAGATCTCATGAGAACTCACTCACTGGCATGAGAACAGCATGAAGGAAACCACCCCCATGATCCAGTCACCTCCCTCTTTTGATATGTGGAAATTACAAATTAGGATGAGATTTGGGTGGGAACACAGAGACAAACCATATCACACTTGTATTATTGTCTCATGATAATTAGAACTAAAATGCATGTTGCCAGTGAAGATATAAATGTATAGACAGGCCGGGCATGGTGGCTTATGCCTGTAATCCAAGCACTTTGGAGGCCAAGGCGGGTGGATCACCTGAGGACGGGAGTTCAAGACCAGCCTAACCAACATGCTGAAACCCCATCTTTACAAAATAAATAAATAAATAAATGTACAGACAATGTAATGATCTTGTGCATTAGTGAGGACCTGCCAAGATGATGGGTAATTAACATAATATGGTATTAATAATGATAACAATACCTGTAGTTAATTTTGGAGCACCTACTGTGTGCCAGATACTGCATTAAAGCTTTACATGTATTAATGCATTAGCCTTAATAACAGAATACAATACTTCATAGGACATTATTATCCCACCTAAAAGTGAGAGAACTAAAGTGCAGAAAGATGTGCAGAAAAAAGCATAGGACTGAGAATTTCTGAGCACGAATTTCAGTCCCAGCTACACATCAGTTGGTTTGAGTTTTGGGACGAATCACTTCTCCAGAGTACATTTTCTCTTTTGTTTAGTAGATAGATAAATGAGAAAAACAATTACTTATTGGTTAGCTACTATGGGTCAGGCGCGGGGATAAGCATTTTACATGCGTCATCTAATCTAACCCTCACTGTAGGCAAATGGAGTAGGCACAGCTATCCCCCTTTTACAGGTAAGGACCAACTGATGCCTGGAGAGGCTGAGTAACTGGATGTGCTCCCGATTGTTACAGCAGGAATCTGAACCTGGACTTTGTTTATTCATTTTTGTTTTTAAGGAAAAGTCTTGCTCTGCTGCCCAGGCTGGAGTGTAGTGGCACGATCTTAGCCCACTGCAATCTCCACTGGGTTCAAGTGATTCTTCTGCTTCAGCCTCCAGAGTAGCTGGGATTACAGAAGCCTGCCACCACTCCCAGCTAATTTTTCTATTTATGTTATTGTTGTTGTTTGTTTTTGTCCTTTTTGAAATGGAGTCTCACTCTGTTGCCCAGGCTGGAGAGCAGTGGCACGATCTTGGTTCACTGCAACCTCCACCTTCCAGGTTCAAGAGATTCTCTTGCCTCAGCTTCCCAAGTTGCTGGGGTTGCAGGCGCCCGCCACTACACCAGCTAATTTTCTGTATTTTTAGTAGGGACAGGGTTTCACCATGCTGGCTAGACTGGTCTCAAACTCCTGACTTCGTGATTCACCTGCCTCAGCCTTCCAAAGCGCTGGGATTACAGACCTGAGTCACCACACCCAGACTAATTTTTGTATTTTTAGGTGGAGATGGGGTTTCACCATGTTGGCCAGCTAGTCTCAGATTCCTGACCTCAGGTGATCTGCCCGCCTCAACATCCCAAAGTGCTGGGATTACAGATGTGAACCACTGCACTCGGCCTGAACCTGGACTTTATGTCCCCAGAGCCCATGCTCTTAATCACTGTGACCTTTACAGTCTTGGTTCCTTTAGACTTCCTATTTTCTCTTCCTGCAATGCTTTTCTTCCAGATTTCTCTAGTGCTGGCTCATTCCCTTACTTTAGGCATCAACTCAAAACATCAGGTTTGCAGAGGCTTTTTCTCAGGGCTATTGCACTTTATAACTCAGAAGGTGCTGTTTTTACAGATTGTAATGGGAATGGTGTCTCAGGGGAATCATAGACCCAGAAGCCCCATTTTTCATTCAGATGAAACCTGGTCATTCTCTATCACTCATTCGGTTTCTTTTACACCTCAGCACTTACACCTATATAAAATTAACTATTTTATTTCTATAACTTACTTATTGTCTGTCTCCCCCAAGAATATGCAAACTCCATAAAGAAAAGGATCTGTCTGTCTTACTGCTGTTGGCCAAACATTAAGTGACAGGCCATAGTAGGCACTTAATAAATCATCTGTTGCATGTTCCTGAATATATCTTACCAATTCCCAACAATCCAGGCCTCACTCAAGTCGCAGAGTTGTGAGATAAAAGTTTCAAGACATCCTGGGTATTATAAAGACAATGATGTAGTTATTGACAAATGACAAACTACTTCTTAGGGTTTCTGGGCTTTAAAGTTTACTAGCTTTGCAGCAATGTAGAATCTTCAGTATTACTGACAAAGTAAACATCCATTTGATCAAAATTAAGAAGTTTCAAACATCAAGTGTTGGAGAAGATATTGATTACTATACATCACTTTATTATCTCTTTTTAGACAGAGTCTTGTACTGTCTCTCAGGCTGGAGTGCAGTGGTGCAAACTTGGCTCACTGCAACCTCTGCCTCCTGGGGTCAAGAGATTCTCCTGCCTCATCCTCCCCAGTAGCTGGGACTACAGGCACCTGCCACCACGCCCTAATTTTTGTGCTTTTAGTAAAGATGGGGTTTCACCATGTTGTCCAGGCTTGCCTTGAACCCCTGACCTCTAGTGATCCACTTTGCCTTGACCTCCCAAAGTGCTGGGATTACAGGCATGAGCCCCTGCATCCAGCCTAAACATCACTTTTATGTTTTACTTCAACCAATTTGGAGGCTAGCTAGCTGTGACTTTGTAATGTTGGGCATTGACATTTCTTATGACACAGCAATATTTCTCCTAAGTGGACTCCTAAGGGAAACTCCTGCACCTATGAGAATGTTCTTAATAACCCCAGTTAGGACAACAACAATGGAAACCACCCAAAAGCCCATAGACAAGAAAACAGATAAATAATTGGTGGTCTGGAAATTTATGAAGTTATGATAAATGAATGAATCACAACTATACACAAACATTTGAAAGAAACTTAATTATATTAATACTAGATGAAAACAACCAAGTCCTAGAAGATCATATAAAACTTGGTGCTTTTCAAATGAAGTTCATTTTTTAAAAAACATAAACATCCAAGTCATGGCACCAAAAACTAAAACTAAAACTAAAAAAAAAAAAGGCTGGGCGCGGTGGCTCATGCCTATAATCCCAGCACTTTGGGAGGCTGAGGTGGGTGGATCACGAGGTCAAGAGATTGAGATTATCCTGGTCAACATGGTGAAACCCCATCTCTACTAAAAATGCAAATATTAGCTGGGCATGGTGGCATGCGCCTGTAATCCCAGCTACTTGGGAGGCTGAGGCAGGAGAATTGCTTGAACCCAGGAGGCGGAGGTTGCGGTGAGCCAAGATTGTGCCATTGCACTCCAGCCTGTGTAACAAGAGCGAAACTCCATCTCAAAAAAAAAAAAAAAAAAGCAAACAAAAATAAATAAAAAAACATAAACAACCCTGAAGAAATAAAAAAGCGAGAAAATTATAAACTCAATGTTCATCATTGTGTTTTCCTTGGATAAGGAAAAGTGACTGGGAAAAAAATACAGTTAAGTATAAAGTATTGTCTGTATTCTGGCGCTTGGGTGGATGGTGGTTTCTAGCATTAAACCAGCTGTTTTAACACCATGATTTTTTATTTCCCGCTGTATGTGGAGACTCCCAGGAGATAGGCTCAAAGGTGACTTTTGAAGGACTATTTGGGTCCAGGGGCAGGTCTACTCATTTTTGTATTTATAGTACCTGTACACAATGTCCAGCAAAACCCAAGTCCTTAGTAAGGTTTTCTGAATGAAAGAATGAATTAGTGAATAAATTATAGAAAATTCAAAAGTGTTTTTGGGTAATTTTGAGTGTAGTCTGAATAACCTCTCATCCCAACACTTTACAGTAACCAATACACACATGAAATTATGTAACTGTTTTCCTTCCTAATTCTTTGGGAAAAAAATTAACATTCTCCCTGAGTAGTAAACAAACACATGGTATTTTTCAGTATAGAATATTCTATGACACCCATTGGTACTGATCTAGGTAGGGAGAAAATGATTCTGAATCCAGCAGAGTACCAAATAAAGCTTTTTAATGCACTATTTGTTTTCCAGGCAAAAGAACTTCAGAAAATATCCATCATTAGGTACACTTACAAATGGTACTTTTGGCTACATAGGAGAATCAGATATGAGACCCAGGTGTTTTTTCTGATAAGCGAGTAGAAGGTCAGCTTTATAACACAATCCTTTCTTAGGATAAAAAATGGCTAATTTGTTTTAAAAGACAGGAAAAGCTGAAACCCTAAAGTCATTGTTTTAAAAAATGTCACATTTATTTTCATGCTATACATCTGTGTTTTCATACAATAATTTTAAGTATTATGGCATAAATATTCATAAGAGAAGTAAATTTCAACCTAATTTAAAAATAAAGATATATACTAAGTATCTTTATTGTTTATTAATGCATTTGACAATACCATATGCTGTCTTTGATGACAAATTTCATTTCGGTACATGGCAGATTTGTCCTTTTGGTACTGAACTGAAGAAAAACATGTCACATCTGAAATTCTGCCTTAAGTGAGTAAAACCATGGTCAATTACATCAATAGATTTCAGCCAACTAGCAAAATGGAAGTGTTTTAGTCATTCTTTTTTTTTTTTGAGATGGAGTTTTGCTCTTGTTACCCAGGCTGGAGTGCAATGGCGCGATCTTGGCTCACCGCAACCTCCGCCTCCTGGGTTCAGGCAATTCTCCTGCCTCAGCCTCCTGAGTAGCTGGGATTACAGGCACGCGCCACTATGCACAGCTAATTTTTTGTATTTTTTAGTAGAGATGGGGTTTCACCATGTTGACCAGATGGTCTCAATCTCTTGACCTCGTGATCCACCTGCCTCGGCCTCCCTAGTCGTTCTTATTATTTATAAAAAATGAAACAAGATTAATAGTCAACAGGAGAGAATAGCTAATATCACCAGTTTAAAACAGGTCTTTTAATTTTTTTGCAATAGTGTCTTGCTCTATTTTCTAAGCTGGAGTGCAGTGGTGTAATCACAGCTCACTGCAGCTTCAACCTCCCAGGCTCAAGCTATCCTCCCTTCTCAGCCTCTAAGTAGCTAGGACTACAGGTGTGTGCCATCACGCCTGGCTAATTTTTTATTTTCTGTAAAGATGGGAGTTTCACTGTGCTGCCTAGGCTGGTCTCAAATTCCAGGGCTTAAGTAATCCTACCATCTCAGCCTCCCAAAATGCTGGCATTACAGGTATGAGCCACTGCACCCAGCCTAAAATAGGACTTAAAGCAGATTACTTATACCCCATATTTGAAAGAAAAGAGTATTTGGAAATGTAAGATATAGATCTGAACTGAAATCATTTTTAATATTAATTCCTGTCTCTCCAATGCAGCCACCTTTTATATGATAGTGTGAAGCTGATCACATCTAATCTATGCAAAGATGGGTATCTTCTTCATGTTATCCACCATTTCTCAACTAGTCTCTATATTAATTTACACAATTATTTAACAAAGATTGATAACACATCAGACAATAGAATCAATCCAAAAGGCAATAGCACTTCTTTCTACCAGGGAACATGGCTTTCAATTTGTGCATCCTATGCTAATATGCTAACGAAGAAACAAAAACTACTTTCATCTCTGTAGCAAAAACATAAACATAAATGCCTGGAAAATCATCATGCTGGCCAGGCTAGTCTCAAACTCCTGACCTCAAGTGATCCACCTGCCTCGGTCTCCCAAAGCACTGGAATTACAAGCTTGAGCCACTGCACTTGACTGGGTTTTCTTCTTTTTTATGTATTTACTTATTTATTGATTGATTTTTTGAGTCAGAGTCTCTCTCTGTTGCCCAGGCTGGAGTACAGTGGCTTGATCTCTGCTCACAGCAGCTTCCACCTCATTGGTTCAAGTGATTCTCCCACCTCAGCCTCTCGAGTAGCTGGGATTACAGGTGCACGCCACCACACCCAGCTGATTTTTCTGTTTTTTATTAGAGATGGGATTTCATCATGTTGGCCAGGCTGGTCTTGAACTCCTGGCCACAAGTGATCTGCCTGCCTTGGCCTCCCAAAGTGCTAGGATTACAGGCACCAGCCACTGTGCCCCACCCTTGAGGTGGGTTTTTAGACAACAATGGAGAGCTGACACACTGCTCTGTGGCAGGAATTGTGCTAGGTGAAGAGAATACCCTGGATAGTAAGACAGCCCCTGCTCTGAAGATACTTAGAGTCTACTTAAGCAAATAGACAGTAACAGGGAAATTTCAAAGTAAATGTCATCAGTGCTCTAACGGGGCACGGGGAGGACTTCAGGATCCATGGGAATTTAGAAAAGAGGCATCAATCCTAGAACTGGGGAGCTGGTGCAGGCTTCTCAGAGGAGATAATTTCTAAAGGGAATTTATATGAAGAAAGAGTTTTCCAGGCAACAGTAAGACAGAATGTTCTTCTTTCCACAAAGAAGAAAGTACATGTGCAAAGGCTGGAGGGAGTGAGATAGGGCCCCCGGGGAAGCAGGTGTAGTCATTTTAATTGCTGTGTAAAGATATAAGGGGTGGGCTGGAGGAATAACTAAGGGAAATCTCTTATGGCCTTAAGAGATTCCCTGGAATTTGGCCTTTAAACCTAGGGTGATGGGAACCAAAGAAGGAAATCCTCCCTCCCTTCTTTCCTTCCTTCCTCACGGGCAAGAGGAGGTTGTGTGCAATAGACACAGAGGGATGCTGCTCTGGTGCTTAGGTTGGCTAAAGGGAAGTTCTATTATGCCAGGGTCCAAGATAATGGGTAAAGCAGGCAAGAAGAAGATGCCATTTCTGGAAAGGCGTTCCTTCTTCTTTTGTCACTTAATGAATACCTGAGGACAGAAAGCAGTTAAGACTCATCTTTTAAAGATGCTATAAATTTTTTAAAGCCAGTGGTAAGGTTTCCCACTTCATTAGTTTTGTGGCCTTGGGCATATGACTAACCACTTTACGAGTCAGTTTCCTCATTTGTGGAGATAATGACCATATCGACTTCACAGGCCAATAAGGACAAATGGCAGAAAGTCTTAGCACAGAGCCTGGCTCAGAATAAACCCTCAATGTAAGGTCCTTAAATGGGGAAAGGCTGAGGGGAGTAACATGGGATTTAGCATTAAACCTGTGTTTGCATTCAGCCTCCGTCACTGAGTACTGCTTGCAACTGTGTGAACTTAGAGACCATTTAAAAACTTGCTCAGACTTAGTTTCCACATCTGAAAAAATGTGGATGTTAATACCTACCTTGCAAGGTGGTGATGACGGTTAAAGAATATCATAGACATTAAATGCGCAGAGCCTGCCATATAGTACAAACGCACACCCACACAGAAGTGATAGTATTTCTCAAATGTATATCAACAGTATTACTGTTAGACATTCTCTGTCCCTCCAAAATCCTATTCTCTGACTAAAGCTACAAATCAGAAACGTTAGATTACCAGAAATATATATATCTATGTCCATAACATATTTAGCACAGTAGGTCCATTCCACCAGTACCTGTACATTATGATAACCTAATACAAAGAAATGGCTGTGGTATGACATTCATATTTTATTTTGTTAATGCATGATAAAAAAAATTAACCTCTTCATTCAGATCCCTTATTTGGAATGAAGAATTTAGTATTGCCTAACTCCCTAATTTGGCACTTCGAGGAATTTCCTCTGCACACCAAGCCCCGAAATGTACTATTTTCTAGACCAAAAATGAAAACATGCATATATACAAGTGAGCTAAAAAGTTACAATGCAAGATGGTCATTTTGGTGAAAAACAATTCCCCCAAATAAGCAGCATGTCATGTCCTTAGAATATGTTACACTAGAAAGCTAGTAAAAATTCAGGCTAAGGAGGCAATCTAGAGTTCAAGTTTTATCACATATCAGCAAAGTTTTAGACTTCGCTTAAAAACAGACACCTTCAAAGTGAAATCTTGCCAGAAGGGTTGATTTTTTTAATGACGTGTATATACAAACTTCTCTGTTTTAACATTCAACATATTCAAGATTAAATCTAGAAAGCTAATATACCTGATTTATAAAACAAAATGATTTTAGGCTCAGACAGAAAATAGGGACAATTTTGTGCAGTCTCTCCCTATCTACCCTCGCCCATAGCATCACCCAGTTTTTGTTTTTTTCGTTTTTTGTTGTGTTTTTGTTTTAGCTAATGCCACAATTGAAACCTGTACTAACTTAAAAGTTGACACTAAAGGCAGGAATTGAGAAATCAATTTTTATGGCTTTTAAGCACTTGAATGCTTTAGAATCCCCTTGAAAATGCTAGTGAACAGGTCTTATTCCTTTGGATGTTGTTTCAGTTTGAATCTTGGTGACATCTAGATTCCTTGTCAAATAGATCCGTGCTAATTTTGGAGAAAGTACAATTAAAAACCCTTAACGACTACTCTATTGACTCTGGAGAAGGGGACTTTAGCATGTTGCTGTTTGGACTAGAGAAGCATTTCAACACCTTTCTGCAAACTAAGATAAAAAACAACAAACAAGACCTACAAACAGAAATCTAGTAAGGCATTTCTACCATGTAGGAAAACTCTGTTTCCCAAATGTTTTCTACACTGACATCTTATTAAAAAGATATGTTACCCGGTTCTTCCACATTCAGTGTATAAAACTCAACTTTAGATGTGTGTGTGCGGAGAAGATTCATAGGACTGAAACCATCCATTTGCATGGAAATCTCATCATTGCATTGCTTTGTGTCATTCTGGCTTCGATCACCCACAGGCCGCTAGAGGGCTGGGAGGCCCAGGAACTCAGCACTCTAACTCCTCCATGACTTCCATGACAATTGTCCGTGGGCCCGTCAGGATCAGATTGCTCACGGTCCGGTAGTCTACGTGCAAGACATTAAGCCCATTGACAGAAACGACAAACTGACAGACCTAAAGGCAAAATGCAAAAAAAAAAGAGCGTCTGTTACAGCACCTGGTTTAAAACAGAGCTTTAATAAAGACACTGTGTAGCCCTAACAGGTAACTTCATTCTTAATATACCCAAATGCATCCAACTGATGACTCCAATTCAATAATTTCCAAGGAGCCACACTTTTTCTGGAAGGCAGTATAAGTTTTTTTAAATCATTTTAGTGTTTTACAATGGGCTTAAATCCTAACTCAGAAATTTACTGTCTTGAGCTACATATTTAAATTTCTGAGCTTTAGTTCCCTCAATCCTAAAATAGGAATTAATAATAATAATAGCGATAACTACCTTAAAAGAGTGTTGTAAGAATTAATGACATATAGAGTTCCTAATTGCAGTAATTCACAGGCACATTTGCTCGCAATTATTAATTATTAGTGTTGAGGACTCAACCAAAGAATGTTAAAAATACTAAAACACTTTGGAAGCCATCATTTCCTTTTATTATTTTCTATGTGGGTAATATCAGTATAAACTTAAACACATTATTAAATCCAAAAATAGCTATACCTATTACTTAGATGCAACAAAATTGGAGAGTATTGGAAAGAGTATTAGAACGCTGTCTCTGTGAAATCAAAGATACAGATTTAAGTTATAGGTCCCTTTGGTGGAATACCTTAATCAAGTAATTTCTCCTCTTCTATGTCTCAGTGATATGAATGTCTCATTTGTAAAACAGGTAAAAATGCCTATTCTCACAGGCTCAAACTAGATAACGCATTTAAAACCTCTTTGCAAACACCAAGTGCTACACTGATGCTGAGTTCTATTAATTGCTTTCCTTTGAAAAAATACTCACTTCCTTCATAGTCACAGGCAAAACAAAATGGAAAGTGGGCAGTAGTACATGGACTGGTTATGTACCCAATAAACACTTGCTGTTGTCATAAACCTCAACACTTTCCACTCCCCAACCTACATTACTAGCATGTTTTCTCTACATAAGATCACAACACTATTACTGTTTCTCTTTTCTTCGTTCCACAGATTTGTCCTCCTGGACTCAGGGCATATGTTATACAAAATCAGCAGTTTTTTCTTTTTTCAGATGGAGTCCCACCGTGTCACCTAGACTGGAGTGCAGTGGCACCATCTCAGCCCATCGCAACTTCCACCTCCCTGGTTCAGGCAATTCTCCTGCCTCCTGAGTAGTTGGGATTATAGGTGCCTGCCACCACACCTGGCTAATTTTTGAATTTTTAGTAGAGATGGGATTTCACCACGTTGGTTAGGCTGGTCTCAAAGTCCTGACCTCGTGATCCTCCCACCTCAGCCCCCAAAAGTGCTGGGATTACAGGAGTGAGCCACTACGCCCAGCCAAAATCAGCAGTTTTCAACTATGGCGGAGGTCTTAGTCATAATCAAGGTCACACTAGCAGGTCACAGTCTATCCTGGACTTGGCCACAGTAATTTGCAAGCCAATTTAGAGGTAATGTAGGCATCAGCTCAGGCTTTGTTTTTTCTGCTGCAGCAGATTCATGAGCCAAAGAATGAGAGGAATTTCACCTCCTTCCTAACCCAGAGCATTAGATTCTAGACTTGGGCCTTCAAATCCCTTGTCTTTTCCACAGATACAGGGCTTTCCTTCTCCAAAAAGATAAATGGCAGTTTTTTGTTTTTTGGTTTTTTTTGAGACAGAGTCTTGCTCTGCCGCCAGGCGCCAGGCTGGAGTACAGTGGCAGGATCTCAGCTCACTGCAACCTTCACCTCCCAGTTTCAAGCAATTCTCCTGCCTCAGCCTCCCGAGTAGCTGGGACTACTGGTGCATACCACCATACCCAGCTAATTATTGTATTTTTAGTAGAGACGGGGTTTCACCATGTTGGCCAGGATGGCCTCCATCTCTTGACCTTGTGATCCGCCCACCTCAGCCTCGATGAATAGCCTTTTTGCATTGCCAAATGAGATGGCAGGAGTTGCCAGGGGATTGTCCCTTCCAGCTGACAATCACAGGTTCCCTGAGATTAGCCATGCATCTGCATCACTCAGGGATCATATTCAGCATTTAGCCTCTTTTTTTTTTTTTTTGAGATGGATTCTTGCTCTGTTGCCCAGGCTGTAGTGCAGTGGCATGATTCAGCTCACTGCAACCTCCACCTCCCAGGCTTAAACAATCATCCTACCTCAGCCTCCCTGGTAGCTGGGATTACAGGTCATGAGTTCGAGACCAGCCTGGCCAACATGGTGAAACCCCATCTCTACTAAAAATACAAAAAAACAAAAAATTAGCTGGGCATGGTGGCAGATGCCTGTAATCCCAGCTACTTGGGAGGCTGAGGCAGGAGAATTGCTTAAACCCAGGAGGCAGAGGTTGCAGTAGGCCGAGATCATGCCACTGCACTCCAGCCTGAGCAATAGAGCGAGACTCCCACTAAAAAAAAAAAAAAAAAAAAAAAAATCCAGACTCCGGCTTCTCAGGTACAGTCAGAAGCTCTGATCATATCAGGCCTAGATGGCCATGTGGCCACAGCTGAGTAGAGCCTGCCAGTTCTACACAGGGCACAATCACTCATTTGCCACGTCCTTATTACCTCCTATCTTCCTAATACCTGGCTGCCAGGCATGTGAGTTTGCGGTCCTTAATCTGGGGCCACAGAGGGAAAAGAGCTGAAGAGAGGGTGGCTTGAAGCGTCAAGAACTGAAGGACCACAATGTTCATCAACAGATGAAAGGAGGCTGGGTGTGGTGGCTCATAACTGTAATTCTAACACTTTGGGAGGCTGAGGCAGGAGGATCACTTGAGCCTGGGAGTTTGAGACCAGCCTGGACAACATAGTGAGACCCTGTCTCTAAAAAAAAATTATATATACATATATATTTTTAAATTTAATAAGACAGATGAAAGAAGAAATATAATTCAGTATATCCATATGCTGGAATGTTATTCAGCCATAAAATGGAACATACAACATGCTACAACATAGGTGAGCCCTGAAAACATTATGCTAAGTGAAAGAAGCCAGCCAGAATAGACCATAGAATGTAAAAGCCCGTTTATATGAAATGTCCGGAGAAGGAAAATCCACAGAGACAACAAGCAGATTACAGATTACCTAGGGTTGGGAGCAGGGGTGGTGGGGTGGGGCATGGAAGTGATTGGTAATGGGCACGGGGTTTCTTTTAGGGGTGATGAAAATGCTCTAAAATTGTTGTAATAGCGACATAACTCTGTGAATAGACTAAAAACTGCTGAATTCTACAGTTTACATGGATAAATTGTATGGTATATGAACTATATCTCCATAAAGCTCTTAAATAATGAAACAAAACAAGAAAACATTAAAGGGAAGAAGGGCCTGATGTTAACAGTGGGTAGATCCTTGTAGATGGAAGGGAGAGGCTGCTGGTTTGGTTCAGTATAGGATCCTGTGTACCTCCTGATTGCGGAGCTCTTGGAGACTACAGAAGCTAGGATGGTCACAGCTGTACGTGTGGGAGTGTGAGCACCTGGTGAACTCTGCTTAGGACCCATACCCAGGTGTTCAAGGGTAGGAACAGGCAGTCAGCAGGGCTGTCTGGACAAGGACCAGTGGCACCAGTCACTAATACTGGTCAGGGTCTATTTTACTGGGCTGCCTAATAAGCCCTGGGATGGGGCCAGTGGTGTGGTGCACATGATCTCAAATGGGAAGGGACACGGGCAAGGGACACCAAAATCATCTGACAATGAACTTGTCATCATCAACCTTGGTGATGGCCACTTCAACTGAATTTAATTTTAGAAAAACAGGCCAGGTGCGGTGGCTCATGTCTGCAATCATAGCACTTTGGGAGGCCAAGGTAGGTGCATCACTTGAGCTCAGGAGTTTGAGACCAGCCTGGGCAACATGGAGAAACTTTGTTTCTGCAAAATAAAAAAATAAAATTAGCCAGGTGTAGTGGCACATGCCAGTTGTTCCAGCTACTTGGAGGGTGGAGGGAGCCTGAGGCAAAAGTATCACTTAAACCTAGGAGGTCGAAGCTGCAGTGAGCCAAGATCATGCCACTGCACTCCAGCCTAAGTTAAAAAAAACAAAAAAACAAAAAAAAAAAAACAGAAAATGGTCGTTTCTTGTTTTTGTTTTGTAAGTGCATGCACACACACATTTCTCAAATGCCAGTTTGTGACTAATTCGCTCTCTCATAAAGTAAGGCTGATTCAAGGCTACCCTAGGCATGAGGACAGTCTCACTCCCTTGCATTCCCATATGCTGTCCAGAGCAGCCAGTCAAGAGCGGTCAGAGCAAGTGCGCTGGGAACTGCTCATTTCCCACAAACCGTCTTACTTGTGCTTCCACCTGAGCACTTCTCTAGGGGTATAGATCCTCTATCACAGGTGTTCCGGAGAAAAAGGCCAAGACATCTTATACCTAATAGTGTGTGGAGAACCTAAAGAAAGATTTATTAGGTAGGTGCAAAAGTAATTGTGGTTTTGCAATTTTTAATTGGAAAAACTGCAGTCACTTTTGCACCTAATAAATACCAGCATCTTTGCCTTCATGAAGCTTACAATGTAGTTTAGGAGGCAGAGTATCAAAGGCAGGATCCTTTTCAAAACTGCAGGCAACTCTCAATCAATTCTGTCATATATTGAAAAACCTATTATTTCTCAAACACCAATCCACATACTTTACACACTTGATAAAAATTGTCCTCAAAGTCATGTGGTGACATCTGTTGGTGTTTGGTTATCCAGCTTCATTTCTCTACAATCAGCTTGATATCTTTTTCAGGTATCACCTTTCCTCTGCTGTGGGCAGTATGGATAGGAATGTCAATTAATATGCCCTGCCCTCCCGCTATGCATAGGGTCACCTGACCCCAAGCTTGGCCAATCAGACCCTGTCTCCTGGACCACTGACTGTGGAGCTGAGTAACACAGGAAAGTTCATTTGCTCTGGTATTTGGGTCCCCAAATCTGCCTTGGTTCCTCTCCTTTATCATTTGGTTCTCCAGGCTAGGCATGGTGGCTCACACCTGTGATCCCAGCATTTTGGGAGGCTGAGGTGGGTGGATCGATCACCTGAGGTCAGGAGTTTGAGACCAGCCTGACCAACATGGTTAAACTCCATCTCCACTAGATACAAAACATTAGCGGGGCGTGGTGGCACATGCCTGTAATCCCAGATACTTGGGAGGCTGAAGCAGGAGACTCCCTTGAACCCGGGAGGTGGAGGTTGCAACAAGAGCAAAACTCCATCTCAAAAAAAAAAAAAGAAGCTTGTTTCTCTGGATCTGCCTTTCTTTTACATACCGATGTCTTTTCAGTAAATTTCTTGTTTTTTTTTTTGATGATTTCTGTCATTAGCAACACACCATCCCTAATGTAATATATATACATATTTTTAAAGACAGAGTCTCACTGTCTCTCATGCAGGAGTGCAGTAGCAGGATCTTGGCTCAGTGCCACCTCCTACACCCAGGTTCAAACAATTCTCATGCCTCAGTCTTCCAAGTAGTTGGGACTACAAGCACGTGCCACCACACCTGGCTAATATTTTTGTATTTTTAGTAGAGACAGGATTTTACCTTGTTGACCAGGCTGGTCCCAAACTCCTGACCTCAAGGGATCTGCCCTCATTGGCCCCTAAAGTGCTGGGATTACAGGCATGAGCTACCATGCTTGGCCCCCCATGCAATCTTTATAAACAAACTAAATGTCAGAGAGGTTAAGTTGTTTTGCTAAAGGTCACATAACTAAGTGCTTCATCTGGAATCTAACCTCCACAGTACTCTGCAGCCCTATATAAAAACAGATTTATAAAGCACAATATGTATGTGCAAGTTCTCAGGCATGAACAGAATAGTGGATGACAAACGTTTCTTCTCTTTAACTGTTAAACAGTCCCTAGGTCTGCTCAAATATCTTACGGTGCTGATGTTTAGCTTCTTTCAGCTTCGTAAGGAGGTTTTTATTCAATTAAGGTTGGGTTGTTTTTTGTGTCACTAAAAACTCTCAATATTACGTAAACTTAGATACTTATCTCAAACTTTTTCCTTAAGGCAAAAAACAATGCCTTCAAAACATTTATCATGTTAATATTCAAAGTAGTAATTTTAGATTGAGGCTGTTAGGGCCAGTCATGGTGGCTTATGCCTGTAAATCTAGCACTCTGAAAGGCCAAGACAGGCGGATCACTTGAGGTCAGGAGTTTGAGGCCATGGGTGATGGATGCACCAAAATTTCACAAATCATCACTAAAGAACTTACGTAACCAAACACCACCTGTCACCCAGTAACCTATGGAAATTTAAAAAAAAATTTTTTTTAAAGGAGTTCGAGACCAGCCTGGCCAACATGGTGAAAACCCTGTCTCCACTAAAAATACAAAAATTAGGAAGTCATGGTGGCGCATGCCTGTAATCCCAACTACTCCGGAGGCTGAGGCAGGAGAATCACTTGGAACCTGGGAGGCAGAGGTTGCAATGAGCCAAGATTGTACCACTGCACTCCAGCCTGGGCACAGTGAGAGTCTGCCTCAACAAAATAAAATAATAAAAAATACACTGAGCGCAGTGGCTCACACCTGTAATGCCAGCACTTTGGGAGGCCGAGGCAGGTGGATCATCAGGTGGTTCATCTGGGGTCAGGAGTTTAAGACCAGCCTGCCGACATGGTGAAATGCCGTCTCTCCCCAAAATACAAAAATTAGCCAGGTGTGGTGCTGCATGCCTGTAATCCCAGCTACTTGGGAGGCTGAGGTAGCTTGAACCCAGGAGGCAGACGCTGCAGTGAACTGAGATTGCGCCATTGTACTTCAGCCTGGGCAACAAGAGTGAAACTTGGTCTCAAAAACAAAATAGAAAATAGGTTTAGGCTGTTAGGAGAGACGTCATCCCTCCCTAAGTGGTCTGAAAAACTGCTGTGGTTCCAGCAGTTCCAATGTCCTATTAGTGAAAATGTACAAAATGTTCTAGCAATGTAGGTATTACTATGTAACATATTCAGTTATAATGAATTTTCAGCTAACATCTATGGTACACTATGTTTTGCAAATCAACACATATTATGAGTAACCACAGGAAGCACTCAGCCTGGGGGAAGTTATTTCCCCTCTGTATTAAAAAGTGCACAGGCATAAACACACAGAACACATGACTACCTCTGAATGGGCCACCTTAGGAACTTATTATCTTCTACTTGAGGTGGGATGATTTAGATGCCACCCACTGGTGGTAACAAGAGTCCAAGTGAGGTAGCAATATTTTTTTTCCTTATAATTATCTTTATCAGATCTGTTTTCAAAGATGACATCGCATTTCCCTAGTTCTTGGAAAAGGGATCAATCATGAGCTCATGTAACTGCCCTGTAACTCACCTCCCACAAGGATGTGGTACCTTCACCTTCAAATGAAAGGATAAGGAGCAAATCCTCAAATGTAAAGGAAAAACAAAACTTTCACAAGTAATATGAAGCCTAGGTAAGTAATGTCTCCAAGCAAATGGGCAATGGAGGAAAGTTCTGAGAACCGCTGGGCATGATGGCTCACACCTGTAATCCCAGCACTTTGGGAGGGTGAGGCAGGCGGATCAGAAGGTCAAGAGATCGAGACCATCCTGGCCAACATGGTGAAATCCTGTCTCTACCAAAAATACAAAAATTAGCTGGGCATGGTGGTGCATGCCTGTAATCCCAGCTACTCTGGATGCTGAGGCACGAGAATTGCTTGAACCCTAGAAGCAGAGGTTGTAGTGAGCTGACATCGAGCCACTGCACTCCAGCCTGGGCAAAAGAGTGAGACGCTGTCTGAAGAAAAAAAAAAAAAAAAAAAAGTTCTAAGAACCAAAGTTAGCCTTGTAAGAATAAACAGAAAGCAGGAGGCAGGACTCAGCACATTTCAGGGTGTGATCAGGTTGGGATAAATACCTAGGCTGAACTCCAGCCTTCCTCCTGCTAGGAAGCTAAACTCACTAAATAATCTTGCCTCCAATTCCTCTCCCTGCGCCAGTCCTGGCAGATGTACGATAATCCCCTGGACAGATTGAGTGCCTGTGGGACTGTTTAATTGCATATTTGTTCTTATAGGCTGGAGTCCCGTCACAATGACTCGACTGTTTCATCCAAAGTGAGAGTTAAGTTGGGGAGAAACACTACACCTATGATTACATAATTGTCTTCTCACTGCTGGGAAGTCTGTATTCACCAACAAACTTGCATCCCAGAAATTGTTGTATTCACGTCAATGCCTTCTTGTTGTTTTCTTTCTGATCTTGAAGGAAAGTGAAGGATTGAAGGGGAAGGCTGCTTTGACTATCCCTGAAAATAGCATAAAACGTTTAACAAGACAGAGAAAGTCAGACAGAAAAGAAAGATAAGATACACACAAATAGATGTGGAAAATGACCAGGGAGAGCTGAGACCTGGTTAGTCGAATAGGAAAGTCTCCCCAGTTAAATGATACAGAAAGCGGAACAAGCTGTCAAGTAGCAAGCCATTACTAAAACCTTCATCCAGTGGGGCACTCATTTGTGTTCTAGAGATCATCCTGATCCAACTGCCATAAAAAGTGGAATTCTTTTCTACAAATCCCTACTAGGTATCCAGCCCATCTCTCTGGAGTACTTACGTTAGGAAATACACCACTTAATGAGGAAGACGTTTGAAGTCCAGTTACATGTTAAAAGTTTTAACTATGCATTCAGTTAACATTGAGCCATTTTCACTGCTCAGTGGCTCAAGTGAAAAAGCACACCCAAATACAGAAAGGTGACTCTCAAACCGTAGTGTAAATATGAGTCACCTTTGGGATCTCGTTCTAAGTATGAGGTCTCAGATCTCACCCAAGACCTACCAAATCAGACCGTTTGGAGGTGTGTCCCAAGATTTACAATTTCATGGAACCTATCAGGTGATTTTGGTACAGAACTACATTGAGAAACAGTGCTATTAATTATCTGCTAGGATTTTTTCTACCAAAAGTCAGTTGAAATGCTTACCCCATACCTGTTTGTATTATAATATTCTTTGACCATGAGCATTAACTGCCTCATGCAAGAAGAAAGCTGAGGTTTTAGTTATTAAAATTATTACTTGCCTAAAGATCAGGGGTGGTGGCTCATGACTGTAATCCCAAACTTTGGGAGGCTGAGGAAGGCGGATTACTTGGGGTCAGGAGTTTGAGACCAGCCTAGCTAACATGGTGAAACCCCATCTCTACTGAAAATACACAGATTAGCCAGGCATGGTGGTGGGTGTCTGTAATTCCAGCTACTTGGGAGACTAAGGCATGAGAATCTCTTAAACCTGGGAGGCAGAGACTCAATCAAGACTGAGCTGAGATTGTGCCACTTCACTCCAGCCTGGGCAACAGAGCAAGACTCCATCTCAAAAAACAAACAAACAAACAAAACAATAAAATTAATGCTTGCCTAAAGTCTGTTTCATTTTTAGAGTCAAATTTTTCTATTTTTTAAGCTTCAAAACCGATAATAATAATGATGGACAGAAATGACTAAGTTTAGAGCCATTATCAGAGATAGTAATCAGACTCCTGAGAATAAAGACTCAGGCTTTTTGGCAGCTGAAACACCAAAAAGAAAAAGGCTCACAGTGAAGCAGAGCAACAAAAGTCATGAGTAGTGTAAGAAATATTTGAAAGCTGTTGACATTTAGATTTTAGAAAAAAACGTTATTCTTTTGATTGTTCCCATTTCCTTAACCTTTGCTCTGAATCATACATCTGGTTTTTATAACATAATATCAGTTGTGAAAGCAATGTCATGCACATTTACACAAAGCACTGTCTTCTTAGAATTTGTTATTTCTCCTCTCTGTTGCCTATATCTGAGGAAGCCTAGCCATTGGGTCCATCCATGTCTTCATCTGGTTAGGCTGCTACAGCAAACATTAGATACCATAAACGGAGTGGCTTATAAACAATACATATTTACTTCTCCCATTTCTGCATCTTGGTTAAGTCCAACATCAAGGCGGTGGCAGGTGTCTGGTGAGGCCTGCTTCTTCACAGATGGCACCTTCTATGTCCTCACATGGTAGAAGGGGCAATCTCTTTCCCGCCACTTTCACAAGGGCACTAATCCCATTCATGAGGGCTCTGACCCGATGACAGAATCATTTCCCACAGGCCCTGCCTTTCAATACCTGATCACTTTGAGAGGTAGGATTTTAACATACTAATTGGGAAGAGACGTAAACATTCAAACCATAGCAGTTCATGTCCCCAGACTGCCTCTCAGGTCTCAACTTGCCAGTCAGCATGGGCAGGGATGTAATAGTTAATAAGAACATCTAACAATTTTCCCAAACTCTTTGCACGTGTAATTTCATTAAAAATTCCCAATGCAGGTCTTATTATTTTTATTTCCATCTCATGATTGAGAATGTAGATTCAGAAAAGTAAAGTAATTGGCCCAAGGTCATGGAGCTAGTAAGTGGTGAAACCAGGATCTGATTCCCAACTTGTACACTTAAGACCTAGGCTGTTCTGCCCCCTGAGCAATGAATAACCAGCTTCCCCCAAACTGGCACAGACACCACATAGATAAGCATCTTGGCCTGGTGTCTAAGCACCTCTTACATTTCCTTCCTTCCTTCCTTCTCTTCCTCCCTCCCTCCCTCCTTTTTCCTTCCTTCCTTCCTTCCTTCCTTCCTTCCTTCCTTCCTTCCTTCCTTCCTTCCTTCCTTCTCTTCCTCCCTCCCTCCTTTTTCCTTCCTTCCTTCCTTCCTTCCTTCCTTCTCTTCCTCCCTCCCTCCCTCCTTTTTCCTTCCTTCCTTCCCCCCTCCCCTCCTTCCTCCCTCCCTCCCCTCCTTCCTCCCTCCCTCCTTTCTCCTTCCTTCCTCCCTCCTTTCTCCTTCCTTCCTTCTTCCCTACCTCCTTTCTGCCTTCTTTCCTCCCTCCCTCCTTTCTCCTTCCTTCCTTTTTTTTTCTTTGTCACACAGGTTGGAGTGCAGAGCTGCAATCTTGGCTCATTGAAACTTCTACCTTCCAGGTTTAAGCTATATCCTCCCACCTCTGCCTCATGAGTATCTGGGACCACAGACATGTGCCATCATGTCCGGCTAATTTTTGTAGAGACAGGGTTTTGCCATGTTGCCCAGGCTGCTCTTGAACTCCTGAGCTCAGGCAATCCACTTGCCTTGGCTTTCCAAGTACTGGGATTACAGGTGTGAGCTATTGTGCCAGTCTATAGTGAATTTCTTCTCTCTCTCTCTCTCTTTCTTTCCTTCATTCCTTCTTTCTTTTCTCTTTCTTTCTTTCTGTCTCTTTCTGTCTTTCTTTCTTTTTTTCTTTCCTTCCTTCCTTCCTTCTCTTTCTCTCCTTCTCTCTCTTTCTCCCTTTCTCTCTCTCTTTCTCTCTTTCTCCCTGTCTCTCTCTCTCTCTCTTTCTCTCTCTCTCTCTCTCTTTCTCTCTCTCTCTCTCTCTCTCTCTCTCTCTCTCTCTCTCTCTCTCTCTCTCTCTCTCCCTCTCTCTCTCTCTCTCTCTCTTTATCTCTTTCTCTCTTTCTTTCTTTCTTGACAGAGTCTCACTATGTCACCCAGGCTAGAATGCAGTGGCAGGATCTTGGCTCACTGCAACCTCTGCCTCCTGGGTTCAAGCAACTCTCTTGCCTCAGCCTCCTTAGTAGCTCAGACTACAGGTGCACACCACCATGTCTGGCTAATTGTTTTTGTATTTGAGTAGAGACAGGGTTTCACCATGTTGCCCAGGCTGGTCTCAAATTCTTGGCATCAAGTGATCCACCTGCCTCAGCCTCCCAAAGTTCTAGGATTATAGACATGAGCCACCAGGCCCAGCCAAATTTCTTAAGAACATTGTATTTGACTTTTCCTTCCACCATGCCTGAAAATGGAATCATGTTCACTGGGTCATCATCTTCACCACCACCATTGCCAACACCATTGCCATCATCTTTACAGATGGAAGAAAATGATGGAGAATATGACAGGGGCATTGTCACTCTTTGAACAGTAACTTGGCCTAATCTTTACGCCTGGGCCATATCTGGCAGGGGCATATAGGGTCTTACCTTCAACCAGTTCAAATAACAAATAACCATGTTTATTACAACCTGGAGGAGAAGGAGGAAGGTCCCTCTCCCTGTTGGCAGCCCCGTTCTTCTGCTAGAGTGACACAAGGATGTAATAATGAGGTGAAAATTAATGACTCCTGGATGAAGAATTTAAACATTCCAGGAGGAAAGATATCATACAAATATTAAGTGTATAATTACCCATGGTAATAGTGCTTCAGCCAGCAAAATCCCCCGACACACCATTCGTCACAGGGGTCGATGGTATCCCCTAATCTCTGCCTTGAACTGACATGCCCAATTCCACTCACATTCCTTCTTTGTTGCTGTTGCAATCTTTGCTTCATAATAGAAACAGGACAGCAGATGATGAAATAATTTACCATCTGTCTTCTGTAGGTGGGTGAGAAACTCAGAAGCAGGTGATCGACACAGTATGCATGTTACCATGTTCACTGTGGGGGCGGGGCACCCTGCACTTGCCTAGAAAGTTTGGCATAATCACAGTAAAAATGAATTCCTCAAGAAGTTTGTCTTTAGGGATACTCTCATTGTCTTCCTTCTTCCCACCCCAGTGATGGTTTCCCCAAGGCTAGAGTTAAGTGTAGGGTAATGAAGAAAACATTGGAGGGGTCTGGAGGTAAGTTCTCCTCTCTGCCCTGGACTTCACTTCATGAGCTGAGTTGCTGTGAACATGCAACTTCACTTTTCAAAACGCTCATTCTCCATCTGATAAATTGGGCAGAAAAAAAATTATACTTATTAGGAACTTGAAAGTATATTTCAGTTCATGGCTGGGTGCGGTGGGTCACACCTGTAATCCCAGTACTTTGGGAGGCTGAGGCAGGCAGATCACTTGAGGCCAGGAGTTTGAGACCAGTCTGGCCAACGTGGTGAAACCCCATTTGTACTAAAAATAAAAATGTCAGCCAGGCATGGAAGTATGCGCCTATAATTCCTGCTACTCACCAGCTACTCAGGAGGCTGAGACGCGAGACTCGCTTAAATCTGGGAGGTGGAGGCTGCAGTAAGCCAATATCACGCCACTGCACTCCAGCCTGGGCAACCCAGCCTGGGCTACACAGTGAGGTCCTGTCTCAAAAAAAAAAAAAAAAAAAAAGTATATTTCTGTCCTTAAATTTCATGTGAAAAAATAACTTCTACTTATTAGTGATTGAAAAATTCATTTACTATTAACAACAATGAGCAACACTGGTTTACTGTTTACAGGAACTAGACCAGCCATTTGCTTATATTTGTTCTTTGTTTTTGAGATGGAGTCTCTCTCCTTGCCAGGCTGGAGTGCAGTGGTGTGATCTCAGCTCACGACAACCTACATCTCCCAGGTTCAAGTGTTCTCCTGCCTCAGCCTCCTGAGTAGCTGGGATTACAGGTGCATGCCATCACACCTGGCTAAGTTTTATATTTTTAGTGGAGGCAGGGTTTCACCATGTTGGTCAGGCTGGTCTCGAACTCCTGATGTCGTGATCCACCCACCTTTGCCTCCCAAAGTGCTGGGATTACAGGTGTGGGCCACTGTGCCTGGTGCTTATATTAAATTTGTGAAGGAAACACTCTTCTTGGACATGTAAACTGAGGTTCAGAACAGTACAAATGAAAGAATATAAGATGGGAGTCTCTCTCATGCCCATGTGTGTTTTAGGTGAACAAACAAAGAAAAAACAAAGAAAAATGAACAAACAAAGAAAAAAGCTAAAAGACATATGATAAACTTCTATTCTTTTAGGACAGTGTAGTATTGGTATGGACAAATAGACAAATACAACAGAATGGAAAATCCAGCAACTAAACAGCATGCACAGACACTTGACTTACGATAAAGGCAGCTGCAGGGAAGAACTGTTTCATAATGATAAAAGGTCTAATCCATGAGAAGGGTATGAAAATTAAAAACATATATGCCTTAAATTACCCAACAAAGCCTTAAATTACAGGAAACAAAACTCACAGAATCCAAGAGATAAACAAGTATTTTGACAATAGTAGTTTGGTCCCACTTTCAATAAAGCATAGGACAGCTAGGCAGAAGATCACTCTAGATATATAATACATATGCATAACATATGACTAGTAATTCCACTCCTAAATATGTACTCCATACTATAACTATAGCATGAGTAATTTAGATAAAGTTCAAGAGTATACAAATAACCTATGGCCTTAGAATTTCTTGGTGGTGTTACAATAGCAGTTCACTTTGTAATAACTGGAGATGTATATAAATAATTTGTACATTTTCTATATAGTTCAATACAAATTGCTTTAATTCTTACCTTTACAATTGATTAGCTGTATGACTTTGGGCCAGTTAATAATTCTCTGAGTTATAATTTACTCATCTGTAAAATGGGAATCAAGTTTATTATGAGGATTAACTCTAAGTACTAATCTCAGTGTTTATTACCACTGAATGTTAAATAAATATTGTTTTCCTATTCCATCTTTCCCCATGTACAATCCCTGTTCTCCCAAATGGCCAAAAGAATGCAGATTATTGAAAGGGAAACAAATCATTGCATGGGTCCATACCCAAAAGAGCCAGTTGGGATTCTGTCTTGGAAATGGCAATAGATGTTAATATGATGTTATTCATTCAGATCAGAAAGGAAAAATTCAAATAAAAACAAAACAAAACAAAAACCCACAGGGTATGAGAGGGAATCTGCTCCAATCTAAGAGAACTCCCCATGGACAGAGAATCTAGAAGCCACTTTAAACAATCACCATACTTTTAAGGGAAACAGAGCCATCAAATTCTGTTAGAGAGTGTCTGGTCCTGACCATAAGTCATCTGCATTAACGAAGTTGCTTTAGAACTGAAACAGCTGTGCGGTGTAACTAGACTCTTAGATGGTCTTTCACCAAAATATTAGTTAGAGATATAAACTGAGTCAAGATTTGCTGGTATCTCGGAATTCCTTACATCTTTAGAATGTTTCATATTCATAAAAACATTCACATTCAGCAAGGATACTACTTAGGAGTTTGGAATACTGCTGTAGTAGATAAGTTATGTGTTTGTGTCTAGTGCACATGGCCCTGACAGCAGAACCCTGTTCTTGGAAGAAAAAAAAAAGTAGAAGAAAAGAAAACTTGCAGCTGTATGTTCAGCCCCATAAATTTCTCGGCCAAGGATGCAACTGGCTGGAGAGTGACTGCGTGATCCTGTTCTTGGACAAACACAGCATCCTCTCCAGAGAACTAGTCTTCCTATACGCTTTAAGCATTTTAAGCATGCTAGAGGGCTATGCAGTGCCCCCAAAGGACAGACCGTGTAATTGGCCTTTAAAGAAAGCCAACCATATGTAAGAATGACTATCTTTCACAATCAAACAACAATAAGTAAGCATTTTTGTTTCAAATTGAGAAATTCGAAGTGCCTGCTGGTCTCACACAGAATCTGCCCCCCATTCGCCCTAAATCAATCAAAGCTCTGTTTAAGATCTAGGCTTCCTCTTGGTCCGCTCTGTTCAGCAGACTGGGTTAATCACAGGGTGATTGTGGTGTACATAAAAGAAGGAAGGTATAGGGAACCCTGTTTCGGTTCATACATCCTGGATTCACAAGCTAGGGCAAAAACTTGCCTTCCTGGGAATTCTCTCTAGAGGCTTAGATCAGGCTGTGCAGAGAATTTGTGACTGACACTGATGGCTCATGTCACCATCAGCAGCTTGTGACAGCTCTAGGAGGTGTCACAATTCCAAGGGTCGCTTGCGTTAAGGACGGCATTCTATCTGGTGGTTTCTGAATGTTATAAGAAGTGTTCAGTTGCAGGGCTAGGTGCAGTGGCTCACACCCATAATCCCAGCACTTTGGGAAGCTGAGGTGGGCGGACCACCTGAGATCAGGAGTTCGAAACCAGCCTGGCCAACATGGCAAAACACTCTCTCTCCTAAAAATCCAAGAGTTAGCTGGGCATGGTGGAGGGCACCTGTAATCTCAGCTACTTGGAAGGCTGAGGCATGAGAATCGCTTGAACCTGGGAGGCAGAGGTTGCAGTGAATGAAGATTGCGCCATTGCACTCCAGTTGCTGAAAAGAAGGAATATTTACAAGCTATAACCACAACATTATAGTAGAGGAGGATTTCCTCCTCTACTACTGAAGGAAAGGGATCTGACACCTAAGAACAAATTCTTACTGTTACGTACCTACACCCCTATACAATATTTGCGTTTACTGTGGATACAGGAATTTCTTTAGATTACCCTCTAATTTCGAATAGGGTGGGAGGGAGGGGTTCCAACAGCAAGAGACACATTCTTTTGTTTGTTTGTTTGTTTGTTTTGAGGCAGGGTCTCACTCTGTCACACAGGCTAGAGTGGAGTGCAGTAGTGCCATCTCAGCTCACCACCTCCCAGGTTCAAGTGATCCTCCTATCTCAGCCTCCCGAAGAGCTGGGACTACAGGCATGCACCACCATGCCTGGCTAATTTTTTTGTATATTTTGTAGAGACAGGGTTTTACCATGTTGCCCAGGCTTGTTCTTAAATTCCTAGATTCAAGTGATCTGCCCGCCTCGGCCTCCCAAAGTGCTAGAATTCCAGGCATGAGCCACTGCACCTGCCAAGAGACACAGTCTTAACACATATCACTCCCACACAAGCTTATAGTAAAAAGGAAAGAGGTTCCACAAGGATGAACTTCCTCCCTGATCCCCCATTTTTTCCTCCATAAGACTCTTTTGCCCAATTATCTGTTTGGCTTTAATAAATGTTTATTAATAACTACTTACCCAGAAATTATTTTTTTTTCTAGATTATGTCAAAAATGCAAAATTAATATAACAATGATTTTAAAAGATCAAATACTAAACAAGATGCAGTATAAAGTTAATAATCATGGCCTGGCATGGTGATTCACACCTGTAATCATAGCATTTTGGGAGGCTGAGGCGGGCAGATCACTTGAGGTCAGGAGTTCAAAACCAGCCTGGCCAACATGGTGAAACCCCGTCTCTACTGAAAATACAAAACAATTAGCCAGGCATGTTGGCAAGCACCTGCAATCCCAGCTACTTTGGAGGCTGAGGGAGGAGAACAGCTCGAACCTGGAAATTGGAGGTTGCAATGAGCCAAGATTGTGCTACTGCACTCCAGCTTGGGTGACAGAGCAAGACTCTGTCTCAAAGCATAAATAAAGTTACTAATTATGCAACTAATCACATTACAGCTTTATTTTTATAAATGCAATGGATTTTTCATATTTATATTTCATTTGTAGGGGGTGATTTAGGATGTGCTGGTGACATTATCTAACCTGTAAGGGTGAGTCAACACATCCCACTTCCCTTATTCTTCCTCCAAGGTGGCGCTGCTCTGATCTCAGCTAAGAATACAGTGTGTGTGTGTGTGTGTGTGTGTGTGTACATGCTTTGCAGAGATAAACAGTTATACCACCATCTTGTTGGTAGTGTAAAAGGATTATAAATAAGACTGAGCATGGAGCAACCTCTTTTTGGGTGTGATGGGGACTAAGCAACCTTCAACATCCTTTGCTGGATGCCCCCAGGGGTGAGAGCCAAGTAGCAGGTTTCTCTGCTCCAGAGCCCCTTCCTCTCCCTCTGTCTCAGCTGGACTGCGATGGCACGATCTCTGCTCACTGCAGCCTCCGCCTCCCAGGTTCAAGCAATTCTGCCTCAGCCCCGTAAGGAGCTGGGATTACAGATGTGAGCCACCAGCCCCTTTCATTTTTTGCCGGTACATGGTTGTATTCGGGACCAAGCAAGCTGTGGGCCAGGGATTGGAGTTGCCAATCAAGCTACTCAGGACAGACTCGGTTCAAGAAGTCATGCTAAAGGCTCAAAAGAGTGATCCATATTGACTTGGCTAAAGATTGGGACTTGCCTAGCAATTAAAAAGTGGATGTGGGCCAGTGAGTCACCTGTGTCATGTCATCTTTAGGAGCCTAGCATACCAGTCAGAGAAATCTGTGGATTTGGAGATGGAGATCCCTGCAAATCTTCATTCCTAGGAAATATCTAACCTCTGGCAGAGTGAATACCATTTGGAAAACTGAGGATCAGAAAAGTCAGATAATTTCAGGCATTTGAAGGGCGCTGTGGTGTAATGGAAAGACCAAGGGCTCTGGAGCCAGACACACAGGGGCTAGCTTGGCTTCTGGCTCTGCCATGTAGTTACACAACAAGAGGCTGTGACTCAAACTCTTTCAGCCTCAACTATAAAATAGGGCTCACAGTTTCTACTCCGAGAAAACACCAAATGGTGGATGATGATGGTGCGGGGGCGTGGTGGGGGGCAGAGGCCCCGGGGGCCCTGGGATGGGGGAACTGCGGTGGCTTCCTCAGAGATTTCTGTAGTGGCATCCAGGGCCAGGGTCACGGCCATGGACATGGCTGGAACTGAGGCCGTGGAGCTCACAGAGGCAAGGCCAAAGATAAGGAGTGGATGCCCTTCACCATGCTGGGCTGTCTGGTCAAAGACATGAAGATCAGGTCCCTGGAAAGATCAGTGTCTTCTCCTTGCCCATCAATGAATCTGAGATCATTGACTTCTTCCTGGGGGCCTCTCTCAAGGACAAAGTTTTGAAGATTATGCTGGTGCAGAAGCTGACCCGTGCTGGCCAGCACACCAGGTTTAAGGTGTTTGTTGCTATTGGGGACTACAATGGCGACAGTGGTGTGGGTGTTAAGTGCTCCAAGGAGTGGCCACTGCCATCCACGGGGCCATCATCCTGGCTAAGCTCTTCATTGTCCCCATGCATAGAAGCTACCTGGGGAACAAGATCGGCAAGCCCCGCACCGTCCCTTGCAAGGTGACAGGCCACTGTAACTCTGTGCTGGCACGCCTCATCCCCAGACCCAGAGGCACTGGCATCATCTCGGTGCCTGTGCCCAAGAAGCTGCTCATGATGGCTGGTATCGATGACTGCTACACCTCAGCCTGGGTAACTTTGCCAAGGCCACCTTTGATGCCATCTCTAAGACCTATAGCTACCTTACCTCCAAATCCACTTACCACCTCATCAAGACTCATACCAGAGTCTCTGTGCAGAGGACCCAAGCTCCAGCTGTAACTGTGACATAGGGTTTTTATACAAGAAAAATAAAGTGAATTAACCCTGAATATATATATGTGTCTTACAGCCAGGCACAGTGGCTCACACCTGTAATCCCAGGACTTTGGGAGGCCAAGCCAGGTGGATCACTTGCAGCCAGGAGTTTGAGACCAGCCTAGGCAACATGGTGAAAGCCCGTCTTTACTAAAAATACAAAAATTAGTCAGGCACAGTGACAGGGACAGGTAATCCCAGCAACTCGGGAGTCTGAGGCATGAGAATCACTTGAACTTGGGAGGCAGGGGCTGCAGTGATCCGATCACACCACTGCACTCCAGCCTGGGCAACAGTGAGACTTCATCTCAAAAAATAAAATAAAATATGAAAATATAGCTCATGTCCAGCTTATAAAGCTGTGACAAACATTAGAGGAGATCCCACATATTAATCAACTAGCACAGTGCCCAGCCTAATGCACAACAAAAACTGGTTCCTTTCTCCCTCTAGCCCTGTAGAACACACCAGACACTGAGTTGCATTAAGCAGTCTACCTTCCTTTGGGAGGCTGAGGCGGGTGGATCACGAGGTCAAGAGATCGAGACCATCCTGGTCAACATGGTAAAACCCCATCTCTACTAAAAATACAAAAAATTAGCCGGGCATGGTGGCGTGCACCTGTAATCCCAGCTAGTCGGGAGGCTGAGGCAGGAGAATTGCCTGAACCCAGGAGGCGGAGGTTTCGGTGAGCTGAGATCGCGCCATTGCACTCCATCCAGCCTGGGTAACAAGAGCAAAACTCCATCTCAAAAAAAAAAAAGAAAAAAAAAAGCAGTCTACCTTTTAGGTTAGACTATATCCATGCTTGTGAACATTTACTTTAAATGCTAAACCACTAGATTCTTAACCAGAACCAAACTCCTTTAAAAAGACGTTATGCCAGAAAAAGTGATTAATTTATAGGCTAACGCTGGAAAACTGACTTCCATTCTGAACATTCAAAAATGCTTCCCGGGGCCAGACACTGTAACTCACACCTGTAAATCCCAGCACTTTGGGAGGCCAAGGCGGGTGGATCGCATGAGGTCAGGAGTGCAAGACCAGCCTCACCAATATGGTGAAGCCCCATCTCTACTAAAAATACCAAAATTAGCTGGGCATGGTGGCACATATCTGTAATCCCAGCTACTAGGGAGGCTGAGGCACAAGAATCGCTTGAACCCAGGAGGTGGAGGTCGCGGTTAGCAGCGCTGCTTTCCAGCCTGGGCAACGGAGTGAGACTGCCTTAGAGAGGAAAAAAGAAGTGCTTCCCGGCAAGTTCTCCAGACAGCCAGATTCAGCTTGGTCATATCTCTTTTGTTTTTTTATAAAGGAGCTGAAATAAGCCGTGTTGTGTGCACAGCTAGGGTATGCCATAATCAGTTCTTTTTAGAGATTTGGGGAAAAAAATTCCTGAACAGAGGACTCTTATCTCAAATACTTCATTTTGAGATATCTCATATACCCATTTTGGGTATCTGCCCCAAGGAGCCAGAGGAAGCAAAATAGAGATGGTTTCTGCTTACAGAGAACATTAGAAATAATGTTCTGGATATTAGAAATAATTCCTGGATGTGGAATTTTATAATGTACATCAACTTCAGATGTATATTATAAAATTCCATATCCAGGCCAGGCTGGTGGCTCATGCCTGTAATTCTAGCACTTTGGGAGACGGAGGTGGGTAGATCACCTGAGGTCAAGAGTTTGAGGCCAGCCTGACCGACATGGTGAAACACTGTCTCTAGTAAAAATACAAAACTTAGCCAAGTGTGGTGGTGTGTGTCTGTAATCCCAGCTACTCAGGAGGCTGAGACAAGAGAATTGCTTGAACCTGGGAGGTGGAGGCGGAGTTTTTGGAGGTAAAGGTGGAAGTGCTGTTAGTTTCCCACTTGTTCTCAGTCTCCCATATTCTTTGTCCAGCTCTTCATCCCAACCACCAGCCCTGCTAACAGGGAGAAGCCTCAGCTAAAAAAGGACTCATTCCCCAAGCTTGAGACACAGGATGAAAGAGCCAGAACTCAAGTCACAGCACTGGACATTCAGAGATGTAAAAATGGAAGCTCCCCAGGTTTAGCAGGGAGACTGAGGAGACAAGGGAGCTCCCAGTATCAAGGCTAGCTAATTTGAAGAAAAATGTTGGCAATGAAGGAAATGGGGGAGAGGATTAACAGGAGAAGTAAGCTTAAGGAAAAGATGAGTAGAGACTTAGAGGCATCACTGTGTTGATGAGATGTGCTGGCATTGGTGTCTGGGATGGGATGGAATATGGGCAGGAGCTCTAAGGAGGCATGGGGTACAGTCAGCTTTGGGAAGTGATGGATAAAATGGGAGATATGGGCCTAAAATCCTTATGGCAGGATGGTGCACATAAGTAAATGCAAACATGCATTTAATTTTTTTTTTTTTTTTAATGAGACGGGGTTTTACCATGTTAGTCAGGCTAGTCTTGAACTCCCAACCTCAGGTGATCCACATGTCTCGGCCTCCCAAAGTGCTAGGATTACAAGCATGAGCCACCAGAACCAGCAAAAAAAAAAAAAATTTTTTGAGATGGAGTCTTGCTGTATTGCTCAAGTTGGAGTGCCATGGTGTAATCTCTGCTCACTGCAACCTCTGCCTCCCAGGTTCAAGAGATTCTTCTGCCTCAGCTTCCTGAGTAGCTGTGATTACGGGTTAACACCACCACACCTGGCTAATTTTTGTATTTTTAGTAGAGAATCGTTTTTACCATGTTGCCTAGCCTGGCCTTGAACTCCTGGCCTCAGGTGATCTATCCGCCTTGGCTTCCCAAAGTGCTGGGATTACAGGCGTAAGCCACCATGCCCAGCCTTTAAAAATAATTTTTTGTAGAGATGGGGGTCTCATTATGTTGTCCAGGTTGGCCTCAAACTCCTGAGGCTCAAGTGATCCTCCATCATTAGCCCTTCAAAGTGCTGGGATCACAGACATGAGTCACCATGCCTCATTAGTATTTTTAAAATAAACTTTATTTTTAAAGATAGTTTTATGTTCATAGCAAAATTGAGAGGAAGCTCTAGGACTTCCCATATGCCTGCTGCCCCACATGGGCATAGCATCCCCCATTATCAACAACCCTCACCTGAGTGGTACATTTGTTACCACTGAAGAACGGAGGTTGCAGTGAGCCTAGATCAAGCCACCACACTCTAGCTTGTGTGACAGAGTGAGACCCTGCCTCAACAACAAAAAGGTCAACGAGGCTGGGTATGGCGGCTTACCCCTGTAATCTCAGCACTTTTCGAGGCCAAGGTGGGCACATCACTTGAGGTCAGGAGTTCGAGATCATCCTGGACAAGATGGTGAAACTTCATCTCTACTAAAAATACAAAAATTAGCCAGGCATGGTGGTGCACCTGTTATCCTAGCTACTGGGGAGGCTGAGACATGAGAATCGCTTGAAACCGGGAGGCTGAGTTTGCAGTGAGCTGAGATCATACCACTGCACTCCAGCAGGGGCAACAGAGTGAGACCCCACCCCAACCCCCCCCCCCAAAATTGATGAACCTGCTCAATACATCATTATAACCCAAAGTCTACGGTTTACACTGGGGTCACTCTTGGTGTTGCACATGCTATGGCTCTGGGCAGATGTACAATGACGTGCAACCACCATTATAGTATCAGACAGAGTAGTGTCCGTCCCTGCCCTAAACATTCAAACATGTACTTCTAGTAATTTCTTTCCATACATATCCTATTTCCACAATATCAGAAACAATAGAAGAGAAAGGACATTTGCTCCACAGCCCAGGATTCCAGCTTATGCACACAAGGGTCCACCATAGTATTTGGCCTCCCCTGGCTTGGCCAAGGCAGGGGACACCCATGCCCCTCCAGGCTTACGAGGATATGGTTTGTGCCTGGTCCTGATTACTCTGGCTCTAGAAAGTGAAACTTGATCTCATTAACCCAGCTGTGGGTACATGCAGGCAGTCACCCTGCCCAGAACACAGGGCAGTTAAGGCCTCAGTGATTTCACAGCTGGCCACATGAGGCCATGATAAAGACAGCTTTCTCCTCAGAGGTCCAGAGGGGTCTCTGGGCCTCCCCATGCAGACGGCTGGCATTCTGCACTCTCTCCATTGCAATAGTAAAGCCCATTTAACACCCTGCTCTGTGAACTTTTCATCAGGTCAGCACAAACTCCTGCCAAAATGGAGTGGATATGGGTCTAGGTATTATGAGGAGGGATGGGGAGAAGTAAATGTCTTCTTTTCAGCAGAAAAAAAATCCATATTTTAAAACTCCACTGGGCATGGTGGCTCTCGCCCGTGGATCACCTGAGGTCAGGAGTCCGAGACCAGCCTGATCAACATGATGAAAATCCATTTCTACTAAAAATAACAAAAATTAGCCGGGTGGGGTGGTGTGCGCCTGTAACCCCAGCTACTCGGGAGGCTGAGACTGAAGAATCGCTTGAACCCAGGAGGTGGAGGTTCCAGTGAGCAGAGATCATGCCCTCTGCACTCCAGCCTGAGTAACAGAGTGAGACTCCATCTCAAACAATAAATAAATAAATAAATAAATAAATAATAAAATAAAACTCAAGACTCAAAGCATATTTGAATTAATAAGAGATTGCCCTCCTGGAACTTTCCTCAGGACAGGATGAAGGATATTTTCCTGTTCTTTAAAAAAAGTCTCCGTTGCTCAAAGAGAACAGTAGAGCCTTTCTAGGACACAAGATCAAAGCTGTTCATGGGTACCCTCACCAGGTATGGTACCTACAACAGGAGCTGTGTTTCACATCGGCAGTTAGGCCAGGTGTCTGCGTGTCACATGGCACAGGTATAATGATTCAAAATAACCAAGATGAGTTCATGAGCAATATTTGATTTCTTTTTTTTTTTTAAAGACAGAGTTTCACTCTTGTTGCCCAGGCTGGAGTGCAATGGAATAATCTCTGCTCGCTGCTACCTCCACCTCCTGAGATCAAGTGATTATCCTGTCTCAGCCTGCCAAGTAGCTGGAATTACAGGCACATGCTACCATGCCTAGCTAATTTTTATATTTTTAGTAGAGACAGGGTTCCATCATATTGGTTAGACTGGTCTTGAATTCCTGATCTCAGGTGATCCACCTGCCTCAGCCTCTCAAAGTGCTGGGAGTATCGGCATGAACCACCACACCTGGGTGCAATATTTTATTTTTAAAAACTGTTTTTAAGATTTGGAGGGGCTGGGTGAGGTGGCTCATGTCTGTAATCCCAGCACTTTGGGAGGCCAAGGTGGGTGGATTACTTAAGGTCAGGAGTTTGAAACCAGGCTGGCCAACATGATAAAACCCCATCTCTGTTAAAAATACTGAAAACAAAATGAGCTGGGCATGATGGCAGGTGCCTGTAATCCCTGCTACTTGGGAGGCAGAGGCAAGAAAATCTCTTGAACCTGGAAGGTGGAGGTTGCAGTGAGCCAAGATCGTGCCATTGCAGTCCAGTCTGGGTGACAGAAAGAGACTCTGTCCCCCCCGAAAAAAAAAAAAAAAAAAAAATTGGAGCTGTTTCTTTGCTTGGTTTGCTCCATGCAAATTACAAATTTTCACATCAAGTGGAGCTAATAAATTTCCAAATGTGTGTGTAACTGATGCTGTGCACGGAAGTACGGAATGTCAAAAGTACATCATTTAGGCCGGGCACATTGGTTCATGCCTGTAATCCCAGCACTTTGGGAGGCCGCGGTGGTCAGGAGTTCAAGATCAGCCTGGCCAACATGGTGAAACCTCATCTCTACTAAAAGTACGAGAAAAACTTAGCTGGCTGTGGTGGCACATGCCTGTAATTCCAGCTACTAGGGAAGCTGAGGCAGGAGAATTGGTTGAACTTGGGAGGTGGAGGTTGCGGTGAGCCCAGATCATCCCACTGCACTCCAGCTTGGGTGACAGAGCAAGACTCCATCTCCAGGAAAAAAAAGAAACAAAAAAGTACATCATCTAAATGCCTTCACAGTGAATTTCAAAAACAAATTCTGGAACAATGCCTTCCATCTGAATCTGAGGCAGGAAAATCAATGCAGCCCTTTATCCAACAACATGACCAGATAATACAGTATCATGTCCATCTTTAAGAGATCTGGGCCAGTAGTCCTCCCTCGAAGCTCCACATTAAAATTGCCTGGGAGTTTCCAAACAGTGCTGACGTCTGGGACACACCCCAGAACAACTGAGTCTGTATCTTTGTATATTTCCTAGTAGTTTCCCAAGTGATTCTGATGCACAGTAAAAGTTGAGAAAATCTAGTCTGGGCATTCATTCAAGGATCTCTGTGTTCTTGTTTATGCTTGTTTTAAATAAGAGGATAATATTCCAACCCAGTACCTGAAAATGGAATTCATGGCATGAGAAAGCTAAAATGTAATCTTAACTTGGTCCTGAACAACCTCTTTGGGTCTTCATCTTTATACATGTGAAACTGGGTTAGTAGTACTTACTCACCTCAATTTCAGAAAGTTCGAAAATACAAGGACACATGTGACATCCTCTGACAAATGTTTTACAGAGGAAAGGTATTATTATTATTATTAAGAACAGTTGAATATAATGTAAACTTAAAACAGTCTAGATCATTTTAGTCTCTGAAAAAACTACGATAGTAAAAGTGTAATAGAGGATAACAGAGGGATGGAAATAACATGAATTGAGTGCCCAGCCAGGCCCTGAAGCTGGTCTACTTCACACAACTTACTTAGTAGCATGGTCAACAGTGATTACATTGCACTTCCGGTTATCTCAGTTGACACTGGATAGTCATTTCAATTCTGGGCTTTGCTTTTCTAACCTATAAAATTAGGATGCTAGACCAGGCACCGTGGCACATGCCTGTAATTCCAGCACTTTGGGAGGCTGAGGTGGGTGGATCACTTGAGGTCAGGAGTTTGAGAGCAGCCTGTACAATATAGTGAAACTCCATCTCTACTGAAAATACAAAAATTAGCGGGTGTGTTGGCAGATGCCTGTAATCCCAGCTACTTGGAAGGCTGAGGCAGGAGAATCGCTTGAACCTAGGAGGTGGAGGTTGCAGTGAGCCGAGATCACACCATTGCACTCCAGCCTGGGCAACAACAGCAACACTCCATCTCAAAAAAAAAAAAAAAAAAATTAGGATGTTAGATTTGGGGGATTTTTATCCTGGGATCCTGGATAAGTTTCAGATAATCCATTAACAAAATGAAATTGTGCAAATGTGGCTGGGTGCAGTGGCTCATGCTGTAATCCCAGGACTTTAGGAGACCAAGGCAGGTGGATCACCTGAGCTCAGGTGTTCAAGACCAGCCTGGCCAACATGGTGAAACCCCATCTTTACTAAAACTTAGCCAGGTACAGTGGCAGGGACTTGTGGTCCCAGCTACTTGGGAGGCTGAGGCAGGAGAATCGCTTGAACCTGGGAGGCAGAAGTTGCAGTGAGCTAAGATCACACCACTGCACTTCAGTCTGGGCAACAGAGCAAGACTTGGTCTCAAAAAAAAAATTGTGCAAATGTGGTACACACATGTGCACACCTTTTTCCTGAGAGTAGAGTGTAGAGTCCGTAGCTGTTACTGGATTCCCAAGAAAGCATATGACCTCCAAATAATGTTAAGAACCAGAAGAATCTTTCCAGTTCTAAGTTTCTGATTATTGGTACAGAACTGAAACAAACAACACTTTGGAAACTCAGCAAATATTTTTTTGTGGGTAGATTTCAAACACATTTTTGACAAAACTATCTTTACCCCAATATATTTTCATGTGTAAAGCAACCCAATGTAAAAGTCTTAGATAAGAGCCAGGAATAAAAGCTGACCCAGTGCCATTAAGCATTGTCAATGACTTCCTTCATTTCCTCAAAGTTAGATTGAAGGTGATCTAAGAAGACCAGCAAATTCACATCAGCCCAGATTGGGCCCACTGATTCAAGACATCCTTGGTCCCTGCCAGTCTGGAGGCCTTTTGCAGATTCTGACCTCTCATTCCCCAGTGGTACTGGTGGAAGAGTATATTTATGCATGGGGACTGGAGGATGGATGGGGAAGAAAATGAACTCTTACGGCAAAGGGAGATAAGTCTAATTATGGAACTTGGTCAGAGTAAGAACTTGAACCAGTGTCAAACAAAACACAGAATAAAGAAAAACCAGATGCTAAAGCCCAGAGTGGAACAAGGTATCTGATGAGGCTCAGGACAGACTTGGCTGAAGGCTGACTCTAACTACATCATCAGGATCTACACTTGGTAACACGAGACACTAGAGGTCATGCTTTTGGACTTCGTGCCAACAGGAAATACTCATTCAGGAGACAGGCTAAAATTCTGAATATCACATACATCCTAAAGGTCAACAAATTTGGGCTGCTCAAATCCTTGAGATACAGAAAGTTCAAGGACAAGGACAGATTCTTTCTAGTTTCTAGAGCTCAGTCCTTTAAGTTTTAAAAATGTTTAAAAAAAGAAGAAAAAAAAAACAAAACAAAACGCCGGACACGGTGGCTCACGCCCGTAATCCCAGCACTTTGGGAGGCCAAGGCGGGTGGATTACCTGAGGTCAGGAGTTTGAGAACAGCCTGGCCAACATGGTGAAATCCCATCTCTTTAAAATAAATAAATAAATAACAAAAACGAAAAACAAAACAAAAAAAAAGATGTTATTGACTGGAATTTATCACTCCCCCAAAACACCATCTAGCAGCTTTATGTTCTCAGGATATACCTGTATAGCAAGAGTCAGCGCAGAATGAACCCAAATGCAATATACTTGTCACCACGAGATCAACTAAAGATCAGCTAAATTCCTATAATAGAAAAGGTATTTTTGGCCAATACCTTCTCTTAAGAAAATCAGTTCCAGGTGTGTATCATAACAATTCCAAAGCATAAGATCAGGGTCTAGGCATACCTGAATTCATATATAATAGGAAGATTTCCAAACTTTGTTTATTTGTAAAAATGGAGCTAATACCTATGTCCCAGGATTGTTATAAATGATAAAGCAGAGATAACCTAGCATGATGCCTAGCACACGAGATCACTGTATAAATATTGCTTTCATATATCTTAGAACTATTTTCACGAGTTATCCATGAAACCTACTAAAAGAGGAAGAAGGGTTCAAAAAGCATCCCACGAGAAAACTACCTTTTAAATAATACAAACAGGCTCAGTGCTGTCTGCCTCTGTATCTGACTGAAATAATGTATATTGGACCTTCACTGACATGCTCAAATTCTTTTAGAACATAAAAATGAGTACCAACTTAGTACCAGGTAAAATGGTAGGGATTTTCATATAATTACCTTATTATTGCTCAGCTACAGTACATTTTATATTTGTCTTAAATTATAACGATAGTGCCTTGAGGATCAACTTTTAAGAATTTAATTCATATATTAGAAATAGTAAAACATGAATAACTCGACTCAACCAACTGGTTTTTTAAAAAGTTTCAGCACCTCTTATATGTCAGGTAGTGTTACAGGTACTTACAGTGTTGGAATGAAATTCCAACAGCTATCTGCTATCTTAACAAGCCTTTTTATTCCAGTAAGGCAGAGAGAGTGTCTACACTAGAAGATACACTGTCCCTAGTCACAGAAGTATTAATTTAGTCATGCAACACACATTTATTGGACATATAGTGAAAAACCAGTTAGATACTATTTTTACACATATACAGAATATACTCTAGAGGGGTTAAGTGCTGGGCATGATAGCATGCACCTATAACACCAGTGACTTGGGAGGCTGAGACAGGAGGATCTCTTGAGCCCAGGAATTTGAGGCTGCAGTGAGTTGTGATTGTGCCACTGTAGTCCAGCCTGAATGAGAGAGCAAGACCCTATCTCTTAAAAAAAAAAAAGCAAGATGAGAAATATGTATTTGGGAAGAAAAATTATACAGGGATTATGAAAGAAAGTAACAAGGGGCTCCACAGATACTCTAGGTGGCATTCACCTTACCCCATCTCAATCTCTGTTTCTTTTGTCATATAAAATGAAAATTGAAATACTCAAGTTCCCTGCCCCCCTTAAAGTGACCACGAAACCCAGTTTTAACCAATGAGAGCTGTGAGCAGAAATGCTGTGAAAGTTTTCCATCTGTCTCATCAGACTGCTATAACAGAATACCATAGACTGGGGGGCTTATAAACAACAGAAATTTGTTTCTCATCGTTCCAGAGGCTGCAAAGTCCAAGATCAAGTCACCGGGATATTTGGAGTTTAGTGAAGGCCCACTTTCTGTTTCACAGATGGCTCATTCTAGCTGTGATCTCAAATAGAGGACAGGGCCACGGAGTTCTGTGGGGCTTCCATATAAAGCCACAACCTCATTCATGAGGGCTCCACCCTCCAAACCTAAGCACTTTCCAAAGCCCCCATTCTAATACCTCACATTGGGGACTGGGTTGCAATATAAAAATTTGGGTGTGGGGGCAAACACAAACATTCAGACCATAGTACCATCTAACAAAAAAGGAGGAGACGTTTAAGGTGTAAAAAATATAAACCCAGTGACAAGCCATGAAACGAGGATTCCAGGAGGAAGACGCAGCAAGTACAAAAGCCCCAAGGGAGGCCAGGCGAGGTGGCCCATGCATGTAATCCCAGCGGTTTGGGAGGCCGAGACAGGTGGGTCACCTGAGCTCAGGAGTTCGAGGCCAGCCTGACCAACACAGTAAACCCCATCTCTACTAAAACTACAAAAAATTAGCAGGGCATGGTGGTACATGCCTGTAATCCCAGCTACTTGGGAGGCTGAGGCAGGAGAATCACTTGAACCCAGGAGGCAGAGGTTGCAGTGAGCCAAGATCGCAGCATTGCACTCCAGCTTGGGCAACAAGAGTTAAACTCAGTTTCAAAAAAATAAAATAAAGGTCGGGCGCAGTGGCTCACGCCTATAATCCTAGCATTTTGTGAGGCCGAGGTGGGCAGATCACAAGGTCAAGAGATCAAGACCATCCTGGCCAACATGGTGAAACCCCGTCTTTATGAAAAATAAATAAAAAATAAAAATAAAAAATAAAATAAAATTCAAAAGCCCTAGGAGAGAAAGCTACCTCTGGTTTCAGGAGCTAAAAAGCTATAATGGAGGTGAGGAAGGAGGAGGGCAGGTCAGGCAGGACTGCTTGGGCCAAGGCAAGGAGGCAGTGGGAAACCAATGAAGGATCTCAAGCAGGAAGGAATGTGGGCTCATTTCCTGATTTCCTTTGGTGGGAAATGGATGATAAGGGTGCAAGAGTAGACATAAGGGGACCAGTTAGAGCCACAGTCGTACGGGTAAGAGATGACTGTGGTTTGCATTGTGGAAAATGAAGAAAGATTCGGCCAGGTGAAGTGCCTCTTGTCTGTAATCCAAGCACTTTGGGAGGCCAAGGCAGGTGGATCACCTGAGGTCAAGAGTTCAAGACCAGCTGGTCAACATGGTGAAACCCTGTCTCTACTAAAAATAAAAAAAATTAGCCAGATATGGTGGCACATGCCTGTAATCCCAGCTACTCGGGAGGCTGAAGCAGGAGAATTGCTTGAACCTGGGAGCTGGAGGTTGCAGAGAACTGAAATTGTGCCATTGCACTCCAGCCTGGGCAACAAGAGTGAAACAAGGAAGGAAAAAAGGAAGGAAAGGAAGGAGGGAGGGAGGGAAGGTGGGAGGGAAAGAGGGGGAGGGAGGGAAAGAGGGGTGAGGGGGAGAGGGAGAGAGAGGAGACAGGGAAGGGGAGGGGGAGGGGAGGGGGGAGGTAGGAGGCAAGAAGGGAGGAGCATTTAAAAAGTGTCTATAATCGGAGGGCAAAGAGAAAAGGAAGCGTGACTTCTAGGTTTCTGGCCCCAGTAATTGGGTGGATGGTGATGATATTTACTGAGCTGGAAGAGACTGGAGGAGGAACAGGAATGTGCAAAACAAAGCATTCAATCAACTGAAGCTCTGCAATTCTTGTTCCAGTCATCTGACCCTCTGCCAAACAAATGTTTGCCCATTTTGGCTTTTCATCATTTCTCTCTCTCTCACAGGCTCTCCTTAGAAAACCATAAGCTGTAATTAGAATGCCAACAGTATTTGATTTCATCTGGCAGAAAAAAAATGGTGGGTGGAATTAAGAGACTCTGAAGCTAAAGGCAAAATGACAGACCCAACACTTGACTTTATCCTCGTCATCACGAAATTCTGAAAATGACTGAAATGTCCAAATATGCAAAAATATATATTTGAGAATCTGTCTTTTACCCAGTAACATTCCTGCCAAATGCACATATCACAGTCTGTAATTAAACATTACATTTAATTAAAATCTGTGTGTATTAACACAGCTTATAATTAAACATTTTCAAGTCATTACTCTCTGTTTTGTCAGGCTCACGCCTGTAATCCCAGCACTTTGGAAAGTGAAGGTGGGCAGATCACAAGGTCAAGAGATTGAGACCATCCTGGCCAACATAATGAAACCCAGTCTCTACTACAAATACAAAAATTAGCTAGGCGTGGTAGCAGACACCTATAATCCCAGCTACTCAGGAGGATGAGCCAGGAGAATCACTTAAACCAGGGAGGCGGAGGCTGCAGTGAGCCAAGATCATGCCACTCACTGCACTCCAGCCTGATGACAGAGTGAGATTCCATTAAAAAAAAAAAAAATCTGTCTTGTCACTAGATCTGAAACCCACTGAGGGAAGGGACCTCACCGGCTTTGCTCACCAACTGGATCCTCAGCACCTGCCACAGTATACTATATGTGGTAGGTACTCAGAAAATACATGGAGGATGTCTGTACCTTTTTTTCTGATCAACGACAGAAACTACTAGTTTCTCTCCTATATCCAATGCCCTGCCCCTTTTCTAACAGAACCCCCATCATTCTTCTGGACACATAGCCACTGTGTCCATTTCCTAGGACTATAATAACAAAGCACCAAAAACTGGATGGTTTAAAAAAACAGAAGATTTCTTTTGTCTCACATTCTGGATGCTAGGAGTGTGAAATCAAAGGTTCAGCAGGGCTGTGACCCCCTGATGGCTCTAAGGGAGCATCCTTCCTTGTGTCTTCCAGCTTTTGGAGTTTGCCTGCAATCCTTGGCATCCCTTGGCTTGAGGACGCACCACTCCAGTCACATGGACAATTCCCCTTTGTGTCTTTACATGATTTTTCTTCTGTGTAGGTCTGTCCCTGTGTCCAATTTCCCCTTCTTAGACATCAGTCATATTGGATTAGACCCCACCCCCTATGACTTCATCTTAACCTGACTCCCTCTGTAAGGCCCCTCTTTCCAAATAGAGTCAGATTTTGAGGTACTGGAGGTTAGGACTTCAACATAACTTTTTGGAGGGACCCAATCCAACCCTACCAGCCATCCAGAATAAATTCTACATTTCACAGATTCTCTCACACCTAAGTGCAGCCACACATGGTTATGTCCTAGCTAATGGGTACAAAAGAGGTCATCTGTGCCACTTCCAGAGGTGTCTTTCATATTTATTTATTTATTCATTTTTGAGATGGAGTTTTGCTCTGTCACCCAGGCTAGAGTGCTGTGGTGCAATGTCAGCTCACCACAACCTCTGCCTCCCAGGCTCAAGCGATTCTCCTGCCTCAGCCTCCCAAGTAGCTGGGACTGCAGGTGCATGCCACCATGTCTGGCTAATTTTTTGTGTTTTTAGTACAGATGGGGTTTTACCATGTTGGCCAGGCTGGTCTCAAACTCCTGACCCCCTGATCTGCCCATCTCTGCCTCCCAAAGTGCTGGGATTACAGGTGTGAGCAACCACGCCCAGTGAGATGTGTCTTTTAAAAAAGATAGTGCCCTCTGCTTCCCTTCTTCCCTCCTGGATGGCTAGAATGCAAACCTAATCACTACAGTTCCAGCAGCTGTCTTAGGCCTTGAACTAACCTTGGGAATGGAAGCCAAGCAAAATGAAAACACAAAATGGGTGATTGAAACCATGGAGACCCATCTCAGCCCTGACTGGCTTCCTTCTGGCTTTGACATGAAAACAAAAAAACAAAAACCCAAATACTAATCATAATCATTGTTTTGGAGGATTTGATGACACTCATAAGTGAAGCTAATTGTAACTGTATCTATTGCCAAAATATATAGAATTTTCTCTAGGTGCCATTCCAGCAGATATAGATAGTCAAGGCACTCTCATGTCGAATCTTCACTTTCAAAGATACTTGGTCACTGCTATGGACTGAATTGCACCCTCCCACCCCAAACACAGATGTTGAAGTCTTAATGCCCAGTGTGACTCTATGTGGAGTAAGAAAGTAATTTGGCCGGGCACGGTGGCTCACACCTATAATCCCAGCACTTTGCGGGGGCTGAGGCAGGTGGATCACCTGAGATGAGGAGTTAGAGAAACAACCTGGCCAAAATGGCGAAATCCCATCTCTACTCAAAATACAAAAATTAGCTGGTGTGGTAGCACGTGCCTGTAATCCCAGCTATTTGGAAGGCTGAGGAAGGGGAATCACTTGAACCCGGGAAGCAGAGGTTGCAGTGAGCCAAGATTGTGCCACTGCATTCCAGCCTGAGCCACAGAGCGAGACTCTGTCTCAAAAAAAAAAAAAAGGAAGTAATTAAAGTTAATCAGGTTATAAAGGTGGGTCCCTATAGGATTAGTGGCCTAATGAGAAACGATTCCAAAGAGCTCACTGTCTCTATCTTCCTGTGGGCACACAGTGAGAAAGCGGCCCTCTGTGAGTCAGCAGAAAGCCCCTCACCAGGGCCCTCACCTCACCATGCTGCCCCTGACTTCAGACTCCCATTCTCCTGAACTGTGAGCAAATGAATCTGTTGATTAAGCCATCCAGCCTGTGGTTTATTACAGCATTCCTAACTGACTGATACTGTCATGGAGAAATTCAAGAGTACATCTTTGAAAAAAGATGTCTAGCTTGGGTTGGGTCAGCTTTGAATCTCTTCCAGGTACAGGTCAGTCAAGGGTAGTCCCTGCCTTTACAAGTAGGGGCAGTTTTGGGCTGAGTGCAGAGGCTCTTGCCTGGAATCCCAGCACTTTGGAAGGCCAAGGCAGGAGGATTGCTTGACTCCAGAAGTTCAAGACAGGCCTGGGCAACACAGGGAGACTCCATCTCCAGAAAAAAAAAAAAAAAAAAAATTAAAACAGATTAAATAAATTAAAAAACAACAAATCAGCGCACTTTAAGGATTTATCTGGCTTTGAGGAGTCCTCCAAAGGGGTGACAGACATGGCCTCACACTAGTTATTTGGGTGTGACCTGGAAAAACACCGTAGCTGCCTAAGCTTCTATTGAGGCTTTAGGGGTCTCAAGAGTACGCATTTCTTGGAAGTGGCCCTTCTTCCTGTCTCTAAGCATTCATCACAAACTATTAAAAGCCAGAGTTAAAACCCACTGCAGATCAATTTAGGAGCAGCACAGGCTTGTACCAAGATGTTAAAAAAAAACTTTCCATTTATTTGCTTTGGAAAGAGAACTTTTCCTACTGGTGTGAATAAAAATGTTTAGTTCAAGAAAACGTTAAACAAACTTTGCAATTAGCAAAATGAACCCACTGATACGAATGTCGTAGTCAGTGGGGCTTGAAATTGTAACGCCAGCGTTTGCTGATTTTGAGATGTACATTTTAGCAACTCTGAAATTAGGCCATATCTTACAATCCATGCATTTTTTTTTTTTTTTTTTTTTTTTTTTTTGAGGCTTAGTCTTGTTCTGTCACCCAGGCTGGAGTGTAGTGATGCAACGTCTGCTCACTGCGAGCAACCTCCACTTCCCGGGTTCAAGCAATTCTTTTGCCTCTGCCTCCTGAGTAGCTGGGATTACAGGTGCATGCCAGCACACCCAGCTAATTTTTTGTATTTTTCATGGAGAAGGAGTTTCACTTTGTTAGCCAGGATGGTCACAATCTCCTGACCTCGTGATCCACCCACCTTGGCCTCCCAAAGTGCTGGGATTACAGGGGCAAGCCACCGCGCCCAGCCATCTTTTTTTCTTTTAGATGAGGTCTCGCTCTGTCACCCAGGCTGGAGTGCAGTAGCAGGATCACAGTTCACAGTAAGGTTCAACTCCTGTGCTCAAGTGATCCTCACACTTCAGCCTCCCAAGTAGCTGGGACATACCAGTAGTGGCTGACTTCATGCCACCGAGCCTGGCTAACTTTTTCTGTAGAGATGATGTCTTGCTATGTTGCCCAGGTTGGTGGTCAAACTCCTGGCTTTAGGTGATCCTCCCACCTGAGCCACCACATCAGGCCACAATCCATGCCTTGAACTATAGTAAACGATGTTCAGTGAATAGCCACCGCATGATGGGCATGGGTTTGACACCTCATACACACTTTTTTATTTACCCTCATGAGTATGCCATGAAGCATTTATTATTGCTATTTAAAAATGGGAAATCTTGGCTGAGCATGGTGGCTCACGCCGGTAATTCAAGCACTTTGGAGGCCAAGGCGGGCGGATCACCTGAGGTCGGGAGTTCAAGACCAGCTTGACCAACATGGTGAAACCCCATCTTTAAAAAAAAAAAAAAAAAGGGAAACCTAGACTCAGCTTTTCTAAGACTAGAAAGAATTGGAATAGTGTATGCAACATTTCGGAAATGTGATTACACAGACCCTCTCCCTGTGTTATCCCCTTTCAGCAGCTGTTTCGTTACTTTGTATTTTATTTGTAAATATAAATGTATTTAAGCAACAATCAGCCAGAAGACTCTAAGTAATGCAATTATTTAAATAAGTAATATAATAACACCTAGAAATACTTATTCTTGATTACGAACCAGCTACGAGGCTAGGACACATATTCCATTTAATCATTACTATCATCAGCCTATTTTATTTTATTTTATGACAGAGTGTTGCTCTGTCACCCAGACTGGAAGTGCAATGGTGTGATCTCGGCTCACTGCAACCTCCGCCTCCCAGATTCAAGTGATTCTCCTGCCTCAGCCTCCAGAGTAACCAGGATTACAGGCACCTGCCACCACACCTGGCTAATTTTTGTATTTTTAGTAGAGACGGGGTTTTGCCACATTGGCCAGGCTAGTCTCAAACTCCTGACCTCCAGTAATTCGCCCACCTTGGCCTCCCAAAGTGCTGGGATTATAGGCATGAGCCACCACACCCAGGCAGCACACTTTAAAGGTGAATAATTTGAGGCTTAGATTGGTTTAAGTAATTACTTTTGGTCCCATAGAAGTGGTGAAGCTAAGACTCAACCCCTCCACGTCTGACAGTTAAAGCCAGGGCTCTTTGGCAGGCGCCCTCCTGCCAGTCACAAACTAGAAACTCAAGCCCTAGCTGAACGCAAACATGGGCCATAAGACAAAGGAAATGTGATGGATCAGATGAAAAGAATGAGAAGGAGGCTGGGTGTGATGGTTCACGCCTGTAGTCCCAGCTACTTGGGAGGCTGAGGTGGGAGGATTGCTTGAGCCCAGAAGGTGGAGGCTGCAATGAACCATGTTTGCACCACTGCACTCCAGTCTGATTGACAAAGTGAGACCCTGTCTCAAAAAACAAAACAAGCTGGGTGCAGTGGCTCATGCCTATAACCCAGCATTTTGGGAGGCTGAGGTGAGAGGATCATTTGAGGTCAGTAGTTTGAGAGCAGCCTGACCAATATGGTGAAATCCTGTCTCTACTAAAAATGCAAAGACTAGTGGGGCATGGTTGCATGCACCTGTAGTCCCAGCTACTTGGGGGGCTGAGGAAGGAGGATTGCTCAAACCTGGGAGGTGGAGGTTGAAGTGAGCTAAGATCATGCCACTGCACTCCAGCCTGGGTGACAGAGTGAGATTCTGTTTCTAAAATAATAACAATAATAATAATAATAAAGTTAAGAAAACTGAGGACTGGCAGGAGAGGTAAGAGATGCTTCTGGAGATTTCTGAAAGTTGGGGAACATGCAGTGCTGGTGATGGAGGATACTGAGGTGAAGGTGAAATCCAATGAAATCAGTCAGAAAGGACCTTGGTCCTCAGTAACAAGCAGTGTGGCAGTGACCTAGATGAGGTTAGGAACAGGAAAGGAACATGGGGGACATGGGAGGAGTGAGCAGGATTCTGGGGTGACAGGGCAGAGGGCAACTCGATCTGGGAAAGCTGAACCTTCAGACATATTTCCAAGTCTGAAGAATTATTCAGCTTGCCTGCCTGCCTGCCTGTCTGCCTATCTTCCTTCTTTCTTTCCTTCCTTCCTGTCTTTCTCTCTCTCTCTCTCTCTTTCTGACAGAGTCTCACTCTGTCACCCAGACTGGAGTTCAGTGGCATGATCTCGGCTCAGTGCAACCTCTGCATCCCGGGTAAAGTGATTGTCCTGCCTCAGCCTCCTGAGTAGCTGGGATTACAGGCATGCGCTACCACGCCCAGCTAATTTATGTATTTTTAGTAGAGACGGGGTTTCACCATATTGGTCAGGCTCGTGGCCTGACTTTGTGATCCACTCGCCTCGGCCTCCCAAAGTGCTGGAATTACAGCTGTGAGCCACCGCGCCTACAAGTTGGATGTGCCTCTGAGACATGCCCATGTATCCAGACTGCGGCGAAGGCAGGAGGAACCCCTCATGGCTGAGCCGCCTGAGAGGCCCTGCATGCATTAGGTCCTTGAATCCCTCACCAACCCTATGAGGAAGACATCACACATATCCCTAGTTAACAGATGAGAAGGAAACCCAGAGAAATGAGACAACTTGCCAAAAGTTACATGGGCATGAGGCGTGGAACCAAGACTCTGTTCGACTCTAAGGGCCTAAACTAACTTCTAGTGACAGGATCACATCAGTGGTTGCCTCTGGTGAAAGAGGCTGACTTGAGAGAGGCACAAGGGGGTCTCTGGAGGGACAGATGTGTTCTGTGTTCTAATTGAGCACATCTGACAAACTTACCAATCTATACACTTAAAAGGTATGCATTTTATTTTATTCTATTATCTTATTATTTTTTTTTTTTGAGGCAGAGTTTCGCTCTTGTTACCCAGGCTGGAGTGCAATGGCCTGATCTCCACTCACCGCAACCTCTGCCTCCTGGGTTCAGGCAATTCTCCTGCCTCAGCCTCCCGAGTAGCTGGAATTACAGGCAGGCACCAACATGCCCAGCTAATTTTTTGTATTTTTAGTAGAGACGGGGTTTCACCATGTTGACCAGGATGGTCTCGATCTCTTGACCTCGTGATCCACCCTCCTCGGCCTCCCAAAGTGCTGGCATTACAGGCGTGAGCCACCACAACTGGCCAAAAGCTGTGCATTTTTAAAAAGTCTTTCTTCCTGTCTAAGCTATAAATCCCATTATATTAATAATGCCTAGCTCATGGTAGTGGTCAGTGAACAGGGACTGAACAAGGAGCTGTGCACTGATACCACTGTATTACTGAGGCCGTCAGAGCCTGGCACAGAAGAAACCCTGTAAAGGAAGGACACAGAGCTAAAAAGTGCTCTGTGCCAAGGCCCTGAGAATCGGCCCTCTCAGGCCACCGCTTCACAGCAAAGTAGTCATCTTTCTCCTCCCAGTCATGCCCAATGGTGAGCAGTGGTACACTGACCCTTTCACTTTTTGTTAACTGAGAAGCTACACTCTGCAAAAGTGAGACCTAGCACTGCATACAACACCAAGCTGTCTATCCCATATGACTCTCCTGAACTCCACTGGAAAGGAACTACATTTTTTTTTTTTTTTTTTTTTTGAGACAGAGTCTCGGCTCTGTTGCCCAAGCTAGAGTGCAGTGGCACAATCTTGGCTTGCTTCAACCTCTGCCTCCCAGGTTCAGGCAGTTCTCCTGCCTTAGCACTTTGAGTAGCTGGGACTACAGGTGCCTACCACCATGCTCAGCTAATTTTTTGTATTTTTAGTACAGACGGGGGTTTCACCTTGTTGGTCAGGCTGGTCTCGAACTCCTGACCTCAGGTGATCCAGCTGCCTCGGCCTCCCAAAGTGCTGGGATGACAGGCATGAACCACCATGTCTGGCTGTAACTACATATTTTTAAAACATCACCTCAAGATCTGTGTCCCAGGAAAATTAAAAAAAACACAGAAGGCATTTTCTCAATTGTATGGATAATCATTCCACAGTTTGCTTCTTCAGTGCCCAAACTATCTTGGCCAAATTAATTAGGAACCTGGCCTCTCTTGGTTCAGGGGGAAAGTTCCATGAAACAGACAGTTACGCTGCCATCAGACAGAAAGCCCAAAACAGGATTTTGACATTTTTTTCCTTGCTATGAAAAATAAGAATTTTTGAAAGAGGAAAAAAAAAGGACATCATGGCCACTAATTCTTTATTCTGACTCAGATGGTTCTGTTTCTATGTAAATATGCAAAGAAACAGATAAACAGAGGTGGAAAAAGGCCCCGTTAAGTCCACATCCATCAATTCATCACGGCAGGAAACAAGAAAAGAAGCCGGGAGGCTTGAAATCCCTTTGAGACTTGGCACAGGGAAGCATGAAAACTTGAACACTGTTTCTCACAGGATTTAATTATTCCCATAAGAAAAAATAAACTTTTCAGAAAACAGCAAGGTTATCTTTTGTTCCTGATTTGTAAGTAGGGCTCAAATTCCTTCAGATCTTGAAGGCTGAATGCTTTGCTCCAACAAGTGTTTGATCAAACTACTGCAAGGGAGGATTTGGTATTTTTTCACTTGTATGATCCCGCAAGATCTAGTCCTGACCTCAGTGAGGAGCTGATGCCAAGAATGAAAATTATTTACTTGATCTTCTTCAAGCCAACCCAGGTTAACCCGTGACCACTCCAACAAGTACACAAATTCTCTCTGCGAAAGACGTGAAAGGTCATGCATCCATGAGCATTTTGTCAGTGGTTTCAGGTTTTAATAGAATATGTCATCTACTGGGCTCCACCTCATGGGTTTGTGCTTTTTGAAATAATACAATAGGAAGCATGTGCATGTTGGGGGCAGAGAAATCTAACTCTGATATTTACAAGCTGGGTGACCTTGGGAAAAGGATAAACTGGGTCTCGGTTTCCTCATTAGTAAAGTAAGGAGAACACTACCCACCCACCTTTGGCAGTTGTTAGAACAGTAAGAGATCCTGGGGATACAATGCTGGTGGTCACTAGGTATATTCCCTTAGCCTTTCTCTGAAACTATTAGTTCATTGAGTCATTTAATAATCTGCTTCCAGCACTTACTAAATGCCACGAATTGTGATAGGTATTGAGAATATAGTAGTTAAGACAGACAAAGGCTCTACATTTAAACGGCTGTTGAAAACAGATGGAAAATTAACATATAAATACATATGATCAGATTCTAAAAAATATGGTGGAGACAATAAGACAGGTGTTACAGACTGAACATTTGTGTATGCCCAGAATTCATACATTGAGGCTGGGCATGATGGCTTAAGCCTGTAATCTCAACACTTTACTATCCGAGCTGGGCGGATCACTTGTTTGAGCTCAGGAGTTCGAGACCAACCTAGGCAACATGGTGAAACCCCCTCTCTACAAAAAGTACAGAAATTAGCCAGGGATGATGGCATGATGTGCCAGTGGTCCCAGCTACTTGGAAGGCTAACAAGAGGATTGCTTGAGCCCAGTGGGTGGAGGCTGCAGTGAGCCCTGTTCACACCACTGCACTCCAGCCTGGGTCACAAAGGGAAACTCTTTCTTTAAAGAAAAAAAAAAGGCCAGGCACGGTGGCTCACGCCTGTAATCCTAGCACTTTGGGAAGCTGAAATGGGTGGATCACCTGAGGTCAGGAGTTCAAGACCAGCCTGGAGATCATGGTGAAACCCCATCTTTAAAAAATAAAATTAAATAAAATAAATAAATAAATAAAAATTCCATAGCCCGGGTGTGGTGGCTCACACCTGTAATCGCAGCACTTAGGAGGCTGGGACAGGTGGATCACTTGAGGTCAGGAGTTCAAGACCAGCCTGACCAACACGGAAAAATCCCGTCTCTACTAAAAATACAAAAATTTAGCCAGGCATGTTGGTGCACACCTGTAATCCTAGCTACCTGGGAAGCTGAGGCAGGAGAATCACTTGAACTCAGGAGGCAGAGGTTGCAGTGAGCTGAGATCAGGCCATCGCACTCCAGCGTGGGCAACAAGAGAGAAACTCCATCTCAAAACAAACAAACAAAAAAATGCATACATTGAAATTCTAACCCCCAATGTGATGGTATTAGACGGTGGGCACTTGGGAGGTAATTAGGTTGAGCCCTGATGTATGAGATTAGTGCCTTTAATAAGGAGAGACTAGAGAGAACTTGCTCTTGCTCTCTGTATCATTGTTGTAGGAGTTATTATGTTAGGCAGATAGTGAGGAAAAGGGGTCCTTGGGAAGTTTTCATTTTTAAAGCAGTTTTTAGAACTAGGTCAGCAACTTTGATATGCAGATGCCAGCCATTAGAAATTGGGTCCATCCAAACATGATGATTCCCCCCACTTCTTGCCCTTGCTCCACATGTTCCTGGCAACATGGCGGCCCCACATATCCCCACATGTGTAGAACATCATGTCGCCCAGTATTTGCAAATTAAAAGGCTCGGGTTGGAGGGCCAGCTTTTTTGGGTGATGTGAATGACATGCCTGGTCAAACCAATCCCCTGAGCCCTATGCATATCAGGCACCACCTCCTCCAGCCTACTCAGAAAACTGGTTGGTATTCATGGCATCTGATGTCTCCTCTTTCGGCTTTGGAGCCCCTCTCCCTCTGTCTCTGCACAGGAGAGCTTCCATCTTTTGCCTTTTCCCATCTTTTTTGCCTATTAAACTCTCCACTCCTTAAAACTACTCCATGTGTTTCTATGTCTTTTTTTCCAATTTGATTCAAAATACAGACCTGGTTTCCTCCACTCATTGGAGCCGTATCATCCTGTTGGCACACAGTGAGAAGATGACCATCTGCAAACCGGAAAGCAGACCCTCACCAAACACCGGGTCTGCCAGCATCTCCTCACCAAACACCGGGTCTGCCAGCATCTCCTCACCAAACACCGGGTCTGCCAGCATCTCCTCACCAAACACCGGGTCTGCCAGCATCTCCTCACCAAACACCGGGTCTGCCAGCATCTCCTCACCAAACACCGGGTCTGCCAGCATCTCCTCACCAAACACCGGGTCTGCCAGCATCTCCTCACCAAACACCGGGTCTGCCAGCATCTCCTCACCAAACACCGGGTCTGCCAGCATCTCCTCACCAAACACCGGGTCTGCCAGCATCTCCATCTTGGACTTCCCAAACAAATGTTTGTCATTTAAGCCATCAATTCTATATAGCAGCTTAAAATGACTAAAACCACGTGGTGCTATGAGGAGACGTAATTGGAGGAAAACAGAAGGAATATCACAGGGTATTCAAGGAAGGTTTCTCTAAAAAATTTAATCTGAGACTTGAAGAACAACAATGGAACCAGCCATTCAGCCCTAGGCAGGAACAAACCCAGTTTCTGGGACAGAGAGAAGGCCAGGGAAAGAGATAAAGGCGTGATAAGTAGGGCCCAGATTACAGACTTTGTAGGCCACAGAAAACATCTCAGTTTATTCTTATGGTAATGGAGAGCCATTAGAGTATTTTGAGTGTCTGAGTCACTTAATTCGATTTTTCTGGAGATCATAGGTATAATCATGATGTATTCCTGAAATGTAAATATTCTCTCAGACTAGAGCAGAGAATACCTTCTAGAGGATCATGTAAAATAAGGTTATCATGGATAGTGTGGTCCAGAAATGGGTTTAGATTTGATGTGATTAAAAAAAAAGATTATATCATTCAAGGTTGTGACAGGAAGCCAATGTTTCACTATATTCATTAGACTGTAGTACAGAATAGCTTGGGGGTTGGGTGTGGTGGCTTTGGCAGATCACTCAAGGTCAGGAGTTTGAGACAAGCCTGGTGAACATAGTGAAACCCTGTCTCTACTAAAAATACAAAATGGGGCGTGGTGGCACATGCCTGTAGTCCCAGCTACTCAGGAGGCTCAAGCAGAAGAATCACTTGAACCTGGGAAGTAAAGGTTGCAGTGAGCCAAGTTCGCACCACTGCACTCCAGCCTGGGCGACGGAGTGAGACTCGGTCTAAAAAAAGAAAAAAAAAATAGCTTGAGGAAGGAACTGGCTTCCCCTTCAAAGTAGCAGCAAAGAGATAAGAGACAGAATTTTTCCTCCTGGAATGATCTCTCCCTCCGGGATATGAGTATTTGGATGCTGACAGTACATGAGCTTCTGTAGAGAAAGGGGCTTGCATGGTACAGGGTCACGTACATCGAAGAGACAGTTCCTTCTCTTGTTTGCTCCTTTCCCCTTTGCACTAAAAGGAAACCAGAAGCCCTGGATACAAAATTCTTCAAGGATGAGTGAAAAGTCATCAAAGGAAAAATGCAGGAAACAACTTCTGGATGTAAATGCATTGCATGAGTTGACCAGACTTTTGATGATTCCCATATTTCATGCTCTCCTCTAGAATTGTAATGCCAAACAAAAGTCCTCCAAGCACAAGGTTTGCAGATTTTATTTTTTTAAGTAAAAGAACTTTCAAAATAAGAATAACTCCAAATTCAAAGATGCTGGGTCAAGCCTAGACAACGTGGTGAAATCCCATCTCTACTAAAAATACACGAAATTAGCCAGGCATAGTGGCACATGCCTGTAATTCCAGGTACTAGGGAGGCTGAGGCAGGAGAATCACTTGAACCTGGGAGGTGGAGGTCGCAGTGCGCTGAGATCATGCCACTGCACTCTAGGCTAGGCAAAAAGAGCGAAACTCCATCTCAAAAAAAAAAAGGTAGCTATAGCAAAAGTATAACAATCTCACTGGATGAAGTAGCCACAAACGCTGAGATACAGGGCCCTGTCCCCATTCAAAACCCGGAGAAAACGAGAACCGTGACTACAGGGAGAGCCCAATATTCAGTGTAGGAAGGGACACCGAGGTACTTTACACCATCCTAGATCAGCTCTGGACAGTCAGAGATGCCAAAAGGAGGCATCTATTGGACAATTTCCACCACTCAGACCTAGCAGGTGAATCAGTGCCCAAGTGGGTAGATCCTTCCCACAGGGCACTCCAGGACCCTCTTGAGGACTACACACCCCAAACTCTGCAGTTTTCCAAGTCGAAGATAGCAGTGATGGCAGGTTGGTGGGAATAAGTCTTTACGATGAGATCACACAAATGGCTTGTTTTTAAGTGAAATTATGACAAATGGTATAATAGGAAATAATTTATTCAGCATTTTAGGTAAGAAAATAATGTACAAAATCATTTCAAATAAATATAAACAGCCAAACTCTATGGTAAGATGGTATTTGCATTATTTTAATTTAACCAACAAACCGTAATACTAAAAATATATATCACTGTATAGTCATGCACTGCATAATGACATTTTAGTCAACTACAAACTGCATATATGCTAGTGGTTCCCCTGTCTTTTCTTTTTTTTTTTTTTTCTGAGATGGGGTTTCCCTCTTGATGCCCAGGCTGGAGTGCAATGGCACAGTCTTGGCTCACTGCAACCTCCGCCTCCCAAGTTCAAGCAATTCTCCTGCCTCAGCCTCTCGAGTAGCTGGGACTACAGGCACCCACTGGAATGTCCAACTAATTTTTCTATTTTTAGTAAAGACTGGGTTTTAGCATGTTGGCCAGGTAGGTCTGGACCTCCTGACCTTTGGTGATCTGTCCACCTCAGCCTCCCAAAGTGCTGGAATTACAGGCATGAGCCACTGCGCCCAGCCCCTCATCATCTTATAAGATTGCAATGGAGCTAAAAACTTCCCATTGCCTAGTGACATCATAGTTGTCATAACATTATAGCTCCGTTCATTACTTTTCCTATGTTTAGATATACAACTGGGTGTGGTGGCTCACACCTGTAATCCTAGCACTTTGGGAGGCCAAGGTGTGCAGATCACAGGTCAGGAGATCGAGATCATCCTGGCCAACAAGTTGAAACCCCATCTCTATAAAAAATTAAATAAGTAAATAAATATACGATACACAAATACCATTGTGTTACAATGGCCTGCAGTAGTGAGTACAGTAAAATGCTGTACCACCAGGTTTGTGTAAGTGCACCCCATAACGGTCACACAATGACAAAATCGCCTTACAACCCATTTCACAGAACATAACCCTGTTGTTAAGCGATGCATGACGTTATATTAATTCTCATGCAGTTTGGCCAAAAGCATCTTCTTAGAAGAGTTTTAGGGCTATCTCTTACCGACAACACTGATGAAGATTCCTTTGTGTATTTCTCTTAAATGATAAAATGTTAGGCTAAACAATTTAAACAAGCTTTTTCCCTCCTGCCAGACTGTCAGAATTTTTAATATGCTAATGTGCTCTGTGACTTTCTAAGATGGGGATGAAGTATGTGGCAGTTTAAAACCGCTTTGGTCACAGAACCTCAGAACAGATGTGTTGCTGGACCAGAGAGCTGCGTAATAATACGTCGATAGAAAGAGTGCTCTAATGAACTCTGTGAAGCTCTGTAACATAAGAAAACCACTGTATACCTCTGAAGAAACGAAACATATAAACCATCTGAAGTATTAGCTTATGAAAATGAAAAAATATGTCAGGTAAAACATCGATCAAGGTATTTACATTAAAGAGTTAATCAGTTAATGATACCCAGAATAGTTATGTATGTACATCAACAAAGATAAACTAAAATCAATTAATTTCACTGTATACTCGGCTAAGCAAAACAAGATCTTTAGTTGTGATGTAAATAAATACCTTCATTGCTTTCCTCAAAAGAAATGCGCTTTAAGCCGAAGCATCATGCTAGTGAGTGCACGCTCAGAACTGAAGCATTGTGCCAAAAAAAAATGTATACTAGGTGCTTTTTATTGTGGAAATAAATATAAAACCCTTCCCCAGCCAAGAGTTCCATTAGAAAATGAAAAAGTCAGCCTCAGCATGGATGCAAGTGCTTGCTTTTTTATGATACTGGCCAACATTCCTACTCCAAGTTGCTTTGGTGCTGTGCCCACTGCAGACCTGGGAAGGTAGAAAGGCTCTGCCAGGTACCGCCTTAGCCAGCAGGGTTTCCACGGCTGCCCAAGAGCACAAGACCCCGGGGCCTGTGTCTCCCCGATAGGAGTGAGGTCTTCAAATCAAAAGGCAGAGGCAGCCTCTAATCCTACCAGCGCTGATTATCTGGGCAGGCAGAAAAGGTGTTCTTTGCTTCCTTGAGCCATTTTCTGTTGCCCACTTATGTTTTCCAGCATGCAAACCAATGCCAGAACGCTCATGCTGGAAATCAGAGCGGCGGAGATCCCAATCACGCTTATTGCTACTCTAGGAAAGGCTGATGGAAGAGGATGAAAGTATTGAATAAATGAACAGGGAAATGATCTTTAGCTTTTAAGCCTTCTGCATCCTCTTATGGTTTTGGAAAATCAAGACAAATATCCTCTTGTGAAACATTTCAGACAATACAACAAAGCTGTGCTATATAAAGGTATTTCAAAGCAGAAAACCTCGACATCCTCGTATAGTGTATTTCTGTATAAATAAAAACAATGTACATAACATCTATATACACACAAGAAGTCTAGAAGAATATAAATCAAAATGTTGATGGCTACACTTTATAGGATGGCAATTACACATTTACTGAAGTGTAATTGCTTTAAAAACGTTAACAGTCATCTGATTTAGGGAAGATTAGAAGTAATTTTAATTTTTTTCCTGCTTTTATATATTTTCCAAATTTTCTTGACGGTATATTTGTCTTTTTTCTTTTTTTTAAGACAGTCTTTCTTGCTCTGATGCCCAGGTTGGGGTACAGTGGTGCAACAATCTCAGCCCACCACAACGTCTGCCTCCCAGGTTCAAGCAATTCTCCTGCCTCAGCCTCCCAAGTAGCTGGGATTACAGGAGTGAGCCACCACGCCTGGCTAATTTTTCACATCTTTAGTAGAGACTGGGTTTTACCATGTGATTACACAAAGATTGAAGAAAAATGAAATATGTAATTTTTCGAACTCAGTATTGGTTGAGGGGGAACATGTGAAGCCCCAGGGGAGGTTTGGAGGAAACCTCCCAACACCAGGGAGGCAGGAAAGTCGCTCTCCTGGTTGCTATATCATATGTGCCTGGTTTCAGTTTAACCCCATTCAGAAAGGGTAAAGGAAATTGGACAAAAATGAAACCAAAACACTTAGGGAGAAAAAGTACACTTGGCACCAAATAATGAAATTGAGCTAGTGGTATTTAGACACTGCTAAATGTTTTCGTTGTTGTTGTTGCTGTTCTTGTTTTTGAGACAGAGTCTCATCGTCAACCAGCCTGGAATGCACTATGGCGACCTTGGCTCACAGCAACCTCCGCCTCCCGGGTTCAAGCCATTCTCCTGCCTCAGCCTCCTAAGTAGCTGGGATTACAGGGGCACACCACCACACCCGGTTAATTTTTATATTTCTAGTAAAGACAGGGTTTCACTATGTTGGCCACGCTGGTCTTGAACTCCTGACTTCAAGTGATTTGCCTGCCTTGGCCTCTGAAAATGCTGGGATTACAGGTGTGAGCCACTGTGTCTGGCTAGACACTTCCAAATATTCATTGGAAGAGAGGGAAGACCCAGGGAAAAGTTAAAGACTTTGGAGAACAAGAAAGAGAGGGCAGAAACAGAAAAGGACAGAAAATAAGACGAGTCTAGGTCTCTGGTAAGAATCATGGCCAACTTGGCATGAAGAACCCAGGACAGATATAAAAGAGGGTGAGAAAGAACCATTAGTACCTTCATTCCTGCTGCGGCTGCAGGGCCACTGGGGTCGACAGCCTGGATGTGGCATGGCTTACTTCCTCGCACCACAAAACCCCAGCCAACTGCATCACCAACAATCTAGAGAGGAAAACCACAATTAGCAAGCAGCCGACTGTCTCCGGCAATTTGCTTATTCTTCTGAGAGAGAGAAAACCAGCCCAGGATTAAGTGTGCACTATGACATATCTTCTTCCGTTTCTTTCTTCCCTGACAGGGGATTGGAACACTGCTTCTATCACAAATGCAGGCATCTCCCTGTAGAAAATGTGATTATATATATATATATATATATATATATATATATATATAATCTGTTTGGCAGAAAGAAGACGCTCCCGTGAAGGTATGATTCAGTAAACAACTGGAAGATTTCCTCTTTCTTAGGCTGTTATACAATTTATGTCAGACTCCAGCAGAAGGTTTATGAAAAGTCTTAACGTGGTTGAAATGTCTCTCCAGATAACAATTTCTACTCTAAGTTTGTTCTTTTCCCCAATATCCAAATGATACACTCTTGACTCTGCAATGTCATTGAAGTCTAGCATTAAATTGCTAATGGTGGGAAATAAAGAGATTTGGCTTTCTTTTTTATTTTTGAGACAGAGTCTCGTTCTGTCACCCAGGCTGGAGTGCAGTGGTGCAATCTCAGCTCACTGCAACCTCCACCTTGTAGGGTTCAAGTGATTCTCCTGCCTCCGCCTCCCAAATAACTGGATTATAGGCACACAACACAACGCCTGGCTAATTTTGTATGTTTTTAGTAGAGACAGCGTTTTCCCATGATGGTCAGGCTGGTCTGGAACTCCTAAGGTCAGGTGATCTACCCACCTCAGCCTCCCAAAGTATTGGGATTACAGGCGTGAGCCACCACTCCCAGCCTATACTTGGCTTTCTTAAAACACAATATTCTCCACCACGGGGGATAAATGAAGAAGGACGTACAGTCCACAATGAACTTAGACTCTGACCCGAAAGTTGTTTGGAATTAGAGCAGGCCTTTTCTATAGAAATCATTATTAGAGCTGGCAGTTTCATTCCCTGGACAGCTCCTAGCTATGTCTTTCACACATAGCCCAACCAAAACACAGCTGAAACACACTCACAACCAATTACTAACAATGTTGGCATTTAAATTAAAAATCAAAAATTAGGGGTGGGGTGTGATGGCTCACGCCTGTACTCCCAGCACTTTGGGAGGCTGAGGTGGGTGGATCACCTGAGGTTGGGAGTTCAAGACCAGCCTGACCAACATGGTGAAACTTTGTCTCTACTAAAAATACAAAATCAGCCAGTCGTGGTGGCGCATACCTGTAATCCCAGCTACTCGGGAGGCTGAGGTAGAAGAATCACTTGAACCCAGGAGATGGAGGTTACGGTGAATCAAGATTGCACCATTGCACTCCAGCCCGGACAACAAGAGCAAAACTCCATCTCAAAAATAATAAATCAAAAATAAATACTTTTAAAATACAATCTACTGTCTCTTGAATGCTGGAGACTGAGGACAAACAGGGAGGCAAATGAAAATTTTTGTGGAAATGCTCAAGATTTTCAGGCACTTCCATGACTTTACAGTTTGCTGTTATTTGTATATTATATTCAATTTCACTTCTGAAGGTACAGTTTATCTTTTCCCCTGGTACAGACGTGTTATCAGTGCCTTTCTCCTATTAACTCCTCAGCAGTCAGAATGTGAAGTAGCCTCAGCAAATGTTTGCAGCGTGACTGAGTGTGGATCGAGTTCCACCCTCCAGCCTCATAATGCCACTAAAGTTAGAAGATGAGGGAGAAGTGCTTTGAAGAGGTGATAACATGGATTTGAGGAGATCAACAGGAGACACAGGAGGGGGAGTGGACGCCCTGAGGCTGATAAGAGCACTTTCATTCTGTTTGAAGAAATCCAGTGCATGCAGAAGGAACCTAAAGGACCTCCAAGAAGGGGCAGGCGGTTGGAGCTGCTCACAACAAGTCAGAGGCTTGGGTGTTCACATTGTCAGAGCACCATGCCTACAGTAGAACGATTCATCCCACAGTTTCCTTTCTCTACCTTAACACTCCCTTAATGTTTTAAATAATTTCTAGAACTATGATGCAGAAGGGATTACTGGCATCATTTTCACTTCATTTCCCTTAAAATCTAATAACTTAAATTACAAATAGCGGAAAATAAAATCTGAAATTATTAGATTTTAAGGCAAATGGAAGTGCAAATGATGCCAGTCTTAAAATTTGCAATTAAATTAGAGTAAGTGCATAATGGAAATCTTTTCTCGTCTCTTCTCTTCCCTTCTCTTTTCTTTTCTTTTCTTTCTTTGATGAAGTTTTGCTCTTATTGCCCAGGCAGAAGTGCAATGGCGCTATCTCGGCTCACTGCAACCTCTGCCTCCTTGAACCTTGAGAAAGGTTCAAGCCATTCTCCTGTCTCAGCCTCTTGAGTAGCTGGGATTACAGGCGCATGCCACCACCAGGTCTGGCTAATTTTTTTGCATTTTTTGGTAGAGATGGGGTTTTATCACATCGGTCAGGCTGGTCTTGAACTCCTGACCTCAGGTGATCCGCCCGCCTCAGCCTCCCAAAGTGCTGGGATTACAGGCGTGCGCCACTGCGCCCAGCCCAAAATCTTTTCTTTAAAAAAGAACACATCAAAAACATTTTAAATGCTATATTACTATTAAGGCATGTGAAGTCCTAATGTATTTTAGTGCCTTAAGGTCAAGAAAGCCTATTATCATAATTATGCTAAAATCAAAAAGAAAATTAGAAAAGTTATTTTCATTTCAGTCTATAAGCTACCCATTGACACATGGACGTGGTGCAGAAAAATGGGAGAAAAAAGCCAGAGCATCAGCCTACCGTGAATGTCTTCCTTGCATACGGAGCCCCGGGAGTAAGGAGTTCCTCAGACGTGACGGGTCTCTTTAGCACTGTGAGATAAACACAATGTCAAGAAATAAGCACTTCCAAGTTCTCCCTCCATGCATTCAGCAGGTATTCATTGATATCTCGTAGGTGACCATCAGTGAGAAAATGTGGCAAAGATCCCTGCTTCACAGTTTGCATTTTAGCTGAGTAGAGATAGAAAATCGCGGCAAACATAAATAACCATAAACCTACCTTACAAAGCTAAGAAAAAAAAAAAGAAAGGGAAGAAAAGCAAGCGTGCCAGGAATGGGGGCTAAAGGGGAAGGTCAATTTTTTTTTTTTTTTTGAGACGGAGTTTTGCTCTTGTTGCCCAGGCTGGAGTGCAATGACGTAACCTCTGCCTCCTGGGTTCAAGCAATTCTCCTGCCTCACACTCCTGAATAGCTGGAATTGCAGGCACACACCACCACACTTAGCTAATTTTTGTATTTTTAGTAGAGACAAGGTTTCACCATGTTGGTCAGGCTGGTCTTGAACTCATGACCTCAGGCGATCTGCCCGCCTCAGCCTCCCAAACTGCTGGGATTACAGGCATGAGCCATCGCGCCCAGACTGAATTGTTTCAATAAGGAAAAATTATATGTCTTCTGATTCTCACATTTCTTTCTTTTAACTCCTGATATGAATTTACATATGTCAAAGTTAAGTCCATCTTCATCCAATGTCCTGCACCCATCCCACACACTAAAGCTTCATTCATTTCCTTCTTAACACTTAGGACCGCCTGTACACACTGCTTTCTGCCCTATGTAATAATGCTAGTGACCTTTTCTGAGTACTCAACATGTGCTAGAGAGGTACCATGCAAAGTGCTGTGAATATATTAACTCACTTAATCGTTACAAGAATGAATGAGTTAGGATCATTGTTACCCCATTTTATAACTGCAAAAACCACCTCAGAAAAGTTAAATTGATTGTGTCCAAGGTACCAGAGCTAATGGATGTGGCAGAAGAGGAATGAAACTCAGGCGTTAGACACCAGTGCCCACACTCTCAGCTACTGTGCCACACTCGCTCCTGTGCCACGCTGTCCTGCAAGCAAAAGAAAGGATGTAGAAGCTCAGGAAGATAGTGGCGTGCAGTCCTCCTAAGACATCTCTTCACATCAGCTCACTGCTGTGCCTATCAAGATGGCAGACAGCAGCCAATTTCTGACTTACGGCTGCCTAAAATCCACTGACAATGAACCTCCCCATCCATCCCGTTCTCGCTAAGAATTGGAAAGGCGTTGCCGTATCTTCTTCAAGTAGCCAGGGGATCGGGGAACAGGGACCATTTTAATCCAGCTCTGTAGACATCATGAACTTGAAGTGCCACAAAGAAACAGAAAAGGCCTCAGCCAAGGGACCTAAACTGCTGAAGTGTCGTCCTCCGATCCCCTTTGCTAGTGGCAGTCAGAGGTCAGGTGCAGTCCTGGAACAAGGGTGCGGCAGACAAAGAAAGGCAGCGTGGGGCGAGGCCTGATGACCCACCAGGCAGCTGGGCCTTGCCCGCTGGTTATGTGCTTGGCCTTCTGGCCTGACAAGCACCCTCTCAGTGAAAGGCAATCCAGTGCTCCTTGTTGAGGTGACAGGTTGCTGATCTTATCACTTTTGGTTTCAGAAATCTCATAAAAGGGAAAACTTATGTTCGCCAAACGAGAGGGAGTAGGTCAAATATCAAAATGGAAACAGACTTTCTCAGTAGATGGATGGGAGGTGAGAAAACTGGTCAATATTTGAGGACCAAAATCTTTTTATTCTCTGTCAAATAACTCTCTCCCCACTCCCCATAAACCCCCAGGGGGCTTATGAATTTGGATGCAGGAATCACACTGTACTATTTGGCAGAGGTGATAACCATCACTTTTTTTTTTTTTTTTTTTTTTTTGAGGCGGAGTTTCGCTCTTGTTACCCAGGCTGGAGTGTAATGGCGCGATCTCGGCTCACCGCAACCTCCGCCCCCTGGGTTCAGGCAATTCTCCTGCCTCGGCCTCCTGAGTAGCTGGGATTACAGGCACACGCCACCATGCCCAGCTAATTTTTTGTAATTTTTAGTAGAGACGGGGTTTCACCATGTTGACCAGGTTGGTCTCGATCTGCCGACCTTGTGATCCACCCGCCTTGGCCTCCCAAAGTGCTGGGATTACAGGCTTGAGCCACCGTGCCCAGCCGATAACCATTACTTTTAATGCACTTCTCCTCTTTATTTTATTGAAAAAAGAAACATTGAGGCCCAGGGAAAACATTCTCTTTTCTTTTTTTGAGACGGAGTCTCGCTCTGGAGTGCAGTGGCATGATCTCAGTTCGACGCAACCTCTGCTTCCTGGATTCAAGTGATTCTCCTGTCTCAGCCTCTGGAGTAGCTCAGATTACAGGTGAGTGTCACCATGCCCAGATAATTTTTGTATTTTTAGTAGAGACGGAGTTTCACCATGTTGGCCAGGATGGTCTCTTTTCATATTCTTGGAAGCTTATTTGCTTATCACGATGATACTGATTACATCAATATCTTTAGAACTGTTTTTTTGTGCGTGTGTCTGGCTTAGGGCATTTATATATAGTACTAAAAAAACATATCCTGGTATATTTAGAATAATTAATTTTTTTTAATTTTTTTTCTTTTCCAACCTCCTGAGAGATCATTAATTTTTAAATGCCTCACTGTGAAGTCCTGATCATCTGCTTGAGAATAAAAAAAATCACAGATGAGCTCATGGGTCTTGGGAACCCTCGCGAGAGAGAAGCTTGTCAAACTATGGGTAAGAAGTGGGATTTACAAACCACAACTCGGTCCTGACAGCTCTTATTCTTAGAAACCCAAGAAAGGAAACAAGACCTTTCTCTTCTGCCTGCACAACAGTAAACTCTCCCCTTTGACCCAGAGGCAAGGAGAAAGAGGCAACAGCACTAACCTACCTCAGGGAACATGGATTTTGTTGCTAATTTCAGTAATTGACACTTTTTTCATATTCTATCATACGCAATCAAAAACATGTAAAATGGTGATGGCACCACTGACCCTTTTTTGAAACTGAGATCGTTTGCTCTGAACTTTGAGGATGGATGTCAGATTTCTATGAGGGCTTCAAACATCCCATTTCTAAGAATTCAGTTCTCCTTTTTCATTCTACTTAATCAGCAAGCTCCAGTGACTGAAAACCCCAATACTCAACGACTGCAGCCAGGACAGTGTAGAAGCAAGTTTCTTCATCCACTTACAGGTTACAACTTTATTACTGATGCTAACTCTCCAGAAGGCAGCAAAAAAAGAAAAAAGTTAGATCAGGAAAAATAACCACCTTCCTAGATAACGGCATTAGATGACAGAGTTTTCTCTCAAAGCCTTTTGAACAGCATCAATTAGTCCTTATTCTTAGTAACATGTAATATTTTTTTTCTCCAAAGTGGTAGGGTATTCACTGAGTTGGGGGTGATGACCTGTCATCTTTGTACCCCCAAGATCTGATTGTGAGGAAACAACCTGAACCAAAGGAACAGAGCCTCTTCCTCAAAGGTGACAAACTGAACTGGGGGTGGGCAGTGCACTAAACAAATAGGTTTGAGAGTGTTTTCTGGTGGTTACTGTAGGGATGGACCACACATCCTCATCCTGGCAAGGAGAGCAGTGAGGACACGAGGTCAGTAAGGGATGGTGAGAAAGGGCAGTTTCAATGATTACCAGTTCCTGGGGGGTTGATGAACTGACTGGGTGGAGGAAGGATTGTTTGTAAGTACATGTTCACCAACAATCTTTGTGCCTAGATATTTTTCCTTGAATATAAAGGCTATGGAGGTTGATGAGCAGATTTTGAAACTACAGGGCACCCAGAGTCGATTCCAGTGACAGTTGGGTATGCACAGATCCAGGCGTCTTCCTTAAGGGTGTTGGGCTACAACAGATCTTTGCATCTGCTGCATTCTGGGGAAGTGCTATTTCTCCTGCCGTAGTGAACACTGTCACACACTGCCCAAAACCCCCTTCAGGGGAGTGCTAAAGGAGACAGCCCTCAGCTGTCTTAGGGACCATCTCTCTGAAAACAGCAGCTTTGCCCAAGGTCATGGCCTCCTCCCAGGGGCCACCGATACCTAATTACTGGTCAACATGTGGATCCAAAGGCCAAGCCCCCTCAACACAACTCCAGGCAACTTAGAAGGGCCACCCCAGCTCCAGAGGTCCCACTGGGTCAATGATAGCCTTCACGGAGACTGGGCTACAACCCAATTTCTCCTTCAGCCCAATTCTTCCTTCCCTTCCATTCAACTCGTGTTGACCCCAAGAGCATGCTCTAACTTCTTAGAGCCCACAGACTAGTCTCCCTCTATCTTAGATTCTGCTTTCCAGGGACTTGCCCAAGTCCCCACAGTCCTAGTCAGGAGCAGGGCCACCTTTTGGGCACTCACCAGACTTGGGGTTGCAGAGCACAGGGGGGCTGCTGCTGAGGGTGGGGCTGCTGCTGAAGTACCCGCTGCTGCCGCAGCTGCTCATGCTGCTCCTCCTCACGGCAGACACGATCTTGATCTCCTTGCTGGGGCTCACTGTGTACCAGAAAACACACACAGTCACCAAGGGGGCGGTCTCGGCTCTCTAGAGCACATAGGCTTTCAACCACAAGGTCCAAGGAAGCCAGGAAAAAGCATGCCGGTCTTAGTGGCAGAAAAGCAAGCACTTGAGTTGCAGCTCTGCCACTTACTTTATATTACATTATTTTGTTTTTTTTTGAGATGGAGTCTCACCCTGTTGCACAGACTGGAGTGCAGTGATGCAATCTGGGCTCACTGCAACCTCTGTCTCCCAGGTTCATGCGATTCTCCTGCCTCCCGAGTAGCTGGGACCATAGGCACCTGACACCACGCCTCGCTCATTTTCCTACTTTTAATAGAGATTGTGTTTCACCATGTTGGCCAGGCTGGTCTCGAATTCCTGGCCTCAAGTGATCCACCTGCCTCAGCCTCCCAAAGAACTAGGATTATAAGTGTCAGCCACTGTGCCTGGCCAGCTCTGTCATTTACAGCACAACTTGAGTAACATCAGGGAAGCTCTCTGAGCCTCTATGTCCCTGATTGTAAAGAGAGAACAATGCTGTTTTCAGGATTGGTGCAAGGTGTGGATTATATCATGTTTGTGAGAGGATGATACTATTTCAAGGACTACCACTTCCATGTTGAGCAGTCCCTGCTGGGATGTTAATGACGGGTTAGCTACATGGGATAAATCAAGAGTATAATAAATGCCTTCTGATTTCAAATAAAACCATTAATCGGGCCGGGCCCAGTGGCTTATGCCTGTAATCCCAGCACTTTGGGAGGCAGAGGTGGGAAGATTATGAGGTCAGGAGTTCAAGGCCAGCCTGGCCAACATGGTGAAATCCTGACTTTACTAAAAATACAAAAATTAGCCAGGCGTGGTGGCAAGTGCCTATAATCCCAGCTACTTGGGAGGCTGCAGCAGGAGAATTGCTTGAGTCCAGGAGGCAGAGATTGCAGTGAGCCCAGATTGAGCCATAGCACTCCAGCCTGGGTGGTAGAGCAAGACTCCATCTTGGGGGAAAAAAACCACATTAATGCACACATTCAGGCTTTGAGCATGTATGTGAGTCAGTGTCTTTAATTTTCTGATTTGGTTCTCTGTCATGGAGTAGGCTGGCTCTCAGCAAGGGGAAGGTATATGACTGAAAGAAACCATGGGGAGTTACTTTCATGTGCACGTGGGAAGCACAAAATAAATGCTGGTGTTTATGGGCATGCTATAGTCTGAATATACGTCCTCACCTAAATCTCGTGTGGAAAGGTAATCCCAGTGTTGGAAGTGGGGCCCAGTGGAAGGTGATTGGGTCACGGGGGTGGATTCTCATGAATGGTTTAGTGCCATCCCCATTACACTGTCCTCACGATAGTGAGTTCTTGTGAGATCTGATTATTTTAAAGCATGTGGCACCTCCACCCCCAATCCCTGCCACTCCTGCTCCCCTTCACCTTCCACCATGATTGGAAACTTCCTGAGGTCTCCCTAAAAGCAGATGCCACCATCCTTCCTGTATTGCCTACAGAACCGTGAACCAATTAAACTAATTTTCTTTATATTAGGTTGCTGCAAAAATCATTGTGGTTTTTGCCATTAAAATTGATTTCTGGCCAGGCCTGGTGGCTCACGCCTGTATTCCCAGCACTTTGGGGGCTGAGGTGGGCGGATCACTTGAGGTTAGGAGTTTGAGACCAGCCTGACCAACATGGAGAAACCCCCTCTCTATTAATAATACAAACACTAGCCGGACGTGGTGGCATATGCCTGTAATCCCAGCTACTCAGGAGGCTGAGACACCTCCTGGGACCGCTTGAACCCAGGAGGCAGAGGTTATGGTGAGCCAAGGTCGCACCATTACATTCTAGCCTGGGCAACAAGAGTGAAATTCCATCTCAAGAAAAATAATAAAATAAAATAAATTAAATTAATTCCTGTGCCCCAGGAGCTGAGCAAAGCTTGGGTGCATAGCTTCATGGGAGCTAAACTGATGTTAGCTAAAGCTGGTGGACTGAATAGGAGGTGATAATGAGACCACTTACAATCATATGACATTTCTGTGCCCCGTTACTTTTTGCCATTTTGCCATTGCTTTTCATGGCAAAAACCACGATTACTTTTGCATCAACCTAATAAATTACTCGATCTCAGGTATTCCTTTATAGCATTTACAGAATGGACTCATACAGGTTACCATGGTTACAATATCCTTCTACTCATCCTTATCACTTGTTCAGTATATTGGGCCCACTCAAGAAACAGGCAAACACTTCCTTGTGAAAAAGTAAAATTACTCTGCAGAAGTTTGCAAAGTTAAGGAGATGTACATCTGGGGTGTCCTCTTGGCCTGACCAGGATGGCCTGGGAGCACAGGATTAGGCTCCTCACCCTCAGCCAGCCTTTCTTTTTCCACAGAAGCTCATGCTTCTTTCTTTCCTCCAGATGGCTGTGTCTGAGGAACCTGGGGTGTGTGGGGTTGGGGAGGTGGCAGCATATTAGAAGTATTGTAGTAAAACAAAACTAGTAGGAACTAAACTGGTGTTAGCTACAGCTGGTAGACTGAGCCCTGCCCACCACTTCCTAACCTGTGTAAGCCACTCAATTGCTCTGTGCCTTAGACTCTTCACCTGTAAAGTAGGTGTAAGAAAGATCCTTTCTCTTAGGGTTATGGTAAGAATTAAATGAGAAAATTCATGTAACCAAGTTTGGCTCAGGGCCTGGGGCACAGAAATGTCTCAATACATGTAGTTGTTTTGTTTTATTTTGTTTTGTTTTGAGACAGAGTCTCGCTCTGTCACCCAGGCTGGAGTGCAGTGGCGAGATCTTGGCTCACTGTAACCTCTGCCTTCCGGGTTCAACTGATTCTCCTGCCTCAGCTTCCTGAATAGCTGAGATTACAGGCACCTGCCACCACATCTGGCTAATTTTTATATTTTTAGTAGAGACAAGGTTTCACCTTGTTGGGCAGGCTGGTCTCAAACTCTTGACCTCAGGTCATCCTCCTGCCTTGGCCTTCCAAAGTGCTGGGATTATAGGCATGAGCCACCACACTCAGCCTCAATACATATATTTGTGGCCAGATATGGTGTATCACACCTGTAATCTCAGCGCTTTGGGAAGCTGAGGCAGGCAGATCACCTGAGGTCAGGAGCTCGAGACCAGCCTGACCAACATGGAGAAACCCCATTTCTACTAAAAATATAAAATTAGCTGGGCGTGGTGGCAGATGCCTGTCATCCCAGCTATCCGGGAGCCTGAGGCAGGAGAATCGCTTGTACCCGGGAGGTGGAGGTTGCCAAGAGCCGAGATCGCACCATTGCACTCCAGCCTGGGCAACAAGAAAGAAATTCCATCTCAATGAATCAATAAATAAATAATTACATTTTTCTTTTCCTTTTACACCCTCCCTGCCAGTCAGATCAGCTGAATCAGCCCTGATGATCAACGAAGTGACAGTTGTCACAGCCAGATCACCCTTACAGCCAATCACCGTCGTTTCCATCAGGCCTAACCGCACAGCTGAGACTGTCTGCTTAAAGTGTAACACCACTGGCTGCTATGCTTTGTGAGACTTGTATCAGCTTTTCATTGCTCTTCTTTGTTCTCTATCACCCCGATAACAGGTGGATAACCAGACACTTTTTTGTTGTTATTGGTGTCAATGCCCACAGAAATAATCTTCTCATTCATCTTCAAAATAGATAGCTTTTCAAAGTCGTGATTTACAAAACTGAATAATTAAATGATATGTAAAAACCACTTGTATTATATTTATTTATTTTTAAATTTTTTGGACTTATGAAGTCTTGCTATATGGCCCAGCCTAGTCTCAATCTCCTGGCCTCAGGTGATCCTCCCGCCTCAGCCTCCCAAGTAGCTGAGATTACAGGTTTATGCCACCATGCCAGGCAAGAATGGTTTATAAATGAAAAGTAAATAAGGTATGAGTGAGAGCCTGAGAGGTCTTCAATACTTCATGTACATAGTTTTCTAAAACAGAATCCTGGCATCTACGTTGGTGGCCCAAGACAAACTTAGGGTTTGGGAATTTTTTTTCATACTTCTTGGTTATGAATAAGTAAAAATCCTACTCTGTGATAGAGACAGAATTTCACAAAGGTGAGTCATGGCTCTATTATTTCTCAAAAGACAAACACATGAGCTCCAATAAACCCTGGGATGGCATACCTGACATAAAGCTGGTAGATTTCCGATTGTCATGGCTCTGCTTCCTCAGGCAGAAGGGACTGTCATGAGTTTCCTGGGAGGAGGGGGACTTTTCATTGAGCAGCTCCATTAGTCTTCGCCTCCGCCGGAAGTTCATTCTGAACTGGTAGAGAAGATTGCTGTCCACAAATGGGTGCTTGTTGGACACTGAGGAGAAAAAAGACAGCCAATGAGGACCACCTGGCATCCTGGCCACTGAGTGCTACAGCCAAAGGACTCCAGGCAACAGGGATAACACTCTCAAGAAAGACTTCTGCTCCATAGATGCCACATGAGCTGCCGTCTATCCACCCAGTCTCAAGTTCTTTCCACGTGGCATGCACTTTAAAAATCTGCTAACCAATTCCTCTGGGGAGCTTTGCCTGACCTTGCTCCCAATCTGAGTTCTATTCTTCTTAGTGTCTTCCTGACTGCTGTGTTGCTTCCAGCAAAGCACCAATAACAGCGTATCCTCATTGTCTGCCCCCTTCTCTGTCTTTCCCTCTATACTCTAAGCTCTTTGAGGCAGTGATCATGGCTTCACTTATTCCCGTGCCCCCAGAGCCCAGAAGAGAGCTTGTCCCATAGCAACACATCTCAGTTTGTTTGCTTGCTTGTTTGTTTTTTGAGACGGAGCCTCACTCTGTCACCCAGGCTGGAGTGCAGTGGTGCAATCTCGGCTCACGGTAACCTCCACCTCCCGGGTCCAAGTGATTCTCCTGCCTCAGCCTTGTGAGTAGCTTGGACAAGTTTTTGTGCAGACCTACATTTTCATTTCTCTTCAGCATATAGCTAGGAGTGCAATGGCGGGATCATATGGTCACTCTAATATTTGGGCATTTGAGAACCTGACAGACTTTCCCCAAAGTGGTTGCTCCGGTTTACAATCCTACCACCAGGAAAGAGGTTCCAAGTTCTCCAAATCCCAACCAATACTTATCACTGTCGATCTTTTTATATTATTATTACACCTTATCCTAGAGGGTGTGAAGTTGTATCTTATTGTGGTTTTGATGTGCATTTCTCGGATGACTAACGATGTTGACCATGTTTTCGTATGCTTATTATCCAATTATATTCATTCTCTGGAGAAAGATCCTATCTAGATCCTTGGCCATTTTTCATTTGGTTGTCATACTCCTTGTGCCCCCACTCTCACAACCTCCCCTACCATCAGACATTAAGAGTGACATCTCTAGGGCTGGGCTCGGTGGCTCACACCTGTAATCCCAGCACTTTGGGAGGCCAAGGCAGGTGGCTCACCTGAGGTCAGAAGTTTGAGACCAGCCTGGCCAACATGGTGAAACCCTGTCTCTACTAAAAATATAACAATTAGCCAGATGTGGTAGCACATGCCTGTAATCTCAGCTACTCGAGAGGCTGAGACACAAGAACTGCTTGAACCCAGGAGGCAGAGATCACAGTGAGCCCGAGATTGCACCACTGAACTCCAGCCTAGGCGACAGAGTAAGACTCTGTCTCAAAAAAAAAAATCTCAAATCAAAAAGAGTGCCACCTCTATCCCATTCTGCTCAAGTTTAGCCATAATAATGATAATAGTAATTCACCTACTATATACCACTGTAATAAGCCTTCACAAGTGTTATTATAATACCATCCCCACAACCACTCTGTAAGGTAGATACTGCTATCATCTTCATTTTATTCTTCTACCTCTCTTATAGATTCATATGTATGCAGCCAAAAGAACAACTCCATGTTTTCTTTTCTTTTTTGGTATGGAGTCTCACTCTGTCACCCAAGCTGGAGTGCAGTGGCATGATCTTGGCTCGCTGCAGCCTCTGCCTCCCAGGCTCAAACGATCCTCCCATCTCAGTCTCCCACATAGCTGGGATTACAGATGTGCACCATCACGCCCAGCTAATTTTTGTATTTTTAATAGAGATGGAGTTTTGCCACATTAGCTAGGCTGGTCTTGAACTCCTGGCCTCAAGTGATCTGCCCACCTCAGCCTCCCAAAGTGTTGGGGTTACAGGCGTAAGCCACTGAGCCCAGCCAACTCCATGTTTTCTAAAAGGCCTAGAGAACATATATCAGGTGCCTCTCCTCTTTCTCTTTGTGTTCATAATTTTGGCAAATGACTGCAAGATGGTTCCAGCCAAAAGAAATCTTCATTTTATAATGGAAGAATGAGACTCAAGTTGGTTGAGTAACTTGCTCAAGGTCACATAGCTACAGTTTCTGAGGCCAAAGTAATATGGGCTGCATGCTTACAAAGCCATACACATCATAGGTTGCAGGGGGTTAGAAAATAAAGTTATGGTAAAATGTCATCTTCTCCAACCCTCACTCCTGTCAGAGTTTACTTTCCTTCTATCATCCACGTGACTGGTGATAGGTAATTTTTCTTGATACTTACTGTGTTGTAGCATAATGTTTTTATGGAGGGAGGAGGGAGCATATCTCTTCCCAAACTAAATCACTCTGCTTGAGGGCACAGATGGTGGCTTAATTCTGTCATTCTTGAATCATAGATTTCTATTTGTTTTTCTTTTTTATATTTTATATTTTTTATTTATTTATTTATTTATTATTATTTTTGAGACAGATTTGCTCTGTCACCCAGGCTGGAGTGCAGTGGTGCAATCTCAGCTTGCTGCAACCTCCACCTCCTGGGTTCAAGCGATTCTCCTGCCTCAGCCTCCTGAGTAGCTGAGATTGCAGGCATGCGCTACCATGCCTGGCTAACTTTTGTATTTTTACTAGAGATGGGGTTTCACCATGTTGGTGAGGCTATTTGTTTGGCTCAGAGTGGGTGCTCAGGAAATAGCTGGAAGTGAATCATCCAGAGAGAACAGCCAGAGGGAGGAGGAGTGTGTGCAGAGGAGAGCTACCTTTGAACTAGTTAGCCGCCAGTCTGTGCAGCAGTTCCCCCAAAACCAATCCGTGAGCTCATGGTAGGTCATGAAGGGTTTGCTGGGGCATGGGGAAATTGAAACATTAAAGACAATGGATTTAGTTTTTCCTAAAACTAAGTATGTTCCACTTACAGGCTTTCCTTTATTCTGAAATTATACCTTCACTACATTTTTGTTGTTTGATTATCCATCCGTGTATTCAACTACCACGTATTGAGTTAGGCTGACTGCATCCCAGGTCCTTTTCTTGCCCAATGTTTTAGGAAAACATGGTAAAAACAGAAGTTAAACAAAAAATTAAGTCTTGGCAACTTTTTTTGGGACTGTAAAATTCACAATGTTATAAACCACTAGGAAAATAACCTAGTTAATAATAACCCATTAAGAATCATATTAATGCCTGTATCAATCATGCTAACTGGTCCAACAGTCTCTTTTGCTATTTTAAACAGCATCACATCCTCTCTAGGTCAACATCAACAAATGCAATCTAGGGTTGTAACTCTATTTATTTTCCACATATGTTAATGAACAATTCTTCTGGTCACGTAAATATCAAGTCTCACAATGTGGGTCCCTACTATGCGAGCACCAGTACCAACATTTAATCTAATAATTCATATAAGTATTCCACAGTTTTTTTTTTTTTTTTTTTTTTGAGACAGAGTCTTGCTCTGTTGCCAGGCTGAAGCACAGTGGCACAGTCTCAGCTCACTGCAACCTCTGCCTCTCGGGGTCAAGCGATTCTTCTGCCTCAGCCTCCCAAGTAGCTGGGACTACAGGTGCGTGCAAAACACCCGGCTAATTTTTGTATTTTTAGTAGAAATGGGGTTTCACCATGTTGGCCAGGATGGTCTCGATCTCTTGACCTCGTGATCCACCCGCCTCAGCCTCCCAAAGTGCTGGGATTACAGGCGTGAGCCACCACACCCGGCCTCCACAGTTTTTAAATGGTGATATTCACTTTGGCCAAATGAATAATGTTGGCCTCAAAGACAAATACAATTAATTCAGTGGTATTTCTACATACTCTTAATAAATAATCTGGACAGGTGTGGTGGCTCACACCTGTAATGCCAGCACATTGGGAGGTCAAGGTAGAAGGATAGCATGAGGCGAGGAGTTCAAGACCAGTCTGGGCAACATATTCTGTCTCTAAAAATAAAATGAAATTAAAATATTAACCAGGCATAGTGGTACATGCCTATAGTCCCAGCTACTCAGGAGTCTGAGGTAGGAGGATCTCTTGATCCCAGAAGATTGAGGCCACAGTGAGCCATGATCACACCACTGCACTCCAGCCTGGGCAAAAGAGTGAGATCCTGTCTCAATCAACCAATCAGTCATCCATGAATGCTCATGCATGTAATCCCTGCACTTTGGGAGGCTGAGATGGGAGGATCGCTTGAGGCCAGACATTCAAGACCAGCTTGGGCAACATGGGGAGACTCTGTCTCAAAAAACAAAATATAAAATAAATCATAAATAAACAAACCATTCTTGGATTCAGAAGAGGGTCACCTAATGCAACCTGGAACAAAAACTAAGCCAATCACACTCTGATACAATAGCTACAAATGCGGCTCTCTTGCGGGGAGGGTCAAATTTTACATAAATTTACTATATCACTGCACTCAATAATGCTATATTAAAATTTTGTAGGTACATTATTTATTTCTGGCAACCTTCCAAGTTTATTGTAATTTTTTCAAATCCTCAAGTTGGCTTAGGCAACAGTATCTTAAATATGACCTGCAAATATACAGCTCTGTATACATTTGTTAACACCTACTGTTTTCTCTTGGTACAGTGAATTACATAAAACATTGGCTCTGTATAAATAATTCCAGAAAAGCATTCTAAATCCAAAAAAAGAAAATCTATAACAGACTTCAAAGTACTTAAAAAGTATTATTAAATCAAGCAGAAATTTGACTGCTGACCTAAGTATATATCTCCTCCAGCTTTAATTACTGACCCATTGTTTAATTTACAGTCAGTCTCCATCCTCCCCACCTCTATACCACACAACCTACAGGGCAAACATACTATCTAAGATCAAAGACAAAGGTTAACTTTAAATAGTCCTTCCTCATCACATTCTCTCCCCAGTAGAATAGGTGACCTCAAACATGATGAAATCAGGTAACATGAGGACCAGATGACACAGTCCACTATGAGTGTTCAGCATAATGCCAAATACATTGTAAGCACTCAGTAAATTGTACCTTTGTTATTTTACAACCACTGTTGTTTTATACTGTTATCATCATCTGCTGATGATATGCTGCCATTTGGCCTAGGAGAATTCAGTTTTACGGGATATTATATTTAATGTCCCACTTCAGTTTTCAAGGGTGGATTTGGATCCGAGTGTCTCAGGAGCAGCCACCCTCCCTGAAACAAAGGTTGCTGCGTGTTTATTTGCCCAGCTGTGTGGCTGGCACAGGTGGAGTCCAGTTCTCCTCTCAACATACAAAAGTGACAATTGTATGCATCACTTGCATTGCGGCCAATAACTTATTCATATTTTGCCTTTGTCTGTCTCTCATTAAAAGTTTAATGATAGAAACATCGAGTTTCATACATTTGCTTGGTGTTGAGTAAAGTTTTAGTTTTAATATATATAATCACAGCTTTAAAAGCTAAAGGAGTGCAGGGAGACAGCCATATTATGGCATCAATAAACCACACATGACATCCATGTATTTGTTTGACAAACTGAACACCTACTATCATATTCCATCGCAGCTACTGATCGTAACATTGTAATTGAAATATGACACCTTCATCTGCTCATCTCTTCATGCTCACCAATACCTGCTAAAAGAGACATCATTTCACACAAGAACAAAATAATTAAGTTGGAACTTTAATTTTTGTATTTTTGGTACAGACAGGGATTCACAATGTTGGGCAGGTTGGTCTCAACCTCCTGACCTCAGGTAATCCACTCACCTCGGCTGCCCAAAGTGCTGGAATTACAGGTGTGGGCCACCAAGCCTGGCCTACTTTTAGAAAATCGATCAGGCAATGAAAAGCACAAGTCAGATATCTTCAGTTTCAAGCCTCGCTCTGCCACATTTACTATCTAAGTATTTGAACAACTCATTCAATTTTTTACAGCATTTTATGCAAAGAAAAAATGAGATGATTTATGTAAGAGATGTGGCATGGCATCTGATATGTAGTATTGTAAAAATTCTTCATTTTAGATTTCTAAAGATTGACTTCAGGCTTTGCTCATTTAAGTTCCTATGCAGAACTCATTTCCTCTCTCTTTTCTGCCTTTTTTTTTCTTTTTTAAAATTTACCACTTATTCTCAAATTATAATTCTTCTAACTTTCTTTTTTGACACAGAGTCTTGCTCTGTCACCTAGGCTTGAGTGCAGTGGCATGATCTTGGCTCACTGCAACCTCTGCCAGCTGAGTTCAAACAATTCTCCTGCCTCAGCCTCCAAAGTAGCTGAGACTAAAGGTGTGTGTCACCATGCCTGGCTAATTTTTTGTATTTTTAGTAGAGACGGAGTATCACCATGCTGGCCAGGCTGGTCTCGAACTCCTGACCTTGTGATCTGCCCACCTCAGCCTCTCAAAGTGCTGGAAATACAGGCATAAGCCACCACACCCAGCCTAACTTTCTTTAAGGAACACATTGCCCTTCTCTAAGCAGTTGCATTACCTTTTCACCTATGAAAAACATATGAAATCATCACCAGATATCCAACGAAAGTTTAGTGAGTGCACCACTGGAAGACATTCAAACTTGAGAAGGTGACTGAAAGCAAGAAAGAAAGCAGTGCATTGAGACACAAGGTTTGGGAAGTAACTAGACTCTGAAAGTCAACATTTTTATAGTGTTAAAACTATGTTAAGTAGAGGCTGAAGAATTAACAACAGCTAAAATGACATAAAGTTCATATTCCAGAGAAAAGTAGATATTTTTCTACACGTTTTTTTTCTTTTTCGAGACAGAGTCCTGCTCTGTCACCCAGAGTGATGTGATCTTGGCTCACTGCAACTTTCGCCTCCCAGGTTCAAGCGATTGTCCTTCCTCTGCCTCCCAAGTAGCCAAGATTACAGGCATGAGCCACTGTGCCCAGACTGATTTTTTCTTTTCTTCTTCTTCTTTTTTTTTTTTTTTGAGATGGAGTTTTTGCTCTGTTGTCCAGGCTGGAGTGCAATGGTGCAATCTCAGCTCACTGCACCCTTCACCTCTTGGGTTCAAGCAATTCTCCTGCCTCAGCCTCTCTAGTAGCTGGGATTACAGGCATCCACCACCATGCCCCACTAATTTGTATATTTTTAGTAGAGATGGGGTTTTACCATGTTGGGCAGGCTGGTCTCAAACTCCTGACCTCAGGTGATCCATCTGCGTTGGCCTCCCAAAGTGCTAGGTTTACAGGTGTGAGTCACCACGCCTGGCTTCAGCCTGATTTTTTCTACATATTAACATGTAATTCTTCATACTGAATATGAAAATCCTTGCTACATAAACAACTTACTTTCTGTTAAACACAGAAAAAATAATCCATGATTTGAAAAAAAAAAATAAAGAGAAGGAAGGAAAAAGCATGGGGAAGAGTTTGTGCCTGTAAGTCTTAAATTTGTTCCAATTCTACATTTCTCAGATCCCAGTAATATACAGGACCTTCATATCACAGTAAATGTAATATACACTATTTGATAAATTTCATTCTTTGCTCTTTGGGACTATTTATCTGTAAACAGGATAAAGATTCAAAGAAGCAGTGTTCAATATCTACATTCAGTATCTAATATTTCAATTGTGATCTTAACCAGCAGTTGTAATTGAAAACTGACAATTTGGTACTCAGCCAATTTATAATTTCTAGGACTTTTCAAGCCTTCCCTTTTGCTTTTCTTTTTTTTTCCTTCCCTTTTGCTTTGGTGGAATTCTCTAGGGGCTTGGCTTGGCTTCAGATTAAATGGGATTTAAACTATGAAGAAAAGCAGATGTAGCCAGAAAGCTACAGCCATATATTTACATGAGGATCTCACCGTTTAGGAAAGCTGGGACTCTAGAGGCACTCAATTCACTATTTGGTGAAAGAAAAACAGATCCCAACACACTGTTCTGCTTAACTGCAGAAATCATGAGGGAAATGTCATGTAGTGTACCAAAATAATAAAGTGACATGGTACAGGTGTATTCTAGTTTTTGTGGATAACATAACTACATTTTCCTCCCGTATATATTTTCAGAATGATTTTAGCAGACAAAGAAATAATAGAAGCTGATTACTTGAAAGGGAGAAAATTGGCTTCCATTCCACTCGTGCATGTAGTCCAATAATAAGTATAAAAACATATAATCTTGAATTCTACAAGTTCTACTGAGTATAAAAGTATTTCAGTCAGGTGTGGTAGCTCATGCCTGTAATCTTAGCACTTTGGAAGGCCGAAGTGAGTGGATCACCTGAGGTCAGGAGTTCGAGACCAGCCTGGCCATCATGGTGAAATTCCGTCTCTGCTAAAAATACAAAAATTATCCAGGCGTGGTGGTGTGTACCTGTAATTTCAGCTACTTGGGAGGCTGAGGCATGAGAATTGCTTGAACCCAGGAAGCAGAGGTTGTGGTGAGCCAAGATCATGCCACTATACTCCAGCCTGGTCATAGAGTGAGACTCTATCTCTTAAAAAAAAAAAATTTAGTCTACTTATCTGGTGGGAGGGAGGAAGGTCACATACTTCCATTCATCCTTGAAATGTTTGCTCATAAATGAGATAACACAACAAGCACCGTGAACCATGTGAACTGAATCCAGCACTATGATAGCAGCACATAGGGAATCTGCAGACATCAACTGTTCCCTTGAAGGCCCATCATCAAACATTTTTAAAAGATGGCCTTGGATTTAGGGTCACATAAACAACTTAGTAGACTGAAAACAGACTTAGAGAGAGGAATCAGGATGATGATTATCATACACTGAGGAAGAAGGTCAGTAAAATGGGGCTAACTGCAAACCAGTGTCAAAGTTAAAAAGGTCATCAAGATCGCCTTAAACACATAAGACCCTCGCTAGATGCCTGACTCTCTGCTTCACCAAGTGCATAAGGGTGGGTGGCACTCTATCCAATCATTCACTCCTTTTCCTCCTACTTTCTTTTTTTATTTTTCCTTTCAATGTTATCCAATTCCTCTTACTTTCTTACCTACTACTAATCTCTGTATCTTTTCCTAAAAGAGTCAGGTAGCCCTGATAGACCTTGCTCAAGAGCACCGATAACCTGCAAGGATAAACGAATGGTAGAACTATTACTCAGACTTGGTGTTTCTAGAAGGTGAGTAAATTACGCATACAAAAGTACTGTGATTTCCCTGCCAGCAAGACATAAGCTTTAACCTCTTTCACACATCTAGGGACAGATTTGCAGTGTTTTGTCTCCTGGTCCTGCTAGATCACAGCCCTACAGAGTCCAAGCATCTGATGTCATTTAGTATATTTAAAAACGGTCAAGACCGAAGAAATATTCATAACATGCTTTTTAATCACGCATTCATAGGAAAACCTTAATTAAGAATGAGTTACAATAGAAAAGTTAAAGCTTCTTTTTGTTTTTTAAGAAAATCTGACTGGAGGCTATTAACCTTAGTAAACTTTCGCAGGAACGGAAAACCACATACTGCATGTTCTCACTTAGAAGTGGGAGCCAAACAATAAGAACTGATGAATGCAAAGACGGAAACAACAGCCAGGTGTGGTGGCTCATGCCTGTAATCTCACCACTTTGGTAGGCTGAGGCAGGCAGATCACTTGAGGCCAGGAGTGTGAGACCAGCCTGGCAAACACAGCAACACCCCATCTCTATTAAAAATACAAAAAATTATCTGGAGGTGGTGGTGCATCTCTGTAATCCCAGCTACTCAGGGGGCTGAGGCACAAGAATAACTTGAACCCGAGAGACGGAGGTTGCAGTGAGCTGAGATCACGCCACTGCACTCCAGCCTGGGCAACAGAGCAAGACTCTGTTTCAAAAAAAAAAGACCAGATGCCGGGGTCTACATGATGGGAGAAGTTGGGAGGAGGAGAGGAGAAAAAACGATAACTATTGGGAACCGGGCATCACCTGAGTGATGAAATGATATGTACAATAACCCCCTGTGACACGTGTTTACTTATATAACAAATCTTTGCATATACGCCCAAACCAAGAGTAAAAGTTTTTGTTTTTGTTTTTTTGAAGAAAGAAAAGAGGAAATAAAATCCAAGCTGTACTTAAGGCCATCTCAACCGTTGCAAGCCATCCTAAATGGAAGCAGGAGTTGAAGGAGCCCTATTCCCTAAAGCAGCAAAAGTCCTTGAATCAAAAACATTAAGCAATTGTTTTTAAGTGCCTACTCCATAAGGACAGTGCTAGCTGCTTGGGATAAAAACTCTCCAAAAGGCAATAACAGCAGTGAGTCAGAGGACTAAAAGAAATACTTCCTTAGCTCTGACAACATTAAGAAGAGGATATAAAAGCAGGAAATTGATTGTAGGGCATAAAGTCCTATTAACTGATATTACTAAAGCAAAACACTTTACATTCACAAAGTTACAACCCACTTACACTTATTTAATTGATGGAAGGGAGGTGAGAGGATGGAAAAGAGGTAAAAGGATTCAAAGTAACTTTAGTAAAGATAGAAGAAAACCAAACATGACCCTCTGATTTTATGAGTGGTGTAGCTTTTTTTTTTTTTGAGACTGAGTTTTGCTCTTGTTACACAGGCTGGAGTGCAATGGCGTGATCTCAGCTCACCACAACCTGTCTCCTGGGTTCAGGCAATTCTCCTGCCTCAGCCTCCTGAGTAGCTGGGACTACAGGCAAGCGCCACCACGCCCAGCTGATTTTTGCATTTTAATAGAGACGGGGTTTCACCATGTTGACCAGGATGGTCACGATCTCTTGACCTTGTGATCCACCCATCTCAGCCTCCCAAAGTGCTGGGGTTATAGGCATGAGCCACCGCGCCCAGCCTGAGTGCTGTAGCTTCTGTGTCTTATCGCCAGAAATGAAAATGTGTGAACGGCAAACTATGTTTTATTCTTCTGTTGGTATCATTAAATAATAGCTGGGTACATTCCAAAGACTAGAGAGAACGTCTACTGTGATAACAAGCAGAACAAAAGGCAGAATTTTCAGAGATGATCTTGTTTATCAGGGACTATATATATGGCAATGTAAGTGCAGAGAAGCCTAAAAACAAAATTATTGTCTGTCAAATGGAATATCCACATAATTATGTCAATAGATGCAGAAAGGGCCTTCAACAAAATTCAACATCCCTTCATGCTAAAAACGCTCAATAAACTCGGTATTGATGGAATGTATCTCAAAATAATAAGAGCTATTTATGACAAACCCATAGCCAATATCATACTGAATGGGCAAAAGCTGGACACATTCCCTTTGAAAGCCAGCACCAGACAAGGATGCCCCTCTCACTACTCCTATTCAACATAGTATTGGAAGTTCTGGCCAGGGAAATCAGGCAAGTGAAAGAAATAAAGGGTATTCAAATAGAAAAAGAGGAATCAAATTGTCTCTGTTTGCAGATGACATGGTTGTATATTTAGAAAACCCCATCATCTCAGCCCAAAGTCTCCTCAAGCTAATAAGCAACTTCAGCAAAGTCTCAGTATACAAAATCAATGTGCGAAAATCACAAGCATTTCTATATACTAATAATAGAGAGCCAAATCATGAGTGAACTCCCATTCATAATTGCTCCAAAAAAATAAAATACCTAGGAATACAACTTACAAGGGATGTGAATGACCTCTTCAAGGAGAACTACAAACCACTAATCAAGGAAGTAAGAGAGGACCCAAACTAATGGAAGAACATTCCATGCTCATGGATAAGAAGAATCAATATCATTAAAATGGCCATACTGCCCAAAGTAATTTATAGATTTAATGCTATCCCCATCAAGCTACCATTGACTTTCTTTGCGAATTAGAAAAAAACCACTTTAAATTTCACATGGAACCAAAAAAGACCCCATATAGCCAAGACAATCCTAAGCAAAAAGAACAAAGCTGAAGGTATCATGCTACCTGACTTCAAACTATACTACAAGGCTACAGTGGCCAAAACAACATGGCACTGGTACCAAAACAGACATATAGACCAATGGAATAGAACAGGGGCCTCAGAAATATTGCCACACATCTACAACCACCTGATATTTGATAAACCTGACAAAAACAAGAACGGGGAAAGGATTTCCCATTTAATAAATAGTGTTGGGCTGGGTGCAGTGGGGCGTGCCTGTAGTCTCAGCTACTCAGGAGGCTGAGGCTGGAGGATTGCTTAAGTCCAGGAGTTCTGGGCTGTAGTGCACTATGCCGATTGGGTGTCCACACTAAGTTCAGCAACAATATGGTGACCTCCTAGGAGCGGGGGACCGCCAGGTTGCCTAAGGAGGGGTGAACCAGCCCAGGTCAGAAACAGAGCAGGTCAAAACTCCCGTGCCGATCAGTAGTGGGATCACACCTGTGAATGGCCACTGCACTCCAGCCTGGGCAACATAGGGAGACCCCATTTCTAAAAAAATAAAATAAAAAAAAAATAAATGGTGTTGGGAAAACTGGCTAGCCATATGCAGAAAACTGAAACTGGACCACTTCCTTATACCTTATATAAAAATTAGCTCAAGATGGATTAAAGACTTAAACGTAAGACCTAAAACCATAAAAACCCTAGAAGAAAACCTAGACAGTACCATTCAGGACACAGGCATGGGCAAAGACTTCATGACTAAAACACCAAAAGCATTGGCAACAAAAGCCAAAATTGACAAATGGGATCTAACTAAACTAAAGAGCTTCTGCACAGCAAAAGAAACTATCATCAGAGTGAACAGGCAGCCTACAGAATGGCAGAAAAATCTTGCAATCTATCCATCTGACAAAGGGCTAATATCCAGAATCTACGAGGAACTTAAACAAATTTACAAGAAAAAAACAACCCCATCAAAACATGGGTGAAGAATATGAACAGACACTTCTCAAAAGAAGACATTTATGCTGCCAACAAACATGTGAAAAAAATGCTCATCATCACTGGTCATTGGAGAAATGCAAATCAAAACCACAAAGAGATACCGTCTCACGCCAGTTAGAATGGCAATCATTAAAAAGTCAGAAAACAATAGATGCTGGAGAGGATGTGGAGAAATAGGAAAGCTTTTACACTGTTGGTTTAAATTAGTTTGACCATTGTGAAAGACATGGTGGTAATTCCTCAAGGGTCTAGAACCAGAAATATCATTTACCATTACTGGGTATATACCCAAAGAATTAGAAATCGTTCTACTATAAAGACACATGCACACATAGGTTTTCTGCAGCACTATTCACAATAGCAAAGAATTGGAACCAACCCAAATGCCCATCAATGATAGACTGAATAAAGAAAATGTGACACATATACACCATGGAATACTATGCAGCCATAAAAAAGGATGAGTTCATGTCCTTTGCAGGGACATGGATGAAGCTGGAAACCATCATTCTCAGCAAACTAACACAGAAACGAAAAAACAAACACCACATGTTCTCACTCATAAGTGGGAGTTGAACAATGAGAACACATGGACACAGGAATGGGAACATCACACACTGGGGCCTGTCAGGGGTTGGGGAGCTAGGGGACGGATAGCATTAAGAGAAATACGTAATGTAGATGACAGGTTGATGGGTGCAGCAAACCACCATGGCACGTGTTTACCTATGTAACAAATCTGCACTTTCTACACATGGACCCTGCAACATAAAGTATAATCAAAATAAATGTTTTAATAAAATAAAATTTAAAAATAAAATAAAAGGCCTAGTAGAGTCCCTGGTCTATAGAATCATTCCATAAATATTAGCCATGTGTGCTTCCAAGCAAGGACCCAGGGTGTCCAGACAGAAAGAATATCTTTCCAAAGTAGAAGACTTTTCAGACCTTATTTATATAGAAGAGTCTAGAAGTAACTCTAGGTGGTCTTGGGGGAAAAGGAAGCATCCTACCTGAATCAGATAAATTCAGCAGAGGTAGCAACACAGAGAACACCCAGTGTGATACTGGGAATACTAAAATAAAATCCTTCCCAGGAACCCCAAGGTGTGAAAGTTCCTTCCCAAAGGCTCATTCCTGCTCGGCATTTTCTTAGTATTCCCAGGAAGGTTACAATATTAACCTGTTGGTGCTTTACTGCACAGTAATTTATCAGGTGCTGCTTTTGAAACTGAAGAGATAGTATGTCAACAGATTCTCAAGGGAGGAAGAGGCTGAAGTTCAAAAAAGAAAGATAGCAGTGGCAATACACAGTCTTTTTTTAAACTGTCTTTATATATTTTCTACATTATTCATAGCTTTAAAATTGATAGAAGATGTAGAGAAAAAACTCAACTACTTTTTAAAAAATAAACTTTATATTTTAGAATAACTAGATTTATAGAAAGGCTGCAAAGAAGGCTAGACACAGTGGCTTACTCCTGTAATCCGAGAACTTTGGAAGGCCGAGGCAAGCAAACTCCTCACTTGAGGTCAGGAGTTTGAGATCAGCCTGGCCAACATTCTCAAATCTGTCTCCACTAAAAATGCAAAACAGTAGCTGAGCGTGGTGGCGGATGCCTGTAATCCCATCTACTTGGGTGGCTAAGGCAGGAGAATCGCTTGAACCTGGAAGGTAGGGGTTGCAGTGAGTCAAGATGGCACCACTGCACTCCAGCCTGGGAGACAGTGTGAGACTCTGTCTCAAAAAAATAAGTAAATAAATACAAAAATTACCTGCGCGTGATGCTGTGCACCTGTAATCTCAGCTACTCGGTTGCAGTAAGCTGAGACTGCACCACTGCACTCCAGCCTGGGAGACAGAGCAAGAGTCCATCTCAGAAAAAAAAGAAAAAGCTGCAAAGATAGCACAGATAGCTCCCTTTCATCCTTCATCCAGCACCCCCAAATGTTAACATAACCATGGTACATTTGTTGAAGCTAAGACATTAACATTGCTATACCCATCTGCTTTTATATCTAGCTTAGAGCTATAAGGAACTCTTTGTGAGGACACAGGAAGAAAGCTGCTCCTTAAAAGTGTATGTTTCATAAGGAAGTTTGCCTAGTTTTTTAGTGAAAAAGACATTTGTCCTTGTGTCTGACAGTGCTAGCTGCTTATTCAAACCCAATCTCCCTTTCTTCCTCCTTAAGAATTTTGCTCAGGGCAGTAGATGTGCCCCGCCAAAACCATGAGAGCCACCAACTGCCTTCCAGCATGAGGTGACCATGTGGTACAGTGCTGGCCCAAGAGATGTAGGATGAAATCCCTGGGACAGATGACTCTTCCCAGATAAAAAGCAAAGTCTTGCTAGGTGACACCTCTGTGCTCTTAACGCTGTCATTCCCTGTTCTTCCTGCCCAGAGTGCAGACATGAGGCCTGGTGCACACTCAGAACAAGAGTGAGATGGACAGCGCCTGTGTCGGAGTCTGTGTCAGCCTGGGATTCTAGACCTGGGGGCAGAGAAACCTCACTGCTTAAACTGTCTTTACTGCACTTTCTGTTATTTGCTGCTAAACACAATCCAGATAGCATCCCAAATTCAAGTCTAGAGACATAAGATCAAAAGCTTAGGAAACAAACATTTTCTATCTATGTGAAGCCTGTATCATGTAACAAACTATGCTTGACTCAGAAGCCATGAAGCTGCTTAGACAGGAAGTCAAGCTATTGAAAGACATGCCTTCTAGCAATGTGGCTCAGACTCCCCTGCAACAGAACAGAGGAATCTTCAGTTACGTTATATTCAGTCCTTAGACCTCCATTTTTCCCAATTGTGGAAAAGAAACTATGATACATATTCTTTTATCCAAAGCAAGTGAAATTGATAAATATGTAGAAACCAATAGCTCCCTGAAAGACAGGGTCTCCATAATGCTAATATACCATTAATAATATTGTTCTGCTGCCAGTAAAACTCCAAAGGACTCCACAATCAAGACAAGGAATTTTTTTTTTTTTCCGATAGAGCCTTGCATTTTTACCCTGGCTAGAGTGCAGTGTCCTGATCTCAGCTCACTGCAACTTCTGCCTCTCCCTCCCAGGTTCAAGTGATTCTCCTGCCTCAGCCTCCCAAGTAGCTGGAATTATAGGCGCGCGCCATCATGCCTAGCTAATTTTTTGTATTTTTAGTAGAGATGAGGTTTCACCATTTTGGCCAGGCTAGTCGACCTTGTGATTCACCTGCCTTCGTTTCCCAAAGTGCTGGGATTACAGGCGTGAGTCACCAAGCCTGGCCTGAAGATTAGGAATTTAAGAGAATTGCCAAAATCAAGTCCAGTCTAAACAATGATACCCAACTACATTTTTTATTTTTTTTGAGACAGGGTCTTGCTGTGTTGCCCAGGCTGGAGCATAGTGACACAATCACTGCTCACTGTAGCTTTGACCTTTCCAGACTCAGGCGATCCTCTTATCTCAGCCTCTTGAGTAATTGGGACTATAGGCGTGTACCACCACACCTGACTTATTATTTTGATATTTTGTAGAGGTGGTGTTTCACCATGTTGCCCAGGCTTATCTTGATTTCCTGGGCTCAAACGATTGCCTGCCTCAGCCTCCCAAAGTGCTGGGAATACAGGCGTGAGCCACCGTGCCCATCCTACATTTTTGACTTCTGGAAATATTAAAAAAATCAAAGGTACAAACAGTGGAAAGAAAACGTAGAAAATTGAAGCTGTAACTAGACCTGAATAGACTCCTCCTCCAATATAATTGGCAGTGTAGAATCGTGTAAATTCGGTTTGGAAGCCATACATTAGCAGTTTGGTGGACATTATTTTGATTCCTTAGGAGAACCTAAAACAGCACAGGAATTGTTTCTCATGGAGGCCGAAGTGCAGTTGTTTGGAACTTGGACTCTGGAGTCAAACACTATAGTTCTATTTCTCCTCATGCCATTTACTGTGCTTTCTTTGGATGATGTCCTAATACCTTTGGGCTTTAGCTTCCTCATCAAAAACTGAGAGAAAGAAAATAGGATTGTGAAATCATGGTGCTGGGGAAGGGAGAACATTTGTTGTCATGTATGTGGCTGGTACCCACTTTATTTATATGTCCAAATCGGCAATGTAAAAATACAGCTATCAGAAATCTGAGACAGAGGAACAAAGATCACAGAGATACGGGGCTGAAAAATGACATACGGCCGGGCCAGGTTGCTCAGGCCTGTAATCACAGCACTTTGCGAGGCCGAGACGGATGGATCACCTGAGGTCAGGAGTTCCAGAGCAGCCTGGCCAACATTGTGAAGCCCCTTCTCTACTAAAAATACAAAAATTAACCGGGTGTGCTGGTGCACGCCTGTAATCCCAGCGGCTTAGGAGGCTGAGGCAGCAGAATCGCCTGAACCCAGGAGGCGGAGGTTGCAGTGCGCCAAGATTGTGCCATTGCACTCCAGCCTGGGCAACAAGAACAAAACTGCATCTCAAAAAAAGAAAGAAAGAAAAGAAAAAAGAAAAATGGAAAATAAAACGCACACTGGCCAGGACACCATGCTGCCCCCTGCTGGTTTCAAAACGGTCTAGAGCTGTGTTCTCCAAGATGGCGGCCATTAGCCACGTGACCCTTGAAATGTGAGTCTGATTAAGTGTAAAATACACACTGGATTTTGAAGACTTAGTATAAAGAAATGTAAAGTAGCTAATTTATATTTTTCATATAGATTGTATTTTAAAATGATAATATTTTGGAGACGGCAAGTTAAAGTGTATTGTGAAGATTAATTTAACCTATTCCTCCTTTTTTTTGCTACTCCTACTAGAAAATTAAAAATCATATATGTAGATTGTCTTGGTGGCTCCTAGCACATTTTCACTGGGTAGCAGTAGTCTAGTGGCTGACTTCCCACAAGAACAGAACAGCCAACCAGCAAACAAGTTCACCCTTTCCTCAGGTACACCTTGAAAGCCATTTGCCATAGAAGATGACACTCGTATTGAACAAAGCAAATGATCAAGAGTTGTTGCAGCTTTTCTCACACTATCTCCCCCATCCCATTTCCCTTATTTTGATGAGGAAGCACATTATGTTCCCATTCAGTGGGAATCCCCTATTGAGGTTATGTTTTCAGCACCAAGAAGGATTTCACAGTCACAGGAGTGAGCCAATGGGGCAAAACCAACACCCACCCCTTCCCTGCTGACCTGGAGGCTTTGCCAATTGCCAATATGACCAAAACCTGGGACAGCCAGGGCAGTGGCTAAATAAAATTTAAAGATATGAACCCTGATATGCAGGCCTTTCTTGGATGGAAGGCAGTGGAGTGAGCTCCTTGTTGGGTCAAATGTCATCACTTAGAGGAGAAAGAAAGTAATGAGAAGCTTTCTTGAAAAAAAGTTGGGCTGGGCACAGTGGCTCACACCTGTAATCCCAGCACATTGGGAGGTAGAGGTGGGTGCATCACTTGAGGTCAGGAGTTAAAGACCAGCCTGGGCAATATTGTGAAACCCCGTATCTACGAAAAATACAAAAATTAGCCACGCCTGTAGTCCCAGCTACTCAGGAGGCTGAGGTGGGAGAATCGCTTGTACTTGGGAGGCAGAGGTTGCAGTGAGCCAAGATCATGTCACTGCATCCAGCCTGGGCAACAGAGCAAGACTCCATCTCAAAAGAAAAGAAAAAAAGCTAGATGAAGGGTTCTAGCCTTCAGGGCTGGGCGCCATGGCTCGTGCCTGTAATCCCAGCAATTTGGGAGGCCGAGGTGAGTGGATCACAAGGCCAAGCATTTGAGACCAGCCTGGCCAATATGGTGAAACCCCGTCTCTATTAAAAATACAAAAAACTTTGCCAGGGGTGCTGGCACATGCTTGTAATCCCAGCTACTCGGGTGGCTGAGACAGGAGAATTGCTTGAACCCAGGAGGCAGAGGTTGTAGTGAAGTGGGATCACGCTATTGCACTCCAGCCTGGGTGACAAAGCCAGACTCCGTCTCAAAAAAAAGAAAGAAAGAAAAAGAAAGGTTCTAGCCTTTAAAATGTTAATTTAAAAATAACCTACAGGCTGAGCGTGGTGGCTCACGTCTGTAATTCAAACACTTTGGAGGCCAAGGCGGGCAGATCACCTGAGGTCGGGAGTTCAAGACCAGCCTGATCAACATGGTGAAACCCCATCTTTAAAAAAATAAAAATAAAAATAATCTACAAATAATTTTTTGAAACATTACTCTCTAAATCAAAACTGATTATGAACATTAATCAACACACATATTTTTCCAGTTGTAATCAGGATAGATGTATGTGAGTGTGAGTGAAACTCCTTCTTAAATGTCCTCCTTATACTGTTCCGTGGTCACACTGATGAGTTTATTTATGCTCAGTTTTATTCCTGGTAGTTACTCCCTGGTATTAACATACTCGGACTTGTTTATCCATTCCTGGCCGGAGTGGGGGTGAGTCAGGATCAGGGAGAGGGAAGATAGAAAGAAGGAGTTTTTCCAAAGAACCAGAGAGCCAAACACAAAAAATTACCCAGATGTACACTATCTGAGATGAGAGTATCAGCTAAGAGAAACTGAGTTAAAGTAAGTGGCTCAGAATCAAAAGCCAGAGAGGCTAGTGGAAAAATTCTAGAGGAAGAATCATGAGAGACAGCAGTGCAGCAAGGCTGAAATGACTGAGAATAATCGTTATTTATACCTGCAAAGCAAGAGCCTGGGTCCCAGACAGAAATCCCAGCCCAAACCCCCTAGCCGCCCGGCTGGGAGGGGCTGACACTAGAAGCTCACCCAAGGTTGACCCGAGGATCAGGGCTAGGGAAAAAAAATAAGGTCTGTGGCCAGGCGCAGTGGCTCACACCTGAAATCCCAGCACTTTGGGAGGCTGAGGCAGGCAGATCACCTGAGGTCAGGAGTTCGAAACCATCCTGACCAACATGGAGGAACCCCATCTATACTAAAAATACAAATCTAGCCGGGTGTGGTGGTGGGTGCCTGTAATCCCAGCTATTCAGAGGTGAGGCAGGAGAATCCCTTGAATTCAGGAGGTGGAGGTTGCAGTGAGCCGAGATTGCACCATTGCACTCCAGCCTGGGTGATGAGAGCGAAACTCGTCTCAAAAAAAGAAAAAAGATCTGCGATGGAAAGAGAATGTAAACAATTCATTTCTTAAAGGAGAACCTCTCAATTTTGGTCCCCTTATCCCTCAGCCCCTGCCTCCCACTGACTACTGTGATGAGGCTCATATTCATCAGGAACTGGAACTTAATATCACAGCACTCCTTGATGGGGAGGAGTGAGAATGGAGCATATCAGAATCCAGTTAGAACTCTCTGTTCCACCCAGGAGATAGAGAATCCTGATATGTTCTTCTAGCCAGCCTAAGACCTCAGCCTGCAGGCGCCACTGAAAATGACCACTTAAACCCAGATGAGGATTTAAATGACCAGATAAGGCCACACTGAGCACTCAGTGGGAGACTGCACACTTTGAATATACCTCAACTGCACAGAGATCTTGTGCTTGTGTTTTAAGATTTCTGTGTGCTCTTGTAAAAGTGCATGCTTGGGCAAAGTGAGGACCACATACTGCAGAGGACACTGGGTGACAAGCTCTCAGGACTGAGGGAAGAGTAGGTAGGAACACAGGCTTCAAAAGCAAGTATAGATTGTACCTCGAGAAGTAGTTTATATACAATGGACAAAGATTGCACTAACGTCAAGAAGGAAAGAAATATTCATAGATATGACACTGTTTACAAAAGGAAAACCTCAAATGGACACGGTGGTCCATTTCTGTAATCCCAGAACTTTGGGAGGCTGAGATGGGAGGATCACTTGACCCCAGGAGTTCAAGATCAACCTGGCAATATAGCAAGAGCCCCCTCCCTTTTTCTTTTTGAGACAGAGTCTCATTCCATTGCCCAGGCTGAAGTGCAGTAGCCTGGTCTTGGCTCACTGCAACCTCTGCCTCCTGGGTTCAAGTGATTCTCCTGCCTCAGCCTCCCAGGTAGATGGGATACAGGCACCCACCACCACCGCAGGCTAATTATAATATTTTTAGTAGAGACAGGGTTTTACCATGTTGGCCAGGCTGGTCTCGAACTCCCAATCTTGTGATCCACCCACCTCGACCTCCAAAAGTGCTGGAATTACATGTGTGAGCCACTGTGCCCAGCCAAGACCCCATCTTAAAAAAATAAGAAAGAAAAAAAGAGAGAGATAAAAAAAAAAAAAAACACCTCTGGTCTGTGTGCATAACACTCCTCTTTACATAAGATAAGGCATCCTGTATTCCTTTCATTCTTCCTGAAAAGTTAAGGCTTGGTGCTGTTATAGGTACATTTTCCTTTAACCTGAAACAACACTATATTGTGTGCCAGCGTCTTAGCCCTCTATCAAGCAACCTGTTCCTTTCTATTTACATTACAGCAGTATTCTGGCCGTGTCTATTTTTCCTCCTGCATTGGACTCAGCTATAATAAAAAGTAACACAGGGCCAAAGCATATGAGTGAGCACAGTGAGAAAATGCCCAGAAAGTCTAAATTGGGAAAGTAAAAAATTAGATTAGATTACAGCTGCTGCTAAGATTACACTTGAAATGTTAAATATTGAAAGTAAATTGAGAAAATACTCTACCCAGCTTTTTTTTTGTTTTCTGTTCAGAGTTTAAAATTTAGGAGCTAAGAATGATTATGCCAGTTGCAAATGCCTCAATGTCATCTTCTAAAAAAGGAGAGAGATGGTCAGGTGCGGTGGCTCACACCTATAATTCCAGTACTTTGGGAGGCCAACACGGGCCAATCACTTGAGGTCAGGAGATTGAGACAAGCCTGGCCAATATGGCGAAACCCCATCTCTACCAAAAATGCAAAAAAATTAGCTAGGTGTGGTGGCATGCACCTGCAAACCCAGCTACTTGGGAAGTTGAGGAAGGAGAATAGCTTGAACCCGGGAGGTGGAGGTTGCAGTGAGCCAAGATCTTGCCCCTGCATTCCAGCCTGGGTGACAGAGTGAGACTCCATCTAATGAAAAATGAGGCTGGGGTGCAGTAGCTCATGCCTGTAATCCCAGCACTTTGGGAGGCCCAGGTGGGTAGATCACCTGAGGTCAGGAGTTCGAGACCAGTGTGGCCAACATTGGCGATACCCTGACTCTACTAAAAATACAAAATTAGCAGGGCATGGTGGTGAGCGCCTGTAATCACAGCTACTCAGGAGGCTGAGGCAGGAGAATAACTCAAACCCAGGAGGTGGAGGTTGCAGTGAGCTGAGATCACAGCATTGCACTCCAGCCCTCCAGCCTGGGTGACAGAGTAAGACTATCTCAAAAAAAAAAAAAAAAAAGAAAAAGAAAGAAAATTTGAAAAGAGAGATAAAAGTATCAAGTGCATTGATTGCTGGGCTTGCTTTTTCTTTTCTTTTCTTTTTTTGCAGGGTGTGAGTGAGGAAAGTGCAACAACTACCTCCCTTCTCCCACATGGTGAATCTGTCAGTCAAAGGGCTCCCACCCAGGGTCAAGAGGTGAGCCTGTGATGGGACTCAGCCAATAAGGGTCCCTCTCTAGAACATCAGCATCCGGAGAAAGTAACTGCATATGCAGAAACAGCTGATTCACCTGGCCATGGGTGGCTGGAAGGGATTACCCTTTAGTCACTAATCCCCAGTTCCTGGATCCCCAGAGTTGCTTCAGTTCCTCTTCTTCAGATTTCCTTGTTTTCAACATTTCCTTTAACTGTCAGTTGGCTCTGCCATATATTGAAAGGAAGTGATGATTGGAGCTGCTTATATTCAAAGAAAGCCTGCTGGTATAAACAGAATTGTTGAGCCCAGCAAAGGCCAAGTCCTCAGTAAGTGGTCACCTTGCTGGTATAAACAGAATTGTTGAGCCCAGCAAAGGCCAAGTCCTCAGTAAGTGGTCACCTTGCTGGTATAAACAGCAGTGTTGAGCCCAGCAAAGGCCAAGTCCTCAGTAAGTGGTCACCTTCGTCACTTCTTCATTCAACACATTTTTGCTGAGTAGGTTGTGTGTGTGTGTGTGTGTGTGTGTGTGTGTACACACACATATACACATGCACCAAACCAATAGGAATACAGAGATGAACAAAAATTCTCTACCCTTAAAGCATTTACACTCTAGTTAAGAGTAAAAAAAGGCTAAGATACAGGGTACCATCTGTAAAGAAAAGTCTCCTCCATTTCTTCTTCTTGACTTGAAAGTCTTCTTCTCGGCAAGAAGTTAGCAAATGCATAACAAGAGAGCATAAGTAGAGGGCTGGGAGCCATGGCTCACACCTGCAATCCCACTACTTTGGGAGGGCCAGGCAGGCAGATTTCCTAAGGTCAGGAGTTCAAGACCAGCCTGGCCAAATGGTGAAACCCCGTCTCTATTAAAAATACAAAAATAAGCCAGGTGTGGTGGCAAGTGCCTGTAATCCCAGCTACTCTGGAGGCTGAGGCAGGAGAATCGCTTGAACCCAGTGCAATCTTGGCTCACTATACTCCAGCCTGGGCAACAAAGTGAGACTCCATCTCAAAAAAAAAAAAAAAAATAGAGAGCATCAGTAGCAGAGTAGGAGAGCTGCGCTAGAGAGTCAGGGTGGGTGGGCAAGCAAGGCTAGGCTGGCTCTGACAGACGCTCTCCCAGATCAAGCTTCGGTCAGGCTCCTTTGAGCCGTCTTTTCTACTAGGCCTTGCTGCTCCCTTCCCCTCCCCTCCATCCTCCATCCTGCTGTCTTGGCTTACCCAGCCCAGTTTTAGCAAAGAACTGATAAGTCAGTGTACTGACAATCCCTCACCCTTGACATCCAATCAAGTTTGTTATCTCCACCTTTGATTTCTAAGTCCTTAGCCTGCCTTGAGCAAGAATCTCCCCACCCTACGTCTCCTGTTTAGTAATTTTCTACCCACTGACTCCTCGCTGTGCTCCTTGGCTCTAAATCCCCTCTTGTCCCTATATTTTCAGTTGAGCCCAATCTGTCCTCCCTATTGCAATACTCCTATTGTAGTCATCTTAAACACAATTTTTCCTACCTTTCTAAAATGTGTCAATAATTTTTTTCTTAATGCCATATAGTCTGAGAAAGTTGCACATGATGGAGCTCAGGACACGCCACCCCAAAATACAGCCACCTGGCATAAGGACTGTTCGGTACTGGTTACTTTGAGAAGCTGCCGACACAACAGTAGCTCCAAAAAGTTGTCCTTTTAGAAAAGTACATCTGTAAAGGAAATGTCCCTTTGTCCTTATTTTAAGTTTTTTTTTTTTTTTTTAGAGATGGGATTTTGCTCCGTTGCCCATGCTGCTCTCAAACTCCTAGGCTCCAGCAATCCTCCTGCCTTGACCTCTAAAAGCATTAGGATTACAAGTGTGAGCCCCCATGCCCCGCTGAGAAATGCCCTCTGTTAAGGTCTCTCCCTCTCTGCACCAGGAACAGAAAGAAAGCTAAGTCACTAGAGACTTGTAATAAATGGAGAAGGTGTTGACCTAAATCTGCATAACAAACTTTACATTTGTATAAGGTGCTTTTCCTGGTCCTCTGGTCTTAACTGGGTTACATCTTTTTTTCTTTGTTTCAGAGAATAATAATATTTAAGCCTGAAGTCTGAACTACACTCCCATCTTTTTTTCTTTGAGACAGAGTCTCCCTCCATCATCCAGGCTAGACTACAAAGGTGAGATCTCGGCTCACTGCAACCTATGTCTCCTGAGCTCAAGCAATTCTCCATCCTTGACCTCTCAAGTAGCTGGGATTACAGGCACACATCACAACACCTGGCTAATTTTTGTATTTTTAGTAGAAATGGGGTTTTACCATGTTGGCCAGGCTGATCTAGAACTCTTGGCCTCATGTGGTCTACCCACCTCAGTCTCCCAAAGTGCTGGAATTATAGGCATGAGCACCACGCCTGATTTGAATTACTCCCTTTTTTTTTTTCTTTATTCTTATGTGGCTGACATGAACTACTCTTTTGAGATCTATCCTAGAGATTTACTCATTTCTCTGGATTTTCACCCATATTTGCACCCTATGTAATAATATGTATCACATAGAGCATACATATTATTAAACTTCTGTTCATTTTTCTCTTGTTAATCTGTCCTTTGTTACAACAGATTCCAGGTAAGAATTCATGAAAGGTAAAGAAAAAAAATTATTTTTTCTCCGCTACATAATCTTGCCTTTAGCATCAATCACCAGTATCTTCTTTTTTCATTTCTTTTTTATTAAGAGACAGGATCTCACTATGTTGGCCAGGCTGGTCTCCAACCCCTGTACTCAGGCAATCGTCCCCCCTCAGCCTCCGAAAGTGCTGGGATTATAGGCATGAGCCACCACACCCAGTTAGTACCTTCTTTTTTTTTCCTTCCGTTTCCTCTTCCCTTGTTTCCCCTTTCCTTTCCAGATGGGCTATTCCAGGCTTAGGCTCTACCAATTACCTTAATTACTGGAGAGATATAGGTAATTCCTGCCTAGATGTGGCCTCTAGCCTCCTTTGCTGCGGATCCCAAATTCTCTCTTCTTGGCCAGCAGAGCAATGTCTCTGCTACTGCCTTCTACTGAAGGATGAGATAATCATAGCTACTCTCAAGCAACTGGGAGGATTAACAAGATAATTTATGTAAAACTGCTTTGTATATGGCACAGTGTTATATAAATACATTTTTAAAACAAAAGAAAAAGAAAGAGGGCTTTAGTGTTGAAATTGTTGGAGAGCTCTGACTAAAGTTCTAAAAGAGGAAATTATCCACCCAGACACAGCAGCAGTAGCCTGGTTGGCCAGGGTCAGCTGCTGCAGCTGTGAGCAATTTACCCACGTGATTCTCTGGTTTCCATCTCCCTCCATTTAAGGCTGTTAAAATAGCTGGATGGCAACTAAGGCAGTTGAGAAAGATAGCTTATGTGAGTGAAGAAGTGTGTTCAGGCCCTGTGCAGTGGCTCACGCCTATAATCCCGGCAGTTTGGGAGGCAAAAGCTGAAGGATCGCTTGAGCCCAGGAGTTCAAGACCACGCTGGAAAATTGGCAACACCACCCCACTACGGAAAATACAAAAATGCCAGACATGGTGGCTCACGCCAGTAATCCCAGCACTTTGGGAGGCCAAGGTGGTGGATCATGAGGTCAGGAGATCGAGACCGTATGATGAAACCCGTCTCAACTAAAAAAAATACAGAACATTAGCCAGGCATGGTGACACGTGCCTGTAATCCCAGCCTCTCAGACGGCTGAGGCAGGAGAATCACTTGAACCTGGGAAGCAGAGATTGCAGTGAGTGGAGATTGCGCCACTCCACTCCAGCCTGGGTGATAGAGTGAGACTCTGTCTCAAAAAAAAAAGAAAAGAAAAATACAAAAATTAGCCAGTGTGGTAGTGAGCACCTGTAGCCCCAGCCACTCAGGAGCTGAGGTGGAAGGACCGCAAGGCTGCAGCGAGCCATGATCATGTCACTGCACTCCAGCCTGGTCAGTGGAGCAAGACCCTGTTTCAAGAAAAAGAAATGTGTTCATTCCATTTGCAAAGGTAACCCAAAACTCTCCGAGTCCCTGCTCATTGTTTCAGGAAAGAATTTGTAGATTTCCCAGGTTAATAATTTTTATAGTTTAAATATCTGCCAGGCTGTGTCAGCTGATGCAATAGAAGTTGAGGATTTTTTTTCTAGTGGGGCCTGCAGTCAGCATCTCATCTTCTTTAGCAGTTAAGAGCACAGGCTCTGAAGCTAGACTGCATTGATTTCAATCTCGAATCTACCACTCATTAGCTCTTATCTTCAGCATGTTACTTTTTTTTTTTTTTGAGACAGAGTTTCGCTCTGTCACCCAGGCTAGAGTGCAGTGGCACAATCTCAGCTCACTGCAACCTCCGACTTCTGGGTTCAAGCAAGTCTCCTGCCTCAGCCTCCTGAGTAGCTGGGACTACAGGTGCATGCCACCATGCCTGGCTAATTTTTGTATTTTCAGTAGAGACAGGGTTTCACTATGTTACTTAAGCTGGTCTTAAACTCGTGACCTCAAATGATCTGCCTGCCTCAGCTTCCCAAAGTGCTAGGATTACAGGCGTGAGCCACCATGTTCAGCCTTCAGCATGTTACTTAACCTCATCTCAAAAATGAGAATGATTATGATACCTAACTCAGAGTTATTAAGGGAAATAACGTAACTCTTAGAACAGTGGCTGGGATATAGTAAGAGCTCTATACATTTCACCTATTATTTAAGAGTATATCAGATCATGTGCAAGAGCTAGCATTTGAGGGCCATAAGAGGTAGATGCTGTGTTAAAAACTTCTGCCAAGTGCAGTCATTTAATTCTTCCAACAATTCTGGGCAGGAAAGAGTTACCATAGCAGCTGCAACACAGAAGGGCCGGCTTACGGGGCTGGCCCATGGCTAGCAGCTGGGAACTTGGCTTTTGGAAGGTTCCCAAGTCACTAACAGATAAGGACCTTGCCCACCTGGTGCACTGAATTGTGTTGTATCGGCCTGACTGAACTGTTTGTACAAACAGTGTGATTTATGGAGATTACTTGCTTTCCTTCTGAGAGTCTGGAATGCTGGCAGTTGTGGCTGGCTGAGCAAGCAGAGTGTACTTATGAGAAAAGCCCCCAGTAAAAATCTTTGGCTCTGCAGCTCGTCATGGTATTAGGGCTCAGAAATGGATACCCCAAAAGATGGCACTTTGATATGCTATCTGACCTTCTCCCTAGCTTCTGTCCCTCAATCCTGTGTCTCCCAAAGCACTGGATAAAGTTCTCCAAACTTCCTTATCAGCCTAAGTCTGGACCTGCCAAAGAAGAAAACAATTAACTCCTGGTTCCTTCCCTGAGTTTTCATTAACTGTACTCATATGGCAGGAAGAAAGACTGAAGTCTGTCACCAAACCTGGATGGACTTAGTCACAAACCATGGTCTGCTCTGCTGACCCAATGGACTTTATAGGAGGCTGTTGTATATTCTTCAAGCCCACTGACTTCTCCTAAAAGTCATTCACACTTCCCCACCTCCCTTTCTTCTAAGAAATAGAATAGATAGCATCTGTACCCCATCGAGATATTATGTAATCACTCCAGTTCTCCCTGTGTACACACTAATAAATTGGTTTGCCTTTTCTCCATTTAATCTGCCTTTTATGAGTTGATTTTTCAGCCAGCCTTCAGATGGCAAAGGGGATGTTTTCCCCTGGCCCCTACAAGGGTTCCCCGGGGGGAGATATTGCACACGTGTTACTGCATTTCATGGCTAGAGGAGGGAGTCTCTTCAAGAAGGAAGAACAGGCCGGGCGTGATGGCTCACACCTGTAATCCCAGCACTTTGGGAGGCCGAGGCAGGCGGATCATGATGTCAGGGCATCAAGACCATCCTGGCCAACATGATGAAACCCCATTTCTACTAAGAACAAAAAAATTAGCTGTGTGTGGTGGCGCATACCTATAATCTCAACTACTAGGGAGGCTGATGCAGGAGAATCGCTTGAACCAGGGAGTTGGAGGTTGCAGTGGGCCAAGATTGCACCATTGTACCCCAGCCTGGTGGCAGAGCAAGACTTCTCACACACACACACACACACACACACACACACACACACACACACAGAAGGAAGAACAGAGGAACCTGTGCTTGGATTTCTCCACACTCTACCCGATGTGCCCTTTTCTCTTGCTGACCCTGCTGTGTATCCTTTCACTGTAATAAATCTTAGCCGCAAAAACAACTACACATTGAACCCTTCTTTCTAGTACAGCACTGAATGTGTGGTCTCTGAAAAAACAAACTCTCAAAGGTGTATCATGTAACTCTAATTTTATAGTTTCAAAATATGAGGAATGGGAAAGTTACAAGATGCAGACGTGGCCACTTAGTGGGTGAAAAAGCTGCATCCAAATCCAATCTGTCTCCCTCCAAAGACTGTGTTCATTCCGTTGTGCCGGTCACATACGTCCCAGGCCAAGGCAAGCTTCTTTCCAAGACACAACACCTAGTAGCTGTGGGATAGCTATGCAACTTGAGAAAATCTCTTAAAGGATTTGAAGACCAGATTTCTTCACTGTAAAACTGCAATGCTGCTACTAATGCCACGAAATTGCTATGAGGATTTAGTACAACATACAAAGCGTGTGCATGAAGCACGCACATGTTACCTATACAGTCTATTAAGATCTATAAAGTGTTTAGCCCAATGCCTTTATAGACGGTAGAAATCCATAAATTAAAAAGCTAGATAAATATGTAAAGATGTGGTCAACATATAGACATGTATAAATATGTACATATACATGCACATATATATCCACATAAATACACATGCATATATATATATATCCACATAAATACACATGCATGTTTGTTACTCATCTAACAATTTCTGCCTGGAGTAAAGTGCACCTGTCACCATTCATAAATGAAGCTAGTTAGGATTTCATATGCCTGATTTTTACACCTATTGGTTTCAAAATAGGGAACCATTTTTATCCGGAAACCTTCTGCTCAAAGCCTAAAGGCTGACTTTCCTTAATGTTTAACCTATGAAATTAATTATTAGCCAGACAATTCAAAGCTTCACTCAAGACACTAACTGTTGCTTACCATGAGCTCTAACACAGAGGTATGGTGGCCATATTTACATAACTCCAAGTTACAGCCAGTGACCTAGCAATGAATTACTGTGCTGCTGAACTGAAACTCCCTCAGAAACCCCAGCTTCTATGTAGAATATTCAGTCCACCTACAACCGTGGAAGGATACTTCTGTAGTTAAGATTTATTATCAAAAATGCCTTTATTTTATCCTTTACATTGCACCTTTATGGTGTTTCTGTTTATAGCATTACGAAGTTACACTGTAATTGAAGCATAATTATTCATCTCTTGGAATTCATTTGGAAACCATTCACAGCATCCTCTATCTTCTCTCTGAAGCCAAGGATATGCACTGTGAGTCAATACATCATAGTATAAGAGGCTGGTTTTCTCCTAGAAGTTAGTATCATCTGACTTTTTTTTTTTTTTTTTAGATTGAGTCTCACTCTGTCACCCAGGCTGAAGTGTAGTGGCATGATCTTGGCTCACTGCAACCTCTGCCTCCAGGGTTCAGCGATTCTCCCCACCTCAGCCTCCTGAGTAGCTGGGATTACAGGCATCTGCCACCATGCCCAGATAATTTTTGATTTTTTAGTAGAGATTGGATTTTGCCACATTGGCCACCTTGCTGAGCCACTATGCCCAGCCTCGTCTAACTTTTTCTGTGTAGAGCAAAGATATGAAAGAACCAACTATAACCCAAACCTACCATTTTTCACTGGGGAAAACCCCAGTCATCCCACCAACTTCAAGGTCACACTTACTAGCAGTAATGTTCATTTGGACATTATTACCTGAGTGGCCTCAGACAAATAATTTATCCTACTGGTTTCTGCACCTCCTGATTTGTAAGATGGAGATAATAAGAATGCTGTCTCTATAGTATTGTTCATCTAAACATTTGTTAAGAAGGTAGCTCTCAGACCAAGCATGGTGGCTCATGCCTGTAATCTCAGCACTCTGGGAGGCCGATGCAGGTGGATCACTTGAGGTCAGGAGTTCAAGACCAGCCTGGCTAGCATGGGAAAACGCCATCTCTACTAAAAATACAAAGATTAGCTGGGCGTGGTGGTGTGTGCTTGTAGTCCCAGCTACTCAGGAGGCTAAGACAGGAGAATCCCTTGAACCTGGGAGATGGAGGTTGCAGTGAGCCAAGATCGAGCCATTGTACTCCAGCCTGGCCGACAGAGCAAGACTCTGCCTCCAAATAAATAAATACATAAAAGAAGGTAGCTCTCATATTAATGTTCTTATCACAATACTTTTTTAGAAAAAGAATATCAGCTGGGCACAGTGGCTTATGCCTGTAATCCCAGCACTTTGGGAGGACAAAATGGGTAGATTACGAGGTCAAGAGATTGAGACCATCCTGGCTAATACTGTGAAACCCCGTCTCTACTAAAAATACCAAAAAATTAGCCGGGGGTGGTGGCATGCACCTGAAGTCCCAGATCCTAGGGAGGCTGAGGTAGGAGGATTGCTTAAACCCAGGGCAGAGGTTGCAGTGAGCCAAGATCATGCCACTGTACTCCAGCCTGAGTGATAGAGCAAGTCTCTGTCTCAAAAAATTTAAAAACGGATATCTACCTCATAGTTTATTAATAAGTTAATAAGGGTAAAAGGATTAGCACAATGCCTGGCACATAGTGTAAAATAAATAAATGAAATAGACAGCACATCTTCTACTGTTCTCTAATTGCTTCTATAATCTCATAGTCCTGACAATACTATGAACTGTTTAGGATCAGGGACCACACTAGCACTGTGCATTCCTGTCCATCTTCCTTTCCTCAGTGAACTTAAACCAGAGCTAGACATGTTAGGTCACCAGCAGACAGCTGTGCATCCAACTGTGGCAGAACTGCACAGGAGAAAGCAGCCTGCAATACAGTGTCACTCACGCTAAGCAATGTCTTTAGATCCATGGCTGCCAAAATATTTGAAACCAATGCATAGTAACAAATAATTTTTAGGTTGTAACCCAGTGCACACCTGCATATGCCCCTATGTTTTATAGTATATCTCTAAATGAAATAAAAGTTTTGTAAAACAATACTTTGTTTTTTTTGTTTGTTTGTTTTGTTTTGTTTTGTTTTTTTGTTTTTTGAGATGGAGTCTCACTCTGTCACCCAGGCTGGAGTGCAGCGGCACCACCTTGGCTCACTGCAACCTCTGCCTCCCAGGTTCAAGCAATTCTCTTGCCTCAGCCTCCTGAGTAGCTGGGACTGCAGGCACATGCCACTATGCCTGGCTAATTTTTTGTATTTTAGTACAGATGGGGCTTCACCATTTTGACCAGGCTGGTCTCGAACTCCTGACCTCAGGTGATCTGCCTGCCTCAGCCTCCTAAGGTGATCAGATTACAAGCATGAGCTACTGCACCCAACCAACTTAATCTATTCTTACTACATAAAATATGCTCTGATCTTTTCTAATCCAGTTAAATCTAGTCCAGTGATTCTCAAACTTAATTGTGCATTTAAATCACTTGGGGATCTTAGCACTTGGATTCAGCAGGATTTAGGTGTGGTCAGAGATTCTGCATGTCTGTTATGCTCCCAGGTGACACTACTGGTCTCATGGACCATACTTTGAGTAGTAAGAGCCTCGTCTAATCTATTTAAAGTTCTGAACCCTTGGGTTAAAAGTCTTAGGCTGGGTGGGAATGGCTAGGGGAGGGTGCTCTCAGCATGAATGAATCATACTAACTTTCATACTAAGATTGAAATGCCTGCCAGGTTCCCAGCCCTTTCCTCATGTCTCAAGCCTATACCTTGCAACTATATTCATTAAATTGATGAAGCACTTATTATGGGCAGGATACTGAACCAAGTACTTTATATCTACCCCAGTTACTCCTATAGCCACCCTATGAGGTTATCCCCATTTTACAGATGAGGGAAGGTAAGTATCTAATAACTAGTGAAGCTGGGTTCCAGAGGCTATGATCTCACGAGAGCGAGGCTCTGAGATGGCTCCGGCGATCCCTGCCTCATGGTATTCATGTCTTGTGTAGCCTCTTCCACACTGAATAGGACTGACCTTGTAACCAACAGATCATTGAGGAAATGAGAGTGTGTGGCTTCCAAGCTCAGTTAGAAAATAACACTGTGGCAACTGTCTTTCACTCTCTTGGGTCGCTGTCTCTGGAAGAAGCCAGGTTGCCATGTCATAAGAATTCTCAAGCAGTCTTATGAAGAAGTCCCTGTAGCAATGGATTGAAGACTCCTGCCAACAGCCAGTACCAACTTGTTAGGCAACAAGTGGGCCCTGTGGAAGTGAGTGCTCCAGCCTATCAAGTCTTCAGATGACTGTAGTTCCAGCCAACATCTTGACTGCAACCTCATGAGCGATGCCAAGCCAGAACAACCCAGCCAGGCTCCTCTCAAATTCTCGACCCACAGAAACTGCGTGGAATAACAAACATGGACTGCTTTGCAACATTATGTTTTAGGGTAATTTGTTATGCAGGAAAAGATAACTATATTTGTCCCTCAGTATCCATGGGGGATTGGTTCTAGGACCTCTTTCGGATACCAAAATCCAAGGATGCTCAAGTCCCTGATATAAAATGGTGTAGTATTTGCATGTGATGAGACTCAGAAAACGATACCCCAGAATGAAGTTCTCAGAAGCGGCCTCAAAAACAAATGTGTCTCTGACCTTGTCCTGCCCACCTGTCTCTCGGTCCCATTTCCCCACAAGGGTAGCCATAAAAACTGGGATCTCTCTTCCCTAATGTGTCTCAGAAACCAGAACCCCATTTCCTCCAAGCCAGTCATGAAATCTTAAACTATTACTCTAATTTTCCCTCTGCCTTTCTGTGTCAAAACGGGCCATAAAGAAATTGTCTTACCTACATTGTTTAACTGTAAGTCATGAGACTCCCATTCCAAGCTGACTGTGGTGGCTTATACCTGTAATCCCAGCACGTTGGGAGGCTGAGGCAGGTGGATCACTTGAGGTAAGGAGTTCGAGACCAGCCTGGCCAATATAGTGAAACCCCGTCTCTTCTAAAAAATACAAAAATTAGCTGGATGTTGTGGTGCATGTCTGTAATCCCAGCTACTCAGTAGGCTGAGGCAGGAGGATCACTTGAACCTGGGAGGTGGAGGTTGTAGTGAGCCAAGATCACACCACCACACTCCAGCCTGGGTGACAGAGAGAGACACCATCCCCACACCCAGAAAGAATGAATGCTGTATAGAAGCCAAAAGGAATCTATACAGATCAGCCTTGTTGGGCTTCTCTACTCAGTCTACTAACTGTAGATCATACCCTTTTTGTCCAATCATGTTTCTACACACCTGTCCATACTCTGTTGAACCTAAGCTAACAATGGGCAATTTTCCCTGTATCTCTGGGTTTTCATTCTGAAGGCTCCCATACATGATAATGAATTTGTATGCCTTTTTTCCTATTAATCTGCCTCTTGGGCCAGGCATGGTGGTTCACACTTGTAATGGCAGCTCTCTGGGAGGCCAAGGTGGGTGGTGGCTCACTTGAGGCCAGGAGTTAGAGGCCAGTCTGGCCAACATGGTGAATATTTCCCCTAAAAATGCAAAAATTAGCAGGGCATGGTAGCTGGTGGTGTGCACCTGTAATCCCACTGTAATTCCAGCTACTCAGGAGGCTGAGGCATGAGAATTGCTTGAACCCAGGAGGTGAAGGTTGCAGTGAGCTGAGATTATGCCTCTGCAGTCCAACCTGGGCAACAGAGGGAGACTCTCTCTTAAACAAAACAAAACAAATCTGCCTCTCGTCAGTGATTTTCATCAGACCTTCAGAGGGCAAAGCAGAAAGTGTTCTCTTGGTCCTTACACGTAAAACCTATGCACATCCTTTGGTATGCTTCAGATCATCTCTAGATTATTATAATACCCAATACAATGTAAATGCTATGTAAGTAGTTGTTATATTGTAGTGCGTAGGCAATAATGATGAGAAAAAATGTCTATACATGTGCGGTTTGGATTTTTTCCCAAAGTCTTTAAATTCGTGGTGGTTAAATATACAGATGCAGAACCCACAGACACAGAGGGCTGACTGTGAAACACTTCTTAACCAACAACTCACATTGCATCATTATGATTCAGCATATAAGGAAAGTGACACTTATATGAAGCCTCTTTGGATTAACTCTTCACTGTGGCAGCTTACATCAAGGTTCAGGAAATGTTCATTTTCCTCTAACAACCAGCCTTCTGGGAGACACCTACTTCCCAAGTCCATGGTTATATGTGATTTCATGACTTGCTTTAGCCAGTTAGATACAGAGCTGTGGTGTTACATTACATCCAAGCAGCAGTTTTGGAGGCACTATAAGAATCTGCCTGCCCTCTTTAGCATCTGCCATCATCTATAAAAACAACACATCACAGACAGTGGATATTCCTTTAGTCTGTGTCCCAGAATGGGAAGGCATGGAGCACAGACCTGAATTTGACCCCCAGCTTGGAGACAAGCTGAGCATAAGCAGAGGTGCAGCTGACTTACAGATTCCTGAGTGAGAAATAAGTACTTGCTGTTGTAAGAGACAAGATTTGGGGCTGTTTGTTACTGCAGCAAAAGCTGCCCGATACACTCACCATGCTGGATGATGCCATGCTCCATCAGCCGGTGGCAAAGCTGCTCTGCCTCTTTCCTCGTAGTGGCCTCACCTTCCTGAACCAGCCAGTCCAGGAATTCCGATGCCATGAAGGTACGCTCATACTTGACCCCTTCCTCCTCCCTGGGCTGGAGAAGTGTGTTTTCAGGGCTCATCAGCCTAGGAATTAAAAAAAAAAAAAAAAAAAAAAAAAAGGAAAAGAAAAATAAACAAACCTACACAAAAGGAAAACAGCTCATTTGAAATCATAGACTTCTGTGAAGTACCATAGCGCAGTTGTCAGACAGACAGATGCAGCTGTCAGGTGCCACCACATGTGCAATTTGTAAAGGGGAAGATCTGCTTCAGAAGTAAACAAGATGCATTTTCTCCTAGTAATTGGAAAAAAAAAACCAACTGGAAATACAATCCAAAACTCTACAATTAGCAGACTTCATTCAAGTTGGCAATCTTGAAAAGCAGTTAAAACTGACTGACCGCGTCCTACTGTATCTTTCTGAAAAGGCTAGTATTTTTCTCGTAATGGCATTATTCCACTTCTGTGCTAAGAAGAAGACTAGTGCTGTGAACTGAGTGTTTGTGTCCCCGCTAATTTTTTTTTTTGGTGGGGGGGACAGTTTTGCTCTTGTTGCCCAGACTGGAGTGCAATGGTGCAATCTCAGCTCACTGCAATCTCCGCCTCTCCCATTTAAGTGATTCTCCTGCCTCGGCCTCCAGAGTAGCTGGGATTACAGGCATGTGCTACTATGCCCAGCTAATTTTTGTATTTTGATAGAGATAGGGTTTCACCATGTTGGTCAGGCTGGTCTCAAACTCCTGACCTCAGGTGACTCGCTCACCTTGGCCTCCCAAAATGCTGGGATTCCAGGCATTAGCCACCATGCCCAGTCATCCCTGCTAATTACATATGATGAATCTCTAGTCTCTAATGTGAATTGCAGGTGGGGCATTTGGGAGGTAATTAGGTTATGAGGGTAGAGCCCTCGTGATGGCATTATGCCTTTATAAGAAGAGACAAAAGGGAGCCTGCTCTCTTTCTCTTTCTCTGATCTTGCCATGTGAGGACACAGGAGAAGAGGAGCCACCTGCAAACCAAGAAGCAGGATCCAAGCAAGAAGCAGCCACCTGCACCAAGACACAGGTGCCACTGGATCTGCTGGCACCTTGATCTTGGACCTCCCAGACAAATATTTGTTGTTTAGGCTACTCAGCCTATGGTAATTTTTTATAATGGTGGCCTGAGCTGAGTCAGATAACTACATAAGTCACTCTTCTGTAATCCTCCTGTACCCACGCCGCTTGCTTCTCTTCTCACACTGTCTTCTCAGACCTTGCTCAACAACTCTGCACTCCATTTCACATCTCCAGAATAGCTCCAACTGGGCCTCTAAGTGTTCTCCTATGCATCCATATATGATGCAATGTAACATAAATGTCAGTCCTTATTCTGGTTGACATTAATACCAGTATTTGGGGCTGGGCATGGTGGCTCATGCTTGTAATCCCAGCACCATTTGTGGGAAGCCAAGGCAGGTGGATCACTTGAGATCAGGAGTTTGAGATCAACTTGGCCAACATGGAGAAATCCCATCTCTACTAAAAATACAAAAAATTAGCAGGGCATGGTGACATGAGCCTATAATCCCAGCTACTCAGGAGGCTGAGGCAGGAAAATTGCTTGAACCTGTGAGTCAGAGGTTGTGGTGAGCCAAGACTGTGCCATTGCACAAAAGTGAAACTCTGTGAAAGAAAGAGGGAGAGAGAGAAGAAAGAAAGAGAATGAAAGAAAGAAAGAAAAAGAAAGGGAGAAAGGGAGGAAGGAAGGAAGGAAGGAAGGGAGGGAGGGAGGGAGGGAGGGAGGAAGGAAGGGAAGGAAGAGAAAGAAGAAACCATGTCACATGTGAGACAAGAAAAGAAGAAAAAAGAAAGAAAGGAAGGAAGGGAGAGAAACAGAGAAAGAAAAAGAAAATATACTTAAATAGCTTCTCATTGCTTTTAGGATAAAGACCAGTGAACTATTTCATTCTAGAGTAGGAAGAAATCTTGGAGATCATTGTAGTCCAAACCCTCTTCATCCACATGAGAAGAATGTAGTTTTTATTCAAATGAGAAAAACTGAAAGGCAGCCTGCCGGGTAGTGGGAAGGAAACTTGCTTGAGGTCATGCAAACACTCACTCTATACCTATCAATCACTGCATTTGGAGGTAATTAAGCCTCTCTACCTGAATGCCATACGATGTTTACTTTCAATGCCTTTAGACTCAGAGCCTAACCACGCTGTAGAAGGAACACTGAACTAGGAATTCAGAGATGTAGGTTTATGCCAGTGAGTTGCTTAGTAGCTTTGAGATGTAAGGCAAGCCACTTCTCTTTTATTCAGCCTTGTTTTTCTCGAGAGTATAATGGTATCGTTACCCAGCTGTTGTGAAAATCCTAAGAGTGTGAATAAAATAACCTTGTAATACAAAATAATGTAGAGTATTTACAAAGTGTTATCCTATGTAAGTAATCATTGTACCTACGTTGAGGCAAGATGAATTTCTGCCTTAATAGCTATAAACTGATGAAAACAGAGATTTTTTTTAAAGTCCCTTTTCTCTTCCTAGAAGAATGATTAGAGTTCTAGTTGAAATCCATGGAAGGGGCTCAGGATTAGAAATTAGATGACTGGGATGCAAACACAGCTCTGCTACAAACTAGTCACGTAACTTCTCACTGTCTCCCAAACTCATGTTAAATGGGGAAGATAATACCTGTTCCACTTCCTTCACTAAGTTGTTGTTATCATCAAAAACCTTTGGGGCAAGTGAAGTTCTAAGTATATGTATGAATGCATACTCTTTTTTTGAGAGGGAGTCTTGCCCTGTCGCCCAGGCTGGATTGCAATGGTGCAATCTCCACCTTCCAGGTTCAAGCAATTGTCCTGCCTCAGCCTCCTGAGTAGCTGGGATTACAGGCACACACCACCATGCCTGGCTAATATTTGTATCCTTAGTATAGATGGGGTTTCACCATGTTGGCCAGGCTGGTCTCGAACTCCTGACCTCAGGTGATCTGCCTGCCTTGGCCTCTCAAAGTGCTGGGATTACAGGCGTGAGCCACTGCACCCAGCCCACTCTTATGTTAGAAGTATAAAGTGTATGAGCATCTAAGAGAACTCATTAAAGACATTCTCATTCAGCATGTAACAGAAATTACTTAAAAATCTTATTTAGAGGCCAAGTACAGAGGCTCACACCTATAATCCCAGCACTTTGGGAGGCCAAGGGGGGCAGATCTTGAGGTTACGAGTTTAAGACCAGCCTGGTAAAACCTCAACTCTACTAAAAAAAAAAAAAATTGTCCGGGTATGATGGTGCATGCCTGTAATCCCACCTACTGTAGTGGGAGGCTGAGGCAGGAGAATCACTTGAACCTGGGAAGCACAGGCTGCCGTGAACCAAGACCGTGCCACTGTACTCCAGCCTGGACGACAGAGCAAGACTTCATCTCAACTCTTTCCCAGAATTAGTAACAGCTGAGTTGGTATGAGGAGGACCAGGTTGTCCAAGCAACAGCAAGCACCAGCTCTCAGACATCTGAATGAGGCCATCCTGGACCTTCCAGCCCAGGGGACCCTCTGACAAGTGTATGAATGCACCCAGATGAAACCAATAGAGGAACGCCCATGCAAACCATGGAACCAGAAGAAACAATACATCATTGTTGTTTTAGACTACTAAATCTTAGTATGATTTGTTTTGTAGGAATAGACAGCTGGAACACATTGGTATAAATAAACAGTGGCAAAAATATGTGAAACTATACATGTTACATAGCTCAGAAAGTTGCAACAGAATGATGGATGAACACTGGAAATTCCAGGGAATAAACTGAATAGAATAAATCTTGGAGCTAGACATAGGAGACTGCACTGGTGATGGGAATCTAGAAAAGAAAATAGAGGCTGGGCACAGTGGCTCACACCTGTAATCCCAACGCTTTGGGAAGCTAAGGCGGGTGAATCACTTGAGATCAAGAGTTCAAGACTACCCTGGTCAACATGGTGAAACCCCATCTTTACTAAAAATACAAAAATTAGCCAGGTATGGTGACATATGCCTGTAATCCCAGCTACACGGGAGACTGAGGCAGAGGCATTGCTTGAATCAAGGATGCAGAGGTTGCAGTGAGCCAAGATCACACCATTGCACTCCAGTCTGGGTGACAGAGCAAGACTCTGTCTCAAAAAAAAAAAAAAAAAAGAAAAGAAAAGAAAATAGAAGGACCCATGTACATGTCCAGGAAAGAAATACCACCATTCCTTCATTTCTTCTGACCCTCAAATAAGGTGCCTTGGAGGACACAATGGAGGAAAATCTAGTGTTCTCGGTTTTCTGATTTTGGATATTACTTTCTCTAAGAAATCTCCAATTGTTACAAATCTGAACCATGTACCATTTCTAAGGTCCCTCTTGAAGCCCTAGCGGAATCACCTGCTCACTTAACCAGAAGATTTTTGAGACAAGAGTCCCTGTCTAGGTGGTTCACAGTTTTTTCTTAGCACGATAGGTTTTAAAAACCTGAATGAGTAAATTAAACTTAATTTTATGCATTCTCCTGCTATACATTATTATCCAAGTATATACTAAAAATGACCCCAAGCTGGGTGCAGTTGCTCACTCCCAGTAATACCTATAATCCCAGCACTTTGGGAGGCCGAGGCAGGAAGATCCCTTGGGCCCAGGAGTTTGAAGTTGCAGTGACCTATGATCATGCCACTGCACTCCAGCCTGGATGACACAGCAGACCCTGTCTCTGCGCAGGCATGGTGGCCCACGCCTGTAATCCCAGCACTTTGGGAGGTCGAGGTGGGTAGGTCACCTGAGGTCAGGAGTTTAAGACCAGCCTGACCAACATGGTAAAACCCCATCTCTACTAAAAATACAAAAAAATTAGCTGAGTGTGGTGGCAGGTGCCTATAATCCCAGCTACTCAGGAGGCTGAGCCAGGAGACTTATTTGAACCCAGGAGGCAGAGGTTACAGTGAGTCAAGATTGCGCTATTGCACTCCAGCCTGGGCGACAGAGTGAGACTCCATTTCAAAAAAAACAAAGACCTGTCTCAAAAAAAAGAAAAGATCTGTATGCAGATCATCAAGAGAGTTGAGCACTACTCATAGTCTCCATTTAAGATAGAGGACACAAACTCCCCAGCCCTTATCCTTGTTTCTGACCACTCTGTCCCTTCCAGTTCAGTGATTTTTCCTTTAAGGGAATGGGGAGGGCGAGTGGATGGGGTTAACTGTGTCAGTTCTTGTAACTTGAAACATAACCTGCCAGCCCTCTAGAGCTCCTGCTAAGTATCTGGTGGCCTCTGGCCAAGTGACTGGTTAGCTGCTTCTGCCAGTGTGAGCTTTAGGACTCAGACCAGCTGGCATGCCTGCCTGGATTGGGTCAGCTTGCCATTTACAACATGCCCTACCAGCCTTAGGGCTTCCTTATTTCATTTCCCCATTTTAATCAACTAATGTCCCCAACCAGGTTCTTATCTTGAAGACCAAGCTTTTCGTGAAATTTTATTTTAGGATTAACAAGTAATCACAACGTTAGAGCAAGAATTCGACTCACTACTTGCTGCATGACTAGCTGATCCCAAACTTGGTGGCTTAAAATACCCATCACTGAATTCTATCTTAGCATGGTATGCATTGCCTGGGGTTCACCTGGGTAGTTCCTCTAACTCTCTAGCTTGGGGTCACTCACAATTGCATGCAGATGATGACCAGAACTGGATGGTTGGCTCTGTGGTGCCCCTCAAAATGGCCTCTCTCCAATAAGGAAGTCTGGATGTGGTGGTGCGGGGCTCAAGAAAGAGGAAGCAGATGCTGCCAGGATGGCTTCTTCTTCCTCTCCTCCTCTTCTCCCACCTTCTCCCTTCCTTCCTTGCTTTTCCAGCTTTATTCAGAGATAATTCACATACCATACAATTAACCTATTTAACATGTACCATTCAGTGAATTCAGTGGTTTTTTTTTTCTTTCTTTCTTGAGACAGAGTTTAGCTCTTGTTGCCCAGACTGGAGTCCAATGGTGTGATCTCAGCTTACTTCAATCTCTGCCTCCCAGGTTCAAGTGATTATCCTGCCTCAACCTCCCAAGTAGCTGGGATTACAGGCATGCACCACCAAGTCTGGCTAAATTATTGTATTTTTAGTAGAAACGGGGTTTTTCCATGTTGGCCAGGCTGGTCTCGAACTCCCAGCCTCAGGTGATTTACCTGCTTTGGTCTCCCAAAGTGCTGGGATTATAGACATGATGAGCCACCACACCTTGCCAATTTAGTGGTTTTTAATATATACCTCATGCCTTAGATAAAAATCATGTCAGAATGGATTATGAAACTGAACATAAGAGCTAAAATTATAAAACTATGTTTGAAAGAAAAAATACAGAGCAAATTTCCATAGGCTTGGGTTAGGCGTGGTTTCTTAGGATGCCAAAAGCACAAGCAACGTAAGACAGAAATAGACAAATTGGACGATTTCAAAATTAAAAATTTTTGTGCTGTAAACAATGCCATCAAGAACAGAATGGGAGAAAATGTTTGCAAATTATGCCTAACAAGACTTGCGTACAGAACATGTAAAAAACTCTTAAGATTCAATTATAGAGGCCAGGCACAGTGGGTCATGCCTGTAATCTCAGCACTTAGGGAGGCCAAGGTGTGTGGATCACCTGAGGTTGGGAGTTCAAGACCATCCTGGCCAACATGGTGAAAGCTCATCTCTACTAAAAATACAAAAATTAGCCAGGTGTGGTGGTGGGCACCTATAATCTCAGCTACTCTGGAGGCTGAGGCAGGAGAATCACTTGAACCCGGGAGGCAGAGGTTGCAGTGAGCAGAGACTGTGCCACTGCACTCCAGCCTGGGCAACAGGGTAAGACTGTCAAAAAAAAAAAGCACAAAACAATGTTTGCCTACTGCAAGCACTCACCAGGTCTTGGTTGTATGTGTGAGCTGATTTCAGCCTTTCCTGGATCTATATCTGACTCAGATTTCCCAGACACATATTAACCTAGAGGGAAGGCAGTACTACAATAGAAGGAACTACTACATTTAGGGGCCAGCACAAGAATAGAAATAAGCTGATAGCGATCTCCTTGTACATTGGAAAAAAAAAATTCAAAGGAGCTAAAGAGGCCCTACGTAACCTGGGAATAGATGTGAATGATGTACAGGAGTAAAGCCAGGGAGGGAGATGAAATGGCCTATGGGGCTTAAGTCAAAAAGATGCTTCAGAATTTAGAAAGAGAGCTTTAAAAAACAAGTCATGTGTTAATATGATCAATTATTTATTTATTTATTTATTTTAGATGGAGTCTCGCTCTGTCTCCAGGCTGGAGTGCAGTGGCACAATCTTGGCTCACTGCAACCTCCGACTCCCTGGTTCAAGTGGTTCTCCTGCCTCAGCCTCCCGAGTAATTGGGATTATAGGCATGTGCCACCATGCCCAGCTAATTTTTTGTATTTTTAGTAGAGAAGAGATTTCACCATGTTGGCCAGGATGGTCTCGATCTCCTAACCTCATGATCCACCTGCCTTGGCCTCCCAAAGTGCTGGGATTACAGGTGTGAGCCACCTCGCCCAGCCAGTATGATCAATTATTTTAAGAAGCAAAACAGACTGGGCATGGTAGCTCACACCTGTAATCCCAGCAGTTTGGGAGGCCAACATGGGATCACTTGAGCCCAGGAATTCGAGACCAACCTGGGCAATATGGCAAAACCCCATCTCCACAATAAATTCCAAAAAATTAGTTGGGTGTAGTGGCACATGCCTGTAGTCTTAGCTACTCAGGAGGCTGAGGTGGGAGGATCACTTGAGCCCAGGAGTTTGAGGCTGCAGTGAGCTGTGATTGCACCACTGTGCTCCAGACTGGGTGACAGAGTGAGACCCTGCCTCCAAAAAAAAAAAAAAAGTTAATAATTTATTCACCCAAATATTAAAACTGTTACCTCGGCCGAGCATGGTGGCTCACGCCTATAGTCCCAATACTTTGGGAAGTCGAGGTGGGTGCATTATTTGAGGTCAGGAGTTTTAGACTAGCCAGGCCAACATGGTGAAACCCCATCTCTACTAAAAATACAAAAATTAGCCAGGTGATAGCCGGGTACGCCTGTAATTCCAGCTACTTGGGAGGCTGAGGCAGGAGAATCATTTGAACCCAGGAGGGGGAGGTTGCGATGAGTCAAGATTGCACCACTGTACTCTGGTCTTCGAAACAGAGTGAGACCCTGTCTCAAAAGAAAAAAAAAAAACTGTTACCTCTGAGGGTAGGTCATGAATGAGTTTTCTTTTCTCCTTGATAGAGTTCTCCTGGCTGGGCATGGTGGCTCATGCCTGTAATCTTTGGGAGGCCAAGACAGATGGATCACCTGAGGTCAGGAGTTTAAGACCAGCCTGACCAACATGGAGAAATTCCACCTTTACTAAAAATACAAAATTAGCCAGGTGTGGTGGCGCATGCCTGTAATCCCAGCTACTCAGGAGGCTGAGGTTTCGGTGAGCCAAGATTGCGGCATTGCACTCCAGCTTGTGCAACAAGAGGAAAACTCCATCTTGGGAAAAAAAAAAAAAAGAGTTCTCTATTACTCAAGTTCTCCCCCAAATAAAATGCACTATGTTTGTAACTGGAAAAAAATACTATCAATTAAGAAATTAAATTAGGCTTCAGTTTAGGTATAGCCAGATGCCTCATTCCTGACAAAATTCTTAATACTTAATACGCTTGTTCTCAATGTCTAATTATATATTTAGATGTATGCTTCCAACAGTTTTGAATGTATATTGATTTGTGTGATAAGCAACAGTGGGACTCAGAAAACAATACCCCCAAATGAAGGCCTCATAGGCAGCTTCAGAAACTAAAGTGTTTCTCTGACTTTCTCCGGCCCTCCTGTATCTCAGTCCCATTTTCCCCCGGGGCTAGCCAAGAAACTAGAATCTTTCTTCCCCAAGGCACATCATAGAAACCAGAACCCCTTCCTCAATGCCAGCCATAAAATGCGAAAACATCACTCTAACTTTCCCTCTGCCTCTCTGTGTGAAAAACGGCCATAAAGAAGCTATCTGGCCGGGCGGGATAGCTCACGCCTGTAATCCCAGCACTTTGGAGGCCAAGGCAGGTAGATCACCTGAGGTCAGGAGTTCAAGACCAGCCTAGACAACATGGTGAAACCTTGTCTCTACTAAAAATACAAAAACTTCGGTGGGTGTGGTGGTGCATGCCTGTAATCTCAGCTGTTTGGGAGGCTGAGGCAGGAGAATTGCTTGAACCCGGGATATAGTGATTGCAGTGAGCCAAGATCATACCATGGCACTCCAGCCTGGGTGACAAAGTGAGATTCTGTCTAAAAAAAAAAAAAGAAACTATCTGACTTATTTTGTTTGATTGTAGCTCATAAGACTCCCATTCCAGTGAGGGTCTTATCCTACACTCAGAAGGAATGCATGCTCAGAGAGGCCAGAAGAATCTGGACAGACAGGCTTTACTGGATTTTCCCACTCGGACTATTCACCATAGATTGTACTGTTTTTGTCCAATCATGGTTTTTTTTTTTGAGACAGAGTCTTGCTCTGTCACCCAGGCTGGAGTGCAGTGGCACAATCTTGGCTCACTGCAACCTCCACCTCCTGGTTCAAGTGATTCTTGTGCCTCAGCCTCCCAAGTAGCTAGAATTACAGGTATGTGCCACCATGCCCTGCTAATTTTTGTATTTTTAGTAGAGACAAGGTTTCATCATGTTGGCCAGGATAGTCTCAAACTCCTGACTTCAAGTGATCTGCCTGCCTTGGCTTCCCAAAGTGCTGGGATTATAGGTGTGAGCCACCACACCGGGCCTCAATCATATTTCTACACAACTATCCATAATTTCTTGAACCTAAGCATGAAAATGGACAATTTCCCCTGTATCTTTGGGTCTTCATTTTAAAGGTTCTCATATCACATAAAACCATGAATAAATGTAGATGCCTTTTCTCCTTTGGCCCCAACAGCAAGAAAGGGAAAGTTTTCCCTCAGCCCTGACAGCAAGAAGCTATTAATTAGGGAGAAACGCTCACATGAGCGTTGATACTTTTAAATACTATGCTATTGTCTATAGAGCACATGTTATATAGCTAAATTGATGCAACTTTCATAATAATTTGGTTTGGAACTAGTACACAGAAAGCTCTGTTCAGTTAATATTTATGAGTAAAAATACTTCGTGCTGGAAAGGGGAGGAACAGGGAAGAAACAGCACTTTATAGTCGGGCAACAAGGATCTGCTACCCTCCTTCACTGTCCTTCATATCAGACACTGAATAGAACATACTCAATCTCGCCGCGGTTCCTTACTCATGTTGTTCCCTCACTTCTTCCCATTTTTCTTTGCCTGAAGAAATTGAAACTACATGTCCTTTGCAGGAACACAGATGAAGTTGAAAGCCATCATCCTCAGCAAACTCACACAGGAACGGAAAACCAAACAACACACGTTCTCACTCATAAGTGGGAGCTGAACAATGAGAACACATGGACATGGGGTGGGTGGGGGAGCAACACACACTGGGGCCTGTGGGGGGGTGGGGAGTGGGGGCCGGGAAGGGAGAGCATCAGGACAAGGACAAATAGCTAATGTATGCAGGATTTAATACCTAGCTGCCAGCAAACCACCATGGCAAACATTTACCTATGTAACAAACCTGCACGTTCCGCACATGTATCCTGGAACTTAAACTAAAATAAATAGGGGGTCCTTATACAGTGATACAGGTGGTTCACTGTGTATGGGAACCTAGCTTCAGGGGCTGAAATCCAACTCCAGGCCCTCATGACCAGTCTTGTGTCCTGTGCAGAGGTGTGGGGGCAGGGGGGCTGTACCAGCCTGAAGGAAAGAGAAGGGGCCCAGCTGTCAAGCACATGAAGTGTCCATGGAGATAGTGGGACTGTTTTAAATGGACAGATTAAGTCCTAAGGTCTCTGTGAACATATCCCAACTAAGGAGCAATCCATACAGGTCTCACCCTCTCTTTGAATTTCCTCTCTTTTTTTTAAATTTATTTTTAAAGAAATTCTTTGACTTCTTCTTTTTTTTTTTGAGGCAGTTTCACTCTGTCACCTAGGCTGGAGTGCAGTGTTGCGGATTTCGGCTCGCTGCAACCTCTGCCTCCCGGGTTCAAGTAATTCTCTTGCCTCGGCCTTCTGAGTAGCTGGGATTACAGGCAGGCGCCTCCATGCCCAGCTAATTTTTGTATTTTGTATTTTTAGTAGAAACAGGGTTTTGCCATGTTGCCCAGGCTTGTCCCAAACTCCTGACCTCAGGTGATCCACCCACCTCAACCTCTCAAAGTGCAGGGATTACAGGCGTGAATTTCCACCACTCCAGGCCTGAATTTCCTCTCAATTTTTATGTACTATTTTTAGTTCTCCAGTGAAACTAAAAGTTTCTGAAGGACAGGCACCATGTCTTAAATGTTTTTGTTTCTTAGAAAACTGAGCCCCGGGAGAAGGTATACATTAGGTGCTCAACAAATATCTTCTAATCAACCGACTAAAAACTAAGTGAATACCATAAGCAACAGTAATGGAGGGTGTTATTTGTTTCTGGAAGATAAAATCCCATCCTCTTTGCTTGCTATTTCAAATTAGCTGAAGCCAGGCATAATCCCAGCACTTAGGGAGGCCAAGGCAGGCAGATCACAAGGTCAGGAGTTTGAGACCAGCCTGGCCAGTATGGTAAAACCCCAACTTTACTAAAAATACAAAAATTAGCTGGGTGTGGTGGCATGTGCCTGTAGTCCCAGCTACTCAGGAAGTTGAGGCAGGAGAATAGTTTGAACCCGGGAGGTGGAGGTTGCAGTGAGCCAAGCTCATGACACTGCATTCCATCCAGGACAACATAGTGAGACTCCATTTCAGAAAAAAAAAAAAAGTAGCTGAAAGAAAAATGAGAACATTTTAGTGTTGGTTTTACGCTCTGAAGAGACTGATATTCTGGAAAGCTACAATTTTCACATTCCCCATGGGTTTTAGTGTTGCATTCAACAATAATTTTTCAGAATCGGAATCAACTTTAGATAGAAGCCAACTGTGGTTCTCAGGCCATGGCCATCCTAAAAGGCTACATTCAACTAATGGTTTTATCACCACAAAATTATATAAGAAGGAGAGAAACCAAGGGTTGGTACCCGCAATTCAAAACAACTCAAACCTCTGTGAGCCTTTCCAAACAAATATCAAGGGAAGCTGGGCTCCACAACCTATTATAAAGGCTTATTTGACAGGAATTGTTAATATTTATTTTAAATGTTTTCATAATTATTAGAAAATGGAAGAATTTGCTACCAAAACAGAGGGAAAAAAAAGGAAGAGTAAAGAAAGATATTTAGAAGAGGTAAGATGAAGTGAAGAAAAACTGAGGACAATCTGGGGAAACTGATGAATATATATATATATATATATATATATATATATATTCATATATATATATATATATATATATATATTCATATTTAGACAGTGTCTAACCCTGTCACCCAAGCTGAAGTGCCATGGTGCGACCACACCTCCCTGCAGCCTTGACCTCCCAGGCTCAAGCAATCTTCTCATCTCAGCCTCCCAAAGTTCTGGAGTTATAAGTGGGAGCCACTTCACCCAGCCAAATATATTTAAAAGATATAAGGGCCGGGTATGGCAGCTCACGCCTGTAATCCCAGCACTTTGGGAGGCTGAGGCAGGTGGATCACAAGGTCAGGAGATTGAGACCACCCTGGCTAACACCATGAAACCCTGCCTCTTTTTAAAAAAAAGAAAGGAAGGAAGATATAAGAAACATGGCCAGGTATGGTTGCTCACACCTGCCTGTAACCCCAGCACCTTGGGAGGTTGAGGCAGGCAGATCTCTTGAGGCCAGGAGTTGAAGACCAGCCTGGCAAACATGGCAAAACCCTGTACCTACTAAAAATACAAAAACAATTAGCTGGGTATAGTGGTACATGCCTATAATCTCAGCTACTCAGGAGGCTGAGGCAGGAGAATCACTTGAACCCGGGAGGTGGAGTTTGCGGTGAGCCGAGATCACACCAATGTACTCCAGTCTGGGCAACAGAGTGAGACTCCATCTCAAAAGAAAAATTAGCCAGACATGGTGACACAAACCTGTAATCTCAGCTACTCAGGAGGCTGAGGCAGGAGAATTGCTTGAACCTGGGAGGTGGAAGCTGCAGTGATCTGAGATCACACCATTGTACTCCAGCCTGGGAGACAGAGCAAGACTTCATTTCAAAAAAAAAAAAAATTAAAATTAAAAAAAAGAAACAATAATGAAATACCTAACACAATGATGAGTAGGCACTGCCTTTCTACATATTAACACGTTAGGTAATAGCAGGCCTACTCTGTCCCTCCTATTTGTGGAAAACATTGTAAAAAAGACAAGAGACCCAGTCTCTGATTTTATTATTCAACCAAGGTGTTTTGTATTATTCTCTATCTTAACACAAGTTTTAAATCACTTCTTTGATATACCTATGGTCAACTGATTTCAACAAGGGTCTCAAGACCATACAATGGGGAAAGGGTTGTCTTTCCAACAAATGGTGCAGGGACAGTTAGATAGCCATATGCAAAATACTGAAGTTGGGATATGTACAATCAATACCTAGTTTATTGAGAGTTTTTAGCACAAGAGGGTGTTGAATTTTATCAAAGGCTTTTCCTGCATCTATTGAGATAATCATGTGGCTTTTGTCATTGGTTCTGTTTATGTGATGGATTATGTTTAGTGATCTGCACATGTTGAGCCAGCCTTGCATCCCAGGGATGAAGCTGACTTCATCGTGGTGGATAAGCTTTTTGATGTGCTGCTGGATTCGGTTTGCCAGTATTCTATTGATTTTTGCACTGACATACATCATGGATATTGGCCTAAAATTTTCTTTTTTGTTGCATATCTGCTAGGTTTTGGTATCAGGATGATGCTGGCCTCATAAAATGAGTTAGGGAGTAGTTGTATTGTTTAGAATAGTTTCAGAAAGAATGGTCCCAGCTCCTCTTTGTACCTCTGGTGAATCCATCGGGTGTTTTTTTCTTGGTGGCAGGCTATTAATTACTGCCTCAATTGGTTATTGGTCTATTCAGGGATTCAACTTCTTCCTGGTTTACTCTTGGGAGGGTGTCTCTAAAAATTTATCCATTTCCTCTAGATTTTCTAGTTTATTTGCAGAGAGGTATTCATAGGATTCTCTGATGGTAGTTTGTATTTCTGTGGGATCAGTGGTGATATCCCCTTTATCATTTTTTATTGTGTCTATTTGCTTCTTCTCTCTTTTCTTCTTTATTAGTCTGGCTATGGGTCTATCTATTTTGTAATCAGTATTTAGCCGGGCCCAGTGGTGCACAACTATAATCCCAGCACTTTGAGAGGCCAAGGCAGGTGGATCAGGAGGTCAAGAGTTCGAGACCAGCCTGGCCAACATGGTGAAACCCCATTTCTAATAAGAATACAAAAATTAGCTGAGTGTGGTGGTGCGTGCCTGTAATCCCAGTTACTTGGGAGGCTGAGGCAGGAGAATCACCTGAACCCAGGAGGTGGAGGTTACAGTAAGCCAAGATTGTGCCACTGCACCCCAGCCTGGGTGACAGAGCAAGACTCCATCTCAGAAAAAAAAAAAAAAAATCAGTATTCAGTACTTTCATTTGTTCATTCATTTAATAAATTTTTTTAAATTTTAATTTTAGTTTATATTTATTTATTTTTTGAGATGGAGTCTTGCTCTGCTTCCCAGGCTGGAGTTCAGTGGCATAATCTTGGCTCACTGCAGCCTCTGCCTCCTGGGTTCAGGAGATTCTCCTGTCTCAGCCTCCCAAGTAGCTGGGATTACAGATACCCACCATGATGCCTCAATCATTTAATAAATATATATTGAGCATCATCTGTCTCCCAGGATATGCAGAAAGGAAAAGATGTGGCCCTTACTCTTAAGTTGCCTACTATCAGATGGAGAAGCAAATGTTAAAAACCTTTGTGCAAGACAGATAAATGTTATAACAGAGGTGCAGGTATATACAAGATAAAGGGGAAGCAAAGGAATGAAATATCTAAGTCTATCAGCGGGTGCTTTCAAGTTCCAAGTTAAGAAGAAATGAAGTTGGTCCTGCAAGATGGTAAGAGGACACAGGATCAAACAGCAAGTACAAATGCATGGTGCACATGAGAGGTCAGGACAAATCATGTGGTTCTGGGCAGGGAGAGGATGGGGGAGAGCAGGAGAGGATGGTAAGGGCAGAAGAGGATGGAAGAGGGCAGGAGAGCAAAGCACAGGCAGCTAAGCATGGGCAGAAGGCAAAGATCAGGTCAGAAAGGCTTCATTGCCTACACGTGATAGCCACAGAAGAATTCTGAGCTCAGGAGTATCAATCAGGATAAAGATGACAGCATAATAATCCTTTTGTTCCATGATTATCCATCACCTTTTCGCTTATATTACGGCAATGTTGCTTTCAGTTCAGCAAATGTCTCAGGCACTTACTGGATCCACTGCCCTGTATTGATCACTGGGAATATAAAGATAAGGTAAAGTTTCCACTTTGGAACGATCAGGAGGAAGCAAAGTAAATGAACTTCTTGAAAGCTGGGAACTGCTTTTATACAAAATGATTTCACCACAGACTAGAAATCAGAAGGGGGTCATCAGAGCCAAAGCACCAGTGACTAACTTCAGCCTAGGGTAGGTGGGAGAAAGAAACACTCGGCAAGCAGGAGCCACTGGTGTGCAGGCAGAGGCTTGGTGACTCTCAGCCAACTCAGCGTGGACTAGAAGAAAGGACTGGTCTGCAAAAGAAGGATATGATCTAAAGGACAGACTTCACTGTTCTTTCTGAATACATCTGTCCTAGCTCAGGAAGGAAATATAATGAGTACAAAACAGTACTCCAGAGCCACACAAAAGGAGTTGGGGTGATCTGGTCGATTACCTTGTTCTCCTTTCTTGCCTATGAGCACCCGTGGCTCCGGAGAGGTAGTGGGACTGAATCTCTGAACCGTGACTTCCAAGCTGCAATTGGGTGCTAAGATCCTGAGCTGCTTCTTGTACGTGATGAGGACAATAATACAATAATTTCACAATAATAGTATCATTGTGAAAATCAGAGCTAATCTGTTTAAAGCATCTAACATAGTGCCTAGCATAAAGTAGCATGAACAAGTGATATACAAGGTTCATATACACACGCCCCTGAGAGCTGACCCTTGCAGAGGCTGGATGACCGTCTGAACTGGCCAGAATAACCAATTCCAGGCATCTGGAGAGGTTGAAAGAAGGGCTGCATCAGGTGGCAGGTGAAACAGAAAAGTCAAGGAAAATTACTTAAAAGAATGTCTTATATTCTAGAAGATACTAACACCGATGCAAAAGTTAATTTTGTTTAGGATACTAAATCTTGGTAGAATACAGAGAACGTTTTTTAAAATTTTATTTATTTTTTTGAGATGGAGTTTCACTCTTGATGCCCAGGCTGAAGTGCAATGGCACGATCTCGGCTCACTGCAACCTCCACCTCCTGGGTTCAAGTGATTCTCCTGCCTCAGCCTTCCAAGTAGCTGGGATTACAGGCATGCTGGGATTACAGCCACCACACCTGGCTAATTTTGTATTTTTAGTAGAGATGTATTTTTAGTAGAGAGGCTGGTCTCGAACTCCTGACCTCAAGTGATCCACCTGACTCGGCCTCTCAAAGTGCTGGGATTACAGGCGTGAGCCACTGCACCCAGTCTCAGAGAACATTTTAAAAAAAAATTATTTGGGAGGTAGTTCCACAGGTATGTTCGGTTTATGAAAATACACTGAGCATTGAGCTGTACACTTACGATATGTTGACTTTGCTCTCTGGATATTACATATCAATAAATTTAACTTTATCCTTAACATTTAATTACAAATTTAAGTTTAGTAAAGTTAAAAATGTTATTTGGATTTTCTTTTCTTTCTGGTCTGAAACACTCTTCTGTGAGGGGGCCTGAAATTATTAAATGCTTTCTGTCAATTTGGTGCTTTTTCCTTTTGGTGAAACAGTGCCTTTGTTTTCCCTCCAAAGCTCTCCGTGAAAGGATTGCCATTAAGCGGGGATGTTTTCATTTAGCAAACAAAGCAAGAAAAACACACAGCAACTACACCTCTTGGAATCACCTCTGTACTTAACAACCAAGTGACCACCAAGGGAGACTTGGTTTGCATGGACAAAGCCTTTAATGATGGAAGAATATCCTCCTTCTTTAAAAACTCCCAGCCCTGCCTTCCACCAGTATCACTCTTCAAATACCCCCTTTTACTTCAATATGTGCCTCTTCTCTCAGAAGGCCCTAAGCCCATTGCTGCTCTGTCTGTGTCTTAGAATGTTTAGCACAGCCTAATCCTGTCCCACCTGCCTTCATCCATTCTCCCTAGAATGTCCGCACTTAAACAAGAGGGATTTCCCTCTAGACTCTGAGTTTTTGTCTCTCTTCCAGATGGAACCAACTGACCCTCTGTGGCAGCTAGGGGTCTTGTATTCAAAACATGCTGAAGATGGCATTCAGTTTCTACAGGTTCACTGCAAGGAATTTTTAATGCATAAGTGTGGGAAAGTGAAGAGCCTGCCATGAGCAACTTCTGGGCAGAATCACTCTTTAGCAAATGGATACAGGTTCACTGCAAGGAATTTTTAATGCATAAGTGTGGGAAAGTGAAAAGCCTGCTATGAGCAACTTTTGGGCAGAATCACTCTTTAGCAAATGGAGCATTACTGAAAGCATCTCTGTAGCCCATCTCAAATTCACCTTCCTTTTTTTAAGCTGGTGATGAAAATGTTTCCTTCTTAGAAGTGTAGGAAGGATTAAATGAACTAATATGTAAAAATACTTAGGAAGGTGCCTAGAACATAGAAATCCTCAGTAAATAATGGCTATGATTATTATTATCTTCTGAATTTTTAAGATCAGAACCCACAGCCAATCAACACAAATAGAGTGACCTTAGAATAATCAATATCTACTACTAGTTTTACTCAAATTTGAACACTCTTTAGGTTAGGAAAAGGAGAAAGGGACTGCCTATTGACTTCTTTTCTAATTAAGAATTGCCATCCATTCATTCATCTATTCATCTCTTCAACAAATGTTTATGGGGCATATGCTATGTGTGTATACCAAAGTTGTGTGAGGCCTCAAGGTACATGACCTCAGAGAGCTTATAGTTAGGTTGGAGAGACTGAAACATCAAGACTCAATCACCCTGTTGAGATGGCTGCTGTGCTGGAACTCAAGGTAATACAGAAGCAGAGAGGAAGGATGTCAAAATAATTCATCATAATTCCGCCGTATTCCATGCTTGTACAACAGTAGCCACTAAGTGTATCATGTGCCAACTTCAACCATCACATCATGCATAGTACACAATCAGAAGAAAACAAAACAAAACAAAACAGAGCAAGTGGCTTTTCCATTTATAGAGTGTGGATAATTCCGCCTGCCTGTCCACTCAAGGAAATGGGAGATGAACCCATCTCACTTCCCGGGTAAATCTCACAGGCTCCCAGCCAGAAATAACAAGGACATGCAAATGGATTAATTAAAAAGACATTTTATAATAAAGGAACTATCGAAGCTATGGGTAGGGTTAAGGGAAATTATAAAGGACAGTGAAGCTCCTGGGCTGACAGAGCAGGATGGTCATTAACAATGCTAGGTCTCAGGGTTATAGAGACAGACCAGTTTCCAGAGCTGAAAGGGGACAGATGTAAGGAGAGGGCTGCATGACAGAACCGTGGCTGATGTGATTTGGCTGTGTGTCCCCACCCAAACTCATCTTGAACTGTAATCTCCATAATCCCCATGTGTCGAGGGAGGGCCTGAGTCAGAGGTGATTGGATCATGGGGGGCAGTTGCCCCCATGCTATTCTCCTGACAGTGAGTGAGTTCTTGTGAGTTCTCATGAGATGGTTATATAAGGGTTTGACAGTTCTTGCCTCACACACTCTCTCTGTCACCTGACGCCATGTAAGATGTGCATGCTTCTCCTTCCGCCATGAGTGTAAGTTTTCTGAGGCCTCCCCAGTCATGCAGAACTGTGAGTCAATTAAACCTCTTTTCTTTATAAATTACCCAGTCTCTGGCAGTTCGCTATAGCAGTGTGAGAATGGATTAATACAGTGGCCTTCAATAGCAGAGAGGAAGCAGGGGAATAAATACCTGACCTTAATCTTTTTCCTCCCACCTACTTCCTACTAATGCCTCCCACTGACTGAGCGGAACCGGAAGCCAAAGGGCAATGAACTCTGGTGAAATCGTCCATATAAGTCAGCAAGTTGGAAAGGGATAGAGAAAGTTTCTGGAAGGACAAACAGAAATGTTCCTCAGACAAGCTGAGTATCTCACCATGCCGAATACAATTTGAGGGTAGGAAGATGTGTGTTTTTTATGCAGTTTGAGTAGCACAAGGATTCTTTAGACTATATGCATTACATTTTTCCTTGTATATTAGAAACCTAGCATGTCCTGCACTAGATGAGACTCCGCTGGACTTTATCGTATCCTCACAACATGCCTGTGAAGTATGCATTTTCTTCCATTTTCAGATGAAAAAACAGATTCAGAAAAGCTGAACGTCTTGCTAATAAGGGGCAGAATAAGAACTGTGACACATACTTCTTCAACTCCAGAACACTTAAATGATTTCTCCATTCTAACAAGCTGAAAAATTACTACAGAGATGGATTGGCAAAATCAATGTTACAGAAACCTGGTTCATAGCCCTGACATTACATAAGATTAGGAAAACTTGGCAGAAGTAGCCAGCACAGTCAATCTCCACCATCAGTGAGTCCAGTCCACCATTAGAATAGCAAAGTTATTTACCTTTAAATCAAGTCATGACCGGGCACAGTAGCTCACACCTGTAATTCCAGCACTTTGGAAGGCCAAGGCAGGTGGATCACCTGAGGTCAGGAGTTCATGACCAGCCTAGCCAACATGGTGAAACCCCATCTCTACTAAAAATACAAAAATTAGCCAGGCATGGTGGTGCACGCCTGTAGTCTCAGCTACTCGGGAGGCTGAGGCTGGAGAACTGCTTGAACTCACCAGGAGGCAGAGATTGCAGTGAGACAAGATCATGCCACTGCACCCCAACCTAGGTGACAGAGTAAGACTCCAAACCAAAAATTAAATAAAGAAATAATCAAGTCACTTCTACAAAATCAACCAGAGCTAGAAATCTGCAGATGACAATCTAGGGCTGATGGCTTCTGACAAGCATGGCTCGCCAGCTGCCTGTCTTGCATGCTAACAACACTCTAACATCATTGCCATATATATTATAGAGGGGGAGAGTGGCATTATAAAAAACAGTAAGGACAATGTGATTTCTAAAAATAGACCAAAGAAGTTGGCATGAGCCAAGTGAAAGACACTTTTTTCCCCACCCATTTAAAAATCGATTGAGCTGGCCAGGCGCCGTAGCTCACACCTGTAATCCAAGCATTTTGGGAGGCTGAGGTGGGCGGATCCCCTGAGGTCAGGAGTTCAAGACCAGCCTGACCAACATAGAGAAACTCCATCTCTACTAAAAATACAAAAATTAGCTGAGTGTGGTGGTGCATGCCTGTAATCCCAGCTACTCAGGAGGCTGAGGCAGGAGAATCACTTGAACCCATGACGCAGAGGTTGCGATGAGCTGAGATCATGCCACTGTACTCCAGCCTGAGCAACAAGAGCAAAACTCTGTCTCATAAAAAAACTTGATTAATCTGCATATCATTTACCTTTGTTTGGGGGTTCATTACTGTTGTTGCCTGAGACTGAAGGAAAAAGAGTCAAGATCATGGGTCTCAGAGCTGGAACCAGGATTTGAAGCTGCTTTCTGACACTTTCCAGCTGCTTGAATTTAGGCAAGTTGGCTAACTTCTCTAGACTCAATTTCCCTATTTTCCAAAGGGAGAATACCATATTTATCTTGTTGGTTTAGAACGAAGTTTCCATAAGATACTTGAAAAGTCCTTGGCATACAGTAAGCATCAGTAAGGGCTGCTCACGTGGGGTTTGCTGCCTTCATTGTTATCAACACCTCCAGGCTGACTCTGCTATGTCTTCAGTTTCTCTGATCAAAAACATCTGGCCCCAACTGTTTAGAGATCATTTTGGCTTTCTCTTGCTTGCCAGTACATTGATAAGATAAGCCTGTCTGTTCCCCACTCCCTGCCTCTTTGTGTGAGGATCATGCCACTGCACCTTGTTTAAAATAACAAATATTTTAAAATATTTGTTTATTTTTTATTGTGGTAAAATATACACAACATAAAAGTTACCATTTTAACCATTTTTAAGTTCAGTAGCACTAAGTACATTCATAGCAATGGTCAGCCATCAGCACCATCCCGCTCCATCACTTTTTCATCTTCCTAAACTGAACCTCCATATACGCATTAAACAATGACTTCCTATTCCCCCCTTTCCCCAGCTCCTAGCAACCACTATTCTACTTTCCATCTTTATGAATTAACTGTTCTAGGTTCCTCACATACGTGAGATCATATAATATTTATCCCTTTTGTGATGGGCTCATTCCACCTAGCATAATGTCTTCAAGGTCCATGCCTGTTGTGAAGCACATGTCAGAAATATGTAAATATGTTGTTGTTGTTGTTTTTTAATTTGAGAGAGAGTTTTATTTGTCATCCAGGTTGGAGTGCAATGGTGGGATCTCGGCTCACTGCAATCTCTGCCTACAGAGTTCAAGCAATTCTCCTGCCTCTGCCTACCAAGTAGCTGAGATTACAGGTGCCCACCAGCACACCTGGCTAATTTTTGTATTTTTAGTAGAGATGGGGTTTTGCCAAGTTGACCAGGCTGGTCTCAAACTCCTGACCTCAGGTTATCCACCCACCTCGGCCTCCCAAAGTGCTGGGATTATAGGCACAATATTTCCCAACGTGCTGGGATTACAGGTGTAATATGGCCATATCTTTCCTTTTTAAGGCTGAATATTCCATTATGTGTGGATATCACATTTTGTTTATTCATTCATTAGTGAACGCTTGGGTTACTTCCACTTTTTGGCTACTCTGAATAATTCTGCTTAGAAATATGGGTGTGCCAATTTACTGGTATGTACCCAAAAGTAGGATTGCTGGATCATATGATAATTACATGCTAACTTTTTTGAGGAACTGCTGTGCCATTTGTCACAACCGCTGCCCCATCTTACATTCCCACCAGCAATGCACAAGGATTAATTTCTCCAGTTGCTCACCAACACATGTTTGTTTTTTGTTTGTTTAAAATAATAGCCATACTGGCTGGGTGTGTGGCTTACACCTGTAATTCTTCAAGGACATTAATTCCTCGGAAGGCAGAGTCGGACAGATCACTTGAGGTCAGGATTTCAAGATCAAACTGGCCAACACAGCAAAACCATGTCTCTACTAAAAATACAAAAATGAGCCAGGCATGACAGCACACACTTATATTCCCAGCTACTCGGGAGGCTGAGGCAGGAGGATCACTTGAACCCGGGAGGTAGAGGTTGCAGTGAGCTGAGATCACACCACTGCACTCCAGCCTGGGTGACAATGAGACTCTGGCTAAAAAATAAATAAATAAAAATAAATAAATAGTTGTGAAGAGGTTGCCTCCCACCACTTGTTTTCCAATAGTTCTATGCTCACGTACACATTTTACCACCAGTCCCTGGGTATAACCAAATGTGTAGACACCGACTAGTTGTTCTGTTCCCAGGGAACGCTACTGAGCTCAGCTGGCTGGATGAAACCAGCCATGAGGCTGCCTCCTGAGATGGCCCTTCCCTGGCAGACCAAGCTTGCCACTGTAAAAGATGAGTGAGCCAACAAAGTTAGGTGACCCAGGGCTGGTTATTTCCAACATGCAAGCACACTCTTTGACGTACTTTAAATGATACTTATAAGGCAATGTTTACATAGAAGAACGATTTGAAAATAACTACAGTATAAAACTTTTGTTGAGATTTAGAATTATAAAACACTGAGTTTGCTTTACGTAGTCTCTTCAGTCCCCAAGACCCGTGCTGGGCAAATTACAAAGCATCTGAATAACCTGTCAGTCTAGACAGCTTTGCATGGCTCTCTATAAGGAAATGTGTGTGTGTGTGAGAGAGAGAGAGAGAGAGAGAAAGAGAGAGAGAGAGAGAGAGAGAGAGAGAGAGAGAGAGAGTGCAAGCAAGAAGGAACCCAGTGGAAAGAAAGAAAAAAAAATGCTGGGTGTGGTGGCTCACACCTGTAATCCCAACACGTAATCCCAACACTTTGGGAGGCCAAGGCAAGCAGATCACTTGAGGCCAGGGCTTTGAGACCAGCCTGGCCAACATGGCAAAACCCTGTCTCTACTAAAAATAAAAAAGTTAGCCAGGTGTGGTAATGCATGCCTGTAATCCCAGCTACTCTGGTGGCTGAGGCACGACAATCACTTGAACCTAGGAGGCAGAGCCAGATTCTGTCTCAATTTTTATTTAAATTTCATTTAAATTTAAATTTAAAAAAAACTTTAAGAAAGATAAAGATTTTAGAAGTATCCAACAACGATGTATTTCTAGGTGAAAAATTTCCCATGGCTCTAAGCTGCACATGAACAACAAAACCACTTAAACTTTGTTCTGAAGTTATTGAATAACCTATGAGAAGAGATGATGGCCCTTTAAAAATAGCATAGGCTTAAAACTTTTAAAACTAAGTTCTTTTCTGAACTATTTCACAGAATCCACTTTCAAATTTCACGTTTATGACATTTACTTATAAAAGTTAAACTGAGAAACCTATAAGGTAGTCTTGATTAATACCAAAAATATCTAAATAAGAGGATTGGTGAGGATAATTATGGCAACCCCAGTGATCAACTACAGAATCCAACTAACTTGTACATTTTGTTCAAGTTGTTGGGAGATGATTCTTTGTGGGTCCCTCTCAGGTTTTCTCATTATTCCAGACTAGCTTTTCAAGAATGTTTGTACAGTGAACAGACTTAAAAGATAAAGTAGTATTTCTTTCTCGAGCAAAAGGGCAGATTTGTTTTCTGCCAGTGTAACGAAGATAACATCTTTCTTATCTGGAATAGAGGGCAAGTTTGCTTGAAGACCATTATGAAATATTCAGGTTCCTCAAGCTAAGGTTTCCCTGGTGTCACACAGCCCACTACATGTGCAGGTATCACTTGCCCCTCACTGTGCTGTTCTGTGAGAACTCTGGCTTGGGAACTGATTCATTAAAATCAATGATACTCCAGCTGTTGCTATTGGAGTAATGAGCTGTCTTGGTCCAAGATCTTCTATCTCCTGCCAGTATCCATAATATGGCGGCAGCAAACTTGTGAGCTTGCAAGTAAGGTAAAAATCTCACACTCCTAATAGTCCTTGACGTTAATTACATAGTATACACATACCTGGTCACCCAAATAAACAGTTACAAAAGGTAACTTTTGACCCACTCACACAGCAATCTCAGGACATTCTTCAAATAAACCAAGAAGGCTGGAAACATTTATTCTAAAATTGTACCAAACCACTAAATAATTGGCCACACAAGTAAACTGTGAAAGTACATGTATATTCATATATTAGATTTTTTTTTTTTTTTGCTGCAGTCTCCCTCTGTCACCCAGGCTAGAGTGCAGTGACATGATCTCAGCTCACTGCTACCTCTACCTCCCAGGTTCAAGCGATTCTCCTGCCTCAGCCTCCCGAGTAGCTGGGATTGCAGGCGCATGCCACCATGCCCAGCTAATTTTTGTATTTTTAGTAGAAACGGGGTTTCACCATATTGGTCAGGCTGGTCCTGAACTCCTGACCTTGTGATCCACCCACTTTGGCCTCCCAAAGTGCTGGGATTATAGGCATGAGCCACTGCACCTGGCCAGAAAATACTTTTATTACAGTCTGCAATTTGTAAAACTCAAGATCTCAGTTTGAAAAACACTTCTCTTTAAAAAATTATTTTTGTTTTATTTGATTTATTTATTATTATTTTTTAGACAGAGTCTCACTCTGTCACCCAGGCTGGAGTACAGTGGTGTGATCTCGGTGCACTGCAACCTTCGCCTCCCAGGTTCAAGCAAATCTCCCACCTCAGCCTCCCAAGTAGCTGGGACTACAGGCGCCTACCACCATGCCCAGCTAATTTTTATATTTTTAGTAGAGATGGGGGTTTCACCATGTTTGCCAGGCTGCTCTCAAACTACTGACCTCAAGTGATCTGCCCTCCTTGACCTCCCAAAATGCTGGGATAACAGGCATGACCCACTATACCTGGCCTTATTTTAAAATTATTAGTTTCACCATGTTGGCCAGGCTGCTCACACACAAAACACCTCTACACTGGAAATAGAACAAGACGGAGACAAAAGCTTGAAGATTTTTTTTTTCCACTCCAGTTCCACACCTAGGGTCTATCTCAGTCATTAAACCTCTCTGTATAGCTCATGTCCTCCATTTTTATAATGGAATTAATTATGGCTGCTGGGTATAAATCAGAGTTGTATAGAGGATCAAACAAATTAATGTATATGATGTTTTGTGGGCTCTAAAGAGGCCAGACAAGGTGAATCTCTGACTATTGTTGCTTGTCGTTAAAAGCAAGCTCTGTGGAGCCCTTTCATGGTACAGACTCAGTCGCTGGTAGCAATCACAACATGTAGAGCCCTTTGTTCGTTCAACAAATATTTATTGTCCCAGGCACTGGGAGAGAACAGGAGAAAGATCCTAAGGCACAGGGTAGAGAAACTTCTGATAAGATAAAGCATACTCTTTGCATATACTTTCTCTCTTTTATTTCTCTTTGGTCCTGTGGAAGAGAGATTGAAGGAAGCAGTGGGAATTCAATAGATATCTAACGGCATACAGACATGTTAAGCCAATTCTTCAATCAGGCCTAAACTCCTAAGCAGCATAAAGCGACAAATAGTAGCTGGAGAGAGAAACTCCTGATACTGAGAAAATCAAGGCCCTTTGGATAAAAAACTAGACTAATGTTTCTATGAACCAGATTCAGAGGCGATTTAGTTCCATATCAAGACTGAGGTTTAATTAAATTTCAGAAGTCTCTTCTAAGTCTGAAGATAAAATCAAGGTTAGTTTAAAATGTACATTTCAACTACTAGGTTTAGTAAGAAAAGACCAAATTATACCTCAAGTGTATACTCTCTTTTATAGCTGATTCTATTTGTTAGTATATAGAGCACTTGATAATCCTGAATTCAACTTTTTTGTTTGTTTGTTGTTTTGAGATGGAGTCTTGCTCTGTTGCCCAGGCTGGAGTGTAGTGGCATGATCTCGGCTCACTGCAACCTCCGCCTCCTGGGTTCAAGTGATTCGCCTGTCTCAGCCTCCTAAGCATATGGGATTACAGGTGTGCCACCACACTCAGCTAAGTTTGTATTTTAGTAGAGGTAGGGTTTCACCATGATGGCCAGGCTGGTCTTGAACTCCTGACCTGAAGTCGTTCATCCGTCGTGGCCTCCCAAAGTGTTAAGTATACAGCCATCACGTCTGGCCAGCATTTTTTCTTAAAGAAATCTGTTTTGCAATCAAGTTTTGCAGTGGGGAACATGCACTCAAAATACCTTCTACCACCTTAAGACAGCGTAGACACATTCAACATTGTTCTTTTTTTTCTTTTCTTTTCTTTTTTTTTTTAACTTTCATGGACCATGTTGAAGTTGTTCCATGAAAAACATTGTTCTTTTAAGTTATGGGTACTATCCTGCTTACAAAGGTTTCCTCTGAGAAATAAAACTTGTGCTGTTTGCAAAAATGTGACTTATGTTCACGTATTGAGTGTCTTCGGTACTTGTGCCCATGCAAAATTAAGTGGAAAACTGTAAGCCCCTCCTGAAGGGACAAAATGCTATGCCTTATTCTTTACACCCTCATTCCATTGGCTGGCCATGATGAAGGCTCCACAGAGCTTAAAGCTTGTTGATGAAAGTGCCCTGAATGCACTTAGGTGAATTCCTCAAAATGACAATATCAGGGCGTCAATCCATAAGCACACGCCCTCTTTCTCATACTCTCCCAAAGTTGGCAGCAGGAGGTGAGCAATAGCGTACACTCACTCTGACGTGGGCCCTGCCCACTAGTCCATTTTACCCCCACAAGAAGTCTATGAGGTCAGCACAGTCAGTACCTCCATTTACAATATAGACAAATGGAGACATAGAGAGATGAAGCCACTTGCCTCAAGGCATGGAGCCAAGATTCACAACCAGGTAGGTGGACTCCTGGGCTCTTACCTGCTATGCTAGGCTGCATCACAAAATAATATGAGAAAACAAGAAGAATAGGTGTCATGTATTTATATTATTTTTACTACTCTAATAAGAGCAGCTGACATTTCCTGGGCTTTCAGTCCATATCAAGTAGTGCACTTAGCACTATACAGATGGAGCTCAGTCAATCCTCCCAATAGCCTTTTCCAGCAGTACGACCCAGCCTTATCTCCACAGTAGACTGCAGATCAGAGAGACTTAAGCAGCGTGCTAAAGGTCACAAAGCAAGCAAGTTGCGAAGCTGGGATGGAAAACCTGGGCTGTGTGACTCAGCCATTGTCACTCACCGTGCAGGACGATCCACGCCTCCAGTTCCCCTAAAGCTTTCCTCACTCACACTGGGACAACTTGAAAGGGCCAGCTTCTGGCTTCTTCATCAGCATTTGTTCCATCCAGCTCAAGTAAGATACTAGAGTGATATACATACTAAGAGCTAGTAGTTACTGAAATTGTAGTTTTGAGACCTGGGTTTATCCCACCAATGAGCAGATTGAGAAACACCACTATGAGTTAGAAAGCCAGGCTACCCAGGCCGGGCAGGGTGGCTCACGCCTGTAATCCTAGCACTTTGCAAGGCCAAGGTGGACTGATTGCTTGAGGTCAGGAGTTTGACACCAGCCTGGCCAGCAGGTTGAAACCCTATCTCTACTAAAAATACAACAAATTAGCCAGGTGTGGTGGTACAAGCCTGTAGTCCTGTCTACCTAGGAGACTGAGGCACAAGAATTGCTTGAACCCAAGAGGCAGAAGCAGCAGCGAGCTGAGATCGTGCCACTGTACTTCAGCTTGGGTGACGGTGTGAGACTCTTCAAAATAAAAATAAAAAAAAGAAAGCCAGCGTTCCCCAAAATCAACATGGTTCAGCAAAACCTCAGTCAGAAACCACAAAGTTTCACAAAGTCCTATTTATAACACAGAGCAAAGAAGAAAGAAGAGAGGCAAAAAGAAATACTGACAATACACCCATCCCCTCAGAGCTGATGAGACAGCGGTGGCCCCAGCACCTGCCACCCCAGGTTCATGTCTCACCCCTGTCCCTCAAAAACTGTGTCAATGGCACATATAAATTACTTAACTGCACTGGGTCCCAGAGGCTCCCTCTGAAAATGGGCCGGTAAAGTAATGCTCCATCTATTTTAAAAAGAAGCTTAGGTAAAATAATCTAAAGGAAGTGATTTAAGAGGCTTAACTTACAAATAATAAACATCGTTTTGTTTTTTGTGGGTTTTTTAAAATCTTGAGACAGAGTCTTGCTCTGTTGCCCAGGCTGGAGTGCAGTGGTGCGATCTTGGCTCACTGCAACCTCTGCCTCCAAAGTTCAAGCGATTCTCCTGCCTCAGCCTCCCAAGTGGCTGGGATTACAGGTGCCCACCATCAAGCCCAGCTAATTTTTTTTAGTAGAGATGGGGTTTTTCCATGCTGACCGGGCTGGTCTCAAACTCCTGACCTCTGCTAATCTGCCCATCTTGGCCTCCCAAGGTGCTGGGATTACAGGTATGAGCCACTGCACATTACTTGAGTCACTCTCATAATTAACGTGAAATCACAGGAGTCAGTGACTTAGGGAAAGGAGTGAGAACAGCATGAGTCCTCTAGGCAGGGGGTCAGCACGTTCAGAAAGTATCAAATTGCCATTTCCTATCCCCTCCTCTCCAATGGCCTCCCATTACACTTAAAATCATCAATTCTTATCCCGGTCTTAAGGGCCCTATTATGAACTGCCCCCATCTCATCTGCTACTACTCTCCTCTTTACTTCTTCCCTCTGACACACTGGTCCCATTACTGTCCTTAAATATGTCCAGCACATTTTCATCTCAAAGCCTTTATCCTTACCGTTCCCTTTGCCTGGGATGTTTTTCCACCAGTTATTTGCAAGCCTCCCTTTATTAAAATGTCACCTTTGTAAAAACACCTTCCCTGATCCCCCTATTTAAAGTACCCCCCACCCTCAGTAAGTCTATTTTTCTTTCTAGCACCCATGACACCTGTATTTTACTATATCACATCTTCACGTGTCTGTGCCTTTAATGTCTGCCTCAACTGAAGTGCAAGCTCATGGAGGCAGGGGCTTTGCTATAGGCATTTCTAGTGTCTTTAGCTGTGCCTAGCATGTGGAAAGGGCTTGATATATATTTGTTGAATAATTAATGCATTAATACATCTCCTGAAGGGAGAGAAGATGCTCAGAGATACACAGTGCAGGGTGACTGGCACATAGGATGGAAGGGAAGCTGCAACAGAATATGAGACTGGAGTGAGTCTGCTTTCTAGAAGGTGTGAGCCACGTTAACTTTTCTTGTTATCTCGCAGTCATAACTATCCCATTAAGCAATAACAGTTCTCCGCCATTTTATATTTTTGAGATGGAGTCTTGCTCTGCCACCAGGCTGGAGTCCAATGGCTCCATCTTGGCTCACTGCAATCTCCACCTCCCAGGTTCAAGCGATTCTCCTGCCTCAGCCTCCCAAGTAACTGGGACTACCAGCGTGGACCACCACATCAAGCTAATTTTTGTATTTTTAGTAGAGAAGGGGTTTCACCTCATTGGCCAGGCTGATCTCGAACTCCTGACCTCAGGTGATCCGCCCGCCTTAGCCTCCCAATGTGCTTGGATTACAGGCAAGAGCCACCGCACCCAGTCCAGACATTTTCAATTAGAGCTGATCCCTGCCCCACAGTGTGGTTTTGCAGACCCCAAGAGATGAGCTGCAGCTAGAGGAGAGTGTTACGGGTGCGGCAGCTCACACCTGTAGTCCCAATGCTTTGAGAGGCCAAGGCAAGAGGATCACTTCACACGGGAGTTTGATACCAGCCTGAACAACATAATGAGATCCACCTGTATAAAAAAAGTTTTAAAAAAGATAGCTGGACATGGTAGCATAGGTCTGTACTCCCAGCTACTTGGGAGGATCACTTGAGCCCAGAAATTGAAGGTTACAGTGAGCTATGATGATGCCACTGCACTCCAGCCTGGGAGACAGAGTGAGATCCTGTCTTTATAAAAAATAATAATAATGTTAATTTTTTTAATTAAAAAAAAGAGCATTACAGAATCCACTGGCCTTCTTCCATGGAGATGACACACATGTTTTGGGCAACAGAGCATCATCGTTTGAAAGGACCATTGTGGTAACAGAAATACCTAACACCTGTTAGAATTTTACAAAAGCAACTAAGAAATTAAAAGTAGCAACAACACAAATGCACATACTCAAGTATACAAATGGAGGTGCTGATGCATCCCTTCCATTCAAATTCATGGGAGTCAGAAAGATAAGAGAGTTTCTCCATTTCAATACAGAAAGCAAGTGACAGAAGAACGAGTACAAATTAGGACATCAAATGGTGACCATATCACCTCAGGAAACAGACAAGAACTGGGACAGAAAGCATAACACAGGAAGGACACAGTGCAGGGTGGCCATCAGTACTGTGCTCATATCTGGGATGGCTATCATCTGTGAGGACTTACTACACCCCAGATATACTGAGCTAAATACTTAAGTGCTTGACACAGTTATCCTTTTAATTCCCACAGCAGCACAAGGAGGTAGGTTCTATCACTGCTGTAATGTCACTTATGCAGACCGAGCTACACTTCAAACTCCGTCTGACTCTTAACCATCATGCCACTTAATCTGACCACTCAGACAACCGACCAGACCCTTACCCCCACCTATTGTAGAGCAGGCTCTTTTATGTGACAAATATGTTTGTTGTTTGTTTGTTTGTTTTGAGACAGAGTTTCGCTGTTGTTACCCAGACTGGAGTGCACTGGCACAATCTTGGCTCACCGCAACCTCCGCCTTCTGGGTTGAAGCAATTCTCCTGCCTCAGCCTTCCGAGTAGCTGTGATTACAGGCTCACACCACCATGCCCAGCTAATTTTTGTATTTTTAGTAGAGATGGGGTTTCACCTTGTTGACCAGGATGGTCTCGCTTGACCTCGTGATCCACACGCCTCAGCCTCCCAAATTGCTGGGATTATAGGCGTGATCCACCACACCTGGCCCTGTTTTTGTTTTTGTTTTGAGATGGAGTCTCACTGTAACCCAGGCTGGAATGCAGTAGTGTAATCTCAACTCACTGCAGCCTCTGCCTCCTGGGTTCAAGTGATTCTCATACCTCAGCCAACTGAGTCGCTGAGATTACAGTCAGGCATGCACCATCACAAAAACCTGGATAATATATTTTTTTTTGAGACAGAGTCTAGCTCTGTCGCCAGGCTGGAGGGCAGTGGCGTGACTGGCTCACTGCAACTTCTGCCTCCCAGGCTCAAGAAATTCTCCTGCCTCAGCCTCCCTAGTAACTGGGATTACAGGCACCCGCCACCACGTCCAGCTTATTTTTGTATTTTTAGTAGAAACAGGGTTTCACTGTGTTGGCCAGGCTGGTCTCAAACTCCTGACCTTGTGATCTTCCCGCCTCAGCCTCCCAAAGTGCTAGGATTACAGGTGTGTGTCACCGCACCCAGACCCCTAGGTAATTTTTGTATTTTTAGTAGATACAGCGTTTCACCATGTTGGTCAGGCTGGTCTCGAACTCTTGATCTCAAGTGATCCGCCCACCTCAGCCTCCCAAAGTGCTAGGATTACAGGCATGAGCCACCACACCTGGCCAATAAATATGTATTTTTCAATTCCCTCAAGTCTTGTAAGGCAGACAGGGTTACAAAGGAGGTGCCATTGCCTCTGCACCCCTTTTTCTAATAGTTGCCCCCGAAAACTAAATGAGGAAGGCAGAATGGAAAAAAGGCCACTGAAGTAGCAGATCAACCCAGAGATGGCCACTCAGAAGATTCAAGACCCACCAATTGAAAACTCCTGTGCTACACTATACTTACCTGAAAGCTTACTCTTCAGAGACGTCCTGCTATCTGAAGTTCCCTCACTACTCATCTCCTGGCCTGACCAATTCCCCTGCTCTTGATGCTGCTTCTCCAGTCACTTACAAGCCTGAACCTCCAAGTTCCACAACAGTATTTAAAAGAAAAAAGGGGGCCAGGTGCAGTGGCTCACACCTGCAATCCCTGCACTTTGGGAGGCTAAGGCGGGTCGATCACCTGAGGTCAGGAGTTCAAGAACAGCCTGGCCAACATGGTGAAACCCTGTCTCTACTACAAATACAAAAATTTGCCAGGCATGGTGGCTAATGCCTGTAGTCTCAGCCACTCAGGAGACTGATGTACGAGAATTGTTTGAACCCGGAAGGCAGAGGTTACAGTGAGCTGAGATCATGCCACTGCACTCCAGCCTGGGCAACAGAGTTAAGACTCAGTCCCCCAAAAAAATAAAAAATAAAAATAAGAGAGGAAAGGGGCACCCGCATCATTTGATGGTAAACAAATTACTTCTGGAGCTTTGTAGAATCAACTTAAATATAGAAAATAAGATTTAAGTAAATTCTTTATTAAGAATCTTATGAAATTGACTTATTTTTTGGCAAAGAGAAAGCAAATGGGTGATAGTTTTCTCATACGAAAAAGAACAGTTATGTAAGCAGCCCACATGGAAGAGCCACACTGAAATCAACATAATGAGACTGTCACAGTCCTGCTTCTCTCTACAAGTCAAGATCACAGTGGGGATTGCATGCAGAACATACTTTTCATACAGCCTCTGTCCTCTCATAAAGGCCTTCACTTCGTTATCCAATGGGAAGGTGCCGTCATCCTTTCTAAAGCGGTAGAAGAGTTTGACATCCTTGAATTCCTTATGCTCATCACACACTGAAACACAATATGCACAGAGAGGCAAATGAGAAAAAAAAATCACTCATTACTCAAGTGAAGTATGATGCTGATTAAGAATGACTTCACTACCGAATTCTTCATGCGTGCAAGTACCTGCCATATGAGTTAATACATGTAAAATAGTAACATGATACTTGGTACAGAGTAAGTGCTCAGTATTAGTTATTATTATCACCATCATCATCATCTTCATCATGTATTAGAAAGTTCACAAAATTCAATTCATCATGCAATCTACAAACTCTTCTAAAGCACACTGGGGCATGCATCAGCCTCAAAGAATGTGGAATCTAGTGCAGGAAGGAGAAGTGTCAGCTGCAACTGAAATATGGCTAAGGTTACAGAGGGAAGGCGAGAGTGCAATGGGATCCCAAAGGAAGAGTACCCAGTGCTCCAGGAACACAGCTTTGGAAAAAGAAAGCTTCCCCGAAGAGTTTGCATGTAAGTGGAGACCTGAAGAATGAGTAGAAATTGGTCAAAAAATGAGGGGAAAGAGTATTCCAGGAAAACAATGGCGTGTACAAAGGTCAAGGCCAGGATGAGAGATTCCAAGAAGACACATTTGTGAGTCTTCATTGAACCTACCTGCAATCCCAGAACTCTGGGAGGCCAAGGTGGGTGGACCAAGTGAGGTCAGGAGTGCAAGACCAGCCTGGCCTGAGAGTAACAGCAAAAACTTGGAAACCACATAAATGCCCAATGAAAAATGTACAGTGGCTTTACAGAAGGAGCAGGATAATAATTTTGAAAAAAAAAAGAAAAGAAAAATGTACAGTGGCATAATTATACATATGTTTTATACGATAGCAAAAATAACAAGATCTATACTACCAACATGAATGAATCTCACATTTGCAAAAGAATAAATATGCACTTCTATGATGATTTAAAACTTTTAAAACAATATGACATATTCCTTAAAGATGCATATACTGAGAGGCATAAAGCCATACCTAGAAATAACCCAAATGCCTCTTAGAGGGAGGAAGAAAATGCAATCAGGGAGAGGTACACTGGAGATAAAATAAAGCAAAATGTTTTCTTTCTTAAGTGGGTATGTTCATGAAAAGATTTAGTCCTTCATTTTCTCTCAAGTCACCTTGACTGTCGCCGCGTCACTCACCATGGTGAATAATGCCCCGGTCTGCTAATTTCTGCATGAGTTTAATTGCCGTCTCTCTGTCGGAAGCCTCTTTGTGTTCAATCAGCCAGTCAATCAGTTCTTTTGCGACAAAACAGTTTGGGTAGGTCTTGAGATGATGACGTCTATCTTTAATAACCTTTTCTTCATGCAGCCTGAGCCTGGAAGAAAAATTAGCAATTACTTTGGAAATTTTGATGACAGCACAAATTATTAAACCAAACTCAGACAGTAATAGCATAACAGAAGTTCTAAAGGCATCAGAGTGTCATTAAATATCTTTAGCTCACTGTAATCCCAGCACTTTGAGAGGCTGAGGCAGGAGGATCACTTGAGGTCAGGAGTTTGAGACCAGCCTGGCCAACATGGTGAAAACCTGTCTTTACTAAAAATACAAAAGTTAGCTGGGCGTGGTGGCAGGTGCCTGTAATCCCAGCCACTCAAGAGGATAAGGCAGAAGAATCGCTTGAACCCAGGAGGCGGAGGCTGCAATAAGCCAAGATCACACCACTGCACTCTAGACTAGACAACAAAAGTGAAACTCCATCTAAAATATGCCTTGAGCTACTACTAACCAATCTTGCCATCATAAAGGAAGAACTTGCCTAGGGAGAAATCCAACACAGAGCAAATCGGACCAGATAGAGATAAAGAGATAGAGATGAAAGACAGAGAGAGAGAGAAATTACCAACAACCCTATTTGAGCACCTGAATCCAACAGTTCATGAAGCTGCCTAACCTGGGTTTAAATTACATGAGCGATACATTCCCTGTGCTTTAGTGAGTTTATTCAGGAACCTGTTACTAATACAGATATTGTCCCAATACACCCTCCAGCTGAATGCCAGCTTGTGGCTCCATGGCACGGAAGGTTTCCACAGTGGCGCCTTCAGAGACCACATAAATGGCCAAAGCTATGTGCTCTGCACCCGGGGGTTCCAGAATTTGCGGTGATCTGTTTTTCACTCTCCTGTCTCCTTCCCTTGTCCTGCTGTGATATGCACCTGTTGTCCTTGTTCCTGAACTCAAGCAGTTCCCCTAATCTGCTCTTTCTGCTCTGTTGTGGTCTGCTAAGTAGTTGGTGAGTATTTAAGAGTTAAAACATTTTCAGCGAAAGCCTGATACGAACACCTAAGAAGAGAGAAACATAAGCATTTTGTGCATGGAATGTGTGACATCTATTTTGGTCGCTCAAAACTATCTTATGTGCTTTATTACTGCACTTTATCTGAATGTGAAATAATTGGGAATAAATGTTAATGATGCTTACTCTACAATGTTCGACCATCTGCAAATATTTATTTTTTGTTTGTTTGCTTGTTTTTGAGACAGAGTCTCGCTCTGTCGCCCCGGAGGGAGTGCAGTGGCACAATCTTGGCTCACTGCAATCTTTACCTCCTGAATTCAAGCAATTCTCTGCCTCCGCCTCCCAAGTAGCTGAGATTACGGGTGCCTGCCACCAGGCCTGGCTAATTTTTTTGTATTTCTAGTATAGACAGGGTTTCACCACCTTGGCCAGGCTGGTCTTGAACTCCTGACCTTGTGATCCACCCACCTTGGCCTCCCAAACTGCTGGGATTACAGGCACAAGCCACCATGCTTGGCTCAAATATTTATTATGTAAAACTTAAGAGTCAAATTATATTATAGGATTGGCTAAGGAAAGGACATAGCAATGAATCCACCAGAAACAGAGATGAGTTATCAGTGATACCAGGAAAATACTAAAGAACAGGTATCCAACAGACCCAGAAAACATTCTCATAAGATGGTGATGATAGATAGGGCTGCGAGGTTTAGGAAGGAAAAACTAGACAGGAAACCCAGTGAAATCTGAATTTCAGATAAACAGCAACCATTGTGTAGTAAAAGCATGACCCAAATATTGCAAGGGACCTACTTATACTTTAAAAATAATTCATTATACTGTATCTATAATTCACATTTTAGTGGGTACTCTGCATTTTCTGACAACCTTATGGGAGATATATTTTATTAAACTTGAAGGTTAGTACATTAGGATTAATATTTTATGCTAAAAAAAAAAAAAAGGAAACTACATTGATGCCAGGTGACACTGTGAGTCCTTAGGGCTTCCTCTTCTAGGGAAATCTAGTTGTGTAATTTTTTTTAGTGCACCTGAATCATCATGTTTATCTAAGTATTACAGAAGATACTTTTTTACCCATGTGCTTTGGAGCCAGACTAGCCTTCATTTGCCAATGACCAGGTAGGAAATGTGAACTGTAATGATTATAAATTGGTAACGCTGGTGGAGTGAAACCAAAGCACAGAATCTCCCTTTCTTTATATTAAGGAAAATAACTTAAAAAAAATAAAAAGCGGCCAGCCACGGTGGCTCACACCTGCAATCCCAGAACTCTGGGAGGCCAAGGTGGGTGGATCAAGTGAGGTCAGGAGTTCAAGACCAGCCTGGCCAACATGGTAAAACCCCGTTTCTACTAAAAATATAAAAATTGGCTGGGCATAGTAGTGCACACCTGTAATCCCAGCTACTCAGAAGGCTGAGGCAGGAGAATTGCTCCAATCCAGGAGGTTTCAGAGAGCCGAGGAAGCAGAGGTTTCAGAGAACCAAGATCGCACCACCAGCAAAAATTTAGCTAGAAGTAGCCAGACAAGAAAAAAAAAAAAAAAACCTAACTTCATAAATGTTTTTAAGTGGCACCCTAAGCAAATTAATGCAAAAACAGAAAACCAATACCACATGTTCTCACTTCTAAGAGGGAGCTCAACATTGTGTACACACGGACATAAAGAAGGGAACAATAGGCAGGGCACTGTGGCTCATACCTGTAATCCCAGCACTTTGAGAGGCCAAGGCAGGCAGATCACATGAGGTCAGGAGTTCAAGACCAGCCTGGCCAATATGGGGAAACCCCGTCTCTACTAAAAATACAAAAATTAGCAAGGCATGGTAGTGCATGCCTGTAATCCCAGCTACTCAGGAGGCTGAGGCAGAAGAATCACTTGAACCTGGGAGGTGGAAGTTGGCTGAGATCACACCACTGCACTCCAGCCTGGGCAACAGAGCAAAGCTCTATCTCAAAAACAAACAAACAAACAAAAAGAAATCAGGCAACAATCACCTAAATCTCACTTTGAATTGTAATAATCCCCACATGTCAAGGGTGGGACCAGGTTGACACGTGGTTGAATCATGGAGTGGCTTCCCTCATGCTGTTCTCATGGTAGTGAATAAATCTCAAGAGATCTGATGGGTTTTTTGTTGTTGTTTTTATTATTTTGGTTTGCTTGTTTTTGAGATGGAGTCTCACTCTGTTGCCCAGGCTGGAGTGCAGTGGTGCTATTTTATTTATTTATTTATATTTTTGTGTTTTCCCTTTATTCAAAAAATTACACAGTGTTGTTGTTATTTTATTTTTTGTTTTTTGTTTTTAGATGTAGTCTGGCTCTGTTGCCCAGGCTGCAGTGCAGTGGCATGATCTCGGCTCATGGCAATCTCTGCCTCCTGGATTCAAGCGATTCTCCTGCCTCAGTTTTTTCATGTAACAAACCTGCACGTTTATTCCCTGAATAAACCTGCACGTTTATTCCCCAAAAATAAATAAATAAACAGGAGATTTTCGAGTGGCCAGGTAAGGCAGGTAGACTCTCACCACCCAGAAGCCTTGTAGCTAAGTCAATGAATTCTCAGAATTTTCATTAATAAACCCAAAGTTTGAAGAATTAAAAAAAAAAAAATGTAAATAACTGAATGTTCTATCTTCTGATTAGGAGACAGTTGACTTGGCTGCTGGAGAAAGATAGGTGCAATGAGGAAATGAAGAACTAGATCTTTTTCTAACAGCAAAGCCTCCCAAGCTCAATAATACATTTGGGGACCATTGCAGGGGTGGAAACATCCCTCCATAGCAGCGGGCTCCACCTCTGACTTTGTAAAATGAGCCCTAGCGCAGGAAGTTGAACAAAACCTCAGAAGCAAGGCTCTCTGACTCTCTTCTTTTCATCACCACAAGCCCTTAAGTTGTGAAACAGTGGAACAAATAATTAGCTATCAAATTAAGCTCAGAGGGGAAAATGACATTCTGAGATAGGAAGGCACCAAGGAGATGTCACCTGTCTTTATTTCCAAGCACAGATAAGTATGGACAGATTGAAAGTATGGACAGAACCATCTGCATTAAGCATAAACATCATGGGAAAAAGCAAACAGCTATGTGACACTGTGAAACAAAAATAAATAATACAAAAAAAAAAAAAGGAAAGAAGGAAAAAACAGAAGGGAAGGGAAAAAGAGGGCATTCAGTAGGTAAGAAGAACACTGTCGGAAAGAAAACACAATTCAAGAAACAGACAATTTCTTTAAAGTGTTCTGAACTAGAAAAAATTTAAAAACAATTTAAAAAGAACAAAAAGGAAAATAAGGACTCAAAGATAAAATGAATATGAAGAGGGAGATATAGATCTTGGAAAATAAATAGATATCAGACAGGTTATCAAACAAATTATAAACTATCAGGACAAACAAATCATATGGCTGAAAAATGAAATTCTTATTGAAAAAAATACTTTAATAAAACAAAGGAGAAAAATACAATTAAAGCAGATAGGCCAGGCGTGGTGGCCCACATGTGTAATCCCAGCACTTTGGGAGGCCAAGGTGGGAAAATCACTTGACCTCAGGAGTTCAAACCAGCCTGGGCAACATGGCAAAACCCTGTCTCTACCAAAATTAGCTGGGTTTTGTGGCATACACCTGTAATCCCAGCTATTTGGGAGGCTGAAGTGGGGGGATCACTTGAGCTTGGGAGGCAGAAGTTGCAGTGAGCCAAGATCATACCACTGCACTCCAGCCTGGGCAACAGAGAGAGACCCCATCACAAAAATAAATAAATAAATAAGGCAGATAAAAGCTAATGGATACGGAGATATTTTTAAAGCCACTAAATTAATTTATAATATTACCTTAATATATATAAGTCTAAACAAAACCAACTAAAATAGCCTCCAGCATACAGTTCCAGGGAAGGCACTGTGATCTTTAGAATAAAAGAGGTGGCATGAGTATTTCCCAGCAAGCAAACGAGGTTCAGTTCTTCCTTTTGACAACCAGGCCATGTTCTGGGATGATGTTTCGGGAAGTGCAGACCCACCAACTTTTCCTGGGTCTCAAGTACCTCCTGGGGAGAAGCACTACACACTATCCCTACCATCCCACCAGGGCCTGGTACATTTCCACTCCACAGATTTGTTCATTTCTGACTATCACAGATTTCACCCCAAAATGTCAGTTCTGAGGATAATGAGAAAAACAGGATTAGGAATACAAAGAGTTGGTTTCCACTCTGGCACTGCAGTAACTCTACAACCTCTGAGCATCAGAGCTTTCACTGGTAGAATGAAGATAATCTATGCATCTAATATGTGCTAGGCACAGTTTGAACTGCTTTATGGGCATGAAACCTCACGACAACTCCCTGAAGAAGTGAGTTCTAAAACCACAAATGACAAATGACCTATGTAGAGTTGTAATTATTAATGAAAACAATAAGCCCTAGTTTAAAAAAATAGGATGTTTTAAAGTCATCACATGAATCCTTCTAATTAATTCAGTGACAACAACACTGAGTAATTTGTTTAACATGCTCAGAGTGGCAGAATGCAAAATATTAATTCTTAGATGTGATGTCTGCCAGGAATCCAAGAATAATGAAGACCAATTTACTTAGAAATTAAAATGTGGAACAAGCTACTGTGTAATTTGGTATATATAGTAGTAGAAGGAATACATTATGAGCCAAGAGAAAAGTTTTAGCTCCTGTAAACTTTCTAACCTAAAAGAATTATTAGGTAGTATTTATCTTTTTTTTTTTTTTTTTTTTTTTTTGAGACAGAGTTTCGCTCTTGTTACCTGGGCTGGAGTGCAATGGCGCAATCTTGGCTCACTGCAACCTCCACCTCCTGGGTTTAAGCGATTCTCCTGCTTCAGCCTCCCAAGTAGCTAGGATTACATGTGCCCCCCACCATGCCCAGCTCATTTTTTGTATTTTTAGTAGAGACAGGATTCATCATATTGGCCAGGCTGGTTTCGAACTCCTGACCTCAGGTGATCCATCCGCCTCAGCCTCCCAAAGTGCTAGGATTCCAGGCATGAGCCACTATGCCTGGCCTATTTATCTTTAACTACTACAGAATTATTAACCAGGTGTGATGGCGTGCACCTGTAGTTCCAGCTACTCCAGAGGCTGAGGCAGGAGAATCGCCTGAAACCATGAGGAGGAGGTTGCAGTGAGTGGAGACCATATCACTGCATTCCAGCCTAGGTGACAAAGTGAGACCCTGTTTCAAAAGAAAAAAGCAAAAACACTACAGAATAGTAACCTTTTAGTTACTATCCTTCCATCTTCCATGATGCTTGAGCTTAGTGCTAATTCTTGAACATTCCTGATTTCCACCAATTCCCTGCAAGGGTAGAAGAGAAGAAGCACTACACAACATCCTTACTGTCCCACTGGGGCCTGGGAAATCTTCATGTTTAAGAAAACTGAGTATGATGGAAGGAAATAACTTTGGATCCAGGACGTAGCCTAGAACTCAGTATTTTTAGACATGTCACCAGGGGTTAAAATCTATAAGAACTATGATACTATGTTTTTTTCTTTTATAGTCAGAAACACAGACTTGAGACTATCCCAATAAAAAGATTTTAAAAATTTCACACTGTATACACGTAAGTGTTTTGCCTGGCCCAGCAAGTACTTAATATTTGGTGAACAAATGAATGTATAAGGGCACTATTAAAAATGATATTATTTTTGGCTGGGCACAGCAGCTTACACCTGTAATCCCAGCACTTTGGGAGGCCAAGACAGGCAGATCACCTGAGGTCAGAAGTTAGAGACCGGCCTGGTCAATATTGTGAAACTCTGTCTCTACTACAAATTCAAAAATTGGCTGGGTGTTGTGGCACACCACCTGTAGTCCCAGCTACTAGGCAGGCTGACCCCTTGAGCCCAGGAGGCTGAGGTTGCAGTGAACTGAAATTGCACCACAGCCCTCCCGCCTGGGAGACAGAGCGAGACCCTGCCTCAAAAAATAAACAAACAAAAAACAGAGGCCAAGGCGGGTGGATCAGGAGGTCAGGAGATCAAAACCATCCTGACCAACATGGTGAAATTCTGTCCCTACTAAAAATACAAAAATTAGCCAGGCATGGTGGTACACCATATAGTCCCAGCTACTTGGAGGCTGAGGCAGGAGAAACACTTGAACCCGGGGGGTGGAGGTTGCAGTGAGTTGAGATTGTACCACTGCACCACAACCTGGTGACAGAGCAAGACTCCATCTCAAAAAAAAAAAAAAAAAAAAAAAGAATTACTGGAACAAAGGTAAAACAAAGAACAGCTCAAGGCTAGAAGTCATCGAGGAAATGGGACCATCAGGAAGGAGAGGGGAGTGGGGGCACCAGCACAGAGAAGCCAAGAAAGCAACAGGAAACCCCTGATGCTATAAATGAGGGATGCAAGAGGCACAGGTTGCAGGAATTCCTCAGCTCCTATTCCTCAGTTCCTCTTCCAAGCCATGTGCACTCGTATAATAACCAAGACACTACCAATCCTCTCTGGGGACTGAGTGGGCCTCGACTCCCTGGATCCAAAAGAACCCCACTTACCCAGGTACTAAAGAGGCCTTCCGCCCTGACCCTAGGCCTCCTCTTGAGCTCCTTTGCCTCTCTTACCTCCCAGTCACAGGCATTCCTGCTCTGTACCCTGAACATTCTGAACTCTTCTTCAGCCTCTAAACATGCTAATCACCCTCTATGCCTCTGGTGAGAATGCTCCTTCCTCCTGCCTTCAATAATTCAAAAAAAAAAAAAAAAAAAAAAAGACTTCTCTTCAAGGGTCAGCTTTTCAAGGGCACCGCCTCTGTGAACATTTTACCAGCCTTTCCGAGCCAGAAAACAGCCTTCTCTCTTCTCTATTCTCCCACAATATTTTAGCACCAACAGTAAAGCATCCATCCCACTGGATTACAACTAGATGAGATCAGGGATGCTAAAGGAGAGTTGCTTATTTATCATTGCAATTCTAGTGCATAGCAAATAGTAGGGGCTAGAATCTCATCACTGTGGAAGTTAATTAGTACACACTATGCATTCAGCATGGTGGGAAGCATAGACAGAATAGTTTTCTGAGTAGCAGAGTCCTAATCCATTTGCATTAAACCATTGGGAAGAGGGACCATCTGTATATTAGTTGCATTTTCAATCCCACTGGCTATGGAATATAAATTAAGGGGGGAAAAAGCCTTCCTATTATTCATCTCAGACAGCTGGTTCACAGGCTTTAGATTCAAGGTGATTCTGTAATGTTCTATTCCTGTCCGGCTAACCAGCTGCTGAAATTACATCAGACTATTTCCTCTTCCAGCCCTAAGAGAACAAACATTACTGAGTGCAGGGTGTTAATAATACCTGCAAAAATCACTGTCCATCTGATAAGACACGTAGAAATTGTTTTTCAAAAATAGCTCGCAGAGAACTGTGGCAGATTGTGGGACTCAGGGAACAAAGGGGAGACTGAAACCACATATTCTCATTTTAAAACAGCGTCATAAATCTCAGCCAAAGTAAACAGTTTAACAAACACAGCAAGCCAAATACCGGGGCTGACAGTGTGAGCCTGAGATTTGGGCAACAGTGCTGACATAGATGTGCTTTAAACCACAGCCATTCTCCTTTCCAGAGGTTCTGCAACTGCCAAGATCTGTCCTTGGGGAGCTGAGAACCCAGGGAAAGTCACTCTTTATCACTCACCCTTGAAAGACTAGAAGAGAAAAAAACACAAACAATAAAAATGAAATCTAACATACTGCATTTCCTTTTAACATTTGGACTTATTTTCTAATTCAAATTTTTAATTATCAAAATAATATATGCTCACAGCAGGAAAAAATTCAAATATGTATTAAAATGAAAATTAAAAGTCTCTTTCCTTGGTTCAGATGAACTGACAATTATTAAGCTGGGTTAGCTGGCAATGAACTGATCATTGCTGAAGCTGGGAGATGGGGGCATAGGAGGTCACTATATGTTTCTATCTACTGTGCCATACATATGTTTGAGGATTTCCTCAACCTCCAATTTCCAAAGGAACCTAATAGCTGCTTATGTATTCTTACAGAATCTTCTATGTATATGCATACATATGGCTTATATGTGTATTTTTTTTACATGAAATAGGATCATAATACACATTTCATGTAGTTTTGCTTCAAGAAAATGCTTGAATTCTCCCAACCTGATCAGAACGAAAGAATAAATACTGACAGAAATAGGAAGGAAAGAGTATAGAACTTATTGGTGTAAACAGAGCACAGGTGATTCTGTAGAGCCAGAAGCAATTGGTCTTGGACAACACACACACACACACACACACACACACACACACACACACACACACACTGCAAATAGCTGTAGTAACTACTTTATAAGGTGGTCCATGCCAAATGTTTCACTAGCGATGGCTCTGTGAATAAAGAACAAGTCACGGTCCTATGTTCTATACAGAGCCCTTCCAGGGCTCACGTCAAGTTAGTACAAAGCAAAGTTCCATGCAAGGTCTGTGTCTTGTCACTGCAATGGATTGAGATGATAAACATATCTGGGAAGGAAGAATGTTTCATTCAGAATCTCATATATCACATACTGTTTTTGAAATCAACATGGACGATTAGCAGTGTGAGACAATGTAACACATGTAAGAGGCCATGTTTGCTCATTTCTGTTTGCCAACATAACTTCACAAAGCCCCTTGACTTTGTAACAGTGTATAGCTCTCTAGAAGGATACTTTGAAGACAAAACAGGATAGAGCACACAGCTCCCTATGTCTCTTGCCTGAGTCACTGTACTCCTTAACCAATAAATGAGGCTTCACACCCTGGTTCATGCCTATAATCCTAGCACTTTGGAGGCTGAGGCCGTCAGATTGCTTAAGCCTAGGGGTACGAGACCAGCCTGGGCAACATGGTGAAACCTCATTTCTGCCAATAAAAATATAAAAAATAGCCAGGTGTGATGGCACACGTCTCAGCCTAGGTGACAAATCCAGACCCTATCTCAAACAAACAAATGAAAAACCAAATAAACAAATAAATAATAAAGGACTCTAGTCCTTGCCTTTTCCTACCCATAAGATAACGTCTGAAGGGGTTGGCAATTACACCTCTGTAATCTATAACCAGATGTACTCTTACATCCAAACCTTGATGTGATCCAGCTTCAGTACAAATCCATTTCTGCACAAGTCTGATGTGATTTTGCAGGTACTGAACCTCCACCACCTGTATATCAGCAATGGGCTGAAATTCTGTGCTGGGGCAGTCGGATGGAACCTCTGTAAAGGGCTGCTCCTGAGCTACTGCCCTGTCTATAGTTCTCAGTAAGACTTCCAAATAAAACTAGCTTTAATTCTTTAAAAGCTTAACTTTTTCTTTGGTCAACAGCAGACTTAAAAACAATAATACCTTACATCTGAATGGGGCCATAATACATAATCATAGCTGAGCCTTATAATATTCCCGTTAGCTGGGCACCGTGGCTCATGCCTGTAATCACATGGGAGGCCGAGGCAGGTGAATCACTTGAGTTCTGGAGTTTGAGACCACCCTGGCCAAATGGTGAAACCCCCATCTCTAAATAAATTAAAAAAAACAAACAAACAAACAAAAAAAAACAGGCCAAGTGTGGTGGTTCATGTCTGTAATCCCAATACTTTGGGAGGCCAAGGCGGGCATATCACCTGAGGTTGGGAGTTCGAGACCAGCCTGACCAACATGGAGAAACCCCATCTCTACTGAAAATACAAAATTAGTCGGGCATGGTGGCTCACACCTGTAATCCAACCTACTTGGGAGGCTAAGGCAGGAGAATCACTTGAACCCAGGAGGCAGAGGTTGCCGTGAGCCGAGATCATGCCATTGCCCTCCAGCCTGGGCAGCAAGAGCAAAACTCCATCTATCAGGAAAGCAATGTCATTATTAACAATTTGATAAGGAAGGAAGCTCGAAAAATTAAAGTGACTTGCTCAAGTCACATTTTTAATAAAGAATTAGGACTTGAACCCAGATCTTCTGATTTCTATGTTTAGAGAGCTTTCTGTGCTACCAAATGTTACATGGCAGAAGTATCTGTCTTCTGCCTATTTTATGCTCATATAGGCTAAGAAGAAGAAAACATTCTAGTTATGTTAAAGTGCCATGACAAAAGTGAGAATGTATGCAATTTATACATCACACAGATACTGCTACCAATATACATACAGATGGGGCTCAGAGAAGTGACTACAAAAGAAGTCATCATATTGTCCTCATGTTTGCATTGAGCCAATGTTGTATGATTAAGATGACACTCCTGGGGAGCATCCGGGAAATGGGGTTGGTGAGTTGCAGCATTCCAAAGAGTTGGTGCCAAAGCATGTGGGACATATAATGAACACTTTTTAATGATGTGTGCATAAATATTCACGAGGCCCTTTCAATCTCTTATCTCAGCTTTGAGATAGGAGGTAAATACAGGGTCAAAATGGGAAGATCCCTAAGTCAGCCTTCATTGTCTTTGACTTGAGATTTTCACTTAATTGTTCCTCCACATGAGCTCTTTGCCAAGAGGTCTCCAATAATGAAGGAACGAGTGATTGCATCAACATCTCCAGCTCTGATCTATCCCTCTGATAACTCAGAAAAATAGTGCTCTTTCTGCTTACAAAGTACCTTTCCAATAAGCACCAAGACTTTTTTTTTTCCCAAACAGATTATTATTTGTTTACACAGCAGCCCCAGGAGTATTAGGCCTCTAATTGCCATTTTACAGCTGAAGAAACAAGCCCAGAATGGTTCAGGGAACTTGCTGAGGACAGAGTGACTCAACAGATCAGTACTGGTTACTTGCTGTCTTGGTAGAAGATAGGGGTAGCACACTCCCTGCCCTGTGGCATCTGCTTCCTTCCAATCTGGGTCCCTGTCCCTGCTGTGCCCTCTGTAATGAGAGGATGCTGTGTCCTGACTCCTGCCCTTCCACAAACACAGGTGTTTGCTCTTCACCTGCAACACTAGTTCTCTAACCGGGCATACATTGTGTCCCACCTTTCACCCCTGGTCTCCAAGATCAAGCACATGGCCAGTGATCATTGTTATTTAGGTGACAGCAAGTAGGAGAGAGGAAAAAAAAGCATAGCTTCCAGTTGGGATAAGGGGCTCAGTTGCATTCATTAGCAAATTAACTTCCTGCCATCCTCATTCACTATTCACCATTCACTTAGAGCAAACCTGTAGAGCTAGACAGCTGGGGTTCAAATCCAGCGACCACCCATTCATTATTCACTGCGTAATTTTGCACAAAGCATTCGACTTCTCAGTGCCTTCACTTTCTTATCTGTAAAATGGGAATAATAAGTATGTCTCACAGGGTTACTGTAAGGATTAAGTGAGAGTCACATTTTGCCAGAAGTGCTGTCAAAAGGCCACTAAGTAGCATTTCAGCTTTTTTTTTTTTTTTAAACAAATGAAGTCCTCAATCAAGGAAAAATCGATTGGCAACTACTGGAGAAACTTGGCTGTTCTCTTTTGTTAAAGGATTAGAAAAAGAACCCTTTTGGGGGATTGGTAAGTGAAAGCAGAGAAGAGTCTGAGAGAGTGCTTGGCCACTCCTCACTGAGAGGTTTGTTGGAATCAACCTCATCTCCTCTGTGTTATCAACCTACCTGATAACCAAATCACTGAATTCTCTTAACTGGAAAGGAATGTCAGGCAATCTAGTTCAAGTCCTTGCCAATTTCACTGTTTTACAGCTGGCAAAATGGAGACTTACAGAAGTTAGATCACTTACTTGCCTCTTTTCCCAGATGAGACTTAAACCTTGACCTCCTGACTGCTACCAGAACATTGGTTTAGCGCTACTATGGAAACGTAAGTTGCTCATGTAGTGCTTTAACCAAGAGTGGCCTGCTGATGAGAGAGCTAGCCTAGAATCTGTTTGTGACCGCCCTGCAAGTCACTTCTGGAAACACCAGACTATACTCACTCTTGAGAAACACACTGCGTTACAATGAAACGCTTAGCCCTCGAAACTGAAAACTTCTTCCCTGGGAAGAAACAGTCTCAGGGACAATTTTAGACAAAGACAAAATATACAGAAAGATCAAATATAAAAATATCATTTAAATAATAACTAAAATAAGCTGGGCGCGGTGGCTCATGCCTGTAATCCTAGCACTCTGGGAGGGTGAGGTGGGCAGATCACGGGGTCAAGAGATTGAGACCATCCTGGCCAACATGGTAAAACCTTGTCTCCACTAAAAAGTACAAACATTAGCTGGGCCTGGTGGCATGTGCCTGTATTCCCAGTTACTTGAGAGGCTGAGGCGGGAGAAAAGCTTGAATCCAGGAGGCAGAGGTTGCAGTGAGCCAAGATCACACCACTGCACACTGGAATAATAACTAAAATATATCCAATATGCCATCCACTCATGGAATATAAAAGATACACACCAAGTAATCTGCAGACTGCTGCAACTATTACAGTCAGAGGTGAGAGCAGTAATCCTCAAAAATAGACTGTGTTAGAATCACCTGGAGGGCTTGTAAAACACAGAAGGATGGGTCCCACATCTTATGGTTTGTAATTCAACAAGTTTGGGGTGGGCCCAAGGGTTTGCATTTTTCCAAAGTGCTTGAGGGGTTAGCAGGAAGCCGTGGCTCAGGCCTGTAATCCTAGCACTCTGGGGGGCTCAGGCAGGTAGATCACCTGAGGTCAGGAGTTCCAGACCAGGTTGGCCAACATGGTGAAACCCAATCTCTACTAAATACCAAAAATTCACCAGGCATGGTGGCAGGCACCTGTGATCCCAGCTACTTGAGAGGCTGAGGCAGGAAAATCACTTGAACCTGGGAGGCAGAGGTTGCAGTGAGCCAAGGGCATGCCACTGCACTCCAGCATGAGCTGCAGAGCAAGACTTCATCTCAAAAATAAAAAGAAAAGAAAAAAAGGCTTGGGTGATGCTGATGATACTGAGTAGGCACCACACATTGCAAACCCAGTGGGTTGGAATGAAACAGAGCCAACACTGTGTTATGAAAGAAATAAAAAGGAGGGTGGATGCAGTGGCTCATGCCTGTAATCCCAGCACTTTGGGAGGCCGATCATTTGAGGTCAGGAGTTTGAGACCAGCCTGGGCAACATGGCAAAACCCCATCTCTACTAGAAATACAAAAATTAGCCAGGCGTGGTGGCACGTGCCTGTAGTCCCAGCTACTTGGGAGGCTGAGGCAGAAGAATCGCTTGAACCAGGAGGTGGAGGTTGCAGTGAGCCAAGATCAAGCCACTGCACTTAGTCTGGGTGACGGAGCAAGACTTCGTCAAAGAAAGAAAGAAAAAGTAAAAGAGGGCTGGATAGATATTAAAGCTGTTTCCATTTTGATGGGGAAGGAAAAGGTTGCACAGGTGAAGCTAGGGCATGATAAGCCAACTTGACCATTGTCCAAGCCTCGACGGAACAATAGAAGCCAGGTCCTGTGTTGTCTCTGGGAGGAGTCAGACACCTAACTGAAGAGTGTGCATTGCCAGCTTAGGAAACATGGCCTGGGGAGATCTCTCACCCAACTAGACCTCAGCTTCCTGATCTGGAAAATGAGGAAACTGGATTTATCTCTAAAATCTCTCAACTCAAATTTCTTAGGTTTTTATGGACACCCTGATGAACCTTGAGAAATAAGAACCGTTTATCTGAGGAATGTGAGCCCCTGTAAATGATCAGGCTTAGAAAGACATTTAAAAGGTTAACAGCAGTCACAGTCCACTCTTGCTTAAGCTAAATAATTACCTCTTGAAGCCACTTGCTTTGCGGGCTATTGACTGATGCTAAGTAGCCAGAAAATGCCATACACCCTGTAGTTCAACAGTGTCCAGCCAATCATTAATCAATGTTATTTCTGCAAACCAATGAAAATTCCTGATGAACAACTTTTGTCATTGCCCCATCTCCTGGTTCATCCTCCCTTTTTTCTTTAAACATATGAACTTCTCTTTTGTTTTGCAGACCAATCTGAAAGGCAACTTGGAAGTGCCAAGTGCTGTAGTCCTCACACTTTGATCTTGAATAGACACTCTTTATTTTTTGGTGTGTTTTTTCTTTTTCTTTTTTGAATAAAAACTCTTTAAACTAGATTCTGGCGGGGGGAAGTGGCTCACACCTATAATCCCAGCACTTTCAGAGGTCAGGGCATTTGGAACACGTGAGGTCAGGAATTCGAGACCAGCCTGGCCAATATGGTGAAACCCTATCTCTACTAAAACTACAAAAATTAGTTGGGTGTGGTAGCAAGTGCCTATAATCCCAGCTACTCAGGTGGTTGAGGAGGGAGAATCTCTTGAACCCAGGAGGTGGAGGTTGCAATGAGCCGAGATAGGGCCACTACACTCCCTCTTGGGCAACAGAGCAAGACTCAATCTCAAATAAAGAAAAAAAAATCATCCTAGATTCTGATTCTTTTTATTAGTTTAGGTTGACAGCCTCTAGGATAAATCCTCACTCACAAGATCAAAATGGAATCAACTGTTTGGGCACATTTTGTACTGAAAAGATCTACCACAAACCACGAGGCCAGGGAGCACAAACCAGCCAATTTCATTTCCTTTGGGCTTCCAAACAAGGATGAACACACTAAAGTGAACCTTGTGCTAAGCATGCTGTACAAACACTGTCTAGGGTTACGATCATTTATTTTCAGTTCACAGGACAGAGGCTGAGGCTGCCAAAGTGCCACAGGCTTTGAGGGTTGCATGTCTCTACCATGAGAATAGACAAGGTTTTTCTGCATTTAAAAATATTTCAAGTCTTCAGAAGTGTTCTCAGGAACATCTGCAGCTATCGCGGAGGCTGCTTTCAGTTGAGGGGCTTGCAAAAATTTCTCAACCGAAACACATTTATTGATTCCCAACGGCATACCTGGCATAGCTTACAACTGCTCATGCTGGCCCAGTTTCGGAGTTCAAGGATTATGTAACTGAAACAGGTGGTGTTTCTTCCAAATGGAAATGTTGTATTCTATATGTTTGGGAATTGTGTGTATGCCAGTCAAAGTCTCCTTAATATGTTAAAACTCAACATATCCAACATTATTTTCCTCTTTCAATTTTAGCCCAATCCTTCCTTTCTGCCTCTTCCCTATATGTAGGTTACTCTCCCTTTTCAGAATATGCTCTCCCTCTGATTTATCCACCAAACTCAAATGCCTCAGCCTTCTTCCAGGATGTGTTCTAGAAAGTAGACAGATACTGTCTACTTTCTAAAATGCTCATGTTTACCTATATAGCATTTTGTATTACTTTAATCTTATTTGCATTAATTCTTTTGAACATACTACAAATTAGATGAGTAAAAGCTCTCTCATTCTTCTTTCATATTTCCCAAAGTGTGTGGGATGGGGCTTACGGTAAATGACACTCAGTGAGTATAAAGGTTTGGGTTTCATTTTTGTTTCAGGCTGGACAGAAAGAAATCATAGTGCAGTATGGAATGCAAACCCTGAACCTCTAATGTGGGGTCCTTTGATAGCTGTATACTCATCTCTGTGGAACAGAAGGACTTCAGAATGTTTCTGCCATCACCTTTCTATTAATATGAAGAAGTATTTGGACTACCCGCATGTGTGTTTAGTTCCACTGGATAAGAAATGTTACATAACCCTTCCTTCAGGAAGAGACATGTTATTCTTCACAGAATGTGTACACAGCAGGGTGCTGGGTTGTGGCCTAAGCTCTGTCTGCTGTCAGGTCCAGCCAGCTCTCGATAAGTGTAGTTCAGGCTGGTGCACAGGGCGCTCCAGGAGACAATGGACAGCTGAGCAAAGAAGTCAGAGCATTAGCTAGCAGGAAAATTCATAGAAGGCCACTGTATCTGCTCAGTCCCAAAGATAAGGAGCCAACACTGAAGGTGCTCGTGTTCACGAAACTCCTGAGGCAATGGACAGAGGCACCTCTGCTGTGTTGAAAAGATAAAACAGCACACACCAAAAATGCTGAATACTGAGAATCTCAGATGCAGTGATGGAAACACACACACGCACACACCCCCCACTAGTAAACAAAAAAGTCACAAATAATCCCAAACCATACCACATTAACAATTTTGGGGGTTAACGATCCCTTAACCATCATTAACTCATGTAGCCAAATGTTTAGACCATCTGTGGTACTCAGTGCAGACATCAAATACACTTGGTACTGTGATTTCTTTCTTTCTTTTTTTTTTTTTTTGAGATGGAGTTTTGCTCTTATTGCCCAGGCTGGAGTGCAATGGTGGGAACTTGGCTCACTGCAACCTCCACCTCCTGGGTTCAAGCGATTCTCCTGCTTTAGCCTCCCAAGTAGCTGAGATTACAGGCTCCCACCACCATGCCTGGCTAAGTTTTATATTTTTACTAGAGATGGGGATTTCACCATGATGGCCAGACTGGTCTCCAACTCCTGGCCTCAAGTGATCTGTCTGCGGTGGCCTCCCAAAATGCTGAGATTACAGGTGAGAGCCACCACACCCAGCCTCCAGGCTTCATTTTAACTCACATTCTGTTAGACATAAAAAGAAATCACAGCGGGGTGCAGTGGCTCATGCCTGTAATCTCAGTGCCATTGCACTCCAGCCTGGGTGACAGAGTGAGACTCCATCTCAAAATAATAATAATAATAATAATAAAAATGAAGCCTGGAAAAATTTTCAAAAAAACCTACAAATTTATATTTCACTAATGACTATGTAGAAAACAAAAATGTTTCTCAAGTCTGCTTAATGAAATGCTATTTCACATATCTGACACCATCCTCATGAAAATCTTATTTTCTATGTCTGGAAGATACAGCCAGTGAAAAGCACCTTCTGGTAATCTGTATATTGGCTTATGCCGGGTTTGTATTTTCCCTTTCTTAACATAGTTGCTCTGATTCTTGTGGGTGTACACTCAGAGTCAAATTTTCGGGCCTCCTGTTTATCGATGTAGCCCCTGAATATTCTTGGTATATGCCTGTATTTGATGAGGCTTTGGTAGATACAATTTCACACATCTAGATACACCTCCATTTGGATCCCCAGGTCAGTCAAACAGTTTGAGGATAGGAAAAGAATACAGGAGGCGCCAATGCCATTATCAACAGCCAAGTGGACATTTATGCCAGGTGTGAGTGAGACTTTAGGTGGTAACTCTGGATTATCCAGTGTTCTATATATCTGACACCTAATGAGGCTCTACATAATAATAAATCCACATTTTCAAGGCCAGGCGCTGTGGCTCACACCCATAATCCTATCACTTTGAGAGGCCAAAGCAGGCGAGAATCACCTGAGGTCGGGAGTTCGAGACCAGCCTAAAAAAAAAGTTGAAACCCCATCTCTACTAAAAATTACAAAAACTCGCCAGGCGTTGTGGCGCACACCTGCAATCTCAGCTACTCAGGAGGCTGAGGCAGGAGAATTGCTTGAACCTGGGAGGCGGAGGTTGCAGTGAGCCAAGATTTTGTGCCACTCTACTCTACCCTGGGTGACAGATCGAGACTCAATCTCAAAAATACATAAGTAAACAATAAATAAATAAATCCGCATTTCATGTGCTCAGCACATTATGGCTTATAAACTACTTCTAGATACTGCATCTCATTTGCAAAAACTTGATTTGGCAAACAAGCATGTGATGTAGTTAAGAGATGATAACCTCTGTCTATAGATGAGAAGAAAGTTCACATCTGGTGATTGGAATTGGTTAATAATGTGTAAGTGGCAAGGCCACATATAGAACCTAGAACCTAAGATTTTTCACTCACCAAGACTCACACCTGAAAGAGTATATTCAGCCTTATTAATATTTCTGCATGGTTTGCCATTGGTTACATTAATGGTTTTGTCTGCAGTGTTATTTTGCATGTTTACATCCTTCACGCCATCCTGGAGGCTCTGTTTTCTCTCTGTAACTTTCTACTTTACTATGATATTGGGCAGATATTCAAACCCTGTTGATGCCTATATAAAGGCTGAAAACTTACCAAACACTATTTAGAGCCCCAAGAATGCTGACAGGGTTCCAAACACCTGTGGCTACTTATAAAATAACAGCATTCATTAAGCCAAAGACAGTGTCTTCTAAAGATAGCTAGGTAACTAAAGGTTTCTTCAGTTATCTGCCACATGCTCCCGACGGTTGTCATTTGAGCTGTGCTGGCACTTGGCAAGAACTAAAAAGTCACACTCTATTAATTAGGCTACCAGAGGCAACGTAGGGAAGCTGAAAGAGGACCCTCTGGAAATCATTAAGATTATAGAGAGCCTTTGAAAGTCTGTTCTCAATTTAACATAATCATGTACTGCACCTGTGTCCAATATCTTTCCATCCTAGCATTTGTTATCCTGTGAGATTCTAGGAAGCAAAGCCAACACCGACAAACTCTCACTCCAGGCCCCAAGAAGTAAATGATACTTGTGTTCTGAGAATAAGTGGGGTGTCTGTCATGGTTTTTAAATGAGGCCCTGGCATCTATTTTAGCTCAGGGCTCTGTTCCTTGGTGACTCTGATTTACATTACAGTTACATTTGCCCTGGAGGAATCGGATAACTCTCTGATTTATTTTCCCAATGAAATGTAAAATGTCCAGAAAATCAGTCCCTACTTATCAGACTTGTAATTTTCCCACTGATTACATAAGGGAAGTTCAGGGACAAGCAGCTTGATTCAATAGCAACTCGAGTCTTCAATTTCTTTGTTTTAAGAAAAGAACCGCAACCAGCCTGGACAACATGACAAAACCCCATCACCAGGTGTTGATGATGATGCTAAATATACAAAAATTAGCCAGGTGTGGTGGCGCATGCCTGTAGTTCCAGCTACACTTGTCCCACAAGACTGCCCCACTCCAGAAACCAATTGCAAGTAGTAGGCAGTCACCTATACTTCTAAGTGGCTTTAAATCAAAGTTCCCATCATCTCCTCCACAAGGTCAATTAATTTGTTGTGAAGGCTCACAGAAGTCATGGAAACACTTACTTACATTTATTGGCTGAAAAAAAAAATTTTTTTCATTTATTTTGTACTACTAGGGTCTTGCTATGTTGCCCAAACTGGTCTCGAACTCCTGGCCTCAAGCCATCCTTCTGCCTGGGCCTCCCAAAGCACTGGGGTTACAAGTGAGCCACAGTGCCCCACCCATTTACTGTTTTTTAATCCAGTGTATTAGAGGGGATACTGATGAACACGAGATGGAAATGGATAGGACAAGGTACAGGAAGGAGAACACAGAGCTTCCATGCCCTCTCTTGGCCAGCCACCTCCCAGCACCTACACATGTCAGCAAACCAGAAACTCTTCAAATCTCATTGTTCAAGAGTCTTTGCTAGAGTCTGATCTTCAGCCCCCTTTGGCCTCCACTTTCCTGGTGGTTGGTGGGTGGGGTTGAAAGTTCCAACCCTCTAATCTTCTAATCACTGGGTCTTTCAAGACCAACCCCATCCTGAGACTAGCTAGGGGTCCCACCCTAAGTCACTTCATTAACATAAACTCAGTTGTGCTAATAAGGGCTTCTTATCATAACAATAGATACTCATTGCTTGGGATATTCTGAGAGTTTAAGCTTTGTGAGGAACCAGGGACTAAATACATTTCATATTATGGCACAGTATCTCAATTATTGCCCTCCATTGATTAATGGACTATTTTCCTTTTCTTTCCTTTTTTTTTTTTTTTGAGACAGAGTCTTGCTCTGTTGCCCAGGCTGGAGGGCAGTGGCATGATCTTGGTTCACTGCAACCTTCAAGCAATTCTCCTGCCTCAGCCTCCCAAATAGCTGGGATTACAGGTGTGTGCCACCACGCTCAGCTAATTTTTAGTAGAGATAGGGTTTCACCATCTGGTGAGGTGGTCTCGAACTCCCGACTTCAAGTGATCCACCTGCGTGTATCTCCCACAGTCCACCAAACCAGCCCTTATTTTCTTTCTCTACTTAAAAAGTTGTCTCCCTGGACCTTTTTTTAGTTCATGAACATGATGACTGAGTGTTCACACTCTTGTGTGAGATGTGCCAACCTTGAACCTTGTTATAACACTGGCACATTACTCATCTGATCTGAGAAAAAAAGAAAAAGAAAAAAAAAAATGAAAAAAAAAGTCATCTCCCCAAGGGTAGGAATCATGTTGTCTATTTACTGATATTTTGTTTAGTACAAGCAAAAGCTGATCCCACGGACCCTCAATAAATATTTATAGGCTGATTAACTAAACATAAAATATTATTGGTAGGCATCTGTCTCTAAAAAATCATTCTGGGGGCCGGGTGCGGTGGCTCATGCCTATAATCCCAGCACTTTGGGAGGCTGAGATGGGTGGATCACGAGGTCAGGAGTTCAAGACCAACCTGGCCAAGATGGTGATACCTCATCTCTATAAAAAAATAAAAATAAAAATAAATAAAATTAATTAATTAATTAAAAATCATTCTGGGAAGAAAAGTTTTTTTAAAGGATCTAAGTTTCTTTGAAATTTGGTGAAGAAATGTGTGCCCTATATATTTCTTAAAAACCTCAAATTAATCCATAATAAAATGTTAATTGCACTTCACACAAAACATGACCCTTCAACCTTGTTCCAACCCATCCATTAGTAGGAAGCCAGTGTCATGGGCCAGATCTTAAACAGTTTTGTTGCTACCACATCATAGACCTCTGGATTCAAAAGTCAAACAGAAAAATATGCTTTTGGTGTTGTTATCATCACCAGTGAGAGCCATGGTGGGAGGAAGAATAGCCTCATTCTCTTCGCCTGCTTATACAAGGGCTATTTACCATGTTGATAGTCCTTTCATCCCTGCCAAGAAAGTCACAATATCCCTTTTATTAATCCCTCACCACAGGCACCATGTAATGCATAGGAATACTATTGGCCCTGAGGAACAACGTGAATGCCCTCAGAAGACACAGGGAACTTATGTGAGGGTCTTGACTACCCTAAGATAAACAGTGAGAGCTAGAGCTCCAAAATCAAAGCTCTGTTGTCCTGTGTAGAACTCTGGGAAATGCTATGAAGGCCTTCCTTCAGTAAAGTCTATAAACATTTTTCACCAGCCATCACTTTAGGCTTATGGTCCAGCAATAGTGAAAATCAAACCAGTCCAACAATCCATATTTATTGAGTGCCTCGTAATGCTAGGCACTGTCTAGACAAGGGGTGTACAGCAGTGAAACTGACAGACTGGACTCTCTCACAGGGCTTTGAGTCTTAAGAGTGGCCTATTGAGGCCAGGTGTGGTGGCTCACGCCTGTAATCCCAGCATTTTGGGAGGCCGAGGCGGGCAGATCACAAGGTCAGGAGATCGAGACCATCTTGGCCAACATGGTGAAACCCTGTCTCTATTAAAAAAAAAAAAATTAGCTGGGTGTGGTGACAAGTTCCTGTAGTCCCAGCTACTCAGGAGGTTGAGACAGGAGAATTTCCTGAACCTGGGAGACAGAGGAGATTATACCACTGCACTTCATCCTGGGCAACAAAGCAAGACTCAGTCTCAAAAAAAAAAAAGAATGCTCATATTGGGGGAAAATCTATGCTTAAAATATTTTTACAGATAGGAACAGGCAAGCAGAAACATCGAAAACCACTGGATGACAGACAGGACTATTTGAACTTTCCTAAACATGCCAGGCTATTTCATACCTTCAAGTCTTTCTACCTCCTCCTGTCTCTGCTTGGTGTTCCTTTCCTCCTGCACTGCACTCCTAGTAAACACACCTCTGGATTCAAAAGTCACCTGCTGGAGGAAGTCTTGGCCATCTCACTGTCCCAGGCAGTCTGTCATTCCATCCGGAGCTTCCACTGCACCTTGCACCATCCCTCTATTGCAGAAATTCTCATGCTGGGTTGTAATTGTCCACATTTCTATCTCTGGCTGTAGCTTTCTGGAATCTTATGCTGTGAGCTTCTTGGGGACAAGATTCTAATGGTTTTCATACTGCCATCAAGAACTAGCACAGGGTCTGGCACATAAGAGATTCTCACAGTTTAAGTAAAAGGTGTATTCAGTGGCTGGGCATGGTGGCTCACACCTGTAATCTCAGCACTTTGGGAGGCCAAGGCAGGAGGATTGCTTGAGGACAAAAGTTCAAAACCAGCCTGGGCAACATAGTGAGACTCTCTCTCTACAAAAAAAGAAAAAAAAAATACAAAAACTAGCCAAGCATGGTGGCATGTGCCTGTAGTCCTAGCTACTTGGGGGACTGAGGTGAAAGGACCACTTGAACCTAGGAGTTTCAGGCTAGAGTGAGCTACAGTCACTCCACTGCACTCCAATTTGGGCAATAGAGCAAGACTCTGGTCTCTTAAAAATAAAAATAAAGGCCAGGCATGGTGGCTCATGCCTGTAATTCCAGCACTTTGGGAAGCCAAGGCAGGTGGATCACCTGAAGTCAGGAGTTCAAGATCAGCCTGGCCAACATGGCGAAACTCTGTCTCTACTGAAAATACAAAAATTAGCCAGGTGTGGTGGCCAGTGCCTATAATCCCAGCTACTCACGAGGCTGACGCAGGAGAATCACTTGAACCCAGGAGGTGGAGGTTGCAGTGAACCGAGATCACTCCATTGTACTCCAGCCTGAGCGTCAGAGCAAGGCTCAGTCTCAAAAAACAAACAAACAAAAAACCCTAGTTTTTTTTTTACCTCACCCAGCCAATAAATATTACTTGAACTCCTACTTCACTGTCCACTGGGCACTGTGCCAGGCACTGGGCATGGAGTGGTAAAAAGACACACATAGACCCTGCTCTCATGGAGCATACAATTTTAGTTAATTTCACCTACCTTGTCTCCAAATGTACAGGTTCTTTCATGTCTAAAAACCCTGAAATTTAATGATTTACTCTAAAACTCCAAAACGGCATGACCCTCAAGATATCCTCTCCAATTTTGCATATTTTTTAAAAATTCCCCTTGAACACATAAAAACTATACAACTTAATTTTAGCTGAAAATAATTCCTCATTCAACTTAAGAAATCTGCATGTTAAGATTTCAAACATATTTCTTTACTTTAGCTCTTAGCGTCACTATAAACTACTTCAGTTGTCCTCTTAGGAGCATAAGCATTAGAAAGCTATGTGGACTTGGAGGCAAAAATTCCCAAATCTGCCAGGCATGGTGGCTCACAGGCCTGTAATCCCAGCACTTGGGAGGCCCAGGCAGGTGGATCACCTGAGGTCGGGAGTTTGAGACCAGCCTGACCAACACAGGGAAACCCTGTCTCTACTGAAAATACAAAATTAGCCAGGTGTGGTGGTACACACCTGTAGTCCCAGCTACTCAGGAGGCTAAGACAGGAGAATCACTTGAACCAGGGAGGAAGAGGCTGCAGTGAGCTGAGATAACGATATTGCACTCCAGCCTAAGTAAGACAAAGTGAGATTCCATCTCAAAAAAAAAAAAAGAAATCCTAAATCCTAAATCTGAGCGCTGTCTCCATCAATTAGTCCTGTGTGCCCATGGCCAAGTCACTTAGTTTCTCTCTGAGCTCCATTTCTTTTGCCACTTAGCAAATTTTTATTCCACATCTACCAGGTACCCATCTTTGTGCCAAATCCTGGGGACACACATTGATCAAGGAGTATTACAAAATTTCATGTAAAGCTTTTCATCTCTAAACTGGGAGCCCATATAATCGCTTAGGTTCCTCTCTGCTCATAGGACTAAGGGTCAGTAGAATGCTGGGGATCAATAGAATGATGTACATAAAATCTCTTTCTAAAATATAAAATGCTGTTTAAATGTTAGTGGATGTTCATAATATGTATCACAGACACTTAGCACAAAACTAAAATCAGGCTGGGCGCGGTGGCTCACGCCTGTAATCCCAGCACTTAGTGAGGCTGAGGCGGGTGGATCACGAGGTTGGGAGTTTGAGATCAGACTGGCCAATATGGCAAAACCCCATCTCTACTAAAAATACAAAAAATTAGCTGGGCATAGTGGTGCACGCCTGTAATCCCAGCTGCTTGGGAGGATGAGGCAGGAGAATTGCTTGAACACGGAAGGCAGAGGTTGTAGTGAGCTGAGATTGTGCCACTGCACTCCAGCCTGGGCCCCAAAGGAAGACTCACTCTGTCTCAGAAAAAAAACCCAAAAACCTAAAATCAAGAAAAGGAAAACTGAAAATGTTTTAAAAGAATAAAAAAGAAATAAAATACAATAAAAGGAAAACTGTTAATAGAAATAGTGGAAATTCCTTATATTTTCATCTCACCCAGCAAGTGTTCTTTGTGATTCTACAGACCAACAGCTAACAGTACGACCTGCGTCCATGGCTTCAGAAAGCACTCGAGCCATCAACTAATCACTGCTGTGAATCCATGGGGGTGAAATTATCATGTATTTCTAACAGCATCAGAGAGAACTAAAAATATTAATATGTTTGTGTATCTTCTCACCTGCCATTACATAATCAGCTGATTCCGAAGTGGGAGTTTGTGTTTGTACCTAAATATTTAGCAGTTTCAATAGCATACTGTGGCGACAGACTAAAACATAAAAAGACCAATAGAAAGTTAATTGGCTCATGAGAGAATTGCATAAATATCCTTGTCCATGAATAGATCTGAAACTGCAAACAACCAAATGAAATGAATTAAGTACAAACACACTGCTTCTTACTCCCAGTGTGAATTCCAAAGCACAGAGAGGGTCAATTCTTCAAATCTCTGAGTTTTCCTTCTTTCAAAAGAGGAAATGGGAGAATGAAATTTCAATGCTTCAAAACTAAAAGCAATTTCACTTTCCACTAGAGATCAATCAACATGCATTTCACATTTATATATATTCTTCTCTACCCCTAGAAGAGTGAAGATGCTGTGAGAGTTGCAAAAACAGAATAACATTCAGCCATTTATACAACAAATGTAGTTAGAAGTCAAACATTTTTGGGTATTAGAGTTCATACAACTCTGAGGGATAGGATGATTATTCTATACCAAGCAGAATTAGCCTTCGCTTATGCCTTGTAGCAGGCAATCAGTCTATACAAATAGCTCTGTCTTTTTGCTTTTGGGGGGGGAAAAAGGTGCAAGGTCCAGGTGAAAATTCACACCTGTAATCCTAGCACTTTGGGAGGCTGAGGTGGGAGGATCACTTGAGCCCAGGAGTTCCAGATCAACCTGGGCAACATAGTGAGACCTTGTCATTGAAAAACAAAATAAAAAATGAGCCAGAGGCTGGTCCACGCCTATAATCCCAGCAATTTGGGAGGCCAAGGCAGGAGAATCACCTGAGGTCGAGAGTTCGAGACCAGCCTGACCAACATGTAGAAACCCTGTCTCTACTAAAAATACAAAATTAGCCAGGCATGGTGGTGCATGCCCGTAATCCTAGCTACTTCGGAGGCTGAGGCAGGAGAATGGCTTGAACCTGGGAGGTGAAGATTGCGGTGAGCCAAGATCGCACCATTGCACTCCAGTCTGGGCAATAAGAGTGAAACTCTGTCTCAAAAAAAAAAAAAAAAAAAAGTGCCAGGGGTGGTGGCACATGCCTGTAGTCCTAGCTACTCAGGAGCCTTAGGTGGTAGAATCACTTAAGCCCAGGGGGTCAAGGCTGCAGTGAGCTATGATCATGCCACCGCACTCCAGCCTAGGCAACAGTATGAGACCCTGTCTCAAACAAAAAAAAAAAGTGGGGAGAGGTGTAATAGACATCTATAATTTTTGTCACAGAGTTTATATTTACCCCATTCTTGGTACTAATTTATGTGTTAATTATAGTTTTTTGACTACAAGAAACAGGAACCAATTCTGGCTAATTTAAGCAAAGAGGTATTTTACTGAAAGGATACAGAGGTCTTACAAAGTCAAGGGAAGGCTTAAAAACCAAGCTCAGAAAAACGTGACTGTATAACCGTTACTCTGCTCAGGAGTCTCATGAGGGAAGCACAGGAACTGCTAGAAGGATTTAAAATTAAATAGGTAAGAGATTTCCAGAGACATTTAAGAACTTCTAGATGATGAAGACTGCATGATCTTGAAATAGGTTTGCAAGTTTCTCTGAGCTATGTAGTGATTCATGGAATACACATTATGGTTGTCTCATAACAGATTGTGATTTTTTAAAAAATGTTTTACAAAACAAAAACCATTCCAATTGCCAATGCCAGAAAACTCATCTCAGAAAGCAGATACTTTATTTAACTGAAAATTTTGACTACCAATGTAAATACACATAGATGCTTGCACAGTAATTTAAGGCATTAACCTGTGTAAGTCTATATTTAGCATCTGAATGAATGTATGCATGCTTTTCGAGTCCAACTGATAAACAACATTTCCTGCTTAAAGATATGAAAATGAATGGAAAGAGTACGTAATTCCTTCTTCGGGTTTTATTCAGCTCCTAGATAAAATCTTGAGACAACAAGAATTAAAAGACATGGAAAGAGACTCCAGCCCTAGTAAAGTGCAATCCAGATAAATAATAAGAGGTTTCTAAAGCAATTTCTTGTCTGATAACATGAGGAAGTCTGATACCATCAACAAAAACAAGCAGCTGATAAATATATGACAAAATGAAGAAATCGTTCTCTTACAGGATAGGGAAAAGCTGATGAATAGTATGACTTTTTACTTACAATACTACTTCTAAATTTATAGTGGCTGACAGAGGGTTCACCAAAAGAGATGGGAGAAAATTAACTCAACATTTCATATTTGGCTAAAATAACAATACATGTGGTCTCATATGAATTTTACCAAAAGGAATATGGGCTTTTGGCACAGACTGCACAGAGGGAACCCATTAGTCCTTAGCGGCATAAACATTATTAATGACATATTCTGTATCAATGAAATAAGCGTTGGCTGGGTGTGCTGGCTCGCGCCTGTAACCCCAGTACTTTGGGAGGCCGAGGAGGGTGGATCGATCACCTGAGCTCAGGAGTTCGTCCAGCCTGGGCAACATGGTGAGACCCTGTCTCTACAAAAAATACAAAAAAAAAAAAAATTAGCCAGGTGTGGTGGCTTATGCCTTGATTCCAGCTACTTAGGAGGCTGAGGTAGGAGAATCACTTGAACCTGGGAGGCAGAGGTTGTAGTGAGCTGAGATCACACCACTGCACTCCAGCCTGGGCATCAAAGCTAGACTCTATCTCAAAAAACAAAAACAAAAAAATAAAGAAATAAGGGTTAGGCATTTATGCTGAGGGGAAAAACATTAGAAAGCCAATGGTTTAGGGTTCTATATGGCTAATTATTTAAGTAATTTTTTGTTTTCTATCTTCATTTCATAATTGAAAAAAAGGTACTTCCTGAATGTTAACTGAGTCATGTTGACCTATTTACTACTGTGAATAGCAGAAGCAGCTAACAATGAGTGTTTCCCACATGATAGGCCTCATTCTAATAACTCTAAATGCATGTACCTCAAGCACCCCTTTTATTCTTATTTTATAGAACAGGAAACAGGCCAGGCAGGGCGGCTTGCACCCATAATTCCAGCACTTTGGGATGCCAAGGCAGGCAGATCAAACAGGTCCTATTTTCCACCAAATCTCAAGGTCTCGTGTGAAAAAATTCAGTTTTAGACATAAAATTCTTGCCTTATCCATTCCTACAAAGAAAGTGTGAGGGTCTTGAATCAATTGTCCAGGGCTTACAGAAATTGAGAAATATCTTGAAAAGCTCTTAAACTACAATATACCAAATAATTTTTGGAATATGTTTTAATGTTCTTTGCATAAGATTCTGTTGGGTAATCTAACCCTTATGTGTAAAACACATCCATGCTGAGGACATCCATTTTCCTAGAGTTTCATGTCATAGAAAGCAGCCATAAGTTTCCTTCAAGAACCTAAAATATAGCCAGTTATATGCATATTCTAGAACTTCAAATATTTTTAGTTAATCAATAATCCATAGTGATATCTTCTTATATGTGTACACATACATATACACAATCAGTATGTTGTCTGGTAATTAGGCATACATAATAGTATTAATAATTATTCATACAACCAACCCAAGTTTTTGTAGCTTTTATTAATAAATATTTCATTTGTGATGTATTAATGTTGTTATTAATCATTTTCACACATGTAGTTGACACAATTAGTATCACCTATGTAAGTTTAATTTTGCCCAACACAGACACAAATATTCAAAGATAAGTTAAGGCCAGGCACGGTGGCTCACACCTGTAATCCCCACACTTTGGGAGGCCAAGTGGGGGCATGGATCACTTGAGGTCAGGAGTTCGAGACCACCCTGGCCAACATGATGAAACCTCGTCTCTACTAAAAACACAAAAATTAGCCAGACATAGTGGCACGTGGCTGTAATCCCGGCTACTTGGGAGGCTGAGGCAGGAGAATCACTTGAACCCAGGAGGTAGAGGTTGCAGTGAGCTGAAATGGCGTCACGGCACTCCAGCCTGGGCAACAGAGCAAGACTTCGTCTTAAACAAACAAACAAAAACAAAGAAACAAAGAGAAGTGAAAGTTCCAAGGTCCAAGCTCCATGTGCACAATAGCTGGGGCATCTCTGCCTCTGACCAACACGCTCCAACAGCTTAGAGCTGTTGACCTTTGTAGGGAAGCTGTGGAGCTGCAATCCCAGCTCCCATCTGCTCACCTTGGCACCCTGGACAAGTTTCTTAATCTCTCTAAGCCTTTGCATTCTCATCTCTTAAATGGGGCTAATGATACTTACTCAAAGTTTAAAAGACACAGTTGAAGTAAACTGCATGCCACTACCAGGCACACAGTATGGTTCAATAAACACTGGTTTCCATTTTTATTCTTGTTGTTACTATTTATTGAGAAGGTTGAAAGAAAATCAACATAACACAAAATTGATAAATACTGCAAAAAATAGCATCATAACAAAATTTACAACCTACTCCCAAGGAATAAATTAGCCGTGTATCTTGGCAGACATGAAATAGAGTGTTAAAAAGTGTTAAAAAAAAAACAAACCCTAGTTTAAACTTTGATCTAAACTTCCTTATCTAATAAGATAAGGTAAAGTTTAAAGTCCTCATTTCAAAACATTGGTGCAAGTCAAAATGCACTTGTACCGTGGAAATCATTGATGCCTCCTCTTGGATTTTAAGCAGGGAATCTCTGGATATATAAATGAAGAGGACACTGTAGCTCACCTTGGAAAGTGCACAGGCCTGCCAGCTGTGGAGGGACCCAGGGAATTTGTGGATGTGACCTCAGAGGCTCAGCTTGATCTGCTGGGCAGTGAGTGGGCTGGGACTAGTAGCCTGGCCTTTCCACAGCAAGAGAGGCTGCAGCTTCAACCAAGACCCCAAGACTTCCAGGCACAGAGCAGCTACTCTTTCCCAGCTCAGTCTCTTCTTTGCCTGAGTTCAAAATATCTGTCCTCCAGAAATAAAGCCATTCAGCCATTCTCATGCTTACACTATAGAAAGGTCGAGTAGCAGAGGGATCCGGTACCCCATGAGGAACAGAAATGCAGCTTGGCCAGACAGCTTGGTGTACGTCCCAACTCACTGTAGGATAATAAGAGGACAGAGGACCATGCATTCCTTCTTGCTGACCCTTTGCATTTATGGGTGCCCAGTTAAGCTGTTCCTTAATCTACACCATAAAATGTTGTGGCATTCACCTTTATCTACGTCAACACACAAAGGGGACAAAAATGCACAAGGTGTGGACCCTTTGATGAAAGTCTATACCAGGTACTAAGACCCTTTGATGGAAGTCTCTACCAGGTACTAAAAGCCCTTCCTTTAAGTCACTAGAGTAATGAGTTCAGCAATTACAGCTGTACTTCTCTTCCAGGTTTCAACTTTGGCTTATATTTTCCATTCCTAGGAGTCTGAAGGAGACGGGGAGACAGGCCTGCAATCACCTTGACCCTCATCCAGGGAAATTATCTCTTCAAGTAGAAATCATCTGCCCTGTGAGAAAAACGTACCTCACTTTGACAGCTTTCTACTGTGGAAAGCATTTCAGGTCACACAGATAAGATTCTCAAAGCCACATGGCCTCATGTGGTACAAATGTCTGCCTTCTAATGTATGCAAATTTTAGGTGACAAACTGCATTTTTCAGATATAACCTTTGAAAAAGATTCTGAAAAGAACCTAGGGTAGTTATAAATAAGCACTGTCTTTGTTACATACTATACTGAACTTTCCATGAAAGTCCAATTCCCAGGACTCTCCAGGCATATTAACTAACTGCCGCTATGTTCTCTTAATAATAGTGAATTCAATTATGAACTTTTACGAACTATTAGAGGCCGGGTGCAGTGGCTTACACTCCAGGCATAATCCCAACACTCTGGGAGGCCGAGGCAGGAGGATCACTTGAGCCCAGGAGTTTGAGACCAGCCTGGACATAGTGAGACCCTGTCCCTACAAAAAAAATGTTTTTTTTAATTAGCTGGGTGTGCTGGTGTGCACCTATAGTTCCAGCTACTCAAGGGGGAGCTAAGGTGGGAGGATTGCTTGAGCCCAGGAGGCCAAGACTGCAGTGAGCCATCGTCACACCACTGCATTTCAGCCTGGCAACAAAGGAAGAGCTTGTATCAAAAAAGAAACCAACTATTAGGATAATAAAATTTCCTTCCACATAAACTGTTAATAAAGATTGCAGGCTGAGAGTAGTGGCTCACACCTGTAATCCCAGCACTTTGGGAGGCTGAGGCAGGTGGATCACTTGAGGTCAGGAGTTCAAGACAAGCCTGGCCAACATGGTGAAACCCCATCTCTACTAAAAATACAAAAATTAGCTGGGTGTGGTTGTGGGTGCCTATAATCCCAGCTACCCAGGAGGCTGAGGCAGGAGAATTGCTGGAACCGGGAGACAGAGGCTGCAGTGAGCCAAGATTGCAAGACTCCGTCTTAAAAAAAAAAAAAGATTACAATGATATCCCTGAATGTATACAGTCATAATTAGTATGGCTACAATGGTGGTGGTGACCTTCCCCTCAACACCTGTCTATTTAGAAACTTACAAAGAAGGAACAGAGTTCTGGCCACTGTAAGTTTTCTCTGGCAGAGACTGGAGAAATCAGTGGAAGAACACTGGTAGGGTAGGGGAGTTACAGGTAGCAGAGAGGTGTTCTTAATCTCAAGAACTTATGAAGACGAAATCCTTTTTTTTTTTTTTTTTTTTTTTTTGAGTCAGAGTCTCTCTGTCACCCAGGCTAGAATGCACTCAGATCTCAGCATACTGCAACCCCTACCACCTGGATTCAAGAAATTCTCCCACTTTAGTCTCTCGAGTAGCTGGGGTTACAGGCACCCACCACCACATCCACTAAGTTTTGTATCTTTGGTAGACACAGGGTTTTCCCATGTTGGCCAAGTTGGTCTCAAACTCCTGACCTCAAGTGATCTGCCCACCTCGGTCTTCCAAGGAACTGGGATTACAGGCGCGAGCCACCACGCCTGGCCTGGGAGATTCATCCACCAGTTCCATGCACTCTCAGTAAGTCTTCAACAAGGAAATCATAAACTACAGATAGATAGGAACAATATGGGAACCAAAAATGCCCAGATAATCCCCAAATTCTCACATATTTCAAACTCCTCCCTAAATAAAAATTTTCCAGAACTGCTGACAAGTAGCCAAACCAAATCCCTCTCCTTCTCTGTGTTTCCCTTTAGAGAAAGAAATGATCTAGCAGCCAAATAACCACCAAAAGCAAAGGAAGACAATTGAAGAGATTCCCTCTGGTTAATTGAGCCTGTAAATAATGAAATAACTTTTTGTCCCATGATAAACAAAATGGCTCAATAAATCCTGGTGCATTGGGATAGTGGTTTCTAAAGAATTCCCAACCCTAACCACTATACCTTCACTTGACAGATGTAATGATAAATTATAATAAAGTCCTTAGTAATCAGACTCTGCTCTTCTTGGCTTAAAGCTCTCATTAGCACAGACTCAGCAAATGGTGAACATGTAGACAAATGTGTTGGCTCCAAGCCCAGCTTCTCGTATTTCATGGATGCTTCTCAATGGGTTTAACTGGAGCTTCTCTCTTTTGTAGTCAACACAGGCATAAGAAAATCATGCTTTTCATACCACAGTTCCTTGTCAGTACTTGAGTACAAAAGGTTTGCTGCATGTGGACACGTGCTACCCATTTCATACATTAAAAGGCTAAATTCATACGCATTATCTGAGCACAAAACCACTTTTATTTGGATTCATTCCTCTTATTTATGTTTATAATAAGATGCAGTACAAAATCAGTGTCAAAGTTACTGTTGTAATGTCAATGCAACGAGATACTGAGGCAGAAGCTTAAATCTTATTGACAGTAGAGAAAATAATTGCCACCTTGATAATCAAAGCACTTTGGGAGACCAAGGTGGGCAGATCACCTGAGGTCAGGAGTTTGAGACTAGCCTGGCCAACATGGCAAAACCCTGTCTCCACTAAGAATACAAAAATTAGCCGGGTGTGGTGGCACACACCTGTAGTCCCAGCTACTTGGAGGCTGAAGTGGGAGAATCTCTTGCACCCAGGAGGCGGGGGTTGCAGTGAGCCGAGATTGCACCCTGCACTCAGCCTGGGTGACACAGCTGGACTCTGTATTAAAAATATATATACATATATCTCCAATTTGCAGTTTGTAGAAAATGGAGGTTGGGAGAATGATAAAATATATTGAAACACATGACCTGAAAGACCTTTTCTCAGTTGAGTTATGCAAGTAAAGAACATTTTGCAGTTTTCCCAGAAGTCTGCATTTAATCATTCCTTAAGTAGCTTTGCTTATACAAAGAGATGACTTTTATACAGCTTTGGCTGGGACTCTCTCTGGGTGGAGGTGTTTCTTGGAAAGACATCAAAACTCAAGTAATACAAAAATCATTCCATGAAAGTTGAATATAAGCCAATTGCCACTTCAGTCATATGTTGAGAGCTCTATTTTACTTTATTACTAAGCAAATCTTTGTGGGGCGGCAGGTGGGAGGCATGACTTCCAAGTAAGGGAATGGTTTGGGGTGAAGGACTGAGCATGATCAACAGGCAATCCTCATGGTGAGGAGGTTTACAGGGACAATTACATTGTAAGTAGTGAGGAACAAATACATGCTAATGTCTCCCAATTTTCTCCAGTCTGTATCTTTTTCTGTGGAACATTTTCTTCAACCAGTAAAGGACATCGCTGTCTCTTGATATCTAGTGAGTCTGTGAGTTAGGGTGATTCAAAACGATCAGGGTTGAAGACTTCTATTGATGGTGAATGGCAGGCAGCCCTTTCTTCAGTCTTATTGCTGCGGGTGGCCATTATATCACTACAAAAGAAGTCCTCATGAAGACATCGTGAATGCTCAGAGTGGAATAATGGAAATTTAAGAGAAATGGACCTGAAATTTTGATCAAACCTCACCTGAAGTGTGCGTGTGTGTGTGTGTGTGTGTGTGTGTGTGTGTGTTTTGAGACAGAGTCTCATTCTTGTTGCCCAGGCTGGAATGCAATGGTGTAATCTTGTCTTACTGCAACCTCAGCCTCCTGGGTTCAAGCTAGTCTCCTGCCTTAGCCTCCTGAGTAGCTGGGATTACATGCAGGTGCCACCACGCCTGGCTAATTTTGTATTTTTAGTAGAGAAAGGGTTTCTCCATGGTGGTCAAGCTGATCTTGAACTCCCAACCTCAGGTGATCTGCCCATCTCGTCCTCTCAAAGTGCTGGGGTTACAGGCATGAGTCACTGCGCCCATCCCCTCACCTGAAATTTAATGTTACATAAGCTTAAGAAATCCCCCTTATTGTTTAAACCACTGTATATATTGCCTTTTTGAATTAGTACCTAAATTCATACGACTGTTTCCCCTTCCCATGCTGCTCAGACAGTGACCTGAAGGCAAGGAGAATACGCCTTAATTCTTGATATGTTACAGGGCTACTTCCACAGCTGTATGTATGTATTCTGAGAGGCCTGGATTCAAAACCAATAAACCAAGCTCCCATACTTAACATGCATGTGACTATGGCAGGTTGCTTATGCCTTGGTTTCTTCCATTTTAAAATGGAGGTAATAAACTTATTGTAATAATTCAAGGAAATAATATACATATAAAAGCATACAACAGGACATGACACTTTGCTATCACTGTGATTAACAAATGACTGAATTGTTATAGTTTTTCAAAACTCACATATAGGCCAGGTGCAGTGGCTCATGCCTATAATCCCGGCACTTTGGGAGGCCAAGGTGGATGGATTACCTGAGGTCAGGGGGTCAAGACCAGCCTAGCCAACATGGTGAAACCCCAGCTCTACTAAAAATACAAAAATTAGCCAAGTGTGGTAGCAGGCACGTGTAATCCCAGCTACTAAGGAGGCTGAGCCAGGAGAATTGCTTGAACCTGGGAGGTGGAGGTTGTAGTGAGCTGAGATCACATCATGGCACTCCAGCCTGGGTGACAGAGTGACACCCTGTTTAAAAAAAAAAATTCACACATAAAAATAGAACTATAGAGAAATGGTTATGTGTCTGTTTCTTGCATCAAAAGCATTAAAAATATCTGGACAGAGGTTTGGGTTGCATAGAAGTTCAATTGCCTTACTCAATACTCATGAAATGGTATATTTTATTCTATATACAGTTTATCTCTGGGAAAAAAAAAGAACCAAAAGCCAATAGTGAATACTAGTTAGTACACTGATGGCTGAAGGTTTTAGGAAAAGTGTATTATTGTCTACAACTTACTCTGAAATACTTTCCAAAAAAGATGAACTAATTGATGGATGGATAAAGGGAGAGCTAGATGGGTAGTTATGTGATAAAGCAATATAGTAAAATGTTAATTGTGGAATCTTAAGTGGTAGACATGAGTGTTCACTGTAAAATTCCTTAAACTCTTCTCTACATTTGAAATTTTTCATCGTACAATGTTAGAGGAAAAAGCTCTAGTTCACTCTTACTGCTTATACTTGGATGTCCTTAAATACTCTGTGATGACTTCTGGATCTTCAAGTATGGCAAGAGAAAAGTTCCTTATTATGGCGTCAAGGCATGCTGCTCCTCTCTCATGATAATTTAGGCTATGCTCACTGTGTATAAAAGTAGAATTTGTTTCTACCGTTGGAATTTATTTTATCGATGACTGGTTTGTAGAATAGATCGGCAATGTGGAGGAAAATGAGTCAGAGTCAAACATTAGGTCATTCCCTCAAAATCACATTCCTAAACAGCTTTGTTATTGTCAGTTCCTCAGAACAAAATAGGAAGAGCTTTGGTAAAGTCTTATTCTATCAACCACACTATAACTTGAGATGATTAAGGGGTACTTCACACTTCAATGTAAAACACAGTCATATCCCAGTACAGGGAATATACCCTGCTTTTGGCAGTGAATATATCCCGTGTACGTCCTTTTCATTTACAGGAAAGTTAAAGAGGGCCAGGCACGGTGGCTCACGCCTATAATCCCAGCACTTTGGAAGGCTGAGGTGGGCAGATCGCGAGGTCTAGAGATCAAGACCAACTGGCCAACCCCATCTCTACCAAAATTACAAAAATAAGCTGGGCATGGTGGTCCATTTCTGTAGTCTCAGCTACTTGGGAGTATCACTTGAACTTGGGAGGCAGAGGTTGCAGTGAGCCAAGATCACGCCCCTACACTCCAGAATGGGCAACGGAGTGAGACTCTATCTCAAAAAGAAAAGAAAAGTTAAAGAGTAAAAAACAAGGACAGGGTCCAAGTTTATTCCATTTTCCTTTCCTCCTGGGAAAGGAGAAAGAAACTAAGAAGCAAAACAATAGTTCCTTGAGTCAAGAAATTCAGGCCAGGAATGGTAGCTCACATCTGTAATCCAAGGTGGGTGAATTGCCTGAGTTCAGAATTTCAAGACCAGCCTGGACAACATGGTGAAACACTGTCTCTAATAAAACACAAAAAATTAGCTAGGCATGGTGGTGAGCGCTTGGGGGCCTAGCCACTCAGGAAACTGAAGCATGAGAATTGGTTGAACCCTGGAGGCAGAGGTTGCAGTGAGCTGAGATCACGCCACCACACTCCAGCCTGGGTGACAGAGAGAGACTCTGTCTCCAAAAAAGAAAAACACAAAAAGAAATTTCCTCTTTACTACACTCATTATGTGTTTAGAAATAGGGCACAAACCTTATCTGTATGAGGAACTTGTATTTTAAGTAGCAAACTAAGTCAAGATTCTCAATAGAAACATGTGCTCAATCCTTTAACATGAAAAAAAAAGCCAATCCTTTAAAAGTAATTTTTTTCTTTGCAAATTTGCCTCTTCACATATTGGTTGTTCTTAAACCAGCACATATTCTTTATATCTACACTGACCCCATTCTACACTATCTTCTTTGCTTTCATACACCGCTCACCACTCACACCATATTCCTCCAGAATTTCAATATTTGTTAGATGTTGGTCCAACTTCATACATAATAAAATGCTACTGGCCAGGTGCAGTGGCTCATGCCTGTAATCCCAGCACTTTGGGAGGCTGAGGCAGGCAGATCATTTGAGGTCAAGAAGCTTGTGACCAGCCTGGCCAACATGGTGAAACCCCGTCTCTACTAAAAATACAAAAATTATCGAGGTATAGTCCCAGCTACTGGGGAGGCTGAGGCAGGAGAATCGCTTGGTCCCGGGAAGCAGAGGGTGCAATGGGCCAAGATCATGCCACTGCATTCCAGCCTGGGCAACAGAGTGAAACTGTCTAACTCTAACCTAACTCTAATGAAACTAGGATGACATGTAAGGAGAGAATGGCCATGGGAATGTTCATTTGTTTCTTACAACTGAAGTCAAGGTCAGAGTAGCTACTGAGCATACAGTGCTAGGACTAGTCCTTCTGAATCCTGCCTGCTCTGCACAGAAAGAACAGGGTTCAGTCCTCTGTAGCTGTAATAGTTTTACCACCCAAAGGAGAACCTCATGGAGCTGGATCGTCTAAACAAGGCCAAGACTTAGACACGTACTGGGCCAAGGCTTGACCAATACAGAGCTTCTGGATGAATATCAGAACCCAAGATCTACAGGTAAAAGTATCGCAGGGAGATGGGAGGACATAAGGATGGAAACAAATACACACAAACAAATCTGTAAGTAGCAGCCTGAGAGTAAGACTTGCGCCTGGAGCCTTCCTCAGCTGCTACCTACCTCCTCCTCTGCAGCTGCTGCAGGCCTCCCCAAGCTAGAGGCCATGACATGTGTTCCCTTTTTGCCACACCCTAGCAACAGCTGTTATCCGGAAGCTGGAAATACTGAAGGATTTCTTGTCTCATACTGCACGGTGTTTTTCCTCTTCTCATCTCCCCATCCAACCTTATAAACATTTTTAAAGCTACCCAAAAAGTGATTCTCTGCAGCCAGCCCTGATCAAAATAGCTCAAGTTGATCCTGAAGGTACCACCTTGCAAGCATGCTGTCTGTCCCACTAAATCCTCTCCCCAACTCCATCTTCACTGTGCCCCCCATATATCTAATGATCCATAAAAACAATCACTGACATAAACTTCTAAGTTTAGTTAAGGCCGATAATGCTCAGATTTGGTACCCACCTCTTCTCAGTACATAATGGAACACGGAGAAGTATAATCACCATGTGAAAAGAGGGACTGATTGTTCTTTCCTTTGTCATTTCCTAATCACTAAACTCATGGAAACCAACCACTTAAAAGCCACCAACGAAGGGGAAATGAACTGACTCAAATCAAAGCTAGAAAGAGCAGGACAGGAAGCTGGTGGCAGTGGCCTCTAATATCAGCACTTTGGGAGGCTAAGGTGGAAGGATGGCTGCAGTCCAGGAGTCTGAGATCAGCCTGGGCAACATGGCGAGACTCTGTCTCTACAAAAAATACAAAAATTAGCTACGTGTCCAGTTGTGATGGTGTGTTACCTGAGTCTCAGATACTTGGGAGGTCGAGGTGGGAGGATTACTAAAGCCTGGGACCCAGAGGTTCCAGTGAGCCAAGATCATGCCACTGCACCTGGGTGACAGAGTGAGACCCTGTCTTAAAAAAAAAAAAAAAAAAAAAGGCCGGGCATGGTGGCTCACACCTGTAATCCAAGCACTTTGGAGGCCAAGGCGGAAGGATCACCTGAGGTCAGGAGTTCAAGACCAGCCTGACCAACATGGTGAAACCCCGTCTTTAAAATAAATAAATTAATTAATTAATTAATTTAAAAGATATGACAATGTATTTCTTTTTCTAAAATTAAAAAAATTTTTTTAAATGAAAGGAAGAACAGAACAGGACAGAAGAATGACTTCCCTTCACCTTGCATTCTCCTTTTTTTTTTTTTTTAAAGGTTTATTTAACTTATTTTCAGGTTTATTGATTCCAAAGCTAATGGAAGCCATAACTTAAATATCAGCAATGGCCATTTAGAAAAGTAATTACAAGGCCAGGCACAGGGGCTCACACCTGTAATCCCAGCATTTTGGGAGTCTGAGGTGTCAGGAATACTTGAGGTCAGGAGTTTGAGACCAGCCCGGCCAACATGGAGAAACCCCATCTCTACTAAAAATACAAAAATTAGCCGGGCATGGTGGCGCACACCTGTAATCCCAGCTACTCAGGAGGCTAGGGCAGGAGAATCACTTGAACCTGGGAGGTGGAGGTTGCAGTGAGCCAAGATCGTACCACTGTAGTCTATGTGGGTGACAGAGTGAGACTCTGTCTCAAAATAAAATCCAAGAAACACTCTACATACATTAGGCTGTTGACCACTGACTCCAAATATAGGGATTCTCCATTGCCTAAAGCTTTTCTTTTTTAAAAATCTGTACTGACAGTAATTTCCTGACTCCAGGACATCTTCTCTGCTGTTTGGGGAATAAAACTGCAGTACTAGCTTCTGAGGGGACACCCCCTAAGACAACCAACCGTAAAGTTCCTTAGGTTCCTACTTGTATAAGATGAATTATTTCTCCTTTTCCTGTTGTTGATCCTCTAAATTCCTTATCTCATATTTGATTTATTATAGCTTGGTCTTTGGTTGAATGGCTGATTTTTATCTTTTTTTTTTGAGACAGAGTCTTGCTCTGTCTCCTAGGCTGGAGTGCAGTGGTGCCATCTCAGCTCACTGCAACCTCCGCCTCCCTGGATCAAGTAGCTGAGACCACAAGCACATGCCATTACACCTGGCTACTTTTTTTCTATTTTTAGTAGAGACAGGGTTTCACTTTGTTGGCCAGGCTGGTCTGGAACTCCCAACCTTAAGTGATCTGCCTGCCTCAGCCTCCCAGAGAGCTAGGATTACAGGCCTAACCCAGCATGTCCAGCCTGATTTTTACCTTTTTTCTGAACACTACATTAGCATTTGCAAAGTAAATTCAGGAAAGCAATTCAATATTTATTAAAGACGTTTTATTAAAAAGGCAATAGCAAGCCTGTAAGAGCTGAAAGGCAGCCTGTTATAGAAAAAAAGGTAAAGATGACAAACAATTTGAAAGAACTGCATTTCCTCCAACTTAGCTAACTAAAGTCATAGTCTAGTAAGTTGCTTTTAGGAAGCCAGCCTTAGTGATTGGATAAGATTGTTGTTTCGCACATTTCGTCTTGGTAGAAGAGCAAAAGTGAAATGATTAATGCATTTTCTCTTTTTAAGCATTCTCTTTTTGATACATTCTTAATTCTCCTCCCTACCCAACTCCTATTCTCACAGATGGCAAAATAGAACTGCAATTTATCTTCCCGTTAAAATCGTTACAAATACCCAATCAGTGGAGTCCAAATTCACTTTCAAAACCACATGTCGAGAAAGATTGAGTTTAATAGTGAATAGAGAAAGTGACAATCCTACTTTGTCAAAATATAAATACTCACAGGAATAAATTAGATTTTCCCCAACAGAGTGGAAAAACTACTTGTCTACTTTTTTGCTTACCAAAGTTGCCACACTAGAATGTAATATTCTCATATATGTGATTCTGTTTTAAAGAATGACTTCCGTTCACCTTGCATTCTCTTCTTTTTTTTTTTTTAAGGTTTATTTAACTTATTTTCAGGTTTATTGATTCCAAAGCTAATGGAAGCCATAACTTAAATATCAGCAATGGCCATTTAGAAAAGTAATTACAAGGCCGGGCACAGGGGCTCACACCTGTAATCCCAGCATTTTGGGAGTCTGAGGTGTCAGGAATACTTGAGGTCAGGAGTTTGAGACCAGCCCGGCCAACATGGAGAAACCCCATCTCTACTAAAAATACAAAAATTAGCCGGGCATGGTGGCACACACCTGTAATCCCAGCTACTCAGGAGGCTAGGGCAGGAGAATTACTTGAACCTGGGAGGCGGAGATTGTGGTGAGCCAAGTCATTTTTTTTTTAAACCCTCTTAAGTCACTAGCTGGGAACACTATTATAGTTTAGCATACTGCTTAAGAGCAGAAACTCTCAGCTCGACCATTTTCTGGCTGAATAATCTATGGCTTGTTGGTTTAAATAATCTTTTCCTCAATTTTTTAATCTACAAAATAAAAGTAATAAAGGCATCTACTACACAGAGTTGCTATGAAGATTAAAGCCATTAGTATATATAAAGTGCTTAGAAGAGTCCTTAGCAAAAAAAAAAAAAAAAAAAAGAAGAGTCCTTAGCAGGTAATAGGTGCCATATAAGTGTTATTATTATTATAATTGCTATCATTGCTGGAAAGAGAATAGTAATATTGTTGGACTTCTTTATTTTTATTTATTTATTTATTTTGAGACGGAGTCTCACTCTGTTGCCCAGGCTGGAGTGCAGTGGTGTGATCTCAGCTCACTGCAACTTCTGCCTCCTGGGTTCAAGCAATTCTCCTGCCTCAGCCTCCCGAGTAGCTGGGGACTACAGGTGCGTGCCACCATGCCCAGCTAATTTATGTATTTTTAGTAGAGATGGGGTTTCACCATGTTGGACAGGGTGGTCTCAAACTCCTGACCTTGTGATCCACCAGTCTCAGCCTCCTAAAGTGCTGGCATTACAGGCATGAGCCACTGCGCCTAGCCCTTTATTCCATTTTATTGCTGAATAATATTCCATTATATGGATATGCCACATTTTTTTAATCCATTTATCAGTTAATACATATTTGAGCTGTTTTCCATTTTTATTTATTTATTTATTTATTGAGACAGAGTCTTGCTCTGTCACCCAGGCTGGAGTGTCATAGTGTGATCTCAGCTCACTGTACTTTCTGCCTCCCAGGTTCAAGCGATTCTCGTGCCTCAGCCTCCCACATAGCTGAGGCTACAAGCGTGCACCACCACACCCAGCTAATTTTTGTATTTTTACTAGAGACAGGGTTTCTCCATGTTGTCCAGGCTGTTCTTGAACTCCTGACCTCAGGCGATCCACTCATCTCAGCCTCCCAAAGTGTTGGGATTAACAGGTGTGAGCCACTGCACCCAGCCCTATTTTTGATTATTACAAATACTGCTATGAACATTTGTGTACAAGTTTTTATGTATACATGTTTTCTCATTTCTCCTGTTACCTACCTAGAAGCAGAATTTCAAGGTCATATAATGACTCTATATTTAATATTTGAGGAGCCAACAATTTTTTTTTCGAAAGTGGCTATACCATTTTACATTCCCACGAAGCAGTGTATACGGGTTCTAATTCCTTCACATCCTCCCAAACACTTGTTATAACCATGCTGGGGTCTGTGACGTGGTATCCAAATGCATCTTTAAGATGCAAAAACAGAAATACATTGGGCAAGGAAGTAAAATCTTTTATGACAAGAGAAAGATGAAGGAAATTAAACAAAGGGTCCTGCAGTTAAGCTGAAAAAGGAACCAAGTGATATTTTTAGGTCTGTTAGTTCCTTGTTCTTATACAACCAATTGCCCTTTAGAAAGTGTCAGGATTGTGGAGCTAGCCTCCAATCTCACATCTGGAGGTTACGGTGGTCATAACAACACACTTCTTGCTTTATTGATTTATTTTACAAAGTTTCTTCCTGTATTGCACTCTATTTGATCCAATACCACAAATCTTCTGTGGGAAGATATTATTATTCCCATTCTGTAGGAAAGGGTGCTAAGAACTAGTGAGGTTAAGTGACTTGCTTAAGGGGGCATAGCTATAATTAAAGAAAGAAAAAGAAATGGATAGAACTGGGGCTCGAGGCCAAATTTTTTATTTCCAGTCCCAGTCCTTGGTTTCCTCTTATGTCCTCCACCTCATCTTTGATGACCCAGAATGTAATGTAAAGCAAGAAAAAGCAGAGGGGAACTGGGAGTGTGTGAAGCTCTTAGAGGCAGGAGGCTTGCACATTACAAAGCACTTACAATCCTGCAGAGAGAGGGCAGCTGCAGACAGAAGAACGCTTTGTGAAGTGACAATAATGACTGAACTCTCAACCCTCCAATAACTAGAAAACCAGGCATACGACCACTTTAATTTCTAAATTCTGCCTATTATACTACTCTGTACTAATAGAAGTATATCGAATACTTATAATATTCATTGAACTTCTTACTAAGCAGTTACTATGCGCTAGTTACAGTGCCAAAACAGTTGAGATTAAAAAAAAAATAGAGAGCAATGATTAAAATTTTCCAAAGTAGAATTAAATGGCTAATATTTACCAAGCCTTTTCTTGAAAGAGGAGTGTCATCAGAATAATATTCCATAGAAAAGGAAACTGAGGCAGAGAGGCTAAACGTATTGTCCTAAAGTTACAGAATAAATGGTGGAGGCAGAATAAGAACCCAGGCAGCCTTGTTCGATATCCTGTGCTCTTCACCACCACACAATCTTTCCTGCCAGATCTTGCTTGGCTGGAAGTCACACAGGGTGATGCAGAGAGACCAATAATCCTAATTAATTCCAGGAAGTATTTGTTGAATGCTCATTAATTCATGAAGCCCAGGGGCAAATTCTCACAACAACTATATGAAATACATTCATCTTCATTTTCTTTTTCAAATGTGGAAACAGAGACTCAGAGGAGTGAATTTACTTATCCCAGGTCAGAGAACTCTACCTTAGCTAATGTTGACCTGGTGCTTAATATGTATGTATCAGAAACTGTTCTAAGCACTAACTCACCTAATCCTCATTGTAACACTCTGAGGTAAATTCCATTATTATCCACCATTCTTCTTTTTTTTTTTTTTTAAGCAGAGTCTCACCCTCTGTCACCAGGCTGGAGTAGTGGCACGATCTGGGCTCACTGCACCTCCACCTCCCAGGCTCAAGCGAGTCTCCTGCCTCAGCTTCCTGAGCAACTGGGACTACAGGCGTGTGCCACCACGCCCAGCTAATTTCTGTATTTTTCATAGAGATGGGGTTTCACCATGTTGGCCAGGATGGTCTAGAACTCCAGGCCTCAAGGGATCCACCCACCTTGTCCTCCCAAAGTGCTGATTATGGATATGATAACTTGTCCAAGGTCCCACACTAGTAAGTAGCAAAGCCAAGATTCAGTCTAGCTTAAAGTCCTCCTTGAAACAACTTAACACTGATACTTGCTTACATAATGGTGAAGCAGTCATTCAAACCCAGGTCTAACTCCTGAGTTAAAGGATGGCGCTCAAAACTGCTGCAGTGAAGAGAGTGCTAGAAAAGAGGGGAATAACAGGTGCTCTGGGGACTGTGAAGAAGAGGCACTTAAAAACTGCATTTTGAAGGAAAAAGCGCTTGCTGGACAAAAAGAGCCATCACAAAATTTAGTATTTGTAAAAGAAACAAAAAGCAAGTAACCCTATCCAACGGAAGACTTTTAAGAAGGTGGCCCAGTAATGAAGAGCAAAGAAATTAAACTTAGAAAATGTTTCACATTAAATCAGAAAAGTCTTATTTTAATGTTTTCATTAGAAAGTACTCTTGATGAAGGAAAACAAGTTTGTATTCCCTTTAATTTTGACCACATATTTTAAAAAATCGGCAAAGAATGGATACGTGCAATTTGCCTTTTGTAACGTTAAAAATCAGTTAATTCTGACTTCCTATATTGGTCTTTTCCCGAGATCTTTGCAAGATACTCTTTCAGGTCTTGAAGCACAGCCATTTAGAAACCAAAATGAGTAGGGGAATTCAAGCTAAGAACTAGAAGGAACAGGGGCCCTCACAAGTTGTGGCTCAAACGCTGCAGAGCTGGGTTTTCTTTTTCCCTGGCAAACTGATTTATGACCACACGAAGGGCAGCTGCGGAACCAGTTAGACCTTAAGTCCGATTGCCAAACAGCCCTAAAGGAAGGACCAGACAGGGATGGGAATGGCAAGGGGGGGTCTGGGGGTCGTCGCTTGTTCTCAAGTTTCGTGAGACGCGGCAAGTCCTAATTCTTGCAGCAGCCAGGGTCCTCATGAATCCCGCTGCCCCAAACGTGCGAGCCCGGGGAGTTGGCACAGCCTCAAGGCAGCCCGACAAGGTGCCTCCACGCCCCCTTGCGGACCCAAATGATTGAGGATGATGTGCCGGTTAACTGATAGGTGCAGGGTTTCAGAAATGCTCTCTCCATTTAGCCCCACAAAAGCCCTTCAAATGAGGCGCGGTGATCAGCCCTATTTTACAGATGGAAAACACCGAAGCTCAGGGGAGTGAAGGAAGACTTGTCAGCAAGAAGGAAAACCTAGTGAAGGCTATCATTGGTCTTGCTCCTCTCACTCCTCTACTCAAGGAGTAGAGGGGCTGGGGTAGCCTTGAGACCCCACATCAACCCCTCTTGCTCTCTTGGCCCGGAGGCCTGGCGGCGTGCAGGTACCCGGGAAGAGGGAGAGCGCGGTGGGTGGCAGGGACTCTGTCCCGCATAGGGCTGCAGCAGCCAGTTTAGGGCGCAGCGCGCACCACCCGCTCGTTGGCTTCAGCCCAGCAGCCCCGCGTGGCGAGTCCCCAGGGAGCTGGGCTGCAAATGCTGAGCGCGGGCGCACAGACGACCATCCACGTGGGGCGCCCGCAGCTGTCCGGGCGCCCCACGCGAGTCGCAAGCCACGAGCCAGGGCGCGCGTGCGCGCAGCACTGCAGCGGGCACGGGTTGGCAGTGCCACCGTGAGCCCACCCGCTGTGTCTCTTGCCTTACCGTAGCTGCTCCCCGGTGACCAAGACCTCAGCCATGCGCTCCAGCTCTCTTTGCTGCGCCCCGCCGCTCCCGCTGGTGCGGCTGTCACTGCCAGCGCTGCCAGCGCTGCTGCCCTCTTCCATGGTTGGAGCCGCGCTGCTACCACTGGCTCCGCTGTCCGCCGAGGGTTTGGGTGTTCGGATCAGTCTGCCCTCACTGACGCCTCCCCCGCCATCTTTGTTAGGGGCAGCTCCACTGCTCTGACCGGATTGGTTGAAGAGGGAATCCCTGTAGGTAGGCAGAAGCGCTGGGCTAGTCCGGCCTCAGACACTGGAGTTTGGGGGCGTGGCTAGAGCCCCTCGTGGTCGGGGGGCGGAGCCGATGGAGGAAAATATAAACATCTGGGCGGGGCGCTGCATCCTAGCTGTGTGTGCGGCTGGAGGCTGAATTTGGTGAGCTCTCTTTACCCACAAAGCTCATGCTATGGAACCATGGGGAGAGGCCTGGAAGTTACTAGGGAAGTGTGAAGGCGTTTTTATTGTACGTTCCATACCCCAAGTTGCCAGAGAGCAAAACGTAATAACAATATAGCCACATGGTTAACTGTGAAGGTTATACATTGTCACTACAGAGCAGGAAGAAATTAACCCTTCTTCTGGCTCCAGCCTCTTTCACCAAAGACAACTTGTTTGCCTTATGACGTAATCAATAAGGAATGCCGGCCTAGGAATCTGGCTGACCTGGGATCCAGCTCCACTCCTGTATTGTCCTATTTAAATGTGTTTAGTTGTCCCTTACAAAATAAAAATAATTTGGGCCGGGAGCGGTTGGCTCACGCCTGTAATCCCAGCACTTTGGGAGGCCGAGGCGGATGGATCACCTGAGGTCAGGAGTTCGAGACCAGCCTGGCTAACATGGTGAAACCCCGTTTCTACTAAAAATCCAAAAAATTAGCTGGGCGTGGTGGCGCGTGCCTGTAATACCAGCTACTCAGAAGGTTGAGGCAGGAGAATCGCTTGAATACAGGAGGTAGAGGTTGCAGTGAGCCAAGATTCCACCATTGCACTCCAGCTTGGGCAACAAGAGCAAAACTCCATCTCAAAATAAATAATTAATTAAAAAATAATAATTGTGGCTACCACTTTTTGACATTAAAGATACTTCAGATATGTTATTACCTCATTTAATTATTACAATAAATCATAAAATGGGTATTGTGTTTGTTTTGCATCAGGATGCAGGCTTGGAGAGGTGAAGTTATTTGTCTAAGGCAAGCAGATAATAATTAAAAGAAGAACTCAAACCCAGGCCATTCTGGCTTCAAAGTTAGGTTTTGAAAAGACTGAAAGACTGCCTCTTAAAATGGGGATACAATGGTATTGTCTACCTGTAAGAGATAATGAAAGGAACTTTGATTAGTACCAAATAAATACTCTGTTTTTTCTGTTTCATGCAGTCAGAGTTGGTCTGCAGGAAGGCCAAGTAATGCTTATGGCAGTATTCATGTGTGTTGAGTATTTATTCTACGCTTTATATGGTGCTAAACACCTTGTTTTTTGTTGTTCTTTGTGAGATGGAGTCTTGCTCTGTCACCCAGGCTGGAGTGCAATGGCGCGATCTGGGCTCACTGCAACTTCCGCCACCTGGATTCAAGCGATTCTCCTGCCTCAGCCTCCTGAGTAGCTGGGACTCCAGGCGCATGCCACCACACCCGACTAATTTTTTGTATTTTTAGTAGAGATGGGGTTTCTCCATGTTGGCCAGGATAGTCTCAATTTCCTGACCTCGTGATTCACCCGCCTCAGCCTCCCAAAGTGCTGGGATTACAGGTGTGAGCCACCGCACCTGGCCAACACCTTCTTTATGTTATTTCATTTTATCCTCACAAAAACTCTAGAGTTTGATATTATTTTCAATTACAAATGAGAAAGCTTAAGTGTGGAAAGATGAAGTAATTTGCCTAGAAAGTTAGGTGGCCCTGATGCCCTGGTTCTGCAGATTCCCAAGGCCACGCTCAGCCCCACTCCAGAAAGAGAATAGCTGTCCAGCTCTCCTTTGAGCATCCGTGAGCAGACCAGCTCTTAATCTGCATGAAACAGATGTTAGGCGACAGTTTTGCCAAAAGAAATTATTTAAGTTACTTAACTTTTTAAATAGGCCACAATAGACGTGTGGACCAATGAAGACCTGGTTCTAGGTGACTGTGACTCTAAGAGCCTATTCTGCATAAAATATATAAATCATTGAATAGAACTTCCAGAGTTAACGAGATTAAAAGGTGTCTGTTGCTCATGTTTTAATCTTATAACTACTACATAGAATATCAAGAGTTTGTACAAGCTTCTCAGTCAAATGTGAAATTTCTATCCCAATTCTGTCATTTGCTAATTTTGCAACCTTATGCTAGTTACTTCTCTTGGCCTCCCTTTCCTATCAATAAAACAGAAATAATCATTCCTACTTCATAGAGATGTTGTGTGGCTTACATGAAATAACATGTAATCTCAGTTCTTTGGGAAGCTAGAGAGCGAGGATTGCTTGAGGCCAGGAGTTCAATACCAGCTGGGCAACATAGCAAGACCCTGTCTCTACAAAAACAAACAAACAAACAAAAACTTGTAAATTACCCAGGCATGGTGGTGCACACCTGTAGTCCCAGCTACTGGAGAGACTGAGGTGGAAGGATCACTTGAGCCAGGAGTTCAAGGTTACATGAGCTGTGATCACACCACTGCACTCTGGTAAGGGTAACAAAGCAAGACCCTGACATGAAAGGAAAAAAGAGAGAAAGTGAGAGGAAGCAAGAGAAGAAGCAAGGAAGGAAGGAAAGTAGGAAGGAAGGGAGGAAGGGAGGGAGGGAGAGAGGGAGGGAGGGAGGAAGGAAGGAAAGAAAAGAAAATTTCTATTATGTAAAGTTTCCAAGATCCATGTCAGTAACACAAATTTTAAGATAAAGAAAATTCTTAACACAAAGAAAAGAAAATTCAAGTCAGGAAAATAACTGATGCTACTGCTCCAGCGACAGTGAGAGAGCATGATTTATTTTTCTTGCCTGACAAGAAGTATGAGTGTGTGGTGGGGTTGGGGGTTGTGTGTATAGGTAGGTATATGTGAACAGAAAATAGGAATTGGTTTGGTTATTGTTTTAACCTTTTTTTTTTATTCCTGAGACAGAGTTTCACTCTTGTTGCCCAGGCTGGAGTGCAATGGCGTGATCTCAGCTCACTGCAACCTCCTCCTCCTAGGTTCAAGTGATTCTCCTGCCTCAGCGTCCCGAGTAGCTGGGATTACAGGCATGTGCCACTGTGCCCAGCTTATTTTGTGTTTTTAGTAGAAATGTGGTTTCTCCATATTGGTCAGGCTGGTCTTGAACTCTGAATCTCAAGTGATCTGCCCACCTTAGCCTCCCAAAGTGTTGGGATTACAGACGTGAGCCATCGCACCCAGCCTTAACCTTTCTTTTGACATATACCTGGCTCCGCTGGGTAAGAAGACAGACCCTTTTACCTAACTTAGGGAAAAATTGTTCAGCCAAATCCTGAGGACATGTCCATAACTGTGAGCCCAGGAGCAACTGGTTCCTGATAAACTGTGATTTTTTTTTTTTCTTTTAGATATTGATCAAAGAGAAAAGGGCACTGATATGGCAATTCGTTCAGCATAAATATTTTAGAAAAACAGAATTCTGACAAACCTTGGTTTGATTCTTGCCATGTTTGGGCGAGTTCATTATCTTCTCTGAATTTGCTGTCCTCTTTTGTAAAGTTAAGATCATAACACCAATCCGATTGGGTTATTGGGAGGATTAAATACAATTTAATGAAAGCATTTATTCCAGATGGGAACTATTAAGTGTGAGCTTTCTCTTCTAGCTCTCCACATTTGCCACTTTCATGCCTTCTGTCTGTTTTGGTGCTTTTGGGCCATGTTTCTCAAAGGTTTGGTGGGGAAAAAACCAGGTGTGTGTGTGTGTGTGTGTGTGTGTGCGCGCGCGCGCATGCACACTCGTGCTTTCAACCCATTGAAGCCTGAAACATTGATGAAATACAATAATAAAAATAAAGCCAGCACAGTGGCTTACACCTGTCACCCCAGCATTTTAGGAGGACAAGGCGGGCAGATCATCCCAGCACTTTGGGAAGGCAAGGGGGGCAGATCACAGGAGTTCAAGCCCAGTCTGGCCAACGTATGAAACCCTGTCTCTACTAAAAACACAAAAATTAGCCAGGTGTGTTGGCAGGTGCTGGTAATCCCAGCTATTTGGAAGGCTGAAGTGGGAGAATTGCTTGAACCTGGGAGGCAGAGTTTGCAGTGAGCTGAGATCATGCCCAGTTAGCAAACCATGCTTGAAGTAGCACTGGTGTAAGAAACTCTTCCTAAGGGTCAGCAGCAATGTGAGGAGATGAACTTGAATTGATAAAATGCGTGAAAATGCTGTCAGCTATGAAGTTGTTTTTTTTTTTTAAATGGAGTCTCGCTCTGTAGCCCAGGCTGGAGTGCAGTGGCGTGATCTCGGCTCATTGCAACCTCCGCCTCCCAGGTCCCTGTTCAAGCAATTCTCCTACCTCAGCCTCCCAAGTAGATGGGATTACAGGCACGAGTCTCCATGCCCAGCTAATTTTTGTAAGTTTTTGGTAGAGATGGGATTTCACCATGTTGGCCAGTCTGGTCTTGAACTCCTGATCTGCCCACCTCAGCCTCCCAAAGTGCTGGAATTACAGGTGTGAGCCACTGCGCCCAGCCAGCTATGAAGTTTAATATGTTAGCTGTCATGGTTATTGTTGTGTTTTAATATGCATTAGTATTATTCCTGCCTGATTTTAATTTATTTGCTTATTTACTTGAGACAGAATCTCTGTCAACCAGGCTGGAGTGCAGTGGTGCTATATTGGCTCACTGCAGCTTCTGCCTCCCGGGTTCCAGTGATTCTTCTGCCTCAGCCTCCTGGGTGGCTGGGATTACACGCATGTGCTAAGAGATGAAGATCTCACCATGTTGGCCAGGCTGGTCTCGAACCCCTGACCTCAGGCGATCTTCCCATCATCCTCCCAAAGTGCTGGCATTACAGGAATAAGTCACCCTGCCCAGCCATCCTGCCTGATTTTAAAGACTAACTGAAATGCCACCTTCTCTGTGCCATTGTCCTGCACTTCTCCAAGCAGTTTATTGCTGTTTATTGCCCAAGGGGTTCACCTTGCCCACTGCCTAGAAAGAGCCGATTCATCAAGACGGGAATTGCAATAGAGAAAGAGTAATTCATGCAGAGCCAACTGTCCAGAAGACCAGAGTTTATTTTTGTTTTTATGTTTTATATACTTTAAGTTCCGATATACATGTGCAGAACATGCAGGTTTATTACATAGGTAAATGCATGCCATGGTGGTTTGCTGCACCCATTGACCCATCATCTACATTAGGTATTTCTCCTAATGCTATTCCATCCCTAGTCCCCCACCCCTCCGAAACACTCTGGTGTCTGATGTTCCCCTCCCTGTGTCCATGTGTTCTCATTGTTCAACACCTAGTTATGAGTGAGAACATGCAGTGTTTGGTGTTCTGTTCCTGTGTTTGTTTGCTGATAATGATGGTTTCCAGCTTCATCCATGTCCCTGCAAAGGACACAAACTCATCCTTTTTATGGCTGCATAGTATTCCATGGCATATATGTGCCACATTTTCTTTATCCACTCTATCATTGATGAGCATTTGGGTTGGTTCCAAGTCTTTGCTATTGTGAATAGTGCTGCAATAAACATACGTGTGTGTGTGTGTGTGTGTGTGTGTGTGTGTGTGTGTGTGTCTTTATAGTAGAATGATTTACAATCCTTTGGGTACATACCCAGTAATGGCATTGCTGGGTCAAATGATATTATGTGAAAAAAAGCTCATCACCACTGGTCATTAGAGAAATGCAAATCAAAACCACAATGAAATACCATCTCACACCAGTTAGAATGGCAGTCAGGAAACAACAGATGCTGGAGAGGATGTGGAGACATAGGAATGCTTTTAAACTATTGGTGGGAATGTAAATTAGTTCAACTATTGTGGAAGACAGTGTGGGGATTCCTCATGGATCTAGAACCAGAAGACCAGAGTTTTATTACTACTCAAATCAGTCTTCCTGAGCATTCAGGGAGCAGAGTTTTTAAGGACAACTTGGTGGGTGGGGGAAGCCAGTGAGCCAGGAGCGCTGATTAATCAGGGGTGAAATTGTAGGGTGGTGAAGCTGTCTCCCTGCACTGAGTCAGTTCCTGGGTGGGGGTCCCCCAAGATCACACAAGCCAGTTAATGGATCTTGGCAGTGCCAGCTGATCTATCAAGTGTAGGGTCTGCAAGATATCTCAAGCCCTGATCTTAGGAGCAGTTTAGGGAGGGTCAGAATCTTGTGGCCTCCAGCTGCATGACTCCTAAACTGGAATCTCTAATCTTGTGGCTAATGTTAATCCTGCAGAGGCAATCTAGTCCCCAGGCAAGAAGGAGGTCTGCTTTGGGAAACGGCTGTTACCTGTAATCCCAGCTACTAGGGAGGCTGAGGCAGGAGAATCGCTTGAACCCAGGAAGTGGAGGTTGCAGTGAGCCGAGATCGCACCATTACACTACAGCCTGGGCGACAAAGCAAGACTCCCTCTCAAAATAAATACGTGCATACATACATACATGTAAAAATCGAAAAAAGTACAATTTCCATGGCTTTTGTCATTCACACCTGTTTTTAATATTTTGTCATATTCAAGTCATCTTTTTGTAGTAATAGAAATAAAACATTACAAATAAAGTTGACATCTTCTTGTCTTTCATTCCCAACCCTGCTCCCCTCTCACGAAGTCTTACTAGTCTTTTTTTTTAGACAGAGTTTCGCTCTTGTTATCCAGGCTGGAGTGCAATGGTGCGATCTTGGCTCACCACAACCTCCGCCTCCTGGGTTCAGGCAATTCTCCTGCCTCAGTCTCCTGAGTAGCTGGGATTACAGGCACGTGCCACCATGCCCAGCTAATTTTTTGTACTTTTAGTAGAGACGGGGTTTCACCATGTTGACCAGGATGGTCTCAATGTCTTGACCTCGTGATCCACCCGCCTCGGCCTCCCAAAGTGCTGGGATTACAGGCCTGAGCCACCGCACCCGGCGCCTTACTAGACTTAACCTTGGTTCCCTCATGGGCTTGAATGTTTAATACCTTGATGTATGCTGCCACCTAGTGGTTGCACTCGCAGTGACACTAAATGCTTGTAGGTCTCCTATAGAAAAAGGGTCACCCCCCAAGAGGGTTTGTTGGGAAATTTGGGGTGGAGGCTATGGTGTGTCATATTATTGGGAATGCTACTCGGTTTAGTGACTGAAGACTAGGAATGCTAGATAGTCTCACTTGTTTGGGACAGCAACTCACAAAATAATTGGGTTGTTCCATATCCTGAATATTTTTCTTATGAGGTATTTTTGTCACAATTTTAGTATATAGCCTGGGCTCGGTGACTCACCTCTGTAATCCCAGCACTTTGGGAGGCCAAGGTGGGTGGATTGCCTGAGCTCAGGAGTTTGAGACCAGGCTGGCCAACATGGTGAAACCTCAACAAAAAATACAAAAAAATTAGCCAGGCATGGTGGTGCATGCCTGTGGTCGCAGCTATTTGGGAGGCTGAGTGGGAGGATCACTTGAGCCTGGAAGGTGGCAGTTGCAGTGAGTTGAGATCGCACCACTGCACTCTAACTTGGGTGATTAGAGTGAGACCCCATTAAAAAAATTAGCATATAATCCGGAATGGTGAGGAAAGTAATTATTCTGTACACGGAAAAAAGATTGTTCCATTCAGAATGTTACTAATAAAGGTTTATCATTGAATGACGTTACTCCTCTTTTGTGCTATTTGTGTGGCATGCACATCTCCAGTATAAAACAACTTCAGTCTGCATTTGGTAGCTGTCACGTGTGGGATGATTCTATGTGTGTGATGAACAGGAATATATTAATATATTATCCAGCCAAAGTTTAAGATGCCAAGTATAAAAAAGAAATGATGGCAATATTCAGCTAAATATTGTCTTAAATTTTCTTACTCTAAAATTATTCATTATGAGTAGTTGTTTTTTTTTTTAAAGATGGGGTTTCACCATGGTGGCCAGGCTGGTCTTGAACTCCTGACCTCACGTGATCCACTCACCTCAGCCTCCCAAAGTGCTAGGATTACAGGTGTGAGCCACTGTGCCTGGCTTCATTATGAGTAGTTGTAAACATCTGACTACAACTATCTCATTAGGCCTTCTACTGTAATCATTTAAATGCTGAAATATACATTATTACTATTATGAGACAGAGTTTTGCTCTTGCTGCCCAGGCTGGAGTGCAATGGTGCAATCTTGACTCACTGCAACCTTCGCCTTCCAGGTTCAAGTGATTCTCCTGTCTCAGTCTCCCAAGTAGCTGGGATTACAGGTATGCGCCACCATGCCCAGCTAATTTTGTATTTTTAGTAGAGATGGGGCTTCTCCATGTTGGTCAGGCTGGTCTAAAACTCCCAACCTCAGGTGATCCACCCACCTTGGCCTCCCCAAGTGCTGAGATTGCAGGTGTGAGCCACTGTGCCAGGCCTATGTTATTGAATTATACATAATTCCTCTTTTTTTTTTTACACTCTATTAAGGACATTGTATTGATTTTTCAAATTATGTACACAGCAAGGTTATATTATTTATGAATTTAATGATGACAAAATAAAATGAGAGTTACATATCTGTTATTTACTTATTTATTTATTGAGACGTAATCTTACTCTGTCACCTAGGCTGGAGTGCAGTCACGTAATCTCAGCTCACTGCGACCTCTGCCTCCTGGGTTCAAGCGATTCTCGTGTCTCAGCCTCCTAAGGAGCTGGGAATACAGGTGCCCACCACCATACCCAGCTGATTTTTGTATTTTTAGTAGAGATCAGGTTTCACCACATCTCAGGTGATCCACCTGCCTCAGCCTCCCAAAGTGCTGAAATTACAGGTGTGAACCACTGTGCCTGGCCATGTATCTGTAATTTTTAAAGGAGACATTGAATTACATGGGGTTGAGAATTTTTTAGGTGGAATAATAATAGATTATCTTTATTGTGTTCTTGCTATGTGCCATGTTCCAAAAGTATTACATTTATATCTCAAAATAACCCTGTGAGTCAGTTATTTTCCTTCCCATTTTCAGATGAGGAGACTGAGGGCCCGAGAGGACTAGGCAAGTCTACTGTAGTAGAGTAAGTGATAGCGGTTGGGTTTGAAGCCAGCCACTCTGGCTTTAGCAGCCCCTCTGGAAGTTCCTCCATTCTACTGCCTCTCCATAGAGACAGATCACTGAGCCCCAAGCTCTCCCCACAGGCCAGTCACTCTGTTGTTTGTTTGTTTGTTTGTTCTGGAGATGGAGTTTCTCTCTTGTTGCCCAGGCTGGAGTGCAATGGCACAATCTTGGCTCACTGCAACCTCCTTCTCCTGGGTTTAAGCAATTTTCCTCCTCAGCCTCCCAAGTAGCTGGGATTATAGGTGTGTGCCACCATGCCTGGCTAATTTTTGTATTTTCAGTAGAGATGGGGTTTGGCTATGTTGGCCAGGCTGGTCGGTCTCGAACTCCCGACCTCAGGTGATCCACCCACCTCAGTCTCCCAAAGTGCTGGGGTTATAGGTGTGAGCCACCGTGGCAGGTGCAGTAGCTCTGTTTTATATGCTTTACTGGCCTCACCACAAGCCGGTGATGTAAGTGTTATTACCTCCATGCTGCCTAGCCACTGAGACTCCCGGCTGTCTCCACTATTGGCTGTTTCAGACTAAGGATGTGATGGTAACATCAACTTCACAGAATTGAATGAGAAGTTCAAAGAAGCTTTGCAAGTACCTGGTATTAGTTCTATCCCCTACAGGCTTTGATAATCGGCCAGTGCTTTCTGACTACATTAAATAAATGGGAGCCAGGGACAGTGATAAGCTACTTGGGAGGCTGAGGTGAGAGGATCACTTGAGCCAGGAGTTCTAGGCCATCCTGGGCAACATAGTGGGACTCCATTTCTCAAAAAAAAAAAAAAAAAAAAGGAGGGGAAGCAATGACAGTTCTCTGAGATCTCCCTGCTCTGACTCCTGCATTGTCATACCCCTCTGTTAGCATCATGTTACATAGCCCAGCATACTCCAACACAGCATGGAAGAGAAATAGACTTTCTTTCTCTTTTGAGGCAGAGTCTCGCTCTGTCACCAGGCAAGAGTGCAGTGGCATGATCTAGGCTCACTGCAACCTCCGCCTCCCGGGTTCAAATGATTCTCCTGCCTCAGCCTCCTGAGTAGCTGGTACTATAGAGGCACACCACCACGCCCAGCTAATTTTCATATTTTAAGTAGGGACAGGGTTTCACCATATTGGCCAGGATGGTCTCCATCTCCTGACCTTATGATGGGCCTGCCTTGGCCTCCCAAAGTGTTGTATACAGGCATAAGCCACCGTGCCCACCCATATTTTCCTTCTTTCTTGAGAGTATGTCTTCTCTCTCTGCCTAAACTATAAATAAGTAGCACCTCTGTCATCCTTCTTTCTTCCTCTGTGGGGTCCAGCCCAGTTCTAGGCACAGAAAATATACTTGCTCAGTGCCTTGGGATGTTAAAATATTATTTTGTTCTCAAATGAAAAATTCCATTAATGAAGGAGTTATCAAATATCCTTACCTTTATCCATCACAACGGATGCCCTGGAAAATCATTGAGTTTGAATAAATAGGTGTGCTTGCTGGGAAGGTTTGCTTGATAAAGGGCCATAAACGTTCCCCTCTCAACAGAGGCACTAAAAACAAAAGGAAGGTCAAACAAAACTTTGCAGGTTGTCATAATAAAAAGTCTTAATACTCCAAAACAAACACAAAAACACTATTACAAGTACCACAGTTGGAAGTAATGCTGTCTTCATTTTATTTAATAAACCCCGATAGAGCACTTATTTTGTGTTAGATACAATTCTGTGTGTGTGTGAGTGTGTGTGTGTGAGTGTGTGTGTGTGTGTGTGTGTGTGTGTGAAGGAGTCACACTCTATTGCCCAGGCTGGAATGCAGTGGCATGATCTCCGCTCACTGCAACCTTCACCTTTCAAGTTCAAGCAGTTCTGTCTGCCTCAGCCTCTCGAGTAGCTGGGATTACAGGCACCCACCACCACACTCAGCTAATTTTTGTATTTTTAGTAGAGACGGGTTTCACCATCTTGGCCAAGCTGGTGGCGATCTCCTGACTTTGTGATCCACCTGCCTTGGCCTCCCAAAGGCTGAAGATTATAGGCATGAGCCACTGTGCCCAGAGGGCTAGATACAATTTTAAGTGTTTCCCCAATTTTTTTTTTTTTGTAATGGAGGTTTGTTCTTGTTGCTGGAGTGTAATGGTGTGATCTTGGCTCACTGCAATTTCTGCCTCCTGGTTTCAAGCGATTCTCCCGCCTCAGCCTCCCAAAGTACTGGGATTACAGGTGTGAGCCATCATGTCCAGCATGTTTCCCAAATGTTAAATCATTTAATCACAATGTTTCTATGAGACAGAGTGCTGATCTTTTAGGACCTGTTTGCTCTCCAATTCCTAGATCCTTTCCCAGCTCTACTTTGTCACAAGGTGCCTGCCCTGCAGGCTGCATTTCTCAGGTGCATGTGAAATGTGGCTTCCAGTTAGATTCGTTAGATTCAGTTAATGGGAGGTAGTGATGGGAGATTGGAAAGCAGGCCAAAAGGAGAAGACACATTTCTCCTGCATAGTCTTTGATTCTGTGGCTTTGGGTCTTCCTAAAAAGGTCCAGTATATTTCCCAGGGAGACCACAGCCCCTATGGACCAGAAGCCCTGCCTCTTTCCCTATCTCTCTGACTTGGGGCTGCTAGAGGTTTCCTGCTGTCACTATTCTCTCAGTTGATTCACCATTCATCCTCTTGGTTTCTCAGATCTTCTGTTACCCATAACATCCATTTCCTTATTAAATTCTCCCCTCCTTTAAATGCTTAGCAGGTGTTCTGTTTTTCTGTTACAATCCTAACTAGTATCATCATCTCTATTTTACGTAAAAGGAAACAAAAGCAAGGTTAAGGAAATTTATCCCAAGGTCATACAACCAGTGGCAGAGTGATTCCAACAGGCAGCAGAGTCCATGGCATCACTATTAAATGGAAGTTAGAGATGATCCCTGCTCTACCTCCAGGAGTTGCCATATAAGTCCACAGTTAGCAATTTTGGTTTTTTTTTTAGAGTCTCACTCTTTCACCCAGGTCGGAGTGCACTGATATGATTGATCTCTGCTCACTGCGGCCTCTGCCTCCAGAATTCAAGTGATTCTTCTGCCTAAGCCTCCCAAGTAGCTGGGACTACAGGCACACACCATCCTGCCTGGCTAATTTTTAAATTCTTAGTACAGTCGGAGTTTTACCATGTTGGCCAGGCTGGTCTTGAACTCTTGACCTCAGGTGATCCTCCTGCCTGGACCTCTCAAAGTGCTGGGATAGCAGGAAGAAGCCACTGCACCTGGCCTCAAGCTTTTTAGTCTCAGGACTCATTTACACTCTAAAAAATGTTTCAGGGTCCCAATGTGCTTTTGTGGGCCTTATGTGGGATTAAGAGAAAAATCTTTAACATAGAGAAAAACAACCCATCACATTTAGAGGAACAACTATTCGAAAGAACATGGATTGCTAAGAAACTATGGAAATCAATGACAGTGCAATAATCTCTTTAGAGTGCTGAAAGAAAAAGCTGTAAAAACAGAAATCTAGACCATCAAGATTTTTTTTCTTTGAGATGGAGTCTCACTCTGTCACACTCTGAGGCCAGAGTGCAGTGGTGTGATCGTGGCTCACTGCAACCTCTGCCACCTGGGTTTAAGCGATTGTCCGCCTCAGCCTCCTGAGTACCTGGAATTACAGGTGTGTGCCATCATGTCCGGCTAATTTTTTTTTTTTTAGTAGAGACAAAGTTTCACCGTATTGCCAGGCTGGTCTTAAACTCCTGACCTCAGGTGACCCATGTGCCTCGGCCTCCCAAAGTGCTGGGATTACAGGCATGAGCCACCGTGCCTCACCAAATATTTAAATAAAATAAAAATATTTTTTAAATTTAAAAAAATTTTAAGTCTTTTTTCTTTTTCACAAAAAAAATAAACCTGCAATTATATATATTTATTTGTATAAATATATATTTATATGTGTACAATATATATATATAATTTTTTAAATAAATATATATATATTTTTTGAGATGGAGCCTCACTCTGTTGCCCAGGCTGTAGTGCAATGGCATGATCTCAGCTCACTGCAACCTGCGCCTCCCTGATTCAGGTGATTCTCCTGCCTCAGCCTCCCAAGTAGCTGGGACTACAGGCATGCACCACCATGTCCAGCTAGTTTTTGTATTTTTAGTAGAGATGGGGTTTCACTATATTGGCCAGGCTGGTCTTGAACTCCTGATCTTGTGATCCACCTGCCTCAGCCTCCCAAAGTGCTGGGATTACAGGTGTGAGCCACCGCACCCAGCCACAAAAATATTTTAAGATAAAATAACACTAGTAAAATGTGTTTCCAGAAAACCTGCACTAGAGAAATGCAAAGGAAGTCCTTCATGCTGATGAAAATGGTACCAGATTAGAAACTCAGGATTCAGGGAGAAATGGTATATATACATAGCAAATGGTATATGTATATCTCTTGGGAAATATAGATTATTTTTTGTCTCAATTTCTTAACTTATTTTTATTTCTTATTTATTTGTTTATTTTTGAGATGCAGTATTGCTCTGTCGCCCAGGTTGGAGTGCAGTGGCGCGATCTCAGCTCACTGCAACCTCCACTTCCCTGGTTCAAGCGATTCTCCGGCCTCATTCTCCAGAGTAGCTGGGATTACAAACACATGCCACCACGCTTGGTTAAGTTTTGTATTTTTAGTAGAGATGGGGTTTCATCATATTGGCCAGGCTAGACTTGAACTCCTGACCTCAAGTGATCCTACCTCCTCGGCCTCCCAAAGTGATGGGATTACAGGCATGAGCTACTGTGCCCAGCCTTAATTTCTTTAAAATATATGTGATTGTTTAAAGCAAAATTATAACATTGCTGGGTTTATAATCAGCAGAATCCTAAAGCTGACATGTACTAGCTCATGAGAACCAATTGTTACATTTTCAGGAAATTTTTGAACCAGCTGAAAATACACTGGCAACTTGAAATTGACCATGGTGGAACCATTTACACTATGGAAATCAGCAAACACTGTAAACTGGACCTTTTTCTTTAGATCTGGTTGTCCAACATTAACCAGCACATCATTGTTTATAATGTATAGAGATATGTTACATACAACTATAGCACAAAGGATGGAAAGATGGTCTTCAGGGATCGATATGACTGCAAGTTCTTTACATTATATGTGAACTGGTCAGTGTCAACTCTGTGCAGTGAAAAGCTGTATATTTTAACCTGTCAATTATGACTTAAAAATGCAAAGAGAAAGGGCTAAAATGACAATAGATAAATTATAAAGAAATTGTTTACAAAATTCAAATAGTCCACAAGTGGGGAAAAAGGGAGGGAAAGGAAAAAAAAGTAAGGGATAAAACAAGTAAGAAAATGGTATTTTCAGGCCACACGTGGTGGCTCAAGCCTATAATCCTAGCATTTTGGGAGGTCAAGGTGGGTGGGTCACGACGTCAGGAGTTTGAGACCAGCCTGACCAACATGGTGAAACTGTCTTTACTAAAAATACAAAAATTAGCAGGGAGGGTGTGGTGGTGCACACCTGTAATCCCAGCTACTCAGGAGGCTGAGGCAGGAGAATTGCTTAAACCCAGGAGGCAGAGGTTGCATAGACAATATACCTGTTCTCCACATCTAGGCAATACCATAATGGCATTAAATTAAATTAAACCGTGATAGTATTAAATTAAAAATTAGTAAAATATCTAGGAAGTCACAAATACTTGGAAATACAATCCACTTCTAAATAATCCATGGATCAAGAAGTAATCACAAGAATTAGAAAACATTTCAAACTGTGTAATAATGAAAGATAAGTTTCCAACGGGCACAGTGGCTCACACCTGTATTCTCAGCACTTTGGGAGATCAAGGCGGGTAAATCACCTGAGTTCAGGAGTTCAAGACCAGTCTGGCCAACATAGCGAAACCTCCTCTCTACTGAAAATACAAAAATTAGCTGGGCATGCTGGCAGTCACCTGTAATCCCAGCTATTTGGGAGGCTGAGGCAAAAGAATCACTTGAACCCAGGAGGTGGAGATTGCAGTGAGCCAAGATCGCGCCACTGCACTCCAGCACCGATGACAGAATGAAACTCTGTCTCCAAAAGAATAAATAAATAAAAGAAAGTTAACTCTCCAATACTTTAGTTACATCTCCACATTTATGGGATGTAAGTAGAGAGAGCTCAGAGGAAAATTAATAGTTTTAAATATTTATATTAGAAAAAATGGTCTAACACAATAAGAACCCAGAAAAAGAAGAGTAAATCAAACACAAGGTAAATAGAAGTTAGTATTTCATAAACATTCCTTCTCTTTCTTTTCCTTCGGACAATATGCAAAGATATTCAGAATGTTCTCATCACCCTCAAAAGTTTTCTCCTGCCTCTAAGAAAGAAAAGGTACCAGTGTTTGTGAGTGCCAAAATATTAAATTGTATACTTTAAACTGATGCAGTTTATTTTACTTAATTTATACCTCAAAAAGGTCGACTGAAAAACAAAGGACCCCTGAGATAAAAAACTAACTCCTTCGTTCTGTAACAGGGTGTTCTGTAAATTCAGAGTGGCAAGGTATGGGTTATAGGGTGTGGGGGTAATGGAGATGATTGTATTCTTATGGGCCTTGGTAAGGACTTTGGTTTTTAATTTTAAAGGAGATCAGAGCTGGGCGTGGTGGCTCACGCTTGTAATCTCAGCAGTTTGGGAGGCCAAGGCGGGTGTATCACCTGAGGTCAGGAGTTCGATACCAGCCTGACCAACATGGCGAAACCCTGTCTCTACTAAAAATACAAAATTAGCTGGACATGGTGACTTATGCCTGCAATCCCAGCTATTCAGGAGGCTGAGGCAGAAAAATTGCTTGAACCTGGGAGGCAAAGGTTGTGGTGAACCAAGATCGCCCCATTGCACTCCAGACTGGGCAATAGGACTGAAACTTGGTCTCAAAAAAAAAAAAAAAAAAAAAGATCAGAATCCACTGAAGCATTTTGAACAGAGAAATGTCATGATTCTGACTCACATTATTGCAAGGACTGCATGAGATAGCATATAGAGGGTACTCAGTTAAGTGCTTAACTCAGTCAATATTTAATAAATATTCCTTCATTTCCCTTTTCTAAGGCAGTGGAGGAAAAAAAACAGCAAAGCAAGCCGCTCTAGAAAACATTAAATAATACCGCCATCTAGTGGGCAAAAGCCTGATTGTGTTATAAACAAAACCTTGGAAGTTTAATAAAAGATGTGAAGTTAAAATTTAGGCTACTATATTTTTCTTTTTATTCTCTTCTTTCTTTCCTTCCTTTCCTTCCTTCCTCCCCTCTCTTCCTCTCTCCCTTCCTTCCTCCTTTCCTTCCATCTTTCTTTCTTTCTTTCTTTCTTTCTTTCTTTCTTTCTTTTCTTTTCTTTTCTTTTTTTTTGAGATGGAGTCTCGCTCTGCTGCCTAGCTGGAGTGCAGTGGTGTGACCTTGGCTCACTGCACCATCCTCTGCCTGGGTTCAAGTAATTCCCCTGCCTCAGATTCCCAAGTAGCTGGGACTACAAGCACGCATTACCACACCCGGCTAATTGTTTTGTATTTTAGTAGAGACGGAGTTTCACCATGTTGACCAGGATGGTCTTGAACTCCTGACCTCATGATCCGCCCACCTCAGCCTCCTAAAGTGCTAGGATTACAGGCATGAGCAATCACGCCCAGCCTAAGCTACTATATTTTTCATAGAACTAAATGAATCTTGCTATAAACCAGAACTTGCTGATTTGAAACAAAGTAAAGCAGTTTCCAAGACAGTGCTTTATTCCAATTCTCCCACTGCCTGCAATTCTTTCCTCTGGGGAGATAGCTGTTTCAAGGCTTCCACCTCCAATGTTAGTGAGGCTCCATCTTTAGCCCTTTTTCAGTTGCACATCACTGTCCCTGATGATCTCAGGCATAGGCACCCTCATAACTACAATGGATGTACACGTTAAAGCTTAATATTTTAGCTTCTGGCAAGGCCTTACTTCAAACTCCAAGTTTACTGTTGTCTATTCTATCTCCAAATTATTGTTTTGAAACGGGAGCTGGGCCCAGTGTGGTTCATGCCTGTAATCCCAGCACTTTGCGAGGCCAAGGAGGGTGGATCACCAGAGGTCAGGAGTTCAAGACCAGCATGGCCTATATGGTGAAACCCCATCTCTACTAAAAATACAAAAAGAATTAGATGGGCATGGTGACAGATGGCTGTAGTCCCAGCTACTTGGGAGGCTGAGGCAAAGGAATCACTTGAACCTGGGAGTCGGAGGTTGTCGTGAGCCGAGATGGGTGGGTGACTCCAGCGTGGGTGACACAGCAAGAGTCTGTCTCAAAAAATAAATAAAAAATAAATAGGGTGTCACTCTGTTGCCCAAGGTGGAGTGTGGCTTATTGCAATCTCAAGCATCTGGGATCAAGTGATCCTCCTGCCTTAGCCTCCTGAGTAGCTAGCACTACAGGCATGAGCCACAACAACAACTAATTTTTTAAAAAGTTTTTGTAGAGATGGGGATCTCACTATGTTGCTCAGGTTGGTCTCAAACTCTTGGCCTCAAGCAGTCTTCCTGCCTGGGCCTCCCAAAGTACTGGGATTACAGGCAAGAACCACCATGGCCAGCCCAAATTACTTCTAAACCCAGACACCTTCATCACTCATTTGGCCTCTTAGCAGGTCTCCTTGCTTCTATTCTTGTCTCTCTTCAATCTGTGTTACAAAATAGAATGATCAACTATCTCCTTCTCCTTTTTCCTCCCATCTTCTCTTTCCTTTTTTTCTTTCTCTTTATTCATGTATGATTTATTACCTGTTCATTTGAAGTTACTCGTCTGTATATTGGGTTTTGTAAAGCTGAGAAAAAATGTTTAATGTATTTAACTGCACATATTTAATGCATGAATATGTTCTGTGTTGAGATATATAAAGATAAATCAGAAATCTTCCCCCTCTTTTTTTTTTTTTTTTTTGAGACGGAGTCTCTCTGTCACCCAGGCTGGAGTGCAGAGGTGCGATCCCAGCTCACCACAACCTCCGCCTCTTGGGTTCAAGCGGTTATCCTGCCTCAGGCTCCTGAGTAGCTGCATGCTACTCAGGCATGCACCACCATGCCCAGCTATTTTTTTTTTTTTTTTTTTTTTTTGTATTTTTAGTAGAGACGGGGTTTCACCATGTTGGTCAGACTGGTCTCGAACTTCTGTACTTGTGATCTGTCTGCCTCGGCCTCCCAAAGTGCTGGGACTACAGGAGTGAGCCACCACACCCAGCCAGAAATCCCTTTTCATTTACCCTTCTTCTCTCCTCAAAGGTAAGCACTGTTATAATTCATTCATTCAGCAAATTGTTCAACAAATATATATCATGCTCTACTACATGCTGGGCACTCGCTTAATGATAACCAAAATCTTATCTTATTGAAGTCTACAATCTGATTAAAAAAAAGACATTAAGTAATCACACAAATAAATATAAAACTGCAATTTACTTAAAACTAAAAATAAGACTTTCTACGACGAGAGCCTATATTAGAAAGATTTGACCTGATCAGAGAGATCAGAGAAAGATTTCTGAGAAGCGACTATTGATTTAGAGTTGAGTGTTCCAACACAGTAGCCACCAGCCACAGGTGGATGTTTAAATTTAAATCAACTACAAGTCAATACAATTTAAAATTCAGTTTCTTATTCTCACTGTTCATATTTCAAGCACCGAAAAGCCACATGGGGCTAGTTGTTACCACTTGAACTGTGAGGTTAGAGAACATTTCCAACATCTCAGTAAGTTCTATCAGACAGTGTTATCAGCTAGAGGATCAATAGGTGTTACCCAGGTAAAGAAGACGGAAAAGAATGCCAGACAGAGCCGTGTATGGCAGGAGGCAATGTGATTTAAACAAAAACCTGAAAAAAAAAAAAAAGCCAGTGTGCCCAATGCTACAAAGGAACACTGAAGAGGCAAAGGGAAAGCAGTAGCTGAGTCAGGCTAGGGTACATATGTTCCAAACTGCTGAAGGAAAAAAAATCAAACAAAGGCAGTCCCGTGAAAGATAGTGAAGAAAATAAGCAACGAAACAAATATGCCTATAAATAGAGAAAGGAAAAAAGTGGCAGAGATGAGGTCAAACGTAACAGATACGTAGCTGTAGACCATGCTGAACTGTCTTAGGAAGGATATTACATTCAGCACAGTAGTTGCAGGGGCCAGACAGGTGAATTAAATGCAGGTATACAAGGAACCATGGCCGGACACGGTGGCTCACACCTGTAATCCCAAAACTTTGGGAGGCTGAGGCAGGTGGATTGCCTGAGGTCAGGAGTTCAAGCCCAGTCTGGCCAACATGGTAAAACCCCGACTCTACTAAAAATACAAAAATTAGTTGGGTGTGGTATTGCGTCCCTGTAATTCCAGCTACTTGGGAGGCTCAGGCTGGGGAATCACTTAAACCAGGGAAGTCGAGGTTGCAGTGAGCTGAGATCATGCCAATGCACTCCAGCCTGGGCAACAGAGCAAGATTCCATCTCAACAAAAAAAAAGAGGAACCACTATCTCTGCATTCTTTAAGTCTTTAAGGGTAGTGTTAATTTTCGCCATGACCACTATTATGTGATGCTGTTATAAATTTCTGCATGGAGTTGAATTTCAGTGCTTCTTCTTGGACTTTTCTACTATAATAATTCTTTTTAATTTTTATACAGATGGAGTCTCCCTATGTTACTCGGGCTGGTCTTGAATTCCTGGGCTCAGACTATTCTCCGACTTGGCTTCCCAAAATGTTGGGATTGCAGGTATGGGCTATCATGCCTGGCCTAGTTCTTGCTCTACGAGTGAAGGACCTAATGTGAGGGGCTGCCAAATACTAACTATGTCATTCCAAATGGGACCAACATTTGGGAAGCAGGGAAATGATCTCTGATCGAGTCTTATCTATGAATTATCTCCCGTTACTGTGAAGATAGTGTATTTACCATAAGGTCGCATGGTTTTTGTTCTGTTCCACCTCCTTGGGTGCTAACTCTTCTATTTGATGATTTTAGATGTCTCTATTTTGTGCTACCAGATGTACACAAATGACGATTCTCTCTTCAGCTTTATATTTGAGAAGCCCTGTGCACCAGCTATTCTGTATTCTCTCCCTAACTCCAGAGAGTGTGGGGAGAGAGTAAGGCCATACTTGACTAGAGGGGTTTGCTGGTAGTTTGTCTTCTGGGAGCTGACACTCTGCAGAAGCATGATTCATTAGCTGTAAGGTGGGGAAGGGGTGCATTTCTCTACCTATTCAAGACCATTTCTCACGCTGCTTTAGCTTACAAAGTTACTGCTAGCTTATGACAGCTGGACACGAGGAACTACCTGTTTAGCTGCTCAGTCAACCTGATACATGCCCCAGAGCCATCACTCACTTCGTGTACCTAGCCTTGGAGTTTCTCTGAACCTTTACTCACTTTACCAGGATGTACTGATTGTGAACATTTTGTCCCACTTTTTCTATCATTTTCTTTATCTTTCTAAAACCAAATATCTGATCTTGAAACTTACATGTCTGTATAAGAAAATATAAAAAGTAGATTTCCAAAATATAGAACAGGCCAGGCACTGTAGCTTATCCCTGTAATTCCTGCACTCGGGGGAGGCTGAGACGGGTAGATCACTTGAGTCCCAGAGTTCAAGAGCCGCCTGGCCAACATGGTGAAACTCCATCTCTAGAAAAAAATACAAAAATTAGCTAGGCATGGTGGTGCCCTCGCCTGTAGTCCCAGCTACTTGGAAGGCTGAGGTGAAAAGATAGCCTGAGCCTGGGAGGCAGAAGTTACAGTGAGCTGAGATGGAGCCACTGCACTCAAGCCTAAGCAAAAGAGTGAGACCCTGAATCAAAAGAAAGAAAACAACAAGAAAAGAAATAATAGAAGAAAAGAAAATCTGGGGTAGGGGTAGGGGTGAGGGGATCTTATCAAGGAAATCATATAATAAAACTTCCCAGAACTAAAGAATAATGTAAGTTTCCAGATTGAGGGAGTCTGGCACAGCCCTGAAGAGAACTATGAAGAAACCATTAGCAGCTCCAGCCCTCTGCTGCTAGGCAGAAATATGAATCCCATGTTGCGAGATATCCTGATTTTTTCAAAAAGAAGAATAATCAAAATGTTAATGCAAACTCTTCTATTATAAATGGGCCAGGCGCGGTGGCTCACACCCGTAATCCCAGGACTTTAGGAGGCTGAGGTGGGCGGATCACCATCACCTGAGGTCAGGAGTTCGAGACCAGCCTGGCCAACATGGCAAAAACCCGTCTTTACTAAAAAATACAAAAATTAGCTGGGCATGGGGGCACAGCCTGTAATCCCAGCTACTTGGGAGGCTGAGGCATGAGAATCACTTGAACTCGGGAGGTGGAAGTTGCAGTGAGGTGAGACTGCGCCACTGCACTCCAACTTGGGTGACAGAGCAAGACTCCATCTCAAATAATAATAATGTGTCAATGATGGCTGAAATTAAACACACCTGGCCACACAAGCATGAAAGTAGGGAAGGATGGGCCATATGTAGGTTAGGCTATGGTGTATATGAAGAGTACTTGGGGCCGTGAGGTCTGGAAAGGCAGAACAGACATAGAACACAGAAAACCAGAAGCCAGGGGAGGTCTGAGTATGAGCTTTGACAGGAGAGGGAGGGGCTGATGACCTGAGAGCAGAGTGTAATGTCACCAGAGACCTTAATGTTGGGAAAGTTAATCTGACTGTGGTATAGAGATGGATGGGCAGTAGAAAGGGGGATGAAAAGCAAGAAAATCTGTTGGAAAGTCACAGTAATAAAAAGGAGGACCCAAAACAAGGCCGAATTTTCAGTTTTTGGAATGCCTAGAAGTCACTGTGCTCTGTATTGAATAAAAAAGAGAAGGAAGAAGGGAGGAAAAGAAAAGGAAAAAAGTTCATATGTGATTTTATAATATAAACTATGATTTAGTAAATAAAATTCCCTTTTTGTGCCATGAAACACAATATGAGCAATATAATCAAGAGTACAGTGTCCATGAGATCAGAATCAATTTTAGCTGATTCTGTTCTCATGAACAGACCTTTTGAAATTTATTATAACTGTTCATTTTTTAACTTGATAAAAGAATTTTTTTTCCTGCTACCAGATGAGTGATTAAGCCAACTTCAAATGTTTTTTGAAAAGGTATAGAAAATTTCTTTAGAAAAACATATTAACATAATTTTAATGAATGAATTAATAAAAACTATCATCATTCTATCTTATGAGAGGAACCCAGGTCCAAATCTCTGCCAGAATATCAAATTAATGGCAATAATTTCATATCATTAATTATTCTCCTGCCTGAGGCTAAGGCAGGAGAATAGCTTGAACCCGGGAGGTGGAGGTTGCAGTGAGCTGAGATCGCGCCACTGCACTCCAGCCTGGCAACAGAGCGAGACTCCATCTCAAAAATAAATAAATAAATAGAAAAGAAAGAAGTGAGATACTGCTTCCGAGTCAACCCTGGGCCTCGCTCCCGAACATGGGTTATTTGCACAAAACCCCGCAGGAAGCTTTTACAGCCACAGTCGATTAGGCTGGAGTCAGACTTTGTCACCTTCTGGCTCTGCCATCACCAGCAAGGAGACTGTTTCCTCACTGGCAAAAGGGAATGACCAAGGGCCCACCTTACAGGGCTGTGGCAACGGGATCATGGAATTACACAGGACAAGTGGGTACTACAGGGCCCGCCACTGGCGGAAGATGAGACAGTTCGAATGGAGAGGAAAGCGGGGCGTCGGCTGCTGAGAGCCAGGGCCGCTGGCGGGGATGGGGGCGGGCAAGGGCGCCGCGGAAAGGGTGGGCGGGGGATCCGTGTCCCACCCCGCCGGGTCGCAGCTCTGCTCCTGCGAGCTTCCGCCGAGACCTCCCCCCGGAAAGCCGCGTTTCCTTCCTGCAGTGGCGGCCCCGCGTGGGGCACGGAGGGGCTGGCGCACCCAGAGCTTGCAAGCCTTCCCGAGGGCGCGTCCGCAGCGCGCTCCGCCCCGGAAACACGTCCACTGCCTCCTTGGCGCGCTTTCCAAACACAGGTTTCGCAGCTTCCCGCTGCTTGGGGAGCTTCGTTCTTGCCCGCCAAACCCGCAGCCACCCGGGCGCTGCGATGAAGAGGACCCGCGAGGAGGTGGATGCCACGCTGCTGATCGCCAAGCTGAACGCGGCCGAGCTAATGCCCACCGTGCACTGCCTGAGCTTCGGCCCGGGGGCCAGCGGCGCTGCCGCCGGCGACTTCTGCCTGCTGGAGCTGGAGCCCACGCTGTGCCAGCAGCTGGAAGATGGACACAGGTGAGCCCTGGACACGCCGCTCCTCCAGCCTCCGGCCGGCCACGTTATGTTCTCAGCAAGGGAACTCGGGATGAGGAAACAGGGCCAGAGGGATGCACTGATTTTTTTTGGGCGGGGCACTCATAGCAAGCTGCCTGTTCCCAAGGAGTCCACGCCTCCTGTGGACGGTCCAGTTAGCTGCACTGCGGCCATGAGTAGCACTGGTCCAGCTGTCCTTGGAGGCGTGTGTCAGCTACAGAACACCTGCTATCTACCTTAAAATACAATGGTGATATCCAATATTTATAAAGCTCTTGCCTTCCACTTACATTTATTTTACTCAGATAATAGGAGTGTTGGGAATCAGCCTACAGACTTGGTAATTTGATGAGACCCCCACCCACTCCAAAGCAAACTTTCTTGGAGTCACTCAGCAGGGATCTGAACTGTTTCTAATTCCAGGTCAAATACAGACTTATGCAAGATCATTGATTAAAAGTGCAAGTTGAGGTAGTTTTTTAAAGGCAGTCTTAAGAAGTCTAGAGAGTCGTGTATCCCTCCACCCTGTGCTGTCCCAACTCCTGCAAAATAGGAAGCTCCAGCTTGATTGTCTGAACAACTGGTCCTCAGACCCCTATATTTTATTAGGCGATTATTTCTCTCTCTCTCTCTCTCTCTTTGAGATAGAGTCTTGCTCTGTCACCAGGCTTGGAGTGCAGTGGCACAGTCTCGGCACACTGCAACCTTCGATTCCCGGGTTCAAGTGATTCTCCTGCCTCAGTCTCCCAAGTAGCTGGGACTACAAGCATGTGTCACCATGCCTGGCTAATTTTTGTATTTTTAGTAGAGATGGGGTTTCACCATGTTGGCCAGGATGGTCTTGAACTCCTGACTTCGTGATCCGCCCACCTAAGCCTCCCAAAGTGCTGGGATTACAGGCATGAGCCACTGTGCCTGGTGCTCTTTTTTTCTTAATGGAATCCTTTAGGCTTTCTATTTTTGTACTTTGCCCACCAGAGTATTACAGTAAACTGGCCATTCTTCAGATACTTACTATATACCTCAAAGTATCTTTTTTTTTTTGAGACGGAGTTTCGCTCTTGTTACCCAGGCTGGATTGCAATGGCACTATCTCGGCTCACCACAACCTCCGCCTCCTGGGTTCAGGCAATTCTCCTGCCTCAGCCTCCTGAGTAGCTGGGATTACAGGCACGCGCCACCATGCTCAGCTAATTTTTTGTATTTTTAGTAGAGATGGGGTTTCACCATGTTTAACAGAACTGAAAGAACTTCGCTCCTCTGTTTCCGTCTCAGCTCAGTTGGTGGAGAGTTGAGAAAGGAACTCAAGTGTGAGGATTTTCTCTCCATCCAGTTCTAGTTTGTCCACCTGACAAAAAAAAAAAAAAAAAAAAAAAACAGGACCTGGAAACGTGTGTTTTTAATTTTGGTGTGTAGGAAGGGATGAAATAAACAAAATATTTCAAAGTGGGGATAGTGCAGTTAGAAGTAAATGTTAAAGACTAGGTACTTTGGGCCTATTAAGCATTATTAGCACTGGGAGTCTAAAAAACCTTTCATTCTTTTCACTTAAATGAAGACTTAGTAAAAAATAAATACACAGTCTGCTATTTCAGGTTTCTTATTATTTTTTCAAAAGAAACAAGTTGTGCACAAGAGAGCTAAATGCTTTACAAACAAGGAAAATGGCTAGAATCAACTCCCTTGTCATTGCCATTATCTTAGTCTTTAGTCCTTCCTTTTCCTCCTCTTCACCTTCATCCTTTTCGTCTTCCTTTTTTTTTTCCTTTTCCTGAGACGGAATCTCTCTGTAGCGCAGGCTATAGTGCAGTGGTGTGACCTCAGCTCACTGCAACCTCCTCCTCCCAGGTCCTGGTTCAAGCAGTTCTTCTGCCTCAGCTTCCTGAGTAGCTGGGACTAAGGCATGCACCACCATGCCCAGCTAATTTTTGTATTTTTAATAGAGATGGGGTTTTACCATGTTGGCCAAGCTGGTCTTGAACTCCTGATCTCGTGATATGCCCGCCTCAGCCTCCCAAAGAGTTGGGATTACAGGTGTGAGCCACTGCGCCCTCTTCCTTCTTTTCTATCTTTTTTTGGGGGGAGAGGGTGGTAGGAACATGGTCTCACTCTGTCCACCAGGCTGGAGTGGAGTGGCATGATTATGGCTCACTGCATGATGGTGCTGTAGCAGGAGCGACGGGGAACAAACCTCTTGAACACTGAACTGAGGAAGGAAGTGGCTTTTTATTCAGCCGGGAGCTGCGGTGGGCAGCAGCCTCATTCCCCGAGCTCCCTAAGCTGCAGCTTTTCTCCCCTTTTATAGGCTTACAACACTAAAGGGGAAACTGAGGTGGAACTATGTCACTGTTCATTTGCTGGACATCCAACCTTACAATCTTTTGGCTTCATTGATTTGCTAATTCATATGCCGCACGAGTGGAGACCAGCAAGGGAGGGGGGCTTACAGAGACAAGGCAGTGGCAACAAGCTGTTTGTTGGCAGAGGTATTTCCAGTAGGAAGCCTGGCCCCTGGAGACATGGGGCTGTGAACCAGTGGCAGGCGCCAGCCGGCAGGGATAACATTCATTTGTAGCTCTTTCAAGGTTAACAGATAGCAGAGATGCTGAGAACTAAAGAGAGTCATTTTCCCAGCTTTTTGGTATTTTATTTTATTTATTTTCTTTCTTCACTCTTTCCATCTGGAAGTCAGGAGGAGAAAGAGGTGAAATTGAAGAAGGCAAGAGGGTCTCCCCTCTCAGTGCCACTGCTACTTGGGCTCAGGCGATCCACCAGCCTCCTGAGTAGCTGGGACTTAAGGTGTGCACAACCACGCCCAGCTAACTTTTAAGTTTTTTCTTCTGTAGAGATGGGGTCTTGCTATGTTGCCCGGCCTGGTCTCAAACCCCTGGTCTCATGTTATCTTCTGGCCTCAGCCTCCTAAAGTGCTAGGATTACAGGCATGAACCACTGTGTCCTTGCCTTTCTTCAGCTGTGACAAAATCCCTTTGTCAAAGTCTCTCTTTTTTTTTTTTGAGAAGGAGTTTCGCTCTTGTTACCCAGGCTGGAGTGCAATGGTGTGATGTCGGCTCACCGCAACCTCCGCCTGCTGGGTTCAGGCAATTCTCCTGCCTCAGCCTCCTGAGTAGCTGGGATTACAGGCACGCACCACCATGCCCAGCTAATTTTTTGTATTTTTAGTAGAGACGGGGTTTCACCATGTTGACCAGAATGGTCTCGATCTGTTGACCTTGTGATCCACCCGCCTCGGCCTCCCAAAGTGCTGGGATTACAGGCGTGAGCCACCGCGACCAGCTGTCAAAGTCTTTTGTTTAGTCCACGCTGTAAACATATCCTTTTCATGGTTTTCATTCAGTACTGCATCCTTTTTTTTCAGAAGGTCCCAAGTTTTTTTGCAGTACAACTTATGGTTAGGCCAGGATATGCTCCTTTGATTGTGAGGGAGTACTCAAGGATGACGCTTGGGTGGGTACCAGGAGCAGCAGCTTGGCCATCCTTGGGGATCTTGTTAGAAATACGGGACCCTGGGTCCCATCCCAGACGCACTGAATCCCACTCTGCTTTTGAGCAACATTCTCTCAGATGCCTATGCATAAGTTTAGGAAGTACGGCTTTAGCATGTTGTAGAAAATTGTGACAGCTTGACTGAAGCTTCTGGATGCTTCGTCTTGTGCTCTTCCCAGCAGTTTACACGAGGATGCCATGTAGTGCCATTTGGCCTCTTGGCCTCTGTGTATCTGTCTTGCCCATCTTTATTTTTCCTTAATGAGGCTCCAGGGCGTCGGGGTCCCTGTGGCTCTCAGTTGGTCCAGAGCTTGCTGCATGGAATCCATCATTGTGCCAGCAGGGGGCAGAGGCAGCATCAAAACTTAATTCTAGAGTTCTGGTCGGGCAGAGACGCAGGGCACGGAGAGCTCCCCCAGGGCCCTCTAGGCCCTCCGGCCCGGGCGTGGGTGAGCGGGGGGACCCCGGGCCGGCGGGTGAGCTGGGGGACCCTGGGACAGGCCGTGCCCTCTGCCCTGAAGATACCGGAGGCCTCTGCTGTGGCTGCCCGCTGGCCAGGCCCCGGACTTGAAGCTGTGGCGAACCTCCTCTCTTCCCCACCCCACCTCGGTGACTGATGGCGGCAGCGGCCTCTCCCAGCCCGAACCCCGCCGGCTGCCTGGTCTCCAGGCTCAAAACTGCTGGGCTTTCACGAAACCCCAGCCGAGCTGCTGGGACGCAGCACCTCTGGGTGGCGGTGGGAGTGGCAGGCCAGGAAACATGGCGGCCACTCGAACGCCGCGCGGCAGATGCCGTTAGGTCACGGAGGGCCCGGGAAGGCGGCCTAGGGACGCAGGCAGGCTCAGCCACTTCTAGGCCATGGAGCCGCGCAGATCCGGGTCCCGGTGACTACTCTGTCCCCATCGGGCGAGACCTACCTAGTCCTGATGACAACGGACAAAGGCCTTAACGGGCCTGGGAGGTGAGCGAAGTTACGAATGTCGATGGTTAGTCGCCATCGGGATGGTTGGTCTTCATTCAACCAAACTTCGCTGTTGGAAGAGAGAAATGGTAGAATTACAGGCCACGTTTGGCCCGCTGGAGATGCCCACCACTCTCTGGGAAGAGTTACTGGCCGTTTATGGAAGGCCTGTGTATATAATATGAAAAGGCTGCTCTCAACTCCACCCCAACCTTTTAATAGAAAACATTTGTCACATCTAGCCCTTCTAGATGTAAAGAGGTTGCCAACGTATGATAGAGTTAGAAAATGACACATCTTGTAAATTTTCGTTTGTTTAAAAGAAGTCATAGAAAATACATGTCTTCTGGAGATGACCTTTGGAAATGGAGTTGTCAGGTGGCCTCTCGGAGCGATAGTCCACATTTGGTCGTGGGTTAGATGACATGGAGCTGGAAGACCTGAGAAGGAGGAGAAGGTTCTGTGCTAGACTGGTCACATTCAGAAGACAGTTTCATATTCTAACCATTGTTTTGTGTGCATTTTATTCCTCAGTACTGTATATATAGTTGACAATGCTAACCTTTTTTGAAATGTCTGTTCTTTTTAGATGTTCTGAAGTGCCTGATATATGTTAAAATTAGTAGTAAAATCACATTTTGTAAATATTGTTTTGTTATAATTCATAGGAAATGTTGTTTTTTTGGGGGAATGGCCGAATCACCTCTTGAGTAATACTCACTGTGCTTGTGCAGCGGCTCAGGGGAGGAGAGGGGAGGGGGAAGGTGCAGAGAGCTCTATGCCACCCTGCTTACAATGAGGCCAGATGAATCATTATCTCCATGCATTTTGTTTTACTTACCTGGGTATATGGTGTACATAAAGGACAAACAAGTCCTAATTTACAACATCTAGTCTTTCTAGATTTTAAAGAGGTTGCGTAGAGCTAGTAAACTAATGTATTGTACATTTTGTTTTACAAGTCTAGGAAAGATTGTCTTCTGAAAATTTGAGCATTCTTGCCCACTGGGTTGATGGAGATGGGAAAGGTTCTAGGCCAGAATGTTCACATTTGGAAGACTCTTTCAAATTATAACTGTTGTTAAGTGTTTACAGTTTATTCAAGACTGCTGTGTACATAGTGGACAAATTAACTCCTTACTTGAAACATCTAGTCTATCTAGACATTTAGAAGTGCCCAATAGGCCAGGCTCGGTGGCTCAAGCCTGTAATCCCAGCACTTTGGGAGGCTGAGGCGGGTGGATCACTAGGTCAAGACATCGAGACCATCCCGGTCAACATGGTGAAACCCCGTCTCTACTAAAAATACAAAAAATTAGCTGGGCGTGGTGGCGTGTGCCTGTAATCCCAGCTACTCAGGAGGCTGAGGCAGGAGAATTGCCTGAACCCAGGAGGCGGAGGTTGTGGTGAGCCGAGGTCGCGCCATTGCACTCCAGCCTGGGTAACAAGAGCGAAACTCCGTCTCAAAAAAAAAAAAAAGAGGTTGCCAGTGTATGACAGAAGTAGAGAGTTAGTAAACTAACACATCCTGTACACTTTCTTAAACTTCATAGAAAGGCTGTCTTCTGAAAAACACTTTCGGAAGTGAAGTTACATCAGCTTTAAGTGACACATGTGCCTATATCCACCAGGTTGGTGATGGAGAGGAGTTGGAACGAATGAACAGTTCTAGACCAGAATGTTCCTATTTAGAAGACACTTTCAGATATAACCATTGTTACATGTGTGTAGCTTATTCAACACTACTGTGTATATAGTAGACAGATTTAAGTCCTAATTTGAAACATGTAGTCTTTCTGGATGTTTAGAAGTGCACAAAGTATGTTAAAAGTAGAGGTAGTGAATAACACATTTTGTAGCTATCCTTTTAATATGAAGTATCGTCTTTTGGAAATTGATCAATTCTCTGAGCAGTAGACATTATCATATATGTGCAATTTTGGGGGAAGGAGGAATGCAAGGGACTTTCTACCAATGTGTTTATGATGAGGCACATTTACTATTGTCCTTATGTCTGCATTTTCATTTACTGTGCTGTGTATATAGTGCATGATAAGTGGACCTAAGACTCCTGATATACATGTAGTCAATGTTAAAGAGGTTGCCAGTGTATGACAGAAGTAGAATTAGTAAACTCATGCATTGAGTACACTTTGTGTTGGAAATCATAGAGAAGTCTTCTTAAAAACAGATGGGAAATTGTTAAAATCCTCTCAGCATTACAGTTGGCTGATAGCTGTCCATGGGGTTGACAGAGGCTGGAAAGGGAAGGGGGTTCTAGGCCAGAATGTTCCCATTACGGTCTGTGTTATGTATATGTACCATTTATTCAATGCTACTGTGTTTATAATGGAAATCTTAAGTCCAGATTGAAACATCTAGTCTTTCTGGGTGTTTAAAAGTGCACCACATAGGTTAAAAGTAGAGGGCTAAAGTAACACCCCTCTAAGCATTTGTTTTCATTACTTCCTAGGAGTGATTGGTTGCATTTGGGAATGGAATTGTTAAAACTTGATGTTTAGGAGCTTATGCTATTTATTGGGTGGCATTGGGTGGGGGAGGAGGAGGTATGCAGGGAAAAGGGTTCTGTGCCCCTGAGATTAGTTCAGCTGGTCTAACCATTGTTTTATATGTGCATTTTAGTTAATATTGTGTATTAAAGAATAAACAAGTTTTAATGCTCAAAGTATGTTAAAAATAGATGTAAATCAGTCCCTTTATGAATGTCCTTTTTGTTAGTTTTTAGGACGGCCTGTCTTCTGGGAGTGAGCTTTTATTAGTCTACCTCTTGGAGCTAGATGTCCTATACTTAGTCACTGGGGATGGTGGAAGAGGGTGAAGGGAAGGGCTCTCTGCTACTATCTCTATATCGAGAAGATGGTTTTAGATGATAACCACAGGTCTATATGAGCATTTTTAGTAAAGTGCCTATGTTTATTATGGACAAAGTTCATTATTTTGCACCGTCTATGCTTCATGAATGTCTGGGGTGACAACATAGGATAAAAACTAGAGTTCGTGAATTAGTCAATTTGTATATACCTTTGTTATAATAGAAAAGATGCATCTTGGACATGGAATTGTTAAACCACCTCTGAGCAGTCTATGTCAGGACTTGTTCATTAGGTTGGCAGTAGAGGGGCAGAACGAAGTATAAAGGGAGAGATGTATGCAGATGTGTCCAGTGTCCACGTGTCTATATTTACATTTTGATGACAGCCATTGATGTATGCATCCTCTTTTGGCTGTACTATAGGGATACATTAAGTACTTCAATGGAAATATACTTTGCTAATATTTTAATGGTATAGATCTGTTAACGAATTCTCTTAGAAACATACTTAGTGTATTCTGTATAAGTAAGGGTGGCTGAGAGAAAGGAGAATAGACCCAAAGTCAGGCAAGCAAGTTTTATTAATCTGCTGGGCTGCTCTGTAACAGAGGAGGCAGGCCTGAGCTTACAAAATGGGGGTTTGTTTATATGGGGTGAGAGGGGAATAAGGGAGTTTCAGGGCTGAGGTAATCTATCCTCTGGTAACGGACACAGAGATAGTTTGTCAACTTGTAACAGAACTACAATACATTATCCAGTGACTTCTGTGGTGGCAGTTTTGTTTAAAAAGAGAAACCAGGATTCTTTTACACATATGTGTCAAACAGGAATTTACAAGTATGAATAACAAATACTTGTTTTCCCTGTCCTCTCTCCAGCTGCTGGGATGGCTATAATCAGGCTTTGTTTAATTGTAGCACATCTGGCAGCCTTGATGTGATGCCTTGGTAGGGGTTCAGGAATTCAGCTGCAGAGCAATCAGTGTGGGGAAGGGGTCAGTTTACACAGAGGGGGTTTTCTGAGGCAACTTGTCCCTAACATATACTTAGTGTATTCTGATACTGTGTGTTTCATTTTAAATTGAGCATTAAGAGAATGCAGTATTTAAATTGGAACTCTGCCAATGCTTTTATCTAGAGGCGTGTTGCCATTTTTGTCTTCTATGAAATTTTTATCCCAAGAAAGGCAGGATTACATTTTTTTTAACATACTGAGTTGGCGTAGTGTATTCTTGGTTATCAAAATACTCATATAACTTTGGGATTTTGAATTGGTATATATTCATGACATATGAAAAATCATGATACGTACTGTACAATCTCAGTCCCTTAAAATTGGATGTTGTGCCTACACACTCACAGGACCTAGAAAAACATGTCAAACTATAAACTGTTTGATTGTGAGTGACTTTGTTCTTTGCTTCTTGTGTTTTTCAGTTTCCTCTAATGCACTTAACTTTTTAAAAATAAAGGTTATTTTAAAAACGTAAAAAAGGACTTGATTCTAAGTTCTGTAAGCCTAGAGGGTTTGACAACTATTTATAATGAAAATGACTAGTGGAGTGTCAATAAATTGTATATCTTCCCCCCATTTTGCTACAGGCTGGTGATTCGTGGTGATAAAGACGAGCAAGCTGTGCTGTGCAGTAAAGACAAAACATACGACTTGAAGATAGCAGACACTTCCAACATGTTGCTTTTCATTCCCGGTTGTAAAACTCCAGACCAGCTGAAGAAGGAAGAGGCGCACTGTAACATTATTCACACTGAGGTGCTCTTTTCTGTACTCTGATTTATAAAAGTCTGAGAATGAAAACAGATGTGGTAATCTGGTCTTTAGTGAAAAACTTTAGGTGTGAAATCTATAATCAGGGAGAATCAAGAAATTCTTCAAAGAAATTTGACTTTCTCAGCATTATTATGATTACTATTGCTTTTTTGTGGAGTCTTGTGAACTTGTCTGTTTTTCCCCATTTTGATTTTCAAGTCCCAATTTGACCTTTTTTCTGTAATGTGCAGTTTGTTATTTAGTGACTCATTCTAAAACTTCTACCTGTTTTTAGTAGATTTTGCTGTGGATGTGTTTTGAAAGGAGACTCCTTCAAACCATAACTTAGTTCATTTATGTAATATTTATGAGGTGGGAAAATGAAGAAATTTGGGCCAGCTGTGGTGGCTCACATCTGTAATCCTGGCACTTTGAGAAGCCAAGACAGGTGGATTGCCTGAACTCAGGAGTTTGAGACCAGCCTGGGCAACACAGTGAAACCCGGTCTCTACCAAAATACAAAACATTAGCTGGGCGTGGTGGTGTGCGCCTGTACTCCCAGCTACCTGGGAGGCCGAGGCAGGAGAACTGCTTGAACTCAGGAGGCGGAGGTTGCAGTGAGCTGAGATCACTACACTACACTCTATCCTGGGTAACAGAGCTAGACTCTGTCTCCAAAAAAAAAAAGAAATGAAGAAATTTGAGTTTTTGAATGAAGTGTGTTTCTTAGCTATGAGGCTGGTTTAGTTCATTAATATCTGTAGCCAACTATAACAAATTTTTAATTATTTTGGAGAATACTGATGGTGGTAACCAAACAAGTCTCCATTCTGTCCAAGTTGTTACACATATAACAATCCAAGCATAGCCCTTATTTCTTTGAGAATGACTTTAGGCCAACTATATCCTTAAATAGAGAATTGGAGAGGAAAGAAGGGAAAATGTTGGAAAGTTTCATTGATTCATGTAATGCTACTAGAACAGAGGAACTTCCAGTAAATATTCTATGTTGGTTTTTGTAGTTTTTTTTTGTCTTTCATTGTGATTAACTAAAAATATTGGCAGTTCATCCTTTTGTAAAACAGTAATGTTATTTTTTCATCACTTAGCTGTTCTGTAGGTGCTTTTGTGAGGGCATAATAATTCCTACAAGAATCTTTGAGCTCTTGCTTGTTATGGAAATTCTATGTACTGAGGTTGGCTAAAATGTAAATCCACCAACCAAAGGTATAATCGGTGATTGAAGCTTAGGTGCTTAAAGGGGTTAGATAAGAAATAGGCTGGGGGTTGATAAATGGTGGTAGATAGCCAGGAATAACAGGGAGTGATTGGGTCTACAGCAGATTGGAAAGCACAATTCCCAAGTAGGTGGATGGCTGCTACTCAGCTGCCTTGTGGGAAAGTAGGCCCAGCGTTGCTCGACTTTTGATTTATTTTTTCCTTTTTTTTTGTTAATCAATGAGAGCTTCTTATGATGCTCAGGTTGGCCTTGAACTCATAGCCTTGCCTCCTCAAGCACCAGGACAACTGGCTGGAGCCACCGCGGCTCCCTGATTTATTTTTTCTAAATAATTACTGAAATTTAGATTTTTGGGGTGAAATCTCCAATTTTTTTTTTTTAATATTGGCATCTAATTGAAACACCATGCCAAACCTCCCCAGCACACAAAAGCATACCACAGTATCTGTGTATTGGATGTAGCCAGAAGGCTGACATTTTTTTTTTTGCTTTGATTTTGTCTGAGACTATCATAAAACAGCAAACCACTTTTAACTATGGATAAAATCAGTCTATCTGATTTGGTCCTTAAGCTCTTCTTTTGAAGGCCTTAGATTCAGCAACATGTCCTTCAGGCTGTAGGTCTCATCTTTTCAATCAAGCCTTATCCTAGTTTGAAAGTAGAAGCATCCCCTGTCCTTCCATTTCAGAGTTAGAGGGCATCCCAAAGATAATCCAGCTTAGCATCTTTTTTTCCTTTTATGAAACACTTATTGGGCATCTACTCTATGCTAGGAACTAGGCGAGTCTTGTATGTACAGGCAGGGATAACAGATATTCATCCATTCTCTAGCTTCTATCAACTGGATTTTGAGTGGTAGGCCTCTCATGATTTCACAAATCCAACAATGTAATTAGCTGCAATTCTAAACAGTAGTAATGTCTTGGATTAATCAGAAATCTCTGTCCCTTAACTTCTGCCTCATTTTGACATGAGCAACACAAGGGTACACCCTCTTCGCTTTAAAATCCCTATTTAAAGACTATGGTAATACCGTTTCTCTTTTTTTTGTCTTAAGTATATTCATTTTTAGTTGTTTCTACCTGGTGTGCAGAATTGTCACCACCCTCATCATTTTTTCTGGGGCGTAGTTTTCAGAGTACATTTGAGATTCTTACAATGTTGGCAGTGTCTTATTAATGGGATTTGAAAAGATGTTCTTGAGGATGCCCATCCATCTAGTTGAGATGGTTGGATAAATGCCTTCCTGATACAAAGTAGAATACCTTGAGGCTTCCTTTTCTCTGTACTTGTTGAGGGGGCAGATTGATTAGTTGGAATTTTGTATGAAATTTTCTTTTAGAATGGCCCCTAAAAGGTTGTGATATATTATAATTTCTAGATCTTTGGTTTTTCTAATAATTATTGGGAATTAAGAAGATGTAGACCTAAGTTAAAGAAGCTAAAGAAGCTTTTGATGGAAAATCCATATGAAGGACCTGACAGTCAAAGAGAGAAGGATTCACATTGCTCAAAAGTAAGACTCTTATTTTTACTTTTATATTTGAAATTTAAAAACTATAATCAGAAGCACTTAGTGGTCACATTCTTACTTTTTAAAATTTATGTTATATAGCTGTTAAATGCCTCTGTTAAAAAAAAAGTTACGAAATTTCAAGCATACCCAAAAGCAGACAGAGCAGTATAATGACGCATATATTCGATATTCACTTGAACAATTAAGGTCTTCTCAGTCTTGTTTCTTCTGTCCCCTTTCTATCCTTCCATCTTTTTTTTCCAGAGTATTTTAAAGCAAATCCTATACATCATAATGCCATGTATATAGCTAAAAGCTCCCCCTATCCCCTCAGCCCCTGGCAACCACAATTTTACTATCTCTATGAATTTGATTTCTCTTAATGCCTCAGATAAGTGAATTATGGTATTTGTCCTTTTGTGGTGATAGCATTTTGAAGTACAAAAGATTATTATTTTGATGATGTGGATTGATCTTTTTGTTTTTGTTGCTTGGGTTTTTGGGGTCATATTTAATTTTCATATTTTCCAGTGTCATGAAGATTTACCTCTATTTGTTTTATAAGGCATCCATTGATTTTTGTGTAGAAATCATTATACATTAACAAAAGAAACTGAGCTAATGCATAAGTATTGCCTTAATCTGTTCTGTGTATTTATTTCCCAAAATTCAGCAAGAAATCTAAAAAAAAAAAAAATTAATCTTCAAGGGCTTTAAAATATTTTTATCTTTTTTTCAGTATACAACTGAAGATTTGCTTGATCAAATTCAGGCAAGTGAGGAAGAAATAATGACCCAATTACAAGTTCTAAATGCCTGTGAAATTGGAGGTAGCGTTACTTATCACTATTATAACAATTATGAAATTGGGCATCATAAGGGAGAGAAGTTTTTGGACATCTTCACCCTATTGCATATAGTTTATTTAATATTCCTTTGGGTTTAAGGATGGTGTCATTTGGGCTCAGCGTGATGGCTTACGCCTATAATCCCAGCACTTTGGGAAGCTGAGGGGGGTGGATCACTTGAGGCCAGGAATTTGAGACCAGCCTGGCCAACATAGTGAAACCTCATCTCTACTAAAAATACAAAAATTAGTTGGTTGTGGTGGCATGCACCTGTAATCCCCGCTACTCGGTTGGCTGAGGATGAGAATTGCTTGAACCCAGGAGGCAGAGGTTGCAGTGAGCCAAGATAGCACCAGTGCACTCCAGCCTGGATGACAGAGCGAGACTCTGCCTCAATAAATAATAATAATAGCTTCATTGTTATTTCCAAAGTGCTTGGAGGATGTGACTGTGTTTCATTTAGTAATGACTCAACATATTTTTGAACATGTTAATGTATATAATAAGCCTGTATAAAAAATATGGGAGCATGTGTTAGAGCATGGGATTGATGGAAAAGCCCTGTGGTATTTTTAGTATTTTGACTGGCCTCTACTCTGGAGTTGGAGCTTTTTAATTTAATTTAATTTAATGTTATCTTATCTTATTTTATTTTTTGACAGAGTCTCACTCTGTTATCCAGGCTGGAGCATAGGTGCACGAGCTCAGCTCTCTGCAAACCTACACCTCCCAGATTCAATTGATTCTCCTGTGTCAGCCTACTGAGTAGCTGGTGTTACAGGTGCATGCCACCATGCCCAGCTAATTTTTGTGTTTTTAGCAGAAACAGAGTTTTGCCATGTTGGCGAGGCTGGTCTTGAACTCCTGACCTCAGGTGATCCATCCGCCTTGGCTTCCCAAAGTGCTGGGATTACAGGCGTGAGCCACACTGCCCATCTCTAAAGCTTTTTTTTTGAAAGGCAAATGAAACCATGTATTTTAATACAGCCCTGTTCAGTATTAACCTGCAGCATGGGGATGGATACAATTTTCATAGGGGGATGTGCAGATTACTTCTCGGTCTCTTCCTCAGATTTACATCACACAATTCATTTTTAAAATGTTGCCTTTATGTTGTCAGAGTAAGAATAGAAACATTCTCCCTTAGAAATCATGGATATGTACTTTTCTTTCACTGAGGTAGTGGTTGTGCCATCAATTATAAAATGGCATTTCATGGCCGGGCATGGTGGCTCATGCCTGTGGTCCCAGCACTTTGGAAGGCTGAGGCGGGCAGATCATGTGAGATCAGGAGTTCAAGACCAGCCTGGCCAACATGGTGAAAGCTGGTTTCTACTAAAAATAAAAAATTAGCTAGGCATGGTGGTGCATGCCTGTAGTCCCAGCTACTTGAGGCTGAGGTGGGAGAATTGGTTGAACCCAGGTGGAGGTTGCAGTGAGCTGAGATCACACCACTGCACTCCAGCTTGGGTGACAGAGTTGAGACCCTGCCTTCAAAAAAAAAAAGTTATTTGGTAAATATAACTTTTGAAATTTGTAGGTTATTGGAGGATTCTTGAATTTGATTATGAGATGAAACTTCTGAATCATGTAACTCAGCTTGTGGATTCTGAATCATGGTCTTTTAGAAAAGTTCCTTTGAATACATGCCTTCAGGAACTTGGACCGTTGGAGCCAGAGTAAGTCTTTTAATTTATTGTCTATCCAGATTTCCTTAACGGGAAGAGAGTTCTTTTACAGATTGAAATTAAACCCAGTGCATAAACTACAATAATTATATTTTGATATCTTTGAGAAATGTTTAAAATTATAGCCAAAGAAGATTTGGGAATTTTGGTCACTGAGTTAAATACATGTGCATTATCTTATTTGTTTTTGGCCATAAAAACGTAAAGAAATAATATGTTTGAGCTATTTTATAATAATAAATGTATGCTGCTGGGCGCAGTGGCTCATGCCTGTAATCCCAGCTACTCGGGAGGCCAAGGCAGGAGAATCTCTTGAACTCTGGAGGTGGAGGTTGTGGTGAGCTGAGATTGTGCCATTGCACTCCAGCCTGGGCAACAAGTGCGAAACTTTGTCTCAAATGATAATAATAATAAATGTATGCTTACATAATTGATGTTAGTATGTTTAGCATGGGGCCTGGCACCTAGTAACTTTCCAGTATAATTTAGTTAGTTCCTAATTTAAATAAAATATTATTTGGCAACCAAAATCACTTAGTATTTCAAATTTCAAATTTCTTTCTTAATTTCGAGTTGGCAGTAGGGTTAAAATACAGTGCATAAAAACACTTAGAACTTTTCAAATGTGTGTTTTAAATTTTTCAGGGAAATGATAGAACACTGTCTTAAATGTTATGGGAAGAAATATGTAGATGAAGGTAAGATTTGGAAAGTATTTTCATTTAACTCTTATATGTTAAAACTAAGAGCTCTGGCTGGGTAGAGTGGCTCACACCTGTAATCCCAGCACTTTGGGAGCCTGAGGTAGGTGGATGGCTGAGCTCAGGCTTTCAAGACCAGCTTGGGCAATGTGAAAACACTGTCTCCACAAAGAAATACAAAAATTAGCTGGCTGTGGCAGCACGTGCCTGCAGTCCCAGCTACTCAGGAATCTGAGGTGGGAGGATCACCTGAGCCCAGGGAGGTCGAGGCTGTAGTGAGCCTTGCTTTTGCCACTGCTCTGTGGTCTGGGCAACAGAGTAAAAAGAAAGACCAGCACAGTGGCTCCCGCCTGTAATCCCAGCACTTTGGGAGGCCGAGGTGTGCAGATCACCTGAGGTCACGAGTTCACGACAAGCCTGGCCAACATGGTGAAACCCCATCTTTACTAAAAATACAAAAATTAGCTGGGCATGGTGACACATACCTGTAATTCCAGCTACTTGGGAGGCTGGGGCAGGAGAATCACTTGAACTCAAGAGGCAGAGGTTGCAGTGAGTCGAGATCGTGCCAGTGCACTCCAGCCTCGGTAACAGAGAGAGACTTTGAAAAAAAAAACCCCAAGAACTATGGGGTTATGGTAAGTGAGTTTAGGTGTATAATTTCTTTCAAGAAACGGCACTAAAGAAAAGGAAACATTAGTACAGTATTTAATTATAAGAGGATAATGTGAAAATATGATTCCTTTTCATTAGGTGAAGTTTATTTTGAGTTGGATGCTGATAAAATATGCAGAGCAACAGCACATATGCTGCTTCAGAATGCGGTGAAATTCAATCTCGCTGAGTTTCAAGAAGTGTGGCAACAGAGTGTTCCTGAAGGAATGATCACTAGTCTTGATCAGCTTAAGGTAGTAGCAATAGACTTTGCTATCTTACTTCAACAGTTGAGTAATTTACTAGGTGAACGATACTTGAGTTGGAGCTGAATTTGGAACCAATTTCTTTTCCTAGACACACATTAGGAGTGCATGTACATCCAAGCCATCACATGATCCTTAAAACTCAATAAGGTATTGGTATATAATTTACATATTATAAAGTATATTTTTAAAATATTTTTAATAATTGAAATAAGTTGCTATCACTACAGTACCGTTTTGGAACATATCTATCACCTCTATACGATTGCTTGGGTCTATTTACTGTTAATCCCTGATCCTATTCAGTGAATCTTATTTGGTTCCATTCCTCACCATTTTTATCACCCCATCTTAGTACCTTGATTTTACAGCAACAGCATCCCTAGGCCTCTTGTGCTTTTAATTTTGCTCCCTTCCAATCCATTGTTTGTGGTGCTACTAGAATGATCTTTTTAAAATGCCAGTCAGGCATGGTGGTTTATGCCTGTAATCCCAGCACTTTGAGTCTGAGGCAGGCGGATCACCTGAGGTCAGGAGTTCAAGACCAGCCTGGCCAACATGGCAAAAGGCTGTCTCTACTAAACATAGAAAAATTAGCTAGTTGTGGTGGTGGGCAACTGTAATCCCACTTACTTGGGAGGCTGAGGCAGGAGAATTGCTGGAACCCAGGAGGCGGAGGTTGTAGTGAGCCAAGTTTGTGCCACTGCACTCCAGCCTGGGCGACAGAGTGAGACTCTATCTCAAAAAAAAAAAAGATAAATAAAATAATAATAAATAAATAATAAAAATGCCAGTCAGATCAGATGAATGTCTCCTGCTTAAATCTCTTTATTGATTTATTGATTGAGACTGAGTCTCATTCTGTCACCCAGGTTGGAGTTCAGTGGCTTAATCTCAGCTCACTGCAACCCCCGCCTCCCAGGTTCAAGCCTCAGCCACCTGAGTGGCTGAGATTACAGGCACCCATCACCAGGCCCAGCTAATTTTTGTATGTTTAGTAAAGATGGGGTTTTGCCATGTTTGCCAGGCTGATCTCTAACTCCTGACTTCAGGTAATCTGCCCACCTTGGACTCCCAAAGTGCTGGGATTATAGGCATGAGCCACTGAACCTGTCCTTAAATCAGTTTAATGGTTGCCTATGGCCCTTAGGATAAAAATACCCAGAATTCATGTCTTGGCCTATAAGGCCCTTCAGGATCACCTTCATAGCTTCATCTCTGGCTACTTTCTCTCCTGCTCACTACATACCAAACTTCCTTCAGGTTTTCAAGATCATCAAGCTCTTACCTACCTGAGACCTTCACATAAAGCTTTTTGTTCTAGAATGATATTCTCTCTAATTTCATCTGGTCACCTCCTGCTCATCTTTGAGTCGCTTCATCAAGGAGGCCTTCCTTCATTCTCTGCTTGAAGGGAAAGGCCTTTGGTTTTACTCTTCCATAGCACGGTGTACTTTGCTTCATGGCACTCTCCCCTTAGCTTGGAAGAATGTTTAATTCTGTGGTTCACCACTCTCCGCTTTGATGGCACTTTGCTGCTGCTTGCTAGTATGTAGCATACCGTCTGCATGTGGCGTATACTTGGTAAGTATTTTGTTAGTTAAATGAAAATATTTGCTTGGTATTTATGGAGTTCCTTTTATGTTGAGGCATCATGCTAGGCACTCAGGAGAAAATGTCATACAAGGTGTCATCATGGTGCTCAGCCTGGGGACTGGCAATGGGGGACACATATTACGTGCCTAAATCTGTTCTTTTTTTTTTTGGACTGAGTTTAGCTCTTGTTACCCAGGCTGGAGTGCAATGGTGCGATCTCGGCTCACCCCAACCTCCGCCTCCTGGGTTCAGGCAATTCTGCCTCAGCCTCCTGTGTAGCTGGGATTACAGGTACGCGCCACCATGCCCAGCTAATTTTTTGTATTTTTAGTACAGACGGGGTTTCACCATGTTGACCAGGATGGTCTCGATCTCTTGACCTCGTGATCCACCCGCCTTGGCCTCCCAAAGTGCTGGGATTACAGGCGTGAGCCACCACACCCAGCCTTAATCTGTTCTTATAATGCAGAGTGATCTATGCCATTGGAAAGGCATATACACGATGTTATAAGAGCAAAGAAAAGGGGCTTAGCCATCAGACTGGTCAATAAGGGATGACTTTCTGTAGGAACAGATGTTTTAGCTGCTGAGTATGGAAAGATGAACTGTTGCTGTCTAGATGGAAGGAAGGCCAGAGGTGGAAATCTAGAAAGCATGGTCAAAGGTGTGGAGGTATGAAAATGGGGGCATTGTTATAGGGATGCATGGACTGGAGTGAAGGATGCTTGTGAGGTAAGGACACTGTGGATTGTGCTAAGGAATTTCAACTCTATCTAGAAAGCTCTTTGAGGCCACTGAGTGACATCAGTTAGAGGAGTTACCTCATCAGGAACTCATCAGCTTGGCCTTTTGAAAAGAATGCTATGACAGTAAAGAAGATGGACAGATGGAAGGTTGGTTAGATTATGAAAAAGGATTACTTTTTCATAAAGAGGTACTTTTTCAAAAGAGAGTACTGGCCAAAGAAATAGGTAATGGGGAATGGATAGAGGAGTCCTGAAGCCTTAGCATCTATTATATAGGCTTTAGTGACCACGTAAGTGTGGGGTTTGGGTGATAAACGAGTTTATACATAGATTTGGATATAGAGGTCTGGGGCTCAAAAGAGACGTCTGAGCTGAAGATATAAATATTATAATCACTAGCAAGTAAATGGTGGCTCAGGCCACAGGTTTAGATGAGGTTACTCAGTAGAGTGACAGTGAAGCAAGCAGAGCAGTTGGGATGGAAGCCCCAGGGAACTACAGCATCAAGTTAGGAGGGAAATAAGGAGACTGTGGTGTCGGGGATGGAGAGGTATTTAAAGAAGAAGGAGTAATCAACAGTAACAAAGAAAATAGAGGGCTAGGGACCAAGTGCAGTGGCTCTCACCTGTAATCCTAGCACTTTGGGAGGCTGAGAAGGGCAGATCACTTGAGGCCAGGAGATTGAGAACAGCCTTACCCACATGGTGAAACCCCTTCTCTGCTAAAAATATAAAAATTAGCTGGATGTGGTGACATGTGCCTGTAGTTACAGCTACTCAGGAGGCGGAGACAGGAGTATCTCTTTGAATCCAGGAGGCAGAGGTTGCAGTGAGCCAAGATTGCGCCACTACACTCCAGCCTGTGTGTCAGAGTGAGACCCTGTCTCAAAAAGAAGAAAAAATGGAGGATTAGTACAATGAATCCAAGAAAAGGGCCCACTGGATTTGGCAATGACAGGTTACTGGAGACCTTTAGAACCAGAGCTATCTTGATAAAGCGGTGGTGGTAGATGCCAGATTGCAGAAGAGAAAAGAAGTCACTGCTTAAAGGAGCTCTTTGTATGAAAAAGGCTATTGTAAATCTCTGGATAGTTTAAGTTTCATGTAGCTGACATTTTGAATATCTTGAGCTAAGCTAAACCTAAAGGTAAAAGAATGAGTCATGTTTAAACATTACAACATTACTTTAACTGCCTTGTTTCTTCTCATTTCTTGTAGGGTTTAGCGCTGGTGGATAGACACTCAAGACCAGAAATCATATTTTTGCTGAAAGTAGATGATTTACCTGAGGATAATCAGGGACGTTTTAATAGTCTTTTCTCTCTAAGAGAGAAGTGGACAGAAGAAGATATTGCTCCATATATTGAGTAAGTAATTTATTAAAGATGGATTTTGAGGGTTGTTCTTTTTATAAAGAGTGGCATAGCATTTTAGATTTATGATCGGAATACAGTTTTCTTGAGTATTCCCTGAGGATACTGCTTCCCTAGAAACACCCTTAGGTGGTGGCTGTATTCTCTATGCTTCACAGTGACTGATGCTGGAGGTGGAATATGTGTTATCTCTGTTCCTCAATACTGCTTCTGAAACCCCTTTTCTGCTCTCATTCCTGGAAAACTGTCCCCTTTGAGGGACAAAATACATACCCCACTATAACTCTAAGGCAAACACCTCTCTCTCATTGCCACCTCATGCTTTACTTTATTTAACATTATGGATGTTAGAACAAGTTAGCCCCAAAGTCACTTCTTACAAAATCTTGAGTCCCCTAACACTTAAAATCCACTAACACTACAGCTTTTTCACCGTGTCACACCTCTCAGTTGCTCTCTTCTCTTTAGCCAGCTCGAATCCCATGGTCAGTCTTCCTAGCTTTTACTGTCTACACTTTACTCCTATGACCCTCTCCCTCTTGCCATATCTCCCTGGCAAAAAGCTAAAAAGATTAAACCCAACTTTCTGCTTACTCTGTGCCTACACCTGGCCAGCTGAAACTTTCTGGAGAATATACAATGAGCTGTCAGCATGGAGCTTCTTCTACATCTATGCATTTTCCTTTTTCCTACCAGTAGTACCTTCTGTTTCCTTTTATGATCTTATTTTTTCAGAACACAGAAGCACTGAGACCAGAACTACCTTCTTTCCCACTGCCAAATCGCCCATCCTCCTCATGTGTGTGCATACTTCCTTTGCAGTCCTGTGTGGTGAAAGAATTGTCCCTGCTCCTAAGGCCAGTCCTTTGCAATAGATCCATCTCCTCTGTTGTCTTAAAGACTTGGATCCTCGAGTTATTAATGTCCCTTTCACCCTTCGTGTTATTAATGTCTGCCTCTTCTGAATCATCCCCATCAGCATACAAAATTCTATAATATTGCCCATCTTGAAAAACAATAGCAACCTACTAGACCCTGCGTCCTTTGCTCTCCTTTATAAGAAAATGCCTTTTACAAGTTTCATATACTCACTCTATGCATTTTACCTCCCATTCTTTCCTTTACCCATTGACATCTTCTTAATCCAATTACAACCATCTTTCTGCACTCAGTGGTTAATTATGTGTCCTCGATTACTTGGGCACTATTTGACAGTGTCTGCTTCCTCCTACTGAAAACACAAGTTTCTCCCCTCTTCCTTGGAGGAGGGGGAGAAAACCATCTCTTTTGTTGATGTCTCCCCATTCTCAATCTTTAAATGTTGGAGTGCTCCAGGACACTAGTTTTGGGCCATCTTCTCTTCTATTTATACTTTTCCTTTGGTGCCCTAATCTGGGCCTGGAAACAAATTTAATGACTTCCTAATTTCATCTTCATACTTACCATTTTCCCTGAGGTCCAGATTCCTGTATCTGGTTGCCTAATTCACCTTTCCAGTTGGATATTCAATAGAAATTTCAAGCTTACCGGGTTCATAACAGAACTGTTGTTTCTCCCTCATCCTTACCCCCCTTCTTCTTAATCACAGTTAACAGCACTGCTACTAATGCAGTTACTTAAACCAAAATCTAGGAATCATCCCTGTCCTTTCCTTCTCCCACCTTCTGGTTCAAACTATGACCAAATCCTGATGGATCATCTTGTACCTGCCTCTGAATTGGTCTCCCTGTTCTATTTTTACCCCTCCCCCTCTTTCCTGTTTATACTGTTTCTTTAAATATTCAAAAGTGACAATATAATGAAACCTTCATATATCCACTGCCCAGCTTTCATAATCATCAACTCATTGGCTCCTTTATTTTTATTTATTTATTTATTTATTTATTTATTTATTTGACATGGAGTCTCACTCTGTCACCCAGGTTGGAGAGCAGTGGTGCAATCTCCGCTCACTGCAACCCCTGCCTCCCAGGTTCAAGTGATTCTCCTGCCTTACCCCGCCGAGTAACTGGGATTACAGGTGTGTGCCACCATGCCCAGCTAATTTTTGTGTTTTTAGTGGAGACGGGATTTCACCATGTTGGCCATGTTGGTCTCAAACTCCTGACCTCAAGTGATCTGCCTGCCTTGGTCTCCCGAAGTGCTGGGATTACAGGCGAGAGCCACTGTCCCTGGCCAACTCCATTATTTAAAACGTAGATCACATTGTGCTTTTCTATTAATTAAAACCCTCCTATTGGCTTCCCATTACATGCAGAATTCAGTCACAACTCTCTTTCCCTGTCCTACAAGGCTCTGCGTGATCTGGTGTTGCTCCCTTCTCCAGCTCATGTCCTGCTTTTCGTCCCTCCCCTCATTATGTTCCAGTCAGAATCTTCTCCTTGAGGTACAGAAGAGGAAACTAAAGTTCAGGGAAGAGTTGGTAACCGAGACAAGTTCACACAAGTACCTTGTATCAACGATCTCTGACTCTAGGCCGCGCTGTACAGGACTCACTGTATCACACTGCTTTTATTTCTAATTTAGAGGCTGTGTGATAAAATGGAAATAGCATAGACTTTGAAGTCATACACACCTGGCGGCAGAATTTGACACTGTCATTTATTACTTGTCTGAACTATAGTTCCTCATGTATAATACAAGGTTAAATAATACATTACTCCTACTTTGTGTGGGTTAAATGAGATAATACATGTAATGTACTTAGTTTAATTAAAACTTAGAACTGGCCGGCCACAATGGATCACGCCTGTAATCCCAGCACTTTGGGAGGCCGAGGTGGGTGGATCAAGAAGTCAGGAATTTGAGACCAGACTGGCCAACATGGTGAAACCTCATCTTTACTGAAAATACAAAAAATCAGCCAGGCGTGGTGGCATGTACCTGTAATCCCAGCTACTCAGAAGGCTGAGGCCAAAGAATTGTTTGAACAATGAGCCAAGATTGCACCATTGCATTCCAGCCTGGGTGACACAGCAAGACTCCATCTCAAAAAAGAAAGAAAAAAACTTAGAACCATTCCCCACCCTCTCTCTTAGACAAACACCTACACTTATGCTGTTGAGAGGATAGATTCAGGGGAAGAGAGATAAAGTACATAGTACTGTATCATATTATAATGTTCCCTAAAATATTCATGCTATGTATTTTTTATTGTCCCCACAGAGATTTGTGTGGAGAGAAGCAAACCATAGGTGCATTACTCACCAAATATTCTCGTTCTTCGATGCAACATGGTGTAAAAGTTTATAATTCGAGAAGACCCATTTCTTAAAAGAACAACAGTCTTTTCTTCGGGACTCAAGTTGCTTTATAAAGTTGCTGGAAACAAGAAAAATAACTTTTATTTTGGACTTTTAAAAACCTAGTCTTCTAAGACATTTTTCTCCTCATCTTAAGCATTTTGAAACTACTGTTATTTCTTATATGTTATTGGATGTAGCTTTCAAATTATATTTGTACCCTGTACACAGTGTAAACAAGAGCAAAAGAAAGTATTATTTCCTGTGTTTAGTATGTCTGAGGTCTCTATGGTTTACTTAGAGTTTGGCTTTTTATATTTAAAATGTCATTTCTTCAATTAGGATTTGATATTTTAATCATTAATACATTGAAGTTTTTCAGAGAACTAAATAGTAATAGTTTCATAGAAGAGACTTATTTATTCACTTAAATATCATTTCTCAAGGGAGTTCCCTTTTACTTTTAGCCTTCCACCCAAACTGGCAGTCACTAGGTGCTATCAGTTATTTATATTTAGTTTACATACATGAAACTGGCTGAATAATTTCTCCTCTGTTTGCCCGACATAGACATGCACTTCGGGAAAAAATGGGTTTATAATTCTATAATGAAGAATACTGGCACAGGTAATACTTGAAAACTTCAAGTAATTTCTAGTTGGTTTTGGAATGCTTGCTGAAGTTCCTTTATAGCTTTATTTGCCCGATTTGTTTTGGTTTAGATCGAAGTTCAAATTAATTTTAACTTAGCTAATGAACTTGTTACCAGGAGAGTTGGAGGGGGTAGGCCAAGGTTAAATGGTCCAAGTTTCAAAAATGTTAATTTATAATCTGTAGTTAATTAAGCAAGATTTAACTGTTACCGAAGTTTACAAGTTTTATTCTCACAAACATGAATTACGACACGATGGTAAATGTCTCTGCATTTATGTGGATTTAGGTTATACACATACAGTCTATCTATATGTAGTCTATTTATTTATTTATTTTGAGATGGAATCTCCTGCTGTCCAGGCTGGAGTGCAGTGGCACTATCTCAGCTCACTGCAACCTCCACCTCCCGGGTTCAGGTGATTCTTCTGCCTCAGCCTCCAGAGTAGCTGGGATTACAGGCACACGCCACAACTCCCAGCTAGTTTTTGTATTTTTATTAGAGACTGGCTCTCACCATGTTGGCCAGGCTGGTCTTGAACTCGTTTCCTCAAGTGATCCGCCTTCCTTGGCTTCCCAAAGTGCTGGGATTACAGGCATGAGCCACCGCGCCTGGCCTGTAGTCTATATTTTATTTTATTTTTTTGTGAGACAGTCTCACTCTGTTGCCCAGGATTGAGTACAGTGGAATGATCTCGGCTCACTGCAACTTCCGTCTCCTGGGTTCAAGCAATTCTCCTGCCCAGCCTCCCGAGTAGCTAGTATTATAGGCGTACACCACCACGCCAGGCTAATTGTATATACTTTTTAGTAAAGACGGCGTTTCACCACGTTGGCCAGGCTGGTCTCGAACCCCTGACCTCAAATGATCCGCCTGCCTCGGCCTCCGAAAGCGCTGGGATTACAGGCGTGAGTCACAACGCCCGGCCTTGTAGTCTATATTTTAAAATAAATACTACTAAGGCAGCAGTGCCTAGTGAGAGCTTTGGAGTGCTGGAGTTTTGACATTCAGACTACCTGGAGTCTAATCACATATTTTACAGCTTAAATCACCGGACCTAGTAAGTTTATGGTATCTGTTCTCACAGCAAGCCAGAGGCAGCCCCTCCTGATTTCGGGGGACTTCACACCACTCCATCAGCCCCGTTTCGAGCACCCTGCGGCAGCCTGTTTCTACCTGGCTCGTTGCAAACTTTATCCTCCATTCTTCTCAATGTGCTCGTACTAGAAAACTTTACCTTCCCTCCTTTCCTTCCTGCTCTTCTCGCCTCACCCACTAGTTTCCTCGCTTTCCTAAATGTTAATTTTCACCCACCGTGTGATTTGGAAAAGGTAAGCGCAAATATGCTGGTATCGCAAGCCCTGCCCATTGGCAAGACTTCCTGGTTCTACCCCCGCCGTCGTTCCGCTTCCGCTGACGTCGGAGGTCAGAGGTTACAGACAAGATGTCTGCTTAGGGTCGCTTTGAGCACTTGCGGAGAGGAGCACCTCTGGGACGGAAGCTTGTCGATGGCGGCTTATAGGAGTTAGGTCGAAGGAGCGAGGTTGAGGCGGTAGCCGGGAGGCCAGCCGGCTGCGGGACGTGACTTTTGGGGAACGCAGGGGAATGGGGAGTATGAAGTGCATTGACCAGTAATGCCCGGTACTCCCCAGGGAAGCCGGGAAGCCAAACTCCGCGGGACTGCTTCATGCCGCCGTCTGGTTTAGAGCCCACCAGAATGAACAGGAAGAAAGGAGACAAGGGCTTTGAAAGCCCAAGGCCATATAAATTATAAGTATTTTTTCATTTCCCTTCCTTTTCGTTTTGTTGCCATTTACTATATATTGTGATTGCTTGAAACTGACTTGGTGGGCCTGGGAAACCTAGTGGGAAAACTAGCATTTACTTATTGTGATAGAAATGGTGTTTGTACGGGAAAAAAAGGTTTTGAATAACAGCGTTATTCAGCAAATTTAATTCTCGTTGCAGGTTACTAAAGTTTTTTTCTAAGAATTGTAGCAGATCGTATTTCTGTCAAATCTGTTTTCATGACTGTTGCCAGATTTTAAAAAATTATTCCAATTCGCAGCGCGTTTTTTTTTTTTTTTTTTTTTTTTTTTTTTTTTTTTTTTTTTGACAGAGTCTTGCCCTTTCGCCCAGGCTGGAGTGCAGCGGCGCTATCTAGGCCCACTGCAACCTCCACCTCCTGGGTTGAAGCTTTTCTCTTGCCTTGCCTCAGCCTGCTGAGTAGCCAGGATTACAGGCATGTGCCACCACGCCAGGCTAATTTTTGTATTTTTAGTAGAGACGGGGTTTCACTGTGTTGGCCAGGCTGGTCTCCAACTCCTGACCTTGTGATCTGCTCGCCTCTACCTCCCAAAGTGTTGAGATTACAGGGTGAGCCACTGCTCCCTACCCCAGTTCATAGAGTTTTAAAATAAAATGAAATATTGTCATGTAATTTTGAATTACCTAGAACATAGCCCTAATTTATACCTGGATAGAATCATACTTTCATTTAATAATAGAATTTATTTTTTTTCCTTGTTTTCTTTTTATGTTTATTAATGTACAACCCATCAGGTCGTCTGCATCAACAACATAAATTTCCAGAGAAAATCGGTTGTGGTAAGTTTACTCTCAACAATTATAAACAGTAACAAGTCCACCCCCTCAGAGTTCTTAGGAAGTTAATACTCTTCCAGATAATTGTGTTTCAAGAACAGGTAAGAATTGAAATTCAGGTCTATATGATTACAAGTTTTATAGACATTCCACTAATACCTGTCACCTCCCAAATTCTTTCTTTGTTTTTTTTCAATTTCCTAATTAAAATTTTATTCTTCTTTATCTGATATATAACATGAAAGCATGTATAGCCAAACATTTTAGAATTGTGCATGAAACAAGTGTAAGCCCATAGTGACATTTCTTCTATGAAAAAACTTAAGATTAATACACTCACTGATTTAGCTTCTAAGAGGCCACTTTTGCTTCTTGACTGACTTGGTTTAGGTGGTGTTGCTTTGTAGTGAAGTTTTAGACACAGTATTTGAGATCTAGAAACCCTCTACATCCCCCTCCCCACCCCTGCCACACACAATTTAGATGTATGGCTTGCTGATATTATCAATTTTAGGAAAAAGCTTTGAACATTCAAGGATTTTTGTTTTTTTGTTTTTTGAGACAAGAGTCTTGCTCTGTCACCCAGACTGGAGTACACTGCTGTGATCTTGGCTCTCTGCAGCCTCCACCTTCGGGTTCAAGCAATTCTCCTACGTCAGCCTCCTGAGTAGCTTGAATTACAGGTGTGCACCACGACACTCAGCTTATTTTTGTATTTTTAGTGGAGTCAGCGTTTCTCCTTGTTGGCCAGGCTGGTCTCGAACTCCTGACCTCAAATGATCCACCTGCCTTCTGCCTCCCAAGGTGCTGGGATTATAGGCATGAACTACTGCATCCAGCCGAAAACTGAAGTATTTATTTAATTTACTTTTTTAGGGCTACCTGTATTACATAGACTAAAATGTTAATGAGAGCTGGTTTTCCTTGAGTGATAGTATCAACTTCTCTGTCAGATTTGTTACCTGTGTATGTATATGTTTACTTAGGATGAGCTGAATAGACAGAAAAATGTCACTTTTCATAAGGATCATAGAATTTTAGATTTGTAATGTGCCTAAAAGGTTTATTAAATCTAATCTCCTCATTTATGGAATTTCTCATGCAGTCTTCCTTATGTTATGTACCTTGTGTCATATAGTAGGATACTTTAGTTGTATTATGTTGTATGAATTGGGTAGAAAAGTTAAGGGAATTAGGGAGTCTAGTTCAGAGGTTACTGCAGTAATCTAGAGGGGAAATGGTGAAGGCCTAAATAAAGATAGCATTAGTAAAAATGGAGTAGAAATAGAGTTGACATGATTGAATTAGTGAACATAAATTTAGCCATTAATATATGTAAGATATCTTCTTATGTATATTAATATATATATTCTTACATATATTATTTATATGTATATATTCTTATATATTAAGACTCAATCTTCATAATTACTTTGTGAGGTAGATAATATTTTAATCCTAATATTCTATATTAGGCAGCTGAAAGAATGAAGGTTAAGTAACTTTTTTAAGGGCATAAAGTTGGAAAATGATGAAACCCTGTTTAATCAGGGATGACGTAAGAGTCCAGTGCTCTTCATATAGTATTCCCCTTTCCAACTCTGTGGTCCCTGAGGAATCAATAGACAGAAGTTGCACATGGCTTTTTCAGGACTGCTATGACAGAATTGTGGATGACTTAAGTTTCCCATTGGAAACTTTGGTTGGATTGGGTGTGAGTTAGGATCTTGGCAGGAAATAAATGGCAGATACACACATGTTAATTGAGGGAAATGAACGGACCATTTAGAACAAAGTTAAGGGAAACCAACATGAGGTGGAGGAACCCTCTGAGCTAGCAGCAGTGAGGAACAATTGCCACTTCTAGGTCTGAAACAACAAAGGGAAGAAGTTACTAGAACCTACTGTCACCATGGAAAGAGTCACATAGGATCTGTGTCTTTTAATAAAAGAATGAAGCTACTGCTTATTTGCAGCCTGGCAGAAAGAAATCTGGGGTAATTAATATAAACTTGCTTTCCTTCTGCTTTCCAGTTTCCTTTTTGTGGAAACTGTTGGACCAACTCAGTCAAAAGCTGGAAGGGTAGAGCCCAGTTAAAGCAACTCCTAGGGTATTGAGCAGGGTAGAGAACAGATCAGGAGGGGCAAAAGGAGACTAATCAGAACAAACTACGTTTTAAACCCCAGCACATCCACTGTTGCTTTTGTTGAGATGAAAAGCTAGTGTTCCCAATGTGGGACTTAGAAAGTCCTATGAGCCACTGAAAGAATTGGCAATGGCTGAAAACTTGTTTTTTAAGTGATATGTTACTTGAACACAGCCATACCCATTTATTTATATATTGACTATGGAGGTTTTGGAGCTACACTGGCAGAGTTGAGTAGCTGAGACAGTGACTGTGTGACCCACAAAGCCTAAAATATTTCTGTCTGGCCCTTTAAGAGAGGGTTTGCTAAACCCTGAGCTATTCTATTAGTGTGAGAAATGACATTTCAGCCCTGTTCCCACCCTGGCCAAAGTTGATACACACTGCATTATTTTCCACCCCTTTGGTATTTCCTTTTCCTTCTGCTGACATTTCTGTTGGGATGAACTAGACTCTTGTTTTTTTTTTTTTTTTTGAGACGGAGTCTTGCTCTGTCACCAGGCTGGAGTGCAGTGGCACAATCTTGGCTCACTGCAACCTCCGTCTCCTGGGTTCAAGTGATCCTTCCGCCTCAGCCTCCCGAGTAGCTGGGACTACAGGCATGTGCTACCGCACCTGGCTAATTTTTTTTGTATTTTAAGTAGAGACGGGGTTTCACCGTGTTGGCCAGGATGGTCTCGATCTCTTGACCTCGTGATCCACCCACCTCAGCCTCCCAAAGTGCTGGGATTACAGGCGTGAGCCACCGTGCCCGGCCTAGACTATTGTTTTTTAGGACCTTCACTGCTATTTTCACTGTTGTTTCTCTTGTCTTTATTGGCTTGTTGTTTCTATTGCCTAGGACTGTTAGTCAGGGGGATCTGAGAGGCATCTCCAGGAACCCCCTTGATTCCAGATGTAATACTTGTCCTTATTGTGTAGCGAAGCTTTAATTTGTTATTTGGTAATTGCAATGATTAATTCCAGCCGGAACTAGACCTCTTTCTTTGCTTTTTGCTTCTTTGAGATGAGGAGCTCAAGGTGGTCAAGGGGCAGCCTCAACTTCCAATGTAATGGAATCATGATTATGTGCCCTGGTAGCTGCGTTCTTCCCTTGGGCACTAGGACCTCTCAACAGACTGAACCCAGGGTCACAGAGACATGAGACAAAAATTCCTTCCATGGCTGGGCACTGTGGCTCACACCTGTAATCCCAGCACTTTGGGAGGCTGAGGTGGGTTGATTACCTGAGGTCAGGAGTTCAAGACTACCCTTGCCAACATGGTAAAACCCTGTCTTTACTGAAAATACAAAAAATTAGCTGGACGTGGTGGCAGATGCCTGTAATCCCAGTTACTCAGGAGGCTGAGGCAGGAGAATCACTTGAACCTGGGAGGTGGAGGTTGCAGTGAGCCGAGATTGTGCCATTGCACTCCAGCCTGAGCAACAAGAGCAAATCTCCGTCTTGGAAAAAAAAAAAAATTCTTCCATGGCATTTTTAGTGTAATAGTGAGAATAGTCACTCCAGCTTTGACCCCCAGGTTCCCAGTTCTGTTTTGGCTAGGAGAGAGAATCCTATATGTTGTCTACTAATTTAAGGCAGCCTCCTATAGGAGATTTTTTGATTGTTGCTGTTACTGAGTCTTCAGCAATTGATCATGCCATCTACTTCTGTATGATAGGGTACAAGATAAAATGCATAAGTTTAAACAAACGGTTATTGTATTTTCTGTGTGTGGAAGAGAAGGGCAGCAGGTTTGAGAGGAAAGATTCATAGGTCAGATTAGAAAATGTTACATTTCATGTACTTTTGGGTTATTAAATTGAGATGAATAGTGGGTAATTGGCTACATGTCTGTGCAGTTAAAGAATGAGATGATGAGAGAGATTTAAAAGCCTTTGATATACAGTTGTTCATGAAGGGTGTAGAAAAGCTCACTTAGAGTATCTAGCAGGAAATGAGCATCTGGGAGAAATATATGAAGTATATGATGTTGGAGAAAACTGACCAGGAGCCACTTGGGCTGTAGAAACCAAGGAAAAACTTTTTTTTTTTTTTGAGACAGGATCTCACTGTCACCTAGGCTGGAGTGCAGTGGCACAATCATAGTTCACTGCAGCCTCAGCCTCCCTGGGTGCAGGTAGTTAACCCATTTCAGCCTTCTGAGTAGCTGGGACCACAGTCATGCACCACCCCTGCCTGGCTAATTTTTGTATTTTTTGGTAGAGATGGAGTTTTGCCATGTTGCCTGACTGGCCTCAAACTCCTGGGCTTAAGCAATCCACCCTACTTCGGCCTTCCAAAGTGCTGGGATTACAGGTATAAGCCATCACACCTGGCCAAAAAACATGTTTTAAGAAGGAAGAGGCTAGGTGCAGTGTGGCCCATGCCTGAATGCCCAGCACTTTGGGAGGCCGAGGCAGGTGGATCACCTGAGGTCAGGAGTTTGAGACCAGACTGGCCAATGTGCTGAAACCCTGTCTCTATTAACAATACAAAACAATTAGCCAGGCGTGGTGGTGGACATAATTCCAGCTACTCGGGAGGCTAAGTCAGGAGAGTCACTGGAACCCAGGAGGCAGAAAGTGCAGTGAGCCGAGATTGTGTCACTGCACTCCAGCCTGGGCATCAGGAGTGAAACTCCATCTCAAAAAAAAAAAGGAGGAAATGGTTGTTCATTTTAAATGTAAACAGTAAGTGTAAACTTGAAAACAAAGTAATTCTTGGTCATTAGTGACTACAGCAAGGGTAATGTATTAGTCAATTTTCATATTGCTGATAAAGACATACCTGAATCTGGGCAATTTACAAAGGAAAGAGGTTTAATAGGGAACTCAGAGTTCCACGTGGCTGGGGAAACCTCACAATAATGGCGGAAGGCAAGGAGTTGCAAGTCACACCTTACGTTGATGGCAACAGGCCAAAAGAGAGCTTGTGCAGAAAAGCTCCCTCCCACTTTTAAAACTGTCAGATTGCTGGACATGGTGGCTCATGCCTGTATTCCCAGCTCTTTGAGAGCCTGAGGCCAGTGGATCACCTGAGGTCAGGAGTTCAAGACCACCTTGGCCAACATGTTGAAACCCTGTCTCTATGAAAATACAAAAAGTAGCCGGGCATAATGGTGGGTGCCTGTAATTCCATCTACTTGGGAGGCTGAGGTGGGAGAATCTCTTGAACCTGGGCATTGGAGGTTGCAGTGAGCCGAGATTGTGCCATTGCACTCCAGCCAGGGCAACAGAGCAAGACTCCATCTCAAAAAACAAAATGTCAGATCTCATGAGACTTATGCACTATCATTTGCCCACGTGATTCAGTTACCTCCCACTGGATCCCTCCCATAATACATGGGACTACAAGATGAGATTTGTGTGGGGACACAGCCAAACCATGTAATTCTGCCCATGGCCCCTCCCAAATCTTACGTTGTCACATTTCAAAACCAATCATGCCTTCCCAACGGTCCCCTAAAATCTTATTTCAGCATTAACTCAAAAGTCCAAAGTCTCTTCAAGACAAGGCAAGTCTCTTTCGCCTATGAACCTGTAAAATCAAAAGCAAGTTAGTTACTTCCTAGATACAACAAGGATACAGGCAGTGGGTAAATACAGAATACAGCCATTCCAAGTGGGAGAAATTAGTCAAAACAAAGGGGCTTAGGCCCCATGCAAGTCTCAGATCCAGCAGGACAGTCAAATCTTAGAGCTTCAGAATGATCTCCTTCGACTCTGTGTCACATCCAGGTCACACTGTTATCAGAGGTAGGTTCCCATAGTCTTGGGCAGCTCTGCCTCTGTGGATTTTCAGGGTGTAGGCTTCCGGCTGCCTTGATGGGATGATTTTGAGTGTCTGCAGCTTTTCCAGGTGCATGGTGCAAGTTGTCAGTGGATCTACCATTCTGGGGTCTGGAGGATGGTGACCCACTTCTCACAGCTCCCCCAGTAGGGACCCTGTGTGGGGGCTCTGACCCCACATTTCTCTTCTGCACTGGCCTAGAAGAGGTTCTCCATGAGGACCCTGCCCCTACAGCAAACTTCTGCCTGGGCATCCAGGGATTTCCATACATACTCTGAAATCTAGGCAGAGATTCCCAAACCTTAGTTCTTAACTTCTGTGCGCTCACAGGCTCATCACCACGTGGAAACTGTGAAGGCTTGAGGCTTGCACCACTCTGAAGCTCTAAGTTGACCCATTTTAGCCCTGGCTGGAGCGGCTAGGATGTAGGGCACCAAGTCCCTAGGCTACACACAGCATGAGGACTCTGGGCCTGGCCCACTAAAACACTTTTTCCTCCTAGGCTTCCAGGCCTATGATGGGAAGGGCTGCTGTGAAGGCCTCTGACATGCCCTGGAGACATTTTTCCCATTTTCTTGGGGATTAACATTCAGCTCCTTGTTACTTTTGCAAATTTCTATAGCCAGCCTGGATTTCTTCTCAGAAAGTGGGATTTTTTTTTCTATCTCATTGTCAGGCTGCAAATTTTCCAAACTTTTATGCTCTACTTCCCTTATAAAACTGAATGCCTTTAACAGCACCCAAGTCATCTCTTAAATGCTTTGCTGCTTAGAAATTTCTTCTCTGGATACCCAAGTTCACAGTTCCACAGATCTCTAGGTGGGGCAAAATGCCACCAATCTCTGTGCTAAAACATAACAAGAGTCACCTTTGCTTTAGTTCCCAGCAAATCCTCATCTCCGTCTGAGACCCACCTCAGCCTGGACCTTACTTTTCATATCACTTATCAGCATTTTGGTCAAAGCCATTCAACAAGCCTCTAGGAAGTTCCAAACTGTCCTACATTTTCCTGTCTTCTGAGCCCTCCAAACTGTTCCACCCTCTGCCTGTTACCCAGTTCTATAGTTGCTTCCACACAGGTAGCTTTTCAGCAGCACCACACTCTACTGGTACCAGTTTACTGTATTAGTCCATTTTCACACTGCTGATCAAGACATACCTCCATTAAACAAAGAGGTTTAATGGAGATCTTACAGTACCACATGGCTGGGGAAGCCTCACAATGATGGCAGAAGCCAAGGAGGAGCAAGTCACAACTTAACTGGAAGGGAGCAGGCAAAGAGTTTGTGCAGAAAAATTCCAATTTTTAGAACCATCAGATCTCATGAGACTTACTCACTTTATGAGAACAGCACGGGAAAGACTTGCCCCCATGATTCATTTACCTCCCACCGAGTCTCTCCCACAACATATGGGAATTCAAGATGAGATTTGGGTGGGGACACAAAAACCATATCAGGTAATTTCAGTGGACTGACGACTGCATAAGGCGTAGTGAACTGAAGAGGAAGTTGGAACAGTGAACATACTCTACAAGAATTTCTGTTTGGAAGGTATGGGAAAAAGAAAAATTCATTTGAGGGTAGCGTAGATCTACAGGCTTTTAAAACCTTGGATCTTGATCATGTCTGTAGGTACAGGAAAAAATTTTACAGATAGGAAAGATTGTAATTGAGGAGAGAGAAATACAGTGATGTTTCTGATGATACTGTTGGGAGTAGCCTCTAAAGAACCATAGGATATATCATTCTTTTTTTTTTTTTTTTAAGACAGAGTGTCATTCTGTCGCCAGGTGCCAGGCTGAAGTGCAGTGGTGCGATTTTGGCTCACTGCAATCTCTGCCTCCTGGGTTCAAGCAATTCTTCTGCCTCAGCCTCCCAAGTAGCTGGGACTACAGGCACGCACCACCACGCCCAGCTAATTTTTGTCTTTTAGTGGAGACGGGGTTTCATTATGTTGGTCAGGTGGTCTTGATCTCCTGACCTCTTGATCCACCCGCCTTGGCCTTTCAAAGTGCTGGGATTACAGGCGTGAGCCACTGTGCCTGGTGGATATATCATTCTTAAACAGAAGGAAAGATGGGTACGTGAAACAGGGGCAAGAGAATTTGTAGTTGACAGAGGAGTGGTTGAATTTAAGGATTTAGGGTGAAGGGACAAAAGTAGCCTCAGGAGTGCCAAGAAGATTATGGTGAGAAGCTGGAAAAAGTCAAGGACAGGAGGATTTCAGGCAGTTGGGCAGGAGGACTGGGAGAGAAGTAATGAGAAGAGTGGCAGGAGAGACGTTGTGAACAGTTGAGTTCATCGGAGCAGTTGCAAGCAGTGATGAAGTGCTTTTCAGAGTGTGATCTTGATTCTTCTTGGATGGAAGTGAAGATTGTAGAAATTGAGGTCAAGGAACTTTGAGGCAGTCTTATTGGATGGAAAAGACACATCTATATTCAAGTCACTTAGAGTGATGGCAGACATGTTACAAAAGAGTATGTGGCCAGGTGCAGTGGTTTATGCCTGTAATTCTAGTGCTCTAGGAGGCCGAGATAGGAGGATCACTTGAGGCCAGAAGTTCCAGACCAGCCTGGGGAACATAATAAGACCCATCTCTATTGAAAAAAAGTTTTTAATTAACCAGGCATGGTAGTGCATGCCTGTAGTCCCCAGCTACTCTGGATGCTGAGGCGGGCGGATCCCTTGAGCGTGGAGGCTGAGGTGAGAGGATCACTTGAGCCTGGGTGGTTGAAGCTGCAGTAAGCCATGATTGCTACACTGCATTCTAGCCTGGGTGACGGAGCAAGACCCTGTCTCTGAAAAAGGAAAAAAAAAGCAAGAGTATGAGCCTTCAGCAAATGTTGGGGAGTTGTATAGATAAGAAGCATAGAGGATGGTGTACCTGTCTAGCATGAACATAAACGATAAGCAGAAAAGAATAACAAAAATATTTATTAAGCGTATACTAGGTGCTAGCTACAATTTTAAGTACACTCCATGTATTAAATTGTTCAGTTGTTTTTGTTTTGTTTTGAGATGCGATCTTGCTGTCACCCAGACTGGAATGCAGTGTCACAGTCACAACTCGCTGCAGCCTCAACCTCCCAGGTTTAAGCAATCCTTCCACTTTAGCCATGCCTGGCTGTTCAGTTGTCATAATAACACTAAAAAGCCAGTAGTGTCATTATTTTTTATAAGAAAACTGAGGCACAGTGAGCTGGGGTCACTAGCTCAAAAATCATACAATTACTAAGTGATAGAGCTAGGATTTGAATACAGTGAGTTTACCTCCAGAACACCTGCTTTTAACTGTGACACTATGCTGCCCTTGCCCTTATAGTGTACATTAAATTAAAATCTATAAATCGCCCAGAAGCAGTAGTGGAAACTAGGAAAATGCCTGTTTTCTGTTACCCTCATTTATAGTGAATGGGAGAGTAAGTAGCTTCTTGTCTAGGAGAATTCAGGAGCCATTTCATTTAAGGCTAGAGAATAGAGAGGGAGTTTTAGAAAAGGTTGAAAGGTACAGGGGAAATGTTGAAAATGGAATGTGGGCTCCAGGAGGATGGTTATCTGTGAAGTGGTGGGGAGAGAGCAAGCAGCAAGGAGTGAGAGGCTAGATGACCTGAGGGCCTTGCAGATGACCAGTGGCTAAGGGTGGCAGAGACTGAAGACCTGTAGAGGTTAATGGGTCTGAATGTTTCACAGGTGTAGGTTAGAGTCCTAGGTGGTGTTAGAGACTTGATGGTGCAAGGAGACTGGGCTTTTCCTATCTTTATGAAATGCATCCCTTCATTCTATCATTGTTACCAGAGTTTAGAAAGCCAAATGTTGTTCTTATGTCCCACCCAAGTAGCTGTTGACAGCACTTTCTTTAATCTTTTGTAGTTGTCTTGGTTCTAATTCTTATCTTTCAGCTGATCTAAGCTCATTTAAATTTAGAATGGTCTCTGGATGACAGATATGCTAATTAAAGGGATTCTGGTTATTCTTCCTACAGCTGCTCAGTTTGCACCTTTAAACACAGAATCTTTATCAACTGTATTTTGGCATTTGTGCTTCTGTTTTTCTGCATTTCCGACTCACAGATCTGTGCAGATTGTTCTAATTTAAGGGTGTATGGCTCTCTTCTTACTTGGGAATTGAGAACAAAGGGGCTACAGAATCTCTAGGCTTTCTTGAGGCAGTTGGGCTAAATGTTACCTAAAAACAATTACTGCATATTATTTAAAACCTTTCTACCCAGAGGCATTATGGCATAGTGAGAATCATTTGGAATCATTTAGATGGTGTTTGAATCTCAGTTCTCTACTTAGTGACCTAATTTTTTTTTTACCTTTGTTATCTGTAAAAAGTTCTTTTTAAAAAATACTTTACAGTAGTATTTATAGCTTCTCTGTAAAAAGTATAAAGTAGTACTTGTCTCTTAGAGTTGGTATGAGGATTAGAGGGAACATAGGAAAGTATCTCGTGCAATGTCTGGTACCTGGTAGCAGCCATTTTTAAACTTTTTTTTTTTTTTTTTTTTTACAAGATGGGGTTTCACCATGTTGGCCAGGCTGGTCTTGAACTCCTGACCTCAGATGAGCCACTGTGCCTGGCCAGTAGCAGCCATTATAATGTAGTTCTCTATGGTTACTATCTGAATTTTGGCTTAGATATTTCTGTTACAGCCTCTGAATGTTTTCTGTTCACTTTGGAGCCCCTGAAATGTTGCTGTTTATACCCTCCCTTGTTTTATTTTTGAGTACATCAGTTTTCAGCCCAGGATATTAAAATCACACTGGACATACATTCCATGATTCATCTATTCATCTTTCCCATTGATTCAATACAAGAGGAAAGTCTGTATGTAACTGGTTTTCATGTGTCGGATACAGATAGATTGCATACCATACAGCTAACATGGTAGAACATGGATCTGGATATAGCAGCAGATTTTCCCTACTTGCCTTGATATCTTTTGTAGCGCTTGCCACCTCATAAGCAGAAACTCACACTGGTTAGCTTCAGTGGTATAATTTTTTACCCCATTTTTTTCTTCCATGTTCTTTCCCTCATCAGTCTTCTGGTTTTAATTCTCTTTCTGCTGTCATTTTTTCTTCCTCCCTTTTTAGTCCTAGTCTGCTTAGAAATTCTGGTTTTTTAGAGTAGTAAGCCTTTTACTTTTTTCTGACTGCCTAATTTACACTGATAGTGAATATGAACCACCGGGATGATAAAGTATACATAACTCACGCCCATTCAGTCACTAGGACAATTATGTTTGAAATTAAAATACTTGGAAAACATATGTATGTGTATAGCTGTTTGGGATTTTCTCTCTGGAGTGCAGTGTGTATGTAAGTGGTAAAAATAAAAACTATATTCTGAAACATACCAGTCTTTGTAATGAAGTTGTTTCTCTCTATCTTTACAGGGATTTGTGGAACTGACCATATTTCCCACAGTTGCAAACTTGAATAGAATCAAGTTGAACAGCAAACAGTGTAGAATATACCGAGTAAGGATCAATGACTTAGAGGCTGCTTTTATTTATAATGATCCAACCTTGGAAGTTTGTCACAGTGAATCAAAACAGTAAGTTATACACTTTAAAAGTTATTATTTTTAACAGTTTTAAAAAAATATTTTTCATGATCGCATTAGTTTTTCTCAAAAGATTTTTTTTTTTAGATTGTTACTAGGCTTTGAATCCCAATCTTTTTTTCTAATTAAAATACCTGTTTTACCACTCTGTACATTTGGTTCAAGTGATTTTGCTAGCTGTGCCCAACATAGTTCTAAGTTTCCCTTCTTCATGTTAAAATTTTAAGGAAGGATTATCTAGGAACTTTAATTAGATTATCTTAGTGATTTTTTTTTGCTTTTAATGTTTTTCTTAACTATTTACTTCATAAATATTGAAAGAATTTTCAGTGGGTTAGATGGTTACTGTAATCTGTAGACCAGAAGCTACTTTAAAATATTCTGTGAAATATTTTGATTGCTATATTGTAAAAATATTATGTCAAAAATAGCTCATTTATTCACCTTAAATAAATATTACATCTATTGAGGTTACTTCTAATTTTTATCATTAAACATATTGCTGCTATCCATTTTATGTTCTATTTTCTTTCATACTTTGTTTCTGTTTTCTCTGTGTGTGTGTGTGTGTGTGCACGCACGTGCGTGTGCTTCATTTTTTGGTCATCTTTATGGCTATATAATACTCCATTTGTTCAGTCTATTATAATTTGTATAATTATTCTCCAGTTGTTCAGTCTGTTGTAATTTGTATAATTATTCTCAAGTTGTTGGGCATTTTGTAGCTGAGTGAATGTTTTGGCACATACAAATTTTTTTCCCTTTGGATTATTACTTATCATTTCTGATGTCTCTTTTCAGTGTTTTACCTGATTGTGCCCTGGTATTTAAATTAGTATAAATCAGTACATTTGCAGGCACTTGCTTTTCAAAGCTTTGATAACATTGGGTTGTATCATTTCTGTGATTCTTTGTGTTTTGGGTAGGATGTCAAAACTTTATCATAAACTTTTTAGTCAAAATGATATTTTAACTAGTCTAGATGTATAATATTGCCTTAAGGTGTAGCAGTTCTCAAAGTGTGATTCCCAGACAAGCATCACTGTCAACTGGGAACTTGCTAGATCGGCCAGTTCTCAAGCAATACCCCAGACCTATTGATTTAGAAACTGGGGATAGGGTCCTACAGATTGTGTTTTAACAAGCTTGCCAAGTGATTCTGATACAGACTGAGGTTTGAGAACCACTGCCATAAGGAATTGCAAAGGTTTAGAAGGGAGGCTTATTTTTAGACATATTTATGGTCCCAGTAATCTTTGGTTTAAATCCTTTTTTTAATTAGTTATTTATTTATTTAAAGATGGGGTTTCACCATATTGATCAGGCTGGTCTCAAACTCCTGACCTCAGGTGATCCACCCACCTCAGCCTCCCAAAGTGCTGGGATTGCAGGCATGAGCCACCACGCCCGGCTGGTTTAAAATCACATTTAGGGAGGTAATACACAAATGTGTGTGGGATTGGAAAAATTCAGTGAATCCCTGATTTACTCCTATAACTTGCCATTTCACAAAGGTGAGTTGTTGAAATTACATTGCTTTTAAAGCTACATTTGTAGAATTGACGTAAAACACTTATCACAAAATTATCTGCATCCCTTTCCTCCCAGAAAACAAAAGCAAAAACATCTACCTTTGGGGTAGTTAGTATACACTACTAATAAATGGAAAGGTCACCTGTTAAAGAGCAGATAAGGGACCCATTGCCTTGCCTGAAAGCCAAAATACTCACCCTATCCAGCCTAGAACTCTGCATTTAATAATAGGATAAGATGCCTGTTTGTCAGTCACAGAAGACAGTGTCTGTACATCTTGTATTCTTACCCTTCCCATTCCTTATCTTCTTCCTGTCTTTTGTTTCTTACCTTTTTTAAACTAATTTCAGTGAGAAAATGTAATATGTGTGTAATACACATATAAGTTGCTTTTATGGAATACAATTAAAAAACCAATTGAGAACAACACTTTCATATTTCCGTAAGACTTCATCGTATTGTTTTCATCAAATGGGAAATAAGGTCAGATAACTATGCAACAAATATTTAGTAGTCTCTCCTGACATAGTGAATATAGTAGTGAGCCTTCTGAAAATTCTCTGCTTCGTTAAGCCTCCCTAGTGATGCACTAGTGGGTGGAGGTGAGTGGTATTACATTTTGAGGAATTGATTCCCATCCTAATTTGTTTCAGACATCTTAATCTTTGTCAAATAACAAAGCTTGTTGAATCCATTCTAATTTTTGCCAGATTGATAAAGAATAATCAATTCTTTGCATATTCTTTACTTTTGTATCAAAAAAAGTATTGTGGCTTTGGCATTCCAAAATTAATGAAGAATGTAATAGTCATAATAATAACCATTTAACTTGGTGAGTAGAATGTATATTCCATTTGTATTTACAGTTTAATAGTTTTTAACATGGTGAGTAGAAAAAACCATTACTTGGCTAAAGAGTCTTCTTAGGAATTATGTAAGAAGATAAAATGCTTACCAACAGTTGGTATCAAATTATATTTAAGAAAATGCTCAGAGGCCAGGTGTGATGGTTCATGCCTGTAATCCTAGCACTTTGGCAGGCCAAGGCGGGTTGATTACTAGAGGTTAGGAGCTCAAAACCAACCTGACCAACATGACAAAACACCATCTCTACTAAAAATATGAAAATTAGCCAGGTGTGGTGGTGGGTGCCTGTAATCCCAGCTACTCAGGAAGCTGAGGCACAAGAATGCTTGAACCCGGGAATGCTTGCAACCTGGCAGTTGCAGTGAGTCAAGATAGTGCCACTTCACTCTGGCCTGGGTGACAAGAGTGAGACTCCATCTCAAAAAAAAAAAAAAAAAAAGAAAAAAGAAAATGTTTGATAAGATATATGGCTTATTATTAAAAGTTGGCTCTTTTTTTTCCCCCAGGAGAAACCTCAATTATTTTTCCAATGCTTATGCAGCTGCAGTTAGTGCTGTGGACCCTGACGCTGGAAATGGAGAACTTTGCATTAAGGTTCCATCAGAGCTATGGAAACACGTCGATGGTAAAGCACCAAGAACTATTGACTGCACACTAAAATCATGTTAGATTCAGGGTCTAGAGAATTTTACATGAAAACTAATGATGCTGGCCAGGCGCAGTGGCTCATGCCTGTAATCCCACCACTTTGGGAGGCTGTGGCGGGCAGATCACCTGAGATCAGTAGTTAAAGACCAGCCTGGCCAACATGGCGAAACCCCATGTCTACTAAAAATACAAAAATTAGCCAGACATGGTGGCGGGCACCTGTAATCTCAGCTGCTCAGGAGGCTGAGACAGGAGAATCGCTTGAACTCGGGAGGTGGAGGTTGCAGTGAGCCCATAGTGCACCCCTGCACTCCAACCTGGGCAATAGAGTGAGAGACTGTCTCAGAAAAAAAAACAACCTAATGTAAATTAACCAGTTGAAATATACAGAATGGGTTGGAAGCTCTTTTTCTTATTAAGGATCACTGGCTAACAGGATAATATCAGTTTAGGGCTGTGCAGAAAGCAATTTATTTCACCATTGTTTTTTAAAGGAAAAAACAAACTTTTTTTTTTCCTTTGAGATGGAGTTTCGCTTTTGTCACTCAGGCTGGAGTGCAATGGCACAATGTCAGCTTACTGCAACCTCCGCCTCCTGGGTTCAAGTGATTTTCCTGTTGCAGCCTCCCTAGTAGCTGGGGTTACAGGCGCCTACCACCACGCCCAGCTAATTTTTGTATATTTAGTAGGGATGGGGTTTCACCATATTGGCCAGGCTGGTCTCAAACTCCTTACCTCAAGTGATCTGCCTGCCTTGGCCTCCCAAAGTGCTGGGATTACAGGTGTGAGGCACCATGCCTGGCCATGAAAAATATTTTTGAAAAATCATATAGATAGAACAATTTGTCAAGATTTGAGAACCTGCACAATATCAAATTAGTTTAGAATTACAGCATTTTGTAGCAGGAAAGATCCTGAACAATCTGGTACAATGGCTGCTTTTTACAGAAGAGTAAACTGAAGTCTAATGAGTAAGTAACCTGCTGAAGTTCGTTTAGCAAAGTATTGGTGGAGTTAAAGCTAAAAAATAGGATTTCTGATACTCATTCTGCAGACTTTAAAACTTTTTGTCTTGTAATAAAGTTTTAGCCATTATAGTATTGTATATTAGCTTCTGCCTTGCCTATTTATTTAACCTTATAAAAATTAAGATAAGTATAAGACTTCTTGTTTTGTTTTTTTTTTTTTGCTTTCTATTGGGGGTTTAGGGGTGGGATAGGATTTGTGGAGGGACTTAACCTGATTTCGGGGACAGACATGGAAGTCATCATTGCATGTTTAGGGTTTGGAGATGATCCATATGATTGTAATGCTTGAAGGGAAATTAAAATCTTGCAAAAGCAGCACATGTTTATAATGAAGAAATCAAGCATAATAAAAACCATAATAATAAGGCAAATTCTCAAGTAGTGGTAGTGTCTCCTCCTCTACCTCTCATCCTTGTACTCCCCAAAGTCACCTAGGGTTCATTCTGTGGAAGAATGTAATAGGAGAAAAAACTTGAAAAGTTAATTGTATTAGTTCATTTTCATACTGCGGATAAAGACATACCTGAGACTGGGAAGAAAAAGAGGTTTAATCAAATGACGGTTCCACATGGCTGGGGAGGCCTCACAGTCTTGGGAGAAGGCAGGGAAGAGCAAGTCACGTCTTATGTGGATAGCGGCCAGCAAAGAGAGAGAGGGCTTGTGCAGGGAAACTTTCGTTTTTAAAACCATTAGATCTTGTGACACTTTTCACTATTATGAGAACAGCATGGGAAAGACTTGCCCCCATGATTCAATTGCCTCCTACTGGGTCCTTCCCATACCACATGGGCATTATGGGAGCTACAAGATGAGATTTGGGTGGAGACATACAGCCAAACTATATCAGTAAGTTTGGGGTTGGATATGGAAGGCCTAAAGTGTGCAGTGTGGGAGTTTTGGGCTTTTTTCTTTGGGCATTGTACATTGTCAGAAATGTTGAAAGGAGGAAATGGCATAACCAAAGGTATATTTTGGGGAAAAAATACAAGTAATAATTATAATTGATTGGAGGCAGAAATACCCATAGAAGCAGTCTGTTGAGTTAATATAGGCAGACAGATGGTATAAGTCCAAATGGGGGCTAGCAGTGTGGTTTTTCATGTAAATCTCAGTCCTCAATTCCATTTGGTGTTCAGCATTAAATCTTTGCCTTTATTATATAGGCCACTGTAACTTACTTATATATCAATGTACGTGTATATTTATTTGTTGCAGAGTTAAAGGTCCTGAAGATACACATCAATTTTTCTTTGGATCAGCCCAAAGGAGGTCTTCATTTTGTGGTACCCAGTGTAGAGGGAAGTATGGCAGAGAGAGGTGCTCATGTTTTCTCTTGTGGGTATCAAAATTCTACAAGGTAGATTACAGATTCTTAAATATTTCAATTAATTTTTAAATCGCATTTTTTTTATCTATAAGCAATACATAATTTAGTGTAAAACAAGAAATACTGGTTTTATTTCCTCCCAAATTTAGACTTCTTTCAGATTACTTTCTGTTAGTAATTCCTTCTCAATTTCTTTTTATTTTATTTTATTTTATTATTTATTTTTTTTGAGACAGTCTTGCTCTGTCACCTTTGTTGGAGAGCAGTGGTGCTATCTCTGCTTACTGCGACGTCTGCCTCCTGTGTTCAAGTGATTCTCATGCCTTGGCCTCCCAAGTAGTGGGATTATAGGCATTCACCACTAAACCTGCCTAATTTTTTGTATTTTTAGTGGAGACAGGGTTTCACATGTTGGCCAGGCTGGTCTTTATCTCCTGACCTCAAGTGATCTGCCCACCTCGGCCTCCCAAAGTGCTGGGATTACAGACATGAGCCACCTAGCCTGGCCCTCCCCCCTGCTCAGTCTTAAATCTCCCTTCTTCTCTCATTTTCATGTCTACTGTTGTAAAATAATCATCTCACTTGATTTTCCTTCTTTTTTAAAAACTTTATATTGAAGTAAAACATACATGCAGAAAATTGTACAAAGTATAAAGCTCTATGAATTTTCATAAGTGAACAATTTACACTTAGAGACAAAGAATATTGCAGGCATCACAGAGACCTCCTTTCACCTGCTTTCATTCTCTACTTCCCCAGTCCACATTCTGCTACTCAACTCAGCTAATTTTTTTTTTTTTTAAACAGTCTCACTCTATTGGCCAGGCTGGAGTGGAGTGGTACAGTCTTGGCTCACTGCAACTTAAACCTCTGGGTTTAAGTGATTCTCCTGCCTAGCCTCCTGAGTAGTTGAGTCATTAGGTGTGTGCCACCACACTTGGCTAATTACATATTTTTAGTAGAGATGGGGTTTCACCATGACTTTAGTAGGGACGGCCTGTCGCCCAGGCTGGAGTGCAGCAGCACAATCTTGGCTCACTACAACCTCCACCTTGTAGGTTCAAGTGATCCTCCTGCTTCAGCCTCCCACGTAGCTGGGACTGCAGGCACACGCCACCATGCCTGGTGAATTTTGGATTTTTAGTAGAGACAGGGTTTCATCACATTGCCCAGGCTGGTTTCAAACTCCTGACCTCAGATGATCCACTTGCCTTGGCCCCCTAAAGTGCTGGGATTACAATGTGAGCCACTGCACCTGAGCTCTCCTCAGGTTATTATAATAACTCCTCTAAACCAGAGGTAATGTCTTATACACTTTTTCTTTTTTTTTTTGAGACGGAGTTTCGCTCTTGTGACCCAGGCTGGAGTGCAATGGCGCGATCTCGGCTCACCACAACCTCTGCCTCCTGGGTTCAGGCAATTCTCCTGCCTCAGCCTCCCGAGTATCTGGGATTACAGGCACGCACCACAATGCCCAGCTAATTTTTTGTATTTTTAGTAGAGATGGGGTCTCACCATGTTGACCAAGATGGTCTCGATCTCTTGACCTCATGATCCACCCGCCTCGGCCTCCCAAAGTGCTGGGATTACAGGCTTGAGCCACCGCGCCCGGCCATGTCTTATACACTTTTATGCCTCAATACTGAGTACTTACCCTGTCCCATAACACCTTACCTGAATTGATGAAAACTGACTATAAATTTTATATCTTTTACCAGCACTCATTTGAATTTATACAACGTGTTACATACTTCAAAAAAACAGTTTTATAATTGAATGGAATAAATTCTGAATATTATTTTTAGAAAACTTTTTACAGTAATTCTTTTTTAGTTTCTGAAAATAAATGCTGCATAAAAACTGACTAGTGTGCATATACAAGTTAAAATTATTTTTTAAAACATTGGAAACTAAGAATTGCTTAACTTTTTTTAGGGTTTGAACTGGTGGTACTATGTAATATATATTTTTAATGTTGCCAAATAGTATTTGGTAACAGATTTTATTTTATCAGATTTTTTTCAGGTTTTATAGTAAAAAGCTTCAGTAGCCAAATAGCTGAAGTGTTTTTTTTTGTTGTTCATTTTCTAGAAAATGAACTTACATGTGGGGTAAACAATGTAGAGGACATTCTCAATGCATTTTCTATTCTGTCAATCTTTTTTCTAGATTTTGGTTCCCTTGTGTTGATTCATACTCTGAATTGTGTACATGGAAATTAGAATTTACAGTAGATGCTGCAATGGTTGCTGTTTCTAATGGAGATTTGGTGGAGACAGTGTATACCCATGATATGAGGAAGAAAACTTTCCATTATATGCTTACCATTCCTACTGCAGCATCAAATATCTCTTTGGCCATTGGACCATTTGAAATACTTGTAGATCCATACATGCATGAGGTAAGTTAGAGCTCTCCCCTCTTTCTCTCCTCCTGTCCTTTTACTGCTTTTAAAAAGATAGATGTTAATGAAATATTAAGTCTTCACTCTTAATAACTCTTCTAACCAGAGATAATGTCTTACACACTTTTATGTCTCAATATTAAAAAGACAGCTTTTAACTATCAAGAATATGACTAGAGAGAAAATGTTTCTGTATCTGATAGATTTAGTGATGTGAATTACTGAATGAATTTCTTTCCAAATGTTGTATTTAAATTTTAGATTATTTTCCAACAGGGGGCTTAGCATTTCAAAAGTGCTTCAGTTATATCTTGATTTAGAGTATAGGTTGATTTCTGTAATTAATTGTGTTCATTACTAATGTCATCTCTTTTTGTTTAGCATGTTTTTGAATGCTATGGTTTCATCTCTGGAGTCTAAAGTATTATAAATTCAAAATTTAAGAGCAAGATTTATTCTTACTCAACATATACAGAGGAAAATAGACAGAGTTAGAAATCTGGTTAGCAAACTCATGAAGACTAGTTTCTTCCCAGCACATATCTTATTACAATTCATTTATCAGTTGACAGGCCAAACAGTAATTTTAGGCCTCCCCAAGCATGAGACTTATGCTGACTAGAAAACGATTTATTAGTTGTTAACTCTTAGTCTTCAACTTAAGTTTTTAAAAAAAATACATATAATTTCACTATGTATATCTCAACAGCATTTCTTCTAGTCATGTGAAGAAAAATTGAGGGCAGCAGGCTTTTGGTGAGCTCCTCAGTTTGCCATTTATATTTACTTTGCTGAAATTCACAGGATTTGTAAAATCACTCATGGAAAAGATTCAGGATATTTTGTGATGGTTTTGCTTATGTTGTCTTGACAATGACTCTTTTTAAAGATTTGTCCACTGATACGATTGGCAGTGAACTTTATTGTCTTTGGTAAATGATCAATTTTAAAATCAATGTTTGATCAGTACCTATTTTGTATTTGAGAAGATTTATCTTTCTACTCTGAGCTATTGAATAGAAACAAGGCAAATGACAGTCAAAAATTATTTTGTTATATTTTGTTATGATTTGGAATTATTTTGTTATGACTTTAGGCTTTCTCTGTGTCAAATACATGAGTTGTTATCTGCATTAGCAGTAAATTTGCTGTCATGTAGGTTTGTCTAAAAATGAATCCTTTTTTTATGAATAGTATTTTTATTTGAGTACAAAGGGAGTGTTAATCATGATACAGTTTTGGGCTCTGATCATTAATAATGCATAGATGCTTTTCACCACTCTTACGGGAGCCTCTCATCTGTTCTTTTTAAATGTTATTAGAAGAATACTTTTGATGATCCACTAAAAACTTCCCTTACCTTTTTAATTCTGCAGTAATTAGAAATCTTTAGCATGGCTTTCAAGATCTTCTGTAATTTGACCCTCATATATGTTATAATCCAAATAGCTTACTTATATTTCTCCGATCATACCTGTTTTCTTCTCATCTTCAACTCTGGGATGTTCTCTTTTCCTATACCAAAAGTTTCCTGTCAAACTTCTGTTGAACTCAAAAAGATTACCATACCTTCACGCTCCTGCATGAAACCTTACAAGGTTGTTGTAGTCAGTGATCTATGTTACTGTTGATGGCATTCACTTGGCACAGATCATAATAAGAGATAGCATATTATGATATTTGTGTGACCAAAGTGAGATGTAGCCTTATAAAAAAAACCAGAGTTACTATTTCTTTTGCAGGGATTTTTTTATAAATATCCTAACTACCATTAAGCTTTTCTGCAGCTTTTGATATGTGATTGAAATATCAGAGGGGGACTACAGTAATTATTTTTTATATGCAGATAATATGATTAACATTAACTGTTAGTAAGGTAGTATTAACATGAATTATTCACTTGGTTTGATATTTATGAATAAGAGGTAGGTTTATAATAAGCCTTTGAAATTTAAATCTTTCTTGTGATGTGTACATTTGAGAAGAAATTTTAATTGAATTTGGAACCAGAGTTATATTTTAGTAGGTCTAAGCCTTCCACAGACTTATAATCCACCATGAATTTAATTTTTAAGTATAATGAATATTTTATAAATGTGATCAGTAAAAGTAATCACTAATTTCACAACATTTTCTTTCAGCGTCTTGAAATTATTAAAGAATAAATTTTTGAGAATATTTATTTATAATTGAGATATTTAGGAAATTTACAATATTAAAGTCAACTCTTTGATTTAGATGATCCTCCTTGCTGCTTCTTTTCAGGTTACTCATTTTTGTTTGCCCCAACTTCTTCCATTGCTTAAACATACCACATCGTACCTTCATGAAGTCTTTGAATTTTATGAAGAAATTCTTACATGTCGATACCCATATTCCTGTTTTAAGACTGTATTCATTGATGAGGCTTATGTTGAAGTGGCTGCTTATGCTTCCATGAGCATTTTTAGGTTGGTATCTGTTCACATTTGAAATGCCTAAATTAAGGTAATGATATGAAGGAAAGTTACTGATTTTGTGGTCACTTTTAAGAGAAGTTTTGAACTTTCCTGTAATTTAGATTTGGTTGGTTTTATAGAAAATTTGGTTGGTTTTTAAAATTTAAGAATGTAGAAAAACAAGACAAAAATTTTAAGGGAACTCAAAAGGCTCATTATTATCCAGAATTAATATTTTCCCTGTTTTAGTCTTGTTTTCATAAATTGTTAAAAAATTATACAAATCATTGTATGATTAACTAGTATGAATTTTTTTCTGACACTATTTAAAAATTTACTGATATTATTAGAAATTGTCAGAAATTTACTGATATCATCAGTGGAAAAACGTGCTCCTTGCTTTAAGCAAAAATTACTAATGATGAATTTTAGCTAAATTTTGAAAAGATTAGAAAGCTCTTTGGGAGAATTTTTTTTTCTATTTTATATCTAACTTCTATTATTTTAAAAGTGGACTTATTTTATTTTTACTGAATAAGTATTTCTTGGTTATAATGAGCTTTCTTTTTTAAATTCCAGCACAAATCTTTTACACAGTGCCATGATTATAGATGAGACACCTTTGACTAGAAGGTGTTTAGCCCAGTCCTTGGCCCAGCAGTTTTTTGGATGTTTTATATCTAGAATGTCTTGGTGAGTAACCTGAAATTTCATGCTGAGAAAAGAATCAACTCTATTTTTCTTTTCTTTTCCTGCATTTAAGCTGAACTTTGCCCTAATTGCAGATAGCTAATTTAAAAGACACTGTTTTATATGTATTTAAAGAAAAAGGATGATCTTAAGTTTCATGCTAACTTTTTGGCCATGAAATTAATATAATCACTTCTGCAGTTTATAAGGTAAGATTTTGGTAAAACAATCTCTTAAAGAACTGAATGAATACTATAAATACAAGAACTTAAATGTACAGAAGACCGTAATTAGAATTTTAATATTAATGTTCAAAGCAATTGGAAATAGTAGTTATTAAGGGGAGCAAAATAGTGCAAATAATTATTTAGGGATTTGCCTACTAATGCTCAGCTTTGTACCAGTTTGTTGAAAGAAATGAAAGGAATAAATTTTTTCTTTTCTGTTTTATTAACGCAAGATGATTTTGAAAAAAACACAAAAATTAAGATTATAAATTATAGTTGTGAACACTCTGTACCATACACAGTATGTAAATCTTGGTTTTTTTTTTTTTTGCTTGCTGGAGGGGAGAGGGCAGAGGCTAAAGGTAGATCTCTTATTTGTAATTTTCCTAAAGCTACACATAGAAGTTTCATTAAAGAATAGTGCTTGGAACATACTAGGCAAAATATTATGGATGGATGGATGGGTGGGTGGATGGGTAGATGGATTTGAATATACAAATGAATAAATGAGTAAGTGATGTTAATTGTGATTTTTTTTCCTAGAGAAACCAAAAAAAATGAATGAAGCAATTAAACTTTAGGTTTTAGAATGGCATTGGTATTGGCATAATGCATAGGATTGACAATAATAGCATGTAGACTTTTAGAATTGAACAGTATAGTCCTTGCTCTGAACAAGTATTTCCTTAGAGACAGAGACATTAAGAACAGAGTTGGGCAGGAGGGAAGCAGCACTGTCAGAGTAGAGCCTGTCCTCTGGTAATTTATAACTGAAGCAAGACTGTAAAGCGGTCTCAAAGGTAAAGCAAGTGTGAATAAGGTGTAATGAATGGGCAAGTAGAACTCAGCCAGAGGAAGTTGGGAAACCTGATGATTTGTTAGTAATTTTCATTTTCTTTATGAGGGCAGAGAAATACACAGTACACTTATTCCATCATCCTCTTAGACATTATCTGAAGCGTTTTTATGATGAAAAGTAACTTATACTTTGACTTTTTGCTTAGGTCTGATGAATGGGTGCTGAAGGGAATTTCAGGCTATATCTATGGACTTTGGATGAAAAAAACTTTTGGTGTTAATGAGTACCGCCATTGGATTAAAGAGGTAATAAAGCTAGATCCCTTACCCACTTAGACGTCAGTAAGACTTTAGTGTTCTCCTGATTTCCAAGTCTCATGTCCTCCATTTTTTTGTTTTATGGTTTTTGTTTTTGAGATGGAGTCTCGCTATGTTGCCCAGGCTGGAGTACAGTGGCACGATCTGGTCTAAGTACAACCTCCCCCACCTGGGTTCCAGGGTTCTCCTGCCTCAGCCTCCAGAGTAGCTGGGACTACAGGCATGTGCCACCACACCCAGGAATTTTTTTTATTACCTAGTAGAGACAGGGTTTCACCATGTTGGCCAGACTGGTCTCGAACTCCTGACCTCAGGTGATCCACCCACCTCAACCTTCCAAAGTGCTGGGATTACAGCCATGAGCCACCATGCCCAGCCCCTCCGTTTTTAATGATTGTAAAATACTTTTAAAATACTACTTGAAAATCCCTAATTTTTCCCAGCAAAATGGGAATCAGTTTACTGAGAAAGATGAATTGTCTATTTAATCTAATCTCCATTGTCAACATTGGCCCCTAAAGACTTTTTTTCCCCTAAGGAAGAGAATATTTAAGTTCCTTAAACATGAGATTGGTCATTAGGTATGTCCCAGCTTCTTATGGTATTCATTTATAACTGTGCTTCCTAAATTTGTTTAGCTTTGGACCTTAATCTTTTAAAGTCTCATCTGTATAAGGAATGCAATAGTAGTGTCTGCCCATGGGCAGTGATTGTTAGACATCATACATGTAATGTGCATGATGCTTTGCACATATTAACTGCTTATTATATTCTGGTTAGGCCTTGAATGCATTTATGTTGTCATTGTCATGTCTTCTTTTTTTTTTTTTTTTTTTTACAATTTATAGATTTGGCCAAAAGAAACTACTCTTGTTGTATTTTACTTAGCATATTCTGGTCATATATATAAACATTTTAATCATATCATGCTTAGTGTCTTCATTCTCAGGTAGAAACATCGCAGCCTTTAATATCTTCAGTAAACAAACCTTATTATCTTCCCCTTATTCTTACTTTACATATTATTATCACCCAAGAATAAACTCAAGTAAGCCAAAAAGTTATTTTTCAAAGATTTTAACTACTAATGTATTCGTACTTACACATCTAGAACTGGAGGAGTCTGTTCATCATTTCAGAAACTATTAAGAAGAACAAAATAACACACTTAAAATGTTTCAGGCACTGTTAAAAACATTTTATAAATATTAATGATCTTGGGCTGGTGGTTCACTCCTGTAATCCCAACATTTTGGATTATTGTTGGGATCATGAAGTCAAGGGTTCGAGACAAGCCTGCTCAACATGGTGAAACCCAGTCTCTGCTAAGAATACAAAAATTAGCCGGGCATGGTGGCATGTGCCTGTAATCCCGGCTACTCAGGAGGCTGAGGCAGGAGAATGGCTTGAATCCGGGAGGCGGAGGTTGCAGTGAGCCAAGATCATGCCACTGCACTCCAGCCTGGGTGACACAGCAAGACTCCACCCTGAAAAAAAAAAAAGAAATATTAATGATCTTAATTCTCCTAACTACTTTGCTATCATTTCCATTTTATAGATGAAGAAACTGAGGCACAGAAAGAAAGGTTAAATTATTTCGTCAAAGTGCACAGCTAGTAAGTAGTAGACCCAGGATTCCAACTTGGCTTTTAATTGCTTCACTATGCTGTTTGCCACTTTTCTGTACTACATCTGTATTAGTTAAACTAGTCATGAGTTTCCAGCATAATTGTAGTGGTGTCTTTTTTTCACTTATGCTTTTTTTTTTTATTTTTAAATTAATCAGGCATGATGGCCAGTGCCTGTAGTTCCAGCTTCTTGGGAGGCTGAGGTGGGAGGATCACCTAAGCCCAGGAGGTCAAAGGCTGCAGTGAGCCATAATCAGGCACTGCACTCCAGTCTGGGTGACAGAGTGAAACCCTGTCTCAAAACAAAAGAACTGCCCTCCTTTTTTTTCTGTTAAAAAACAGAACGCTTTTTTTTTAAACTTCAGTTTATGTCATGTTAGAGAAGACTGAAGTTTTAAAATAATGGATTCCTGACATAATTTATTCTCATTCCTTTTTACTTGCCTAAATTCCCTAAAGCAAAATACAGAGAAGGGAAAAATAAACTTGGGAGACAGCTCAAAGAGATCGAGAACAGCCATAAGAAAAAGTTGCCAGGCTGCTGCCCAGCCCTGAAGTCACAAAGCAGACAAGTCTTTGGCTTTTGTCATTCTGCCAGCTGTGTAGCCTGCTCTATTTTTAAGAACAGAAACTACTCTTTAACTGCATTTCACTTATTTTAAGAAATTTACATTCTGATTTTAGGAAATGAAAATTCACAGTTTAATTCTAAAATTTGATATGTAAAATAATTTTACTTCACAAATTTTACTGACTTCTATTTTTATATATTTTTTAGGAGCTAGACAAAATAGTGACATATGAACTGAAAACTGGTGGAGTTTTACTACATCCCATATTCGGTGGAGGAAAAGAGAAGGATAAGTATGTTTACTGTTCAGAGATGATATTATAAACGACTACATGTAAAAATCATTCCATTTAAGAGCTAAATAGTATTTCATTGTACCTCAGAATTTATTTAACCTTTCTCATTGCTATTCTTTGCTAAAGCTTACAAACTCATAAGCTCATAAGGTTGAAAGTAACAAGTAAAATCTAAAAATAATTTTAAAAATATCAGATTCATTAAAGTATTTTAAGTTTTAATATGCCACATTAAGAAAAAATTTTTTTGATGGGGTCTCACATTGTCACCCAGGCTAATCTCAAAGTCTTGGGCTCAAGCAATCCTCTTACCTCAATCAATATGCCACATTTTGAAGATGTGTAATACCACTTGCCATAGTTTGTTTATGCTACTATAACAAAGTACCACAGAAATTTACTTCTTGTTCTGGAGGCTGGCAAGTTCAAGATTGAGGCACCAGGAGGCTGCTCTCTGCATCCAAGATGGCACCTAGTTGCTGCATCCTCCAGTGGGGTAGAATGTTGTGCCTCTACAAGGTAGAAGGGATGGCAGGGCAAAAGAACACTCCTTCAACCTGCAGCCTTTTTATGAGGTTGCTAATCCCATTCATGAGGGTAGATCCCTAATGACTTAATCACCTCCCAAAGGCCACACCTCTTAAGACTGTTGCATTGGGGTTTAAGTTTCAACTTGAATTTTGGAGGGAGCAGCATCATTCAAACAAACCATAGCACCACTCATACACTGTCAGGGTATAGTTTGATACAATATTTCTGAAGGGTAATTTAGTGTGGTACTAATCAGAATTGTAGAATGGGTAATTTTTAGATCCAACAGTTCTTGTAGGTATGTGGTCATAGAGAAATTCTTGTGGCCAGGTGCAATGGCTCATGCCTGTAATCCTAGCACTTTGGGAGGCTGAGGCAGGCAGATCACCGGAGGTCAGGAGTTTGAGACTACCTGGCCAACACGGCGAAACCCCATCTCTACTAAGAGAAAACAAAAATTAGCCACGTTTGGTGGCAGGTGGCTGTAGTCCCAGCTTCTCAGGAGGCTGAGGCAAGAGAATTGCTTGAACCTGGGAGGCGGAGGTAGTAGTGAGCTGAGATTATGCCACTGCACTCCAGCCTGGATGACAAGAGTGAGACTCAGTCTCAAAAAAAAAGAAATTCTCCAAAGGACCGACTGCTGTGAAAAAGAAAAAAAAAGAAAAAGAAATTCTTCTAGGCATTTATCATACAGAAATATTTGCACATTGGTAAAAAGATATTCACCATTGCATTATTTGGTTTAGTGAATTTGTAAACAACTTAAAGGTTCATGTATGTTATAAATATTTTCTAGACTGTATCTCTAAATTTACTTATGATCCTTTTCATTATGTCAAAATTTTTAAATTTTTACATAGTCATTCTGATCTTTATGTCTTCCAGATTTTATATTTTTCCTTAGGAAAATGTTTCCCATCCCAAAATTATAAAGAGAAATTTTTTCTTTCATTTCTTTTAGTACTTTTGGAGTTGTCTTTATTTTACATATATAATCTGTCTTGACTATATTTTTGTGCATGCTACGATGTTGGGATATTGATTGGAATTGCGTTGATTATATCAATGGATTTGGGAGAATGGAAGTATTTACAGTATTGTATCTTCTCATCTAGGAGCTTGGTATTTGTTTCCATTTATTCAGATTTTCCTTAAGTAAAATTTCATAATTTTCTTCCAGGTAAGTTTATTTTTAGATGTTTCTTAGTACTAAGGAAATTGCTTATATATTCTCATGATGTTTTTAATGTATTTTCTTGATGTGGTCATGAAATGTATTGTTTATTTAATAGTCAAATTTGTTATATTAGGTAAATGTGCTTATTTTTTTAGTCCGGCTTCCCATCTACACTTTTCAATAAAGCATCCACATACACTGTCCTGGGAATACTATACTATGTTTCAGTGTAAAGCTCACCTTGTGATGAGATTGATTGAAAATAGGATCAGTATGGAATTTATGCTACAAGTAAGTATTAAAGTTAAGAACTTAACAATGGTAAGTAAAGATCTGTATGTGTATATTCTGAATACGTTTCTGTAGAATAGGAGTTAGGACATCTGGATGTGTAGTTCTGTTTGTCCACTAAGTAACCTGTGCTTTATATTTGCATTTCCTCAGATATAGAATGAGTATCAATAGCAGAACAACTTAGCACATGATTTTTATGAAGATGTAATTAGAATATGGTGGCTGGGCTTGGTAGCTCATGCCTATAATCCCAGCACTTTGGGATGCTGAGGTAGGATGACTGCTTGAGGACAGGGGTTTGAGACCAGCCTGGGCAGCATCTCAAAAAAATATTTTTTTAAGAAGCCAGGCATAGTGGCATGATTCTGTAGTCCCAGCTTCTTGGGAGGAGGAGACAGGAGATTGCTTGAGTCCAGGAGGTTGAAGCTGCAGTGAGCCATTATGGTGCCACTTCACACAACCCTGGGTGACAGAGCGAGACTGTCTCAAGAGAAGAAAAAAAATTAAAATCATGGGGATGAATGTAAAACATACTTATGCATATGAAATGTGTTCTGAATTATATTAAGGATGAAATGCCACTGTAAACTTTTTTCAACAGAAAAAAGTAAACTAATATAAATGATGTTTATTTTTGCAATTGCTAAATTTTGTGATGTATTTTAAATGAGTTTTAGTGTGAATAGTTGGAATTTAGTAGCTGAGAATGGAAACCAAATGTTCAGTCATTTTTTTTCTTTGACAACATTCTTAGAGGCAGGTAAAAAAATAATAATTTTTAAAAGCATTTTAAGTTTGCTGTAAAGTTAAGTTTCTTTAATCTTTCTGTTCTTCACCTTGCCTTTTTTTTTTGAGATGGAGTTTCGCTGTTGTTACCCAGACTGGAGTGCAATGGCACGATCTCGGCTCACCGCAACCTCCGCCTTCTGGGTTCAAGCAATTCTCCTGCCTCAGCCTCCCGCGTAGCTGGGACTACAGGCACGCACCACTATGCCCAGCTAATTTTTGTATTTTTAGTAGAGATGGGGTTTCACCTTCTTGACCAGGATGGTCTCGATCTCTTGACCTCGTGATCCAGCCTCCTCGGCCTCCCAAAGTGTTGGGATTACAGGCGTGAGCCACCGCGCCCAGCCCTTTTTTTTTTTTTGAGATAGGGTCTCACTCTTGTCACGCAGGCTGAGAATGCAGTGCTGCAATCACTGCTCACTGCAGCTCTGACCTCCCGGGCTCAAGGGATCCTCTCATCTCTCTCAGCCTTCGGAGTTGCTGGAACTGCAAGCATGCACCATCACACCCAGCTAATTTTTGTATTGTTTGTAGAGATGGGAGTTTTGCCATGTTGCCTAGTCTGGTCTCCAACTCCTGGGCTCAAGCTACCCACCTACTGTTGTCTCTCAAAGTGCTAGGATTATAGGCATGAGCCACTGCACCCAGCCTAAAGAACAGAAACATTAAATGAGAGATGGTCCATAAAGAGCTACTAAAGCTTTGGAGTGTATAAATCCTGATGAGCTTCTTGATTTCTAGTTTCTGTGTAAACTCATGGCACAGTCAATTATAGGTATTATATATTATTCTTACTATAATTCTTAATAAACAGTATTATTTATTCAGTACATCATTAGCATTCAGTAATGTTTATATGAAGAATGGTTTTGTATTCTGGCTGCTTATGTCTGCATATTTCTCTTGCTGGTAGTCTTTAGAATAATACATGTAATAAGTAGTGAAATTATTATCTTCTATAATTGACTACAATAAAGATAACAGTGCAAAGTAAGTATTCTATGTAAATGGAAGGAATGTGTTATAGGAACTTACTAAATGATAATTTTATTCTTATAGGTTTTCAATAAACTGCTAAGTCTGGCTAGTACTGCTTCATCTCAGAAGTTCCAGTCACATATGTGGAGTCAGATGTTGGTTTCCACGTCTGGGTTTTTGAAATCCATTTCAAATGTCTCTGGCAAAGATATTCAGCCATTAATAAAGCAGTGGGTGTATCCTTTTAATAACAGTTCAGCAAAGTGGGGAAGGAATAAGGTATGTGTGCAGGGGGAAGATGGAAGAAGAGAGACTTCAGGGGGCCTAAAGGGAGTATGAACTGTTTATATTTCTAAACAGTGGTAGAAATAATGATGAACTGTAGATTGTTTCATCTAAGATGCCTACTAGACAATAAGGTACACACATGAATTTTTATATTTGTAAAGTTTGGCATATTTTAAAGTACTTTCTAGTGAAGAAAGAGTATGTGAGTAAAAAAGTTGGTTTGATGGTAGTATAGGTAAGTAATCTACCAGACAGGCCTGTAGGATTACTTGTGAGGTGCAGCAGTTTGCTGACTTGTGGATGTGGTTGGGATTGGCACAATTTGAGTGGCATCTTGGAATTTTGCAGTTAGTGCATTTTTTATTTCAAAGCACCATTATATTAATAACCTTGTATAATGGTTCTGCTTCTTTCAAAACACAAATTTGTCAGTGTTTCAGAAATTATATTTAAATCTGGGAAAGCATTTTTCACAAGAATTTTGAATACTTTGCCACCTGGTTTACTGTAGAGTGTGCTCTCAATCTTTGAACTGGTGGGAGTGCATTTGAAAATTTATCAATACCATGATGAATTACTTGTTTCGTACACATTCATTTCAGTATGTAAAATTTCCTTTACAATTCTTCAGAGATCAGAGTGGAGTGGTAAAGTTTTATGGAAGTTTTGCATTTAATAGAAAACGAAATGTCTTGGAATTGGAAATAAAACAGGACTATACATCTCCTGGAACTCAGAAATATGTGGTAAGTGTTTTTCCAAAATGGCTTTTGTACTGCTCTCACCTCAGTTGCAATATAAGAGGAACTTAGGGGTGGGTTACTAGTTAGAAATTAATGAGATTTTGTTTGCAGAGAATTAATTGAGAAAACATGGACTTTGTCAAAGAAGAAAAGACGAGGTACAGAGATTTCAGGCGACTCAGAATCTTCCATTGCCCCCTTAAGCACCTGTTACCTATCTAGATCTGGAGATACTTATTTTGTGTAATGATTTTATATCTTGATCTATATTTCTCTGTACACACAAGCATACATATTGATATATTTTTTTTAAACACATCTCTGAACACTATGTTGTCGTTTTTAAAGGGACCACTTAAAGTGACAGTGCAGGAGTTAGATGGATCCTTCAATCATACATTGCAAATTGAAGAAAACAGCCTTAAACATGATATACCCTGCCATTCCAAAAGCAGAAGGTAGGCATTAAATAATAACTATAAACTGAAAGTTAAACTACAAATCTCACAGACTAAAATGCCAAAATAAGAATTATATTGTATACCTAATTTTTTAGACAGAGTCTTGCTCTTTTACCCAGGCTGGAGTACAGTGATGCTATCTCAGCTTGCTGCAACCTCTGCCTGCCAGTTCAAGCAATTCTTCTGCCTCAGTCTCCTAAGTAGCTGGGGTTACAGGCGACTGCCACCATGCCCAGCTAATTTTTGTATTTTTATTAGAAACAGGATTTCACCATGTTGGCCAAGCTGGTCTTGAACTCCTGACCTCTGGTGATCCGCCTTTCTCGGCCCCCCAAGTGCTGGGATTACAGGCATGAGCTACCATGCCAGCCTGTGTACCCCTAATTTTCTAGGTAGAGAACATGTTACCTTTTTTCCTTCATTTTACTTCCAGTTTGTATTACCAAACATTCTTTGTTTGCTTGCTTTCTTGATGACATTTTTATCTTTAGAATTAAATAACAATATTTGGTTGAGCACTGTGGCTCACACCTGTAATCCCAGCAGTTTTGGAGGCCAAGGCGGGCAGATCACTAGGTTAGAAGATTGAGACCATTCTGGCATCATGGTGAAATCCTGTCTCTACTAAAATACAAAAAATTAGCCAGGTGTGGTGGTGCACACCTGTAATTCCAGCTACTCGGGAGGCTGAGGCAGGGGAATTGCTTGAACCCAGGAGGCAGCAAAATACAGAAATGTTCTCTTCTCTCACTCTTCAGAGTACATACTAACTGTTGTTTAAGTAAGTGGTTAATGAAAAATATATTAAAGAAAAGTGGCAATTTGCCTTTGAAAGACATCAAGAAGGTTCTGAAGGGGCATGGTGATATAGAGAAAAAAAAAATAGTAAGCAAGGTGCAGGGGCTTTGCAAAACATATTCAGCTCTTTCCTTTCAATCATCACTTTCCTAATATTTCCTGTAGGTATTAATCCAACAAGACCAATAAGGATGAACCTGAGCTATTTGTCTTGAATTTTTTTCTAGCACCAAAAACTCAAACTTCCATTCTAGCCCCTCGGCCTCTACCATCCAACAAAATAAGGATTCTCAAACCTAAATGTTAAAATTTATTTAATTCTTTTTTTTGTGTGTGTGACGGAGCCTGGCTCTGTTGCCAGGCTGGAGTGCAGTGGTGTGATCTCAGCTCACTGCAACCTCTGCCTCCTTTTCTGTATAAAATTGCAGCTACCAGTTCTTGAAACAGATGTTTTAGGTAGACATTGTATTATATATTTATGCTTCTTGTTAACATTTGATCAGGAAAATAATTTGATATTTACTTCATTTCCTCCAACTTTAAAATAAACAGACTTTGTTCTGTTTAAATTTTGTTACATTTGACAGCTGTTTTTCCTAAGGATAGCTTTCTAAGTTGTGTGAAATCCTTTATTTGAATTTTAACTGCTGTTAATCTCCATTCAGAATTAGAAGGCTCACAATTTTCCAACCTTCTTTTTCTTAAATGTAGGAATAAAAAGAAAAAAATCCCACTGATGAATGGAGAAGAAGTTGACATGGATCTTTCTGCAATGGAGTAAGTTAGTTAACTTACATAGAAGGTTATAATATTTTGTGCATTCTCGTTTGTCTCATTTGTTATGCATATGTAAAAGCATATAACTGTTCTCCAAGTGAGTGCTCTAAAATGTTTTCAATTTAATAGAAACCCCATGTTCAAAACAAATTTTATGTAAAATCATAACTAATCAAAGAGATAAAAGTAAGTCTGCTAGGGCCTAGGTGAAATTAAGAGGAAATGCATTATAGTTGAGGGGTGGGCACAACTTTGACTAGGCAGATTTCTTGTTCTCTCTTGGTAGCATCTAGAGCAGTGGCATCAAACTATAACCTGCATATGAATCAGTTGGGGACTGTCCTAAAATGCAGTTTCTGATCCAGTACTACACAAGTGAGGCCTGATAGTTTGTATTTCTCATGAACTCCCGGGTGATATTCTTTGTCTTTAGAACAAAGCTCTGGGGTGCCTTAAGTCTCCCTATGCTTGCAAAACAATTTAAAAACCACTGTTCTAAACTTTATGTGATAATATTTATTGATTGACAGTGTTTTATTTTAAATAGTATACAGCTCAAACTTTCTAATTTTGCCCAGTCTGTAGCTGTATATTTTTTATAAAATCTCTGTAATTATTTACTAACTTGATTGATAGATTATTATTACTGTTTATATACAGATTGTGTTCATTTGCCTTCAAGATCAGTGTTAATTTTTTTTTGAGACAGAGTCTTGCTTTGTTGCCCAGGCCGGAGTGCAGTGGTGCTGTCTCGGCTCACTGCATGCCTGGCTGCATGGTGCCATACCTGGCTAATTTCTGTATTGTTAGTGAATAGAATATGGGGTCTTGCCATGTTGGCCAGGCTGGTCTTGAACTCCTGACCTCACGTGATTCATCCACCTCTGCCTCCCAAAGGGCTGGGATTACAAGTGTAAGCCACTGCACCTGGTTTAGATCAGTGTTAATTTTGATTTTTCAATAGCAAGTACCTTGCCTGTAGTAAATAGCCAATAATATGTGCTGAATTGAATTAATATTACAGGTGGTATTCTGATGAAGGTGTTGACGTTGACTAGATTTTTTAAACTATATTTGTTACTTTGAGAAGTACATGAAAATAAATTTGTGATATGCCTCCAAGTTATGATTTCAGAACGTGCTTGAAAAAGGTGATCATGAGTCTAGTATTTTTAAAAAGTTTTAAGTCAGCTAAACAAATTAAGAAATTTATATCTTTTCTTTTTTTTTTTGCATCATATAATCAAATCAAAATCACCAAAATAATTTCAGATGGGAAATGAGAGATTCAATGTCTTTTGTAAAAGATGATTCATATTTTCTGGAAGATCTTTTTATCAAGATTGATATAGATCAGACATTGTGAGAAAGTTGAGATATGTTAAACATAATGAGAAATTTGTCAGTGCAATTAAAAAAAATGAATACAGTAAAACTTCGGGCAGTCTTGAATACTATATCTTGGACCCTGGCTAATAAATGCTTTGTATTTATTTCTAAATTAAAAAGAAAATTACATTTTCTTTCAGTGCCGATTCCCCTTTGCTATGGATAAGGATAGACCCAGATATGTCAGTACTGAGGAAGGTAGAATTTGAGCAAGCTGATTTCATGTGGCAGTATCAACTCCGCTATGAGAGAGATGTTGTTGCACAGCAGGAATCCATTTTGGCTTTGGAAAAGTTCCCTACTCCAGCATCTCGGCTTGCACTCACTGATATATTAGAACAAGAGCAGTGTTTCTATAGAGTAAGAATGTCAGCTTGCTTCTGTCTTGCAAAGGTGAGATTATGTATAGCAGAAAGAAAACAAGATGACTATTGCATGTATTTTTTAATATCTCTGAAAATGAATTAAAATTCACGTAGTCTTTAAATTTATTTGGTAGCCAATTCTTTGAAAGCTTTTGCCAAATGCCTTTAAATTAACAGGACTATTTTGAAAGAAACCTGTTTTGACCTGAAAATAGATAGGCAGAATAATTTTATAATTGTCAAAAAGAAGTTAGATTTTCACTGTTTTGTTGAATTATCAACCACATTTTTAAAGCAAATAATATATTTGGTGATCAATTCCTTGTTTTGAGTGATGTTTTATATTGTAGTACATGAAATCTCTGTGTGTGTGTGTGTGTGTGTGTGCGCGTGTGCGTGTGTGTGCATGCATGCGTGCATTGTTTTAAAAAATAAAGATGGGATCTCACTGTGTTGCCCAGGCTGGCCTCAAACTCTTGGGCTTGAGTGATACTCCTACTTCAGCCCCCAAAACAGCTGGGATTACAGGCATGTGCCACCATGCTCCACTGTGCTCGGCTGATTGGTTAATCTTAATTATTCCACTGTAGTGATCATTTCACTTTGGTTTGAATTTAGGAATCCAGATTAGTGATGAGTAACTTAAAATGGTAGATTCTATATTATTTTAGGAAAGTTAAATAAGAACACCAAATATATTTCTTTAGATGCAAATTATCTGAAGGCAGAGCAAATGAAAACCAGGAAAATGCAGACAAAATTTGGGTCAGAAATAATGTTTTCCAGGTGTTTTTTTAAAAACTTGATAATAGGTTCATTTTCCATTTAGTGACTCTTGCCTTTCTCACTGTTAAATCCATTTGTCCTATATTTTAACAACTTAATAATGATTTTGATTTACTTTTAATGATAATAAGTGAGTAGTTGAATTCTTAATGTTCTCAGATATATGAGAGAAAGCAGTGATTTTCTTTGATAATCATCTGCAGAGGATATAATTTCATTGTTTCTATAAAGATCTTTGTGATTCCTGTATGCTAAAATCTTAGCAGGTCCATAAAATTCTTGAACATGTTTAATCATAATTTCATTTTTTTCAGGCATGATTTCTATATACCCTAAAAATATCAATAGCAAGGTATAGGGTAAAGCAAGATACACTTTGGTAAAGCATGCTTATAGGCATAAATGGTAGCACTGCATTTGGCTTCTTGTTCAGTTAGGGTAGATTGAAAAATCTTGTTTAAAATTCATAGTGATGTTTCTGTCTGATAGGTTTAAAATATTAGAATTGGACCAGGTGCGGTGGCTCACACCTGTAATCCCAGCACTTTGGGAGGCCAAGGCGGGTGGATCACAAGGTCAAGAGATCGAGACCATCCTGGCCAACATGGTGAAACCCCGTCTCTAAAAAATAAATAAATAAATAAATAAATAAAATAAAATATTAGAATTATATCTGCCTAAATGAATAAAGACAAACTATTCAAAATATAAGTCTTTTGCATACATATTTTCCTAAAACTTAATGCTGTCATTTAGAAATTGACTTGTAGAAAATAATTATATGTAAGAATATTTTTGGCTGGGTGCAGTGTCTCACACCTGTAATTTCAACATCCGCCCACCGAGGCAGGAATTCAAGACCAGCCTGGCCAACATGGTGAAATGTTGGCCTCTACTAAAAATACAAAAATTACTTAGGTGTGGTGCCCACCTGTAGTCCCAGCTACTCAGGAGGCTGAGGTGGGAGAATCGCTGGAAATCTGGAGGTGGAGGTTGTAGTGACCCGTGATCATACCACTGCGCTTTAGCCTGGGCAATAGAACGCGACTCCATCTCCAAAAAATTAAAAGAAAAATAAATTTTTTTTTTTTGAGACGTAGTCTGTCTGTCACCCAGGCTGGAGTGCAGTAGTGCCATCTCAGCTCACTGACACCTCCCCATCCTGGGTTCAAGCAATTCCCCCACCTCAGCCTCCCAAGTAGCTGGTATTACAGGCACCCACCATCATGCCCAGCTAAATTTTTTTGTATTTTTGTAGAGACAGGGTTTCACCATATTGGCCAGGCTGCTCTTGAACTCCCAACTTCAGGTGATCCACCCTCTGTGGTTTCCCAAAGTGCTGGGATTACAGGCATGAGCCATGAGACCTGGCCAAAAGGAATTTTTTTTCAGGGTGAGTTTGTATAGTTTCTTGGAAATGGTGATAAAATGCTACATTGTTTTAAATTTCTGAGAATTAAAGTTGTTGAAAAACCAATCCAGTGTGGTATTGATAACTTTTAAGAAGCTGCTTTGTTTTAAAGTATGTTTGCCTTGGTAATAGAAACTATTTTGTTTTCTAATTATTTGCAGATTGCAAATTCAATGGTTAGCACATGGACAGGACCACCAGCCATGAAGTCACTCTTTACTAGGATGTTTTGTTGTAAAAGTTGTCCAAACATTGTGAAAACAAACAACTTTATGAGCTTTCAAAGTTATTTTCTGCAGAAGGTACAGTTTACTTTCTAATTTTCTCATGGTTTTTATACATCTCAGTTTTAAGTTGAAGACTGTTCAAATAATAGGTGTGTTTACTTTCTTTGCCTCTGTTCTTTTTTTGATTTTAAACTTTTTCCCAAAGTTTGATTAAGTGATTATAGATTTTATGATCTGTGTGCAAGTAACTCACTGGCCATGTTAATATTAAAGTGGACAAAAAATGTTAATGTAAAGTGGACAGCACATCTGAGACAGAGACAACACGGTATAGAGCTCTAGTTTTAGTCCCAGCCCACTACTCACTAGCAGCTATCACAGCACAAGTTTCTTAACCTTCTACACCTCGGTTTACTCAGTTGTAAGTTATCTTTTTTAGAACTAAGATCAAGTATGTACATTGTTTTATACTACACTTAGGATAAGTTTTCTACAATTGGAATTTTTAGAAAGTGGTGGTGTGCAGTGGTATGGTTAGAGTCATTGTTTTAGGAAAGGATATGGGAATGACAGGATGGTCAGCATTTGGGCAATTTGAATATCATTCATATAGTCTTTTGAGTAATTTTATAATAAGGTGGGGATCAGATTATCTAGATTGAACTAGAAAGGAGGAGTGAAGTTGAAGTAGAGAAAACTCTCTAGTAGCAGTTTTACTAGAAGTAGAGAGGAGCCATCCTCCTTTCTGACCATTTTAGGGGGTATAGTTATTTTGAGTAAGAAGAGGGGTTAGTCCATATTTCCACATGTGCTAGGGACTAAGACGTCTATTCATCTCTAATTCTGCCTAGAATTTAATTTGCTTTGTTTTACTGATAGAGTTAACCAGTGTGTGTAAGTCATGTTTCTCCTTCCTTAAAAATGTTGCCTATAAAAATTTGGAAAGGGAAAAGTTAGGCTGGATTTCAGATAATTTACCATTTTTTCCTTAGAGAGAACTAATGAAGCCTCTTTCATGATTTTACTCAAAGATACAAGCAAGGATACTATATTAAGGATGAAGCAAGGTTGAGAAAAGGACTTTTTGGGTTTGTTTTGTACAGATGGAGAAGAAACTTGAGGCACGTATGACACAGGGAGAAGACCCAGTGGAGAGGGAGAGATGGAACAGTCAAGGGGAGAAAGTAAATAGAGAAGGTTGAGCAAGTTCTGGAAGCGTAAGAGGGTGGGGCAGAGTAAGGAAGAACATTTTAGAAAAGATAAGAACATTCCTTTTTTTGAGGCAGGTGGAATGTAGATTGAAAACAAGTGAAAGATAGATGTCAAGGGGAATGTTAGGCACGTTGGAATTTATTTATGGTAGAGGGAAAAGAAGAAGGATTGCATAGCAGTATTGGGGTGCCTTTTGAGAGTAGAAGCCAGGATGTATTTGCAGTAAATCTAATCAGTAGGGCAGAATCTGGATGATCCAGGTTTTGGGAAAGGTAGTAATGGTTTGATCAAAGAAATCTGTGGCATCCTGTAATTTTGTTTTTAAGAACTGTTCTGTATTACCATTTCACGAATTTATGATACAGAAGCAAGTCAGTTTCTGTGTCTGCCTGATGTATCTGTCTCATGATGCCACTGTGCTTTCATGTATCTTAGGTCAGTGTTTCAAATTGGAGTTATGAACCATTTAGTGGAAGAGATCATGAGATCAGTATATCATATTATTTTGTTTTGTTTTGTTTTTTTGAGACAAAGTTTTGCTCTTGTTTCCCAGCCTGGAGTGTAGTGGCACAATCTCAGCTTACTGCAACCTCCGCCTCCCAGGTTCAAGTGATTCTCCTGTCTCAGCCTCCTGAGTAGCTGGGATTACAGGCATGTGCCACCATGCCCAGCTAATTTCGTATTTTTAGTAGAGACAGGGTTTCTCCATGTTGGTCAGGCTGGTCTTGAACTCCTGACCTCAGGTGATCCACCCACCTTGGCCTCTCAAAGTACTGGGATTACAGGCGTGAGCCACCGTGCCTGGCCAAAATCAGTGTAGTTTTTGTTTTTAAATAAAAGAAAACAGAATGGGTAGTGTTCAGTATATGATGTTTGGGGTTTACTTTTAAATTTGTATACATTGCATTTAAAGTGTGTATGTGTGTTAGGTTATGTTATAAGATGTGTTTTTTCCTGTTACTGTCAAAAAAAAATCGGAAAGTCAGTGCTTTTATACCAGTTCATCTTTCTGATAATACTTCTAGTGGACAGGAGAGAGAGAGTGGTGCCTAAATGAAACTTGAGTCTCAAAGGGTAGAAAAGGCATAGGATGGGTATTTCTATGGAAAAGAGCCTTTTCCTCAGTTGTTCCTACAGCACTAACACTGACTGGTGTTGCCCCTATTATCTCTGCTTCTTCAAGCAAGAAAAAGAGCCATCTTTCCTTTTGTCCATTTTAGAGGGTATGGCTATTTTCAGTAAAAAGAGGGGTTAATCTGTGTCTTCCCATGTGCTCAGGACTAAGATGTCTTTTCATCTGTAGTTCTGCCTAGAATTGAATTCACTTTGTTTTACTAATAAAGTTAACCAGTATGTGTAAGTCATGTTCCTACTGTCTTAAAAATGTTGCCTATGAAAATTTGGAAAGGGAAAAGTTAGGCTGGATTTTAGATAATTCACATTTTTTTCCCTTAGGTTGAGTATTGGGTGTTCCATGAGGATTAGGTGTTGGGAGACTCAATTTGTTCTAAGACTGAAGATTGACTCCACCTACTTACGTGGTTTAATCCTGAAAACGGGTTTGAGGAAATGAGACTCCTACTCAGTAGGCAACTAGCTAAAGACACCTAGCACAGAAGGTAGTAGAGCTTAGGAGTTGAATAATGGTCCATCTAATGCTAAAATCTATACCTTATGCACTGTATCACACAGAAGTCATTCTAAAATCTATGCCCTTTCCACTGTATCACATAGAAGTGAAATTACATAATTTACATTACATATATTTCCTCCAGCAAACAAGGGCCAAGGCACATAGCCTGCAGAGTGGTGTGCGGTCATGCAGCTCTTCCTTAATTTCCTGTCCAGGTCTTCTGTGTTAGAATGCTTTGAGATATGTTGTCAGTGGGAGGGGTTGGGGTATGGGGGTGTTAGGCTCCATCCAGATACCTATTGCAGCCCAAAAGTAACCCTTTTCTATATATAGTTCAATGAATTGTAGTAACAAAAAGGTTATGTGCTTTTAAAAGTTCTTTTTCTTTTCTTTTGTAGACTATGCCTGTTGCGATGGCTTTATTAAGAGATGTTCATAATCTTTGTCCTAAAGAAGTCTTAACGTTTATTTTAGACTTAATCAAGTACAATGACAACAGGAAAAATAAGGTGAGGTACTTTTAGTTTTTTATCTTCTACAACTGTTTTCTTAGAAAGGCAAGGTAATTTTCTTCATGAATATTATAAAACTACCCAGGGATATTTTGTTTCTAAGTAAGTATTTAGTCTATAAAAATCATCGTTGAGTTGATGGTACTTGAAATTTCTTGAGATAGAGGCATATAAACATGATTTATTAGAATAACCAGTGGATAAAAACAAGGATTCGTTTTTAAATGTTCTTCAAACCTCTTGTAGTGTGGAGAGTGTAGTGCATCAGATTTGGGGGCATCAGCTAAAACTTGGTCAAATCTGACAGCACAATTTTATTTATATTATTTTTTGTTCACCTAGTGATACCTAGAAAAGAATTCTCTATTGGGATTAACTTGTTTATTCATTTTACCTTTTTCTTTTCTTTACCATTGTGTCTTTATTCATTTATTTAGCAAATAGCAATTGGATGTCATGCTTCAAAAATTATTTCATCTTACTTGTTATTAGTCCAACAGTCAGCAGATGTTTTTAAGAATATATGCTGTGCTAGACAGTGTCCCATGTTAACTGGAATAAAAAGATGGTTAGTATCTTAATGAACTTTATTTTTTCATTAAACAGCTGCTCTATATTAGTCTAATTTTGCACCATCAAGGACACAACCTAATAGGGAAATCAGACAAGTAAACACTTAACAGTCACGTGTGATAATTGCTACAGTGGAAGTATTTATGATTGCCTAGGGGAATGCAAAGTATAGTCATCTCTCGATATTAATGGCGGGGGGGGGGAATTGGTTCGAGGACCCCTTCTTGGATACCAGAATCTACAAATGTTGAAATGCTTTATATAAATGTATAATATTTGCATATAACCTATTCACATTCTCTCATATACTTTTAATCATTTCTAGATTACTTATAATACTTAATACAATGTAAATGCCATATATACCATTGTTAATGTATTGTTTATTGAATAATGATAAGGAAGAAAGTCCATATACATGTTTAGTACAGACACAACCTTCCTTTTTCTTCCCTCAAATATTTTTGATCTGAGGTTGGTGGAATTCACAGATGCAGAATCCATGGATATGGAACCCACATGTACAGAGAGAGGGTCAGCTATAGTGTCTACTTTGAAGGACATAGTGGGAGATTGAGGGAAGTTTTATATAGAAGTAGTGACCCTCAAACTGAGTCACAAAGATGAATAGGATTTTCCCAGAATATGAATAAGACCAGTCTAGGAATATCGTTCTAGACAGAAGGAACAGCACATACAAAGACACAGGTAAGTTAGGATGAGTCAAATTGATGAAACTTTTAACAAAACGTTACAACAATTAAAAAAAAAAGTCACAGGCATGTTTATTAAAAGATGACTATTTTTTTTTTAAAAGATGACTATTTTTAATGATAATCAGTACTGCCTCTTTAGTTTAAGTAACATTCAAATAATTTGAGCTTAACGACGCCTTTAAAAATACGTTAATTTATTTGTTTTCTTGCCATCTTTTAATACCCTTGACTTCATCTCTGATAGGCTCTATGGTCATTGGTCTCTCCCAGAATAAGGCATATTAGAGACCTGGGAATCCAAGGTTATCTTTTAGTTGCCTTTGTCATGATAGTTCAACCATTTTTTTTTCTTGGCTTACCTCAACCTTCAGCTCTCAGGTTCAAGCGACTCTCCAGCCTCAGCCTCCCGAGTAGCTGGGATTATAGGCATGCACTACCACGCCAGGCTAATTTTGTAGTTTTAATAGAAACGGGCTTTCACCATGTTAGCCAGGCTGGTCTTGAACTCCTGATCTGAGTTCTAGAACTCAGTGATCTGTCTGCCTCGGCCTCCCAGAGTGCTGGGATTATAGGCGTGAGCCACCATGCCGGGCCAGTCCGTCCTTTTTTAATGAGTAGTAAGCTCATTTATGCATACCAATTTTAGGAAGCATGTGCTTTCTATTCTTTCATTATTCTTTTGCTCAAATGGCTCAGATTTTTATGTAATTTAACACTAAATTAGAATTATAAAACAATTGGTAACTAAAACTAGTAACACTAAATTAAAATAAGTTATCTAGTGTTTTATTTCATTTAATACATAGATGGCTAAGTAGTTTCCAGGGATATTGTATCTGATGGATGGTATAACTGGCTATATTTCTCATTGTTTTCCTTAAAAGTTCTTAATTTCAGGACCACATTAAAGTTTGTTCAGCAAGCAACCTTTGTTTTTTTTATTATTTTTTTATTTTTTTGAGATGGAATCTTGCTCTGTCACCCAGGCTGGAGTGCACTGGTGCGATCTTGGCTCACTGCAACCTCCACCTCCCAGGTTCAAGCGATTCTCCTGCCTCAGCCTCCCAAGTAGCTAGGACTACAGGCCCATGCCACCATACCGGACTAATTTTTGTATTTTTAGTAGAGATGAGGTTTCACCATATTGGCCAAGCTGGTCTCAAACTCCTGACCTTGTGATCTGCCCGCTTCAGACTCCCAAAGTGTTGGGATTACAGGTGTGACCCACTGCACCCAGCCAATGCTAGGTTTTGATGATACTGAGATAAATAACTTATGATCTTTCCAGTTACTTAATCTATAGTGAAAGAAACGTACAAAAAAACAATTTTTTTTTTCAAGATGCGGTTTCACCATGTTGGTCAGGCTAGTCTTGAACTCCCGACCTTAGGTGATCCTCCCGCCTTGGCCTCCAAAGTGCTTGGATTACAGGCATGAGCCACCATGCCCGGCCAAGCACAGTATTTTTAATGAGATAAGTATTATGATATTAGGTTAATTAACATACTCAAGAAGTGCTTGGAAGGATTAACCCAAATTAAGGATGAGGAAGCCAGAAAAGGCTTCCTGAGAAAGGCTGAATCTAGAAAGAGCTGTAAGTTGATGAGGTGAAAGGAGATCAAAGAGGCCAGCTTACTTGAAGTCAGGAGTGCGAGATCAGCCTGGCAAACATGGTCAAACCTCCTTCTACTAAAAATACAAAAATTAGCCAGGCATTGTGGCGCATGCCTATAATTTCAGCTACTCAGGAGGATGAGGCAGAAGAATTGCTTGAACCCAGGAAGGGGAGGTTGCAGTGAGCCGAGGTTGCACCATGGCACTCCATCCTGGGCGACAGAACGAGAACCTGTCTCAAAAAAAGGAAAAAAAAATGGCTACCTATGCTTGCTTTTATTTTTCATTTGCATAGTATATCTTTTTCCATCGCTTTACTTTGAGTCTGTAGGTATCTTTTGTCATTAAGGGTGTCTCTTCTAGGCAATAGATGGTAGTGTCTTGTTTTTTATCCAACATTCCACTCTATATCTTTTGTTTTTTAGAGATGGAGTCTCTGTCACCCAGGCTGGAGTGCAGTGGTGCAATCTCAGCTCATTGCAACCTCCGCCTCCCAGGTTCAAGCAGTTCTCCTGCCTCAGCCTCTTGAGTGGCTAGGACTACAGGTGCATGCGGCCATGACTGGCTAATTTTTTGTATTTTTGTAGAGACAGGGTTTCACTGTGTTGCCCAGGCTGGTCTTGAACTCCTGAGCTCAGGCAGTTTACCTGCCTCGGGCTCCCAAAGTGTTAGGATTACAGGCATCAGCCACCATGCCCAGCCACTCTATATCTTTTAAGTGGAGCATTTAAGGCATTTCTGTTCAAGGTTAATATTGAAATGTGAGGCTTTCTTCCTGTCATCGTGTTGTAGATAGCTGCCCTGGAGACTTAATTGTGTAGTTATAGGATCTGTGAGCTCTCTGCTTGCATGTGCTTTTATGCTGGTGTCCTCCTTTCATTTCTGTGTTTTGAACTCCTTTGAGCATTTATTATAGGTCTGGTCTAGTGGTGATGGATTCCCTTTGATTTGCTTGTCAAAAATAAGGAGTTTTTCAATAGGTAGAGGACGGAGAAAAGTGCCCTAGGAATAAGAACACAACATTTACGAAAGTACAAGATGCATGAGAATGCAGTGTGTTAAAGGAAGAGAAAGTTACTAATGTACCTTCATGGTAAAGGGGTACAAAGCTGGAGGCAGCGGACTGGACGAGCAAACCTCCAAGCCAGGAGTCTGTAAATGCCCTGCTTGACTCTGTATGGGAATCCTCGGGCAGCAACAGCTGAGTTGTGGCAGAACACGCAGGTGGTGGGAACCCCAGGGTTGATCACCGGCCTGTCAGCGCGGCTCTCAGAAGGGCTCCAGCTGGCAGCTGAAACAGTTGGATGGGAGCAGGGCAGCCACTGTTCTTTGGCTGAGAAGGAAGCTTGTCTGGGAAAGACTTTATATCATTTATTCATCATTTATGAAGCTTGGTTTGGCAGGATATGGAATTCTTGGCTGACAGTTTTTTTTTTATTATTTTAAAAGGCGAAAAATAGACCCCCAGTCTCTTCCAGCTTGTATGGTTTCTGCTGAGAAGCCTGATGGGATTTTCTTTATAGGTGGTTTGACACTTCTCTCTAGCTGCCTTTAAGATTTGTTCTCTTATGTTGACCTTGGGTAGTCTGGCCACTATATGCTTTTGTGAGGTTTGTCTTATATAGTTATCTCCCAGTTATCTGGATTTTTTTGTATCTGGGTATCTGTCTCTGTAGCGAGATGAGGGAAATTTTCCTGAATTATTGCTTCAAATATGCTTTCCAAACTTCTTGCTTTTTTTTTTCTGCCTCAGGACTGCCTATAAGTTACAGGTTTGGTTGCTTTATGTATCCCATATTTCTTGAATACTTTGTTCATTTAAAAAAATTTTTTTTCTCACTGGGTTAATTCAAAAGACCAGTCTTCAAGCTCTGAAATTATTTTTTCTGCTTGATCGAGTATGTTGTTAAAACTTTGTGTTTTGAAATTCTTTAAGTGAATTTTTCATTTCGGAAAGTTCTATTGGTTGCTTTTTAAAAAATACGACTGTCTGGTCTTTCATCTTCTGAATTTTTTTTTTTTTTTTTTGGTTTATTTGTATTGGTTTTCAGCTTTCTCTTGTGTCTCATTGGGCTTCCTTACAATCCATATTTTGAATTCTTTATGTTAGGATCCAGTGATACAAGAGCTAGTGTCACAACATTGTTTCTTCATGATGCTGGAGTTGTGCTCATTCCTTCTCATCTTATTTACTTTCGTTTGGATGGGATTCCCCCTCCCCTCCCACCTTGAGGATGTGACTATAAAGTATATTGGAAAGGGTCTTTTTTTGGCTGTGGTTTTATAGCCCTGTGTACTTCTGTTGTCAGGGTTTGTATCGGGTTGTGCAGTTCAGCCTACAGGCCAGTAGGTGGTGCTTACAGGTAAGAGCCTCATCTTTGTTTACTGTGTGGTACTCTCTTTGTTTCAGCCTTGATGGAGGGTGGCTGGTAGAGCTCCTAGTGAAATGCACAGAAGTCTCTGTGCAGGGGGCTGCACTAGCTCCAAGTCTTAGGCAGAAGCGTGATCTCTTTCCCTGTCACACTCCTGTACTGGGGCTCCTGACCCTCCGTGCAGATGCACACTGTCGTCTGTCTCTAGGCCACAGGGTAACTAAGAGCCACAGAAGACACTTCTCTCCCAGTTCTTCACTGGAGTGGTTTTACGCCGGAACTCCTCACTCAGCCCAATACACACAGCTTTGTGGCTTGCCTGTTCTCCATTGTGGTCATGCTGCTGCTTCAAGCAGAGAGGGGGAGGGGCCCCATATTTTGGCACATGCTGGTGGGTGTCAGCTGTGGTAATGTCAGCTGGCTGGGTCAGCGTGAGCTCAGACCCAATAGACCTGGTAGACATTTACAGATCATTCTACCCAACAACTGCAGAATATATATTTCTCATCTGCACGTGGAACAGTCTCCCAAATTGACCATATGCTTGGCCAGAAAGCAAATCTCAGTACATTAAAAAAAAAATCAAAATCGTAACAAGTATCTTCTTAGATCACAGTGGAATAAAACTAGAAATCAATACCAAGAGGAAAAATAAGGAGTTTTTCAATAGGTTTAGGAAGGAGAAAGGTGCCCTGGGGTTAAGAACACAACATTAACGAAAGTACAAGACGCATGAAAATGCAGTGTGTTAAAGGAAGAGAAAGTTACTAAAGCACCTTCCTGGTAAAGGGGTACAAAGCTGGAGGCAGCGGACTGGACGAGGCAAGCCTCCAAGCCAGGAGTCTGTCAGTGGCCTGCTCGATGGTGTATGGGACTCCTCAGGCAGCAACAGCTGAGTTGGTGGCAGAACAAGCAGGTGGTGGGAACTCCAGGGTTGATCATGGTCCGGTCAGCGTGGGCTCTCAGAAGGGCTCCAGCTGGCACCTGAAACAGTTGGGTGGGAGCAGGGTGGCCGTGCTGCTGTTCTTTCGCTGAGGAAGGCAGACACCCTCAGCTGGAGCTTATGAAGGCTGGCAGCTGTGGGATGTGTGGCCCGCTTGCTTGCTCTTCCCTCTTAGAGGAGTGGTGGTGTATTTCACTGTCGGGACATGCAAACATGCTCAGCCTCCCCCTCTCTGTGGTGACCTGTGATAGTGACAACAGCTATCCTGCACTAGCCAAAGGGCAGGTCCCTGGCTTCTTGTGGCTGGGCTCTCACAACACAGGGCCACAGCCAAAATATACATGCAGGGTCAGGGCAGCTGCACTGTGGACCCAGAACTGGAGAAGGGGGACCTATTTAGCAAACAGTAGCTGAGGCAGACCATTGTTCTTCCTTCTGCAGTCTGCCTCCTCCTCTGTATTATGGCTGCCATATCTGTCTTTGGGTTGTGCGAAAATGCTGGGCCTGCCTGCTCCTTCCCTGGTGGGGCAGTAGCAGCTGGCACCTGACTGCTCAAGGACCAGCTTGTGGGATTCCACGTAGACTCCAGCAGTGTTTCTACACAGTCTCCAGGCAGCTCTGTGTATTAGACTGGAGGCCTGAGCGGCCAAGAGGGCTTGGCTCCCTTCAGCAAGGATTGTAAAAGTTCACAGTGGAAATGTGGAGCCCCAGGGATCTCTCACTCACCCCTGCCTCACATTAGGGTGCTTCTTCCAGCTCCACACTTGACCTTGTTCAGCCAGCTGCCCAGCTTTGCTCTCCTCTGCTTTCCATGACTCCATTGCTTCTCTGATGAATTCCAGCCTGCCCTCTTAGATGATATGATTGAATTGTTCATTTTTACTTGCTACTTTGATTACTCTCTGTGAGAGAGGCATCCACTAGCTGCTTCTAATCAGCCAGCTTGAACCACAACCTCAGTGTTACTGTTTTATATCACTATTTTTATTTCATTTTAGATACTTTCCTCCACAAAGTTGTATTACAAGAATTGATGAGATTGGAAGCTAGTCCCGCTTGTCCCCCTGTTGGCAGTGGCTCTGAGTTCTGTCTTACATGCATTAAATTTGTGGAGGCTTACTGAATCAGAAGATATGTGCAGGTGTGTGCACATATGTGTATGTGTATAAATCAGAAAGCGTGTGTGACACTTTTTTTAATGATTCTGAGAGCCCTCCTCTACCCTATTTGTAAACTTTTCCAGAAGAGGTTACTATATACCTGCATATATCATATATCTTCCATCAATAACTTTTTGTTGTTTATTTGAGGCAGAGTCTTACTCTGTTGCCCAGGCTGGAGTGCAGTGGTGTGATCTCGGCCGGCCCACTGTAGCCTTTGCCCCCTGGGTTCAAGCGATTCTCCTGCCCCAGCCTCCCAAGTAGGTGGTCTTACAGGTACTCACCACCACACTTAGCTAATTTTTATATGTTTAGTGGAGACAGGGTTTCACTATATTGGCCAGGCTAGTCTCAGACTCCTGAACTCAAGTGTTCCGCCCAGCTCAGCCTCCCAAAGTTCTGGGATTACAGGTGGGAGCCATCGAAGCCTTCACTGGTCAGCAAAACTTCCATAGACTATCCAGCCTTCTTCATGCCATAGCTTTATGATGTAAAATATTCATACGCTTTCATGTACAACAGATTTTCTCAACCGTGGCACTTCCAGCATTTGGGGTTGGGTAATTCTTTGTCGTGGGGCTGTCCTATGCACACAGCATGTTCAGCAGTATCCCTGGCCTCTCCCCATTAAATGCTCCTAGCACCCCTTACCTCAGTTATGATATCCAGAAATCTCTCTAGACATTGCCAGAAACTCTGAGGGGCAGAATTGTGTTGAGAACCACTGATGTGTGGGGATAATATTAAGAAACCTAGAAATAGTTTATTACAACAGATTCCTAAATCAATAAGTAGGTTAGCTTAAAGTTATAAAAAAATTTGTGAAGTTAAATTGAATTTAATATCATAGTTGTAGTGTATATTACCAAGCATGAGACTTAATTCTTCCTTTCAGTAGCTGTGATGATACCCGCATCATCTTTTCTGTCTCAGAGTCCTAGTTCAGGCCTTTATTCCTTCCTGGACTCCTGAAAAAGCTATGTCACCTTGAGCAAATTACTTAGTCTCAGTGTCTTAGTTTCTTCATCTATTAAGAAAAAGGGTGTTAGTCATAGTACCTCTATCTCAAAGGGTTTTTGTGGAGATTACATTAGATAATATATATAAAGCACTTAGAGAATTGCCTATGGTTATGTGCCTATCATTAGCAGTTGCAACATTATCCTCATTCCTAGCTTAATATCCCAATACCTTTCCTCTTAAAATATTTTTATAGTTAAACCAGAGTAATCTTTGTGATGGAGCCCACCTGAGTTTCCTTCCTTCTTAAAAAAATTCCCTCCTTAAAAACCTTCAAAGACTCTCCAGTGCTTATAAGTAAAATTATGCAGAGCATTCAAACACGTTTTGGTCCCAGCCCACCCTCCAGCTTTGTACCCTTTTCTGTTTTGCTTGCAAATAAAATAGTTCTTATCTTGAAGAAGTCATCTTGATCTCTGTGTCTCCAGAACGCTTAACAAGTGCTAGATGCCTATATTCGTTTAATTGTGCCTGTGTGTCACAGTCACTCTCTCAATCATTATCTGGCTACTGTTTAGGAAGTATTTAATTTATCTCCTTTAGTCAGAAAGCCCACAGAACGTACCACATCGTATAATAGCAAAAACACTACAGTGGAGATAAATTAGATTTAAATTTCCTCTCAGTAACCAGATATCTTATTTCCTTTGAGAACTGTTAAACCTGACCTGCTTTCTGGATTTAAAGGACATATTGTTTAAATGACGTATTAATTAAAAACATTTTGGTAAAATTCTTTCCTTCCCAGTCTGCTGGTTTATCATGGTCTTAATTTTAATGTTCCTTTTTTTCCCCTACACATGAATTTCTTGTACTTGAAGAAACTAGAATTTAGAATGGTGGCAAATCACATTATATTCAAGTAGAAGAGGAAGATGTTTTATACATTATGTCAGTTCCCTTGTGGAGTGTTTATATAATTCAATTCCTCTTTACTACTTTCTACTTTGTATAGTGATTTTACTTAAATTCTTTGAAATGTGCCTATTCCTGTGGTTGAAGGTGTTTGTCATCCCTGTTTAACAAATAAAAGTAAGACAGAAATTGAGAGTCTAAAATTCCAGAGGAAATGTGATCTGGGAACTGTGCTGTAAGGCCCTGCTACCCATTTGTGTGGTGATGTTTTTAGTATTACCATGTTGCTTTACAGCTTGCCATTATGCTTGCTACCATTTATGGTTTTGTGTGGCACACACTGGTAGATCGTTACATTTTATACTTCATTATTGTTGTGGGACAACATAAGACTCGTTATGTTTTCATTTTGAGAAGAAGGCTAATCAGTTTTTATAGTTAGATGCTGTAAATTAAGTAGTTTTATATGACTTGCTGCCTCAGAATAATAAGGATAGCATAAGTGCAAATACAAGTAACACTGATAATAACTAAGTTCTTGTGCATTCCGTGCCTTATGCCAAAACATAGATGATCTAATATCCTCACCAGACCACTGAATAAATACTTTTATTTATTATTATTTTTTGAGATGGAGTCTTGGTCTGTCACCCAGCTTGCAGGAGTGGTGTGATCTTGGCTTACTGCAGCCTGTCTCCTGGGTTTAAGCAATTCTCATGCCTCAGCCTTCTGAGTAGCTGGGACTACAGGTGCCCACTACCGCACCTGGCTAATTTTTGTATTTTTATTAGAGATGGGGTTTCACCATGTTGGGCAGGCTGGTCTCAAACTCCCAACCTCAAGTGATCCACCCATCTTGGCCTCCCAAAGTGTTGGGATTACAGACATGAGCCACCACGCCCGGCCTTAAAAACTATTATTATCCCTGTTTTCGTGTGAGAAGATTGAGGCTTATAGAAGTTACCAGAATGACCCAAAGTCACATGATTATTCTCTGTGGCTCCAGTAAACAGAAGCTATAGAAATTAAAATTTTAATAATTACAGTGGCCTGAAAGCAAAACTTTATAGTGAATATTTTTAGGGGGTATTTTTTCTTTGGTGGTGTTTGTATGTGCCTTATTTTTTTTCCTGCCCCATGTTTGAACATAAAAATGTTTAGGGACTCTGCGTTATGTGTGTTAATGTGAGCTTCTGTCTCCACAGTAGAAGTCAAAAGGGGGCAGATATTCTTCTTCCCGTCCTTTGGCAGTTTGTATTAGCACAAAGTATTCTCAACAGAATTCATTTGCCTGCTCCATGTTCAGTTTCCCAGGCCAGCGCATCTGTTTGCTGAGTATTAATCTAGCCACATCCAGGTCACCTTTCAATAAATTGTTTCTATGAGAATTGACTGGGATATAGATTAGGACTTTTTGTCTTATGGCTTCCTTCTCTTTTCTTCTCTGGCTTGAACTCCTACACTAGGCCTCTAATTTCCTCATACTTCCCCTCCTATTTTCTGTCTTTTTTTTTGCTGAAAACTTTGGGATTTTTTTTTTTCTATTTTCTATTCCAGTTTAATTTTGATCCTTATTATCTACATGTTTCTTTCTTTTTAAAATAATGTTATGCTAAAAAAATAATAATGTTATACTATTGGAAGGCATACCTTAATTGATTATTTCTCAGACAATATTAATGATAGTTTAAAATTTTTTTTGTTCGCTACTGGTTTTCTTGTTCTTGCATTCTCTGTTTCTTCCACGTTGGTTTTTGTTTTTGTGGGTTTTTTTTTTCTTTGTTCTGGTCTCTATTTTTTATTTGTTGCTTCCTTCAAATATCTGGTGATCATTGCTTATATGTTAATATGTTAAAGTATAGCATCAAATTGGAAACTGTGTTATAGCAAGATTTGTGGGCTGTGGTCTCCTTTTAGAAGTATATGGCTAGGTTACTATAAGAGTACCTGACAAGTAGTATTTATTCAGTAAACTAATGTATCGTTGATAATAATGAATCTCTTTTACTGTTTTCCAAAGTGACTGTATGCAGAGTGGAGTTGAATGTTTACCAGAGGACTTGCTTATGATTTGCAATAAATTATATTTTATCTAATTATATATATATATTTTATTTTGTCAGTTTTGACCAGAAGAGTTAATTTTGTTATCCTTTAATTATTCTTTGGCCTAGTTTTCAGATAACTATTATCGTGCAGAAATGATTGATGCCCTGGCCAACTCTGTTACGCCTGCAGTCAGTGTGAATAATGAAGTTAGAACTTTAGATAACTTAAATCCTGACGTGCGACTCATTCTTGAAGAAATCACCAGATTTTTGAATATGGAGAAACTTCTTCCAAGTTATAGACATACCATCACTGTCAGGTAATGATTAAATTCCTTACTTCAAAGTTATTTGTTCTTATTTCTAAATTTTTTCTCTCTCTAACTACATAATTTTTTAATTACTTGAGATTATATTGTATATGTAGTTTTTTTATTCTGTTTATATTATAAATACTTTCTCATGTCATAAATTCTTCGTAAGCATTGCTTTGATGTCTGCATATTCTTTTATTGCATATTGTATAAACACTCTCTATTGTTAGCCTTTTCCTAAGATTACTTTTCACTTTTTTTTTTTTTTGAGATGGAGTCTCTGTCACCAGGCTGGAGTGCAGTGGCACGATCTTGGCTTGCTGCACCCTCCACCTCCCAGTTTCAAACAATTCTCCAGCCTCAGCCTCCCGAGTAGCTGGGATTACAGGCGTGTGCCACCATGCCTGGCTAATTTTTTGTATTTTTATTAGAGATGGGGTTTTCACCATGTTGGCCAGGCTGTTCTTGACCTTCTGACCTCATGACCCGCCTGCCTCAGCCTCCCAAAATGCTGGGATAACAGGCATAAGCCACCACGTCTGACCTGACTTTTCACTTTTACCAGCTTTACATGGCTCTCAAAAAGTTCTGCCTGTTTAAGAGTTTGCTAAATGTTGATTCAAATATGAACAGTTTTAACTTTCTAAATAGCGAATAAACTATGTCACTAAAACATTTGGAAAAAATATTTATATTTTATGAAATGATTTCTTTAAAAACAAACTATTCTTGTTACAAGTATAATAACACTTGAAACTTTGAGTTTTGGAATTTGTTTTCTTTCTTTTTTTTTGAGACAGAGTTTCACTCTTGTTGCCCAGGCTGGAGTGCAGTGGTGTGATCTCACTGTACCCTCCGCCTCCCAGGTTCAAGCGATTCTCCTGCCTCAGCCTCCCAAGTAGCTCGGATTATAGGCATATGTCACCACGCATTGCCAATTTTTGTATTTTTAGTAGAGATGGGGTTTCACCGTGTTAGTCTGGCTGGTCTCAAACTCCTGACCTCAGGTGATTCACCCGCCTTGGCCTCCCAAAGTGCTGGGATTACAGGTGTGAGCCACCATGCCTGGCCAGAATTTGTTTTCTTTTAACAGAATTTAGATGTTAATTTTGAATTTTTATCATAATTGCAAAATATTATAGTTATATGTTACTTAACAGGGATATGTTCTGAGAAATGAGTTGTTAGGCAATTTTATTGTTTATGCAATAGCCTCCTATGCACCTAGTCTTTATGGTATAGCATATTGCTCTGTTGCTCTTAGGCTATAAAGCTGTACAGCATGTTACTCTACTGAATACTGTAGGTAATTGATAACACAATGGTAAGTACTTGGATATTTAAACACATTCAAACATGTGAAAGGTATGGTAAAAATATGATATAAAAGATAATAAATGGTAGCCCTGTATAGGACACTTACTATAACATAAATGGAGCTTACAGGCCTAGAAGTTGCTGTGGGTTTATCAGTGAGTGTGTAGTGAGTGATTGTGAAGGTGTAGAACATTATCATTCTCTATAGCAGATATAATAAATACTGTGGACTTAGACTACGCTAAATATGTTAAAAATATTTTTTCTTCAGTGATAAATTAATCTTAGTTTACTAGATGATCACCATTCTATATGCAGTTTATCATTGACTGAGATGTCTTTTATGTGGCACATGACTCTTACAGAATCGACGGTGGGTTAAAATCACCTTAGTTTTTAAATTTATTACCATAAAGGAATCTCTAATGCCTAGGAAACAAATTTAATTCATCATACTTCAGTGAAAGTAGTTAACATACGTGTTTATTTTTTTCCCTAGTTGTTTGAGAGCAATACGGGTACTTCAGAAGAACGGACATGTGCCAAGTGATCCAGCTCTCTTTAAATCTTATGCTGAATATGGCCACTTTGTGGACATTAGGATAGCGGCTTTGGAAGCAGTTGTTGATTATACTAAAGGTAATACTTTAGAAATACATGCTCAGATCATTTTAGAAAGAAATATTTCCTTTTTAAAGCCTGTCTTAGTTGGTGGGGCTTTCATTACATGTACAGTATAGATATTTTCATTTCAAATTCTTGACTCACTGATTTAGAAATCATCTTTGATAAATGTAGAATTCACATAAAAGTTAATAAATGAGGGAAAGGAATAAAATTATAGGTATCTTTGGCCTTTCCAAGAAGTCAGTGTTCATCCTGTAGCTTTAATTGGATGTTATTTTAGGAAATAGAAGCTTTTTGGAAAATGTCTAAGAAGGATTCAAGAAAATATCTCACACCTGTGTAAAAGTTTGTGTCTGTGAAAGTAGAGGACTAGACATAAACAAACGTCAATAGGGCATTAGGCATGAATTTGGAAAAACATAAGGTCAAAGTATTGCTAAGAGAAGAATACATATATTTTTTTTAATTTAGAGGAGAAAGATGGAAGAGATGGAAATGTTAAAAAGTCACAAAGAATAGAGCAGGTAGAAGACAAGTAATAATCCAAGAAATAACAGAATACCCTGGGAGGGTATAGATGCAGCAGACCTACAGTCATTTCTCATGAAATGTTAATTTTTAAGGCTAAAGGAAAATGTGCGTTTCTAGGACTGTCAGAACCAAATTATTGTACAAGGTAAAAGAATAGTGTGGCCTCTGAATTCTTTAGAATATGAGACATGAAAAGACAGTGAACAAATGGCTATGTAATTTTTAGGGAAAATTATGACCCAAGTTTTTCTACCTTGCCAAAGTTGTTGCTCATGTAGCCTTAGAGAATTAGAATAGCAACTCTTATGTAACATTCTTAAAAACGTAACTCCCAAAGATAATTTTCAGCTGAACTGGATGTGAGTCAAAATAAAAACTCAAGACTGGTGAAAATGTGAAAGGAAAGAACTAGTGCTGAATAACTATGCCTGACAAATACTTAAGCTTAAATATTTGTTAAACTTGCTATAAAATTTAATGCATATCTCAAAAATAATTTTTAAAAAACAATATGCAAGTAGAGGGAACATGTAAATATGATCTAAGTCTAAAATTCCAGATTCTGGCACTAAAATATGAGAGGAGTAAAGAGCTTAAAGTTTACTAAACTTTTGTCTGACTGTGAAAGGAGAGGAAGGGGTAAGAGAAATTCTGTAGTAGATACTGGTTCATTTTCAAGTTGCGGAAAGTATACTCAAGTCTTCGTAATTTTTGGTAAATTTCTGTAGGAAAATTTGTTTACTGTCAGAAAATAAAGGAAGTGTATGTTCTTTTTTTTTGAGACGGAGTCTCGCTGTCACCCAGGAGGTTAAGCTGGAGTGCAGTGGTGTGATCTAGGCTCACTGCAACCTCCCCAACCTGGGTTCAAACGATTCTCCTGCCTCAGCCTCCCGAGTACCCAGGTGCACCACACGTAGCTAATTTTTATATTTTTAGTGGAGATGGGGTTTCACCATGTTGTCCAGGTTGCTCTCGATCTCTTGATCTCGTGGTCTGCCCATCTTGGCCCTGCAAAGTGCTGGAATTACAGGTGTGAACCACTGAGCCCAGCCTATAATGTGTATATTCTTAAATGTTGACCTAACTTTGGAAAGGACTGTCATTTGTGCTTCCTTTTTATTGAAGGTTAAAATATCCTTTCCTGTTAGAAATAACTATGAAAACAGTGATTTGGTTATTAAGTGAATTTTTTCGCATGAAAAAGAAATGTAATCCTATACCCATCTCTGTTTCTGTTTTGACAAGTTTTAAAATCCACCAAATATGCCACTGTTGCCAGTCTTCTTTCCCTAGATGTATGAATGGTGTTTAATGTCTCATAAATATGAGTTAGATGTTGTAAATTAGTAGATTAGTAAATTAGTAGTGTATTCTGAAATGAAATAGAATACTAGTAGGATTTCCAAAAGGATGCTAAACTTTAATACATATCATTTAATTGGGAAACATGAATCCATACTTTATTTTTGTTCATGTCTAAATGTAAAATGTAAACTATGACTTCAGACTTCATGTTTCATTAAATCGTAAATTTAAATATTGGTGCTCAAGTTAGAATGGAAGAAGTGAAAAGTATTGTGAGTAAAATTCTAAAGACAAAGTTTTTCAAATTACGAAGGCGAAACTTGTTTGAAAAGGTGAATGAAAATAGCTAATTAGTCATTTTATGTCAACTATATTCATAGCACTGTTTTTATAACTGCCTTTTATATTACGCTTGAAAAGTTAAGAACTTTCTTTAGTCTTAAATGGAAGAAACCACTTGGGCAAAAACAGTTGACTATACTATATAATATAGTTGAGATAGCATTGCATGCCAAACCTCTCTGTCATTTAGGCATTTAGAAAAACAATTGTATTTGAACAGATTTTGTTCAGTTAATCATCACTAATTTAGGGTTCTTAATTACAATTTGCTTTATGTTATGTTTGTCATTGGTTTGAGCTTCAGTAAAAAATATGTTCTTGATGCAACTTTATGTCTTGGCGCTAATATATAGCTTAATACTTAAAAAAGTTATAAAGTGGCCCACTGCATGAAAATGTAAGAGCTTGCCTCTAACCTTCAACTCTCATCGAAAATTCAGCTAAGGCAGAGTCCTGAATATTAAATGTAAACTCCCTGTTTGTCACTCGTTATTCATTAATTTGTTATAATTAACAACAAATACATTTTATTTTATTTTCAGTGGACAGAAGTTATGAAGAACTGCAATGGCTACTTAATATGATTCAGAATGACCCTGTACCCTATGTGAGGTTAGTTTATGTGCTATGATGGTATTATATTTTGTAAGTCCTATAATAATTGGATAATTTCAGATTACACATTAAATACCTGTTTAAAATTTTTGAAAATATGGGAATATCTTTTGCATTTATTCAAGTCCTTTTTAAATTTGATTTTCAAATTTAATCTGCCTTTGGAAAAACGTTTTCAAAATACATTGTTAATAAAGTGTATTTCTTGTAATTTTATATATGATTTCTATTGTGAGTTAAAGAAAGCCTGTATAACAGTTGATAACAAACATGAAGGATTCTTTATATATCCCAAATTATAAAACCTTTGGTATTGATTAATTTCACCATTTTAAAAGTAATTAAGAGCAGTGTTTTGGGATATACCCATTTATTCCTTTCTATCACATATGAAGTGTCCATTTTTATTAGACTTGACATTTTTTAAACAGGTAATATAACACTAAATTTTATGGGCTGGGTACTTTGGCTCTCATGCTTGTAATTGCAGCACTTTGGAGACCCAGGTGGGAGGATCACTTAAGGCCAGGAGTTTGAGACCACCATGGGCAACAAAGCAAGACCTTGTCTCTACAAAAAGTAGAAAAAAAAAATTAACTGGTCACAGTAGTGCATGCCTGGAGTCTCAGCTTGAGAGGCTGAGGTGGGAGAATTACTTGAACCCAGAAGTTCAAGGCTACAGTGATTTATGATTATGCCACTGCACATGGCACTCCAGCCTGGGCAACAGAGTAAGACTCCATCTTAAAAAAAGGTTTTTTTCAGCACTTTGGGAGCCTGAGGCAGGTAGATCACTTGAGGTCAGGAGTTTGAGAGCAGCCTGGCCAACATGGTGAAACCCCATCTCTACTAAAAGTACAAAAATTAAGTGTGGTGGCAGGTGCCTGTAATCTCAGCTACTCAGGAGGCTGAGGCAGGAGAATTGCTTGAACCCAGAAGGCAGAGATTGCAGTGAGGCGAGATTACGCCACTGTGCTCCAGCCTGGGCCACAGAGCGAGACTCCGGAGCTTCACCATGGTGGCCAGACTAGTCTAGAACTCCTGGCCTCAAGTTATCCACACCCTTGGGACTCTCAAAGTGCTTGGATTACAAGTCTGAGCCACTGCACTTGGCCAAAAAAAACCAAAAAAAACAAAACAATTTATTAGCAGGCCTTACTTGGCATTTGGAGTAATTTGAGTGACTTGGAAAGCAGTCAGACAGGTTAAAAGCATAACAACTTAAAATGCTCTGAAGAACAAACTTACTCACATTTTAAAATATATTATTTACCTATAATACTTACTGGCTCTTACAAATAGAGTATGAGGCTTCAAGGATAGGAATTGTGTTTATATATAAGGATGAAAATATGGATATGAAGTATCCATGAAGATTTATATCCCTGTTTATATTACCTCTCTGTGAATTGCACTCTATAATTACATTTCACTTGTATTCTCATAACCCTCTGTAGTCTTATTTCACACAGTCTTAAATTTCAAAGCACAAGAAGATGTTAACAGAATCTACATCTTTTAGTTTTATAGACATTAAATTGTCACCTAAAGGGGTTAAATTATTTACACCTACAATCTAGCAGTTTCACTTTTCCCCATCTCCTTCTCAATTACAAATCCAATTTGATGTCTTACTACCATCAATTAAATGTAAAAATTTTCTCAATTCACTTTCTTTAAAGTTTTGCTAACTTCCACAAGAATTACAACTCCATTTCTTTCTTCCTCACTTATATCCAAGCATTGCAGTTACTCTTAGTAATTTCTCAGACTTGGTCCTAGAGCTGGTTTTTATGCTTTCATTAAATGCTAGACTATTGCAGTAGGTTTCTTACTTTTTTCTTTTCTCTAGTCTTTTAATGGTGTCTTCCACTCATAGCAGTGGATGTTTTCTTTTCCAAATTTTGTTTTCATTTCATTGCCCTATTTTTCAGAAAACTTTAAACAGGTAACCTCTCATATGAGATGAAAACTCCCAATAGTGGAGTTTAAATGTTACCCTTTATTAGGATACTCTTCTCAATCTCAGAGTGTTTTAAGGAAAACTTTTTATAATCTTTGTATTTAAAAATGCTTCTGCACATTTCCATACTTTACAAATATACTATCATAATGACATATGTTCATTTTATTATCTAAAATAGACATTTTTATCTATATGTAGATTCTTTTTGCCCCATGTTAAGATTTTTATACTTACTGACCAGTCTTTGTACATATATCTAAGCAGAGTGAAATGTTCATTTTAGAAAGTGGGATGGGAAAGATTAGTTAGGATTATGTGGAGTCAGGGTTTAGAAGACCTCATCACACAGTAAGGGGATTTTAGAAAGACAAAATCCACCAGATTTTTATTTTAATTACCCTTTTATCCAAATCACCAGAGTGTTTTAGTGATAAAACAATTAATATTTAGGATGTAACATTATGTCTTTTGAAATTAAATAAACACGAAGCTGGATTTAAGACAGAAAGTGATAAAATAGGAAGGAAGAACTACAGATAATTTTTAACTGTTTTATGGTGTCTCCTACTCATAGCATCTGTCAGTAAATGGTCAGCAAAAGTTTGATTTTGTTTTTAATCTTTCAGGCATAAGATTCTAAATATGTTGACTAAGAACCCACCATTTACTAAGAACATGGAGTCTCCCTTGTGCAATGAAGCCCTGGTTGATCAACTTTGGAAACTTATGAATTCTGGTGAGAGAGCAGTGGTTTAAATTTTATTATTATTATTAGAATATTTTCATTTTACAACAGGTTTCAATTCAATGGCATTTAAGAACTAAAGTTAAAAGTTGAGTTTTTTTTTCTTTTAGGTAGACTATCACACCCTCACAGTGATGACTGTGGTAACCTCTATTAAGGATATACTCACTCACTTTACTCCATAGGGTGGTTGAGGAAACAGAAATTTTTTTTTATATGAAAGTGTCAAATGGTTAAGGTGCTATAAACATGAGCCTGCAAAGTATTATCATTATTTCAGAAAGTTACAGAGGTGAAAAATAAGTCTTCCCACCTCTTTCCCTGGCCATCTAGTGGCCTTTTCCAGAGGTAACCAATTTCTTGTGTCCCTTTCCAGAGGAGTCAGTGCATATAGAATAACATACAGACTGTATTTTTCAAAGTACTTATTGTTTTATACCGTGGAGATCATGATATCTCATTACAGTTTTTTTTATTTATTTTTATTTTTTTGAGAGAGAGTCTCTGTCGCCAGGCTGGAGTGCATTGGTGCAATCTCGGCTCATTGCAACCTCCACTTCCCAGGTTCAAGCAATTCTCCTGCCTCACCTTCCCAAGGACCTGTGATTACAGGCATTCACCACCATGCCTGGCTAATTTTTATATTTTTAGTAGAGACAGGGTTTCACCATGTTGGCCAGGCTGATCTCAAAATTCTGACCCCAGGTGATCCACCTGTCTTGGCCTCCCAAAGTGCTAGGATTGATTATAGGCATGAGCCACTGTGCCCGGTCTCATCACAGTTTTAATTTACATTACTTGAGTGAGGTCAAGAGGTAAGAAAACAGTGCTTAGGAGGGCTAGCTCTGGAACCATTTTGCTAAGAGTTGAATCTTAGCTCAGTTATTTACCTATTATGTGATTTGTCTAAGCTGTTTTTGTAAAATATAGGTAATAATACCTACTTTAAATAGAATTGAATGAGTTGACATTTGTAAAACGGTGTCTAGCTCATATTAAACACTCAAAAATGCTCTACTAGGATAATGATAGTTATCATTATGCTCCTCATATATTTGAGCTATCTGTATTTCTTTTTCCAAGTTATTCATATTCTTTGCTTTCTTTAATTGAATTATTGATTGTTTCCTGTTTATAAATGTGTACATTTAAAGAAAATTTGCCTTATGTCTGTGATAGGTTGAAACTGCAATAATGGTTTTGTTTTAACGATTCAATCAAAAGCTAGGCTGAAATGTGTTTTGCTTAAAGATAGCAAGAGTTGTTACAGATAGACAGTGGGAGAGCAGTAGTGCAATGACACAATCTTGGCTCACTACAACCTCCGTTCTGGCAATTCTCCTGCCTCAGCCTCCAGAGTAGCTGGGATTACAGGGGCCTACCACCATGTCCAGCTAATTTTTGTATTTTTAGTAGAGCTGGGTTTTCTCCATGTTGGCCAGGCTGGTCTTGAACTCCTGACCTCTGGTGATGTGCCACCTTGGACTCCCAAAATGTTGGGATTACAGGTATGAGCCACCATGGCCAGCCTATTCAAATACTTGAAAGGTTTGAGTATGTCACTTTATTTGCTCTCTATGATATTGGAAAATAACTTGTCCAGCTTATCTCATTAGTAGCTACTTCACTGACTCACAAATACCAAATTCTAATTCTTTTATTTTATTACTTAGCTCGCTAATATTGAGGTGTTAACTGGTTGTATAACTTCTGTTTTTCAGTTTCATGATAGTGCAATACCACCAAGTAAAGGCACCATAGTAGATATTTATGAAATATAATAAAATTGAGAATAGGATGGACTTTGTCCTCAAGGTCTTTAGAAAACAACACTTAAAACCAGTTTATGCTAAAATATTGCTAATTTTTTTCCTAATGTTTTCTTTAATCTCTGAAAGAATGATTGCTGCTTTTTACATAATGTTTTATATTTGCTACCTTTGGCTACCTTAAAAGATATTATTTCTGCTATTTAGAACCAGGGAATTAACACATAAGTTCATGAACTGGTAAAGGATCATTCAACAGTTCATATGTGGCACTAACTCTACTGTATCGAATATATTCTAAACTGGAATACATGATTCCTTGACCATGATAGGTTACAAATTTGAGGAAAGCACAGTGAAATATGAAGAATTCCTTTATTATTTTCTAAAGAAGATGTTTTAGACAAAATAAATGTGTGTTCAAAATTAATGAGACAGTTTTTGTAAAACATTTGAAGTCCATTGGAAGTTTTGATTATACAAATTGAAGCTGTGACTGATTTAGTAGTTAATTTTGATAGTGTGCAGTGTAGTATGGGTTTGCTTTGGTTTAAAATTCTTTGCCAATATCTAAATCAGTGAGATCAGTGAAGCTATAGTCATAAACAATTCATTACTCAGGTTTTCAGATTTATAAATAAATGGGAACAGCCTGAACAATGGAGTGGCATGAATAATTGGGAGGGTTAAAAAAAATGTTTTTGTAGAACATTGTACAATGGATAGGGAAGATGGACTAGAGAGAATTGTCATTTCCCTTCCAAACCTGAACCTTTGGGATCAATGAATGAATCTGGTCTGCGAAATCCTTTTTTGGTTTAATTTTTAAAAAAATTTAATGGTAAAAGTAATATAATCATGTTAGAGTTTATCTGAAAAAACTACAAGGAAAAGAAATATTACATATTTCTATTACATCATCACTATTAAGATTTGGGTATATTTGGCCTTTAGGAAAAAAAATTGTTTTATGTTACATAGTTATAGTTGAAATAAAAGTGTAAAATAGCATTTTATCATGAAAATTTTTCACATTGCTATATTATCTTCTTAATGGTTACCGTTTTAAGAACTGGTAATGAGGATTCATCATGCCAAAAGGAGCTACATCATCTACGTCCCGAAATCCGGTGGAACCCTGCCTGCTCCTCACTTTGGGGCTCCTGGGCTATCTAGTCACTTGAGATAAGCATTATCAGGAAAGCAAAAACTGGACAATGGAGGTGAAATTATATTCATTTATTTCTCTCTTTCTACAAAGTGGATTTCAGGTATATTGACTTTGCATAGTCACAAAATTTACTGAACCAATTTAAAATATAGGAGAGAATATCATGGTAGTTCAAAAGGATCATCTTAAAATCATCAGGTACTTTTGAAGAATCAGAAACTTTTCAGTATGAGAAATTGTGTTTAGATTTATAGAAACAAGATTTTAAAAATTGAAATCAATTTGAGAGTGAAACAGAATGATACTCATGACTTTTAAAAATTCATATGTTTTTCAGTTAATACTAGTACTCATTTTAGAAATATACTAGGGGAATTTGGAGCTGAGAGACAGTTACAGGAACTGAGAACTGCTGGTAGCTGCATCACTTTAGTGACCATGTGCCAGAGGGAAGGTTGTCAGACTTAAACTTGTTGAGATCTCAGAGCTGCCTAGTCTGCATGTTTCTTGGGGCGTAGTAACTCCACTTAGCCTTAAATTCTGGGAGGTACTCTAGTATCTTTCCAATTTTTTTTTGCTTTGTAAATATATACACACATTGACCTGTCTATGTGTATGTTCACTCATACACATATCAGATATCTTAACCCATTCTGTATGTAATTTTTCATATACATTTTTATCTTCAGCATTATGTTTTTAAAATTGTTAAAGCTTAAAAATGTAAAGAATAATGTAGTACATAATCACATACTTTCAGCTTGATTCATCAGTTAAAATTTTACCATTTACTTTACCTCCTTTTTCTTTATATTTATATCCTGTTTTTTTCTGAATCATTTGAAAATAAATGACAAGGATCTTTTACATGATATGAGCTTTGTCCATGGTTGCTTAAGATTCTTAAATAAATAGGTTTATTTTTTATTGAAAATATCTAATTTGCCAGGGCAGTCGTTTTTAAAGGTTTCACATATTCATTCACTGGTTTTTTTTCTAGAGCACTTTCCATTTGCCACTATGCTACGTTTTCTGTGTATTAACTAAGTATAATGGAAAGAGAGACATAGGTACAGATAAATTATAATATGAAGAATTATATTATTGCTAACTTAAAGAGAACAAACTCTTTGGGGAACCCAAAGAAAGGAGCCATGAACACTGTCTGGAATGCTTGAATGTTCGTGGAGAGGTAGCATTTGAGCTAGCTCTTGATGAATGGAAAGAAGTTTTCCAGCAGGATAAATACATTTTTAGGCAGTAGAATTATATATAAAAACCTCATGTTCTGCACATCAGTTTAACTCTGTAAGTTGAATGCACACATTGACAAAAAAAAAAAAAAAAACACCTTATGTTCTGAAGGAATGTTTAGAAAATAGTATTATCTGGAAAGATAGATCAGGATCTAAATGCTAAAGGCCTCAGGATTTTGGGTTTTATGCTTTGGGCAATGAGGAACAGATGTTGATAGAACCAGGCTTACTTCGGTTAGCTGTGTGGGGGATAGCTTTTTTCCACACTGAAAAAAACAGATTTTCCTTTTCCAAAGGAATATGTATCAAAATTCAGAACATACTTTTATAGATTGAAGTAAGATACAGAATTATAGGCCAAAACAACAGTAATTTTAAAATACATTAAAAAAATAAAAACCTAAGAATTGGAGATTTTTATTCATGCTTCATAGATTATTTAAGACATAAATACTTTTGGTGGTTTTGCCTAATCGAGTGACTTTTTTATTTCTGAAGAAACAGATCTTCATTGAGGAGATGGTATCTTTGACTATATCATCATGAAGGAAGTTTTAGCTGTTGCTTCCACACTGACCTTTAATGTATGGAACATTATTATGAGAATGATACAGACATTAATTGTTCAAGTCATTGAATGCTGTTTATTCACATCACAATTTTTAGTGTTTGGAAATTTATAACTACACTCAAGGGGGTAGAATGAGGGACAACTTCTAATTCAGTTTGGTAGGATTTGCCAGGTTTCAGAAAAGAAAATAAACAGTTTTGGTATTAACATCAGAAGATTTCAAAGTTCTGCCCCACCGTCTCTCTCTCCTGATACCTTCCCTCTTAGGAATGGAAATGGTGGAGGAAAATTAAAACATATTGATTCATTTGCATATGAAATTATATATGTATATATATACATACATATAAATAGAAGTGAATTTGCTATTTTTCTTTATTGTAAAATGGGCAGAACAGTCAGGACAATTATACCCAGTAGAAACTATTTCTGGCTTAACTGTGTACAAATTTCTAGCTTCAGCCATCAATAAGGAGTGCTGGGTTTATTCAGAAGTGTCCTGGAAACAGTGGCTTTCAAAGTGAATTTTCTTCTTAGCAGCTTTTTTAGTTGATCAGTTTTAAGAGCAGGTACTTTACAAAATGAAGAGATGAATTTTCAGTGGATCAGATTTACTACTTTGGTGGTGTTTGTCTTAGGGCACTTTCTGCTTTGAAAAAGATCATTAATATTGGGGTGGTGGTATTCTGATTCAGATAAACAGGGTTAGTCCCAGAGTATAACTGCTAATGAAGACAGGATGAATAATGCCACTTTTCCTGGGAGGAGAGACTAGTGACTGTCATTTTGTCATATGTGTTCTCATTGCCATAAGTGATGGGGAGAGGGGAGATAGCTGGAAGATTAAAGAAGGGTCTTCAAAATACTGTAACTGAAGGCAGAAATCAGAGGCTGTTTCAGGCCCTCTCTTTCTGATGGAACTGATTGACTTGGAATCATCGAATTTTAGACCTGGTGAGGGGAATCTTTAAAGATCATCTCAGTGAATTACTCTGGTCATCTTAGTTATAGCCCAGACAGCTGACTTGCCCAAGGTCACAGATCTAACAGGCAATTAATTAGAAGTGTTTTTTCTCCCATTCTGTCTCTCAGCTTAATTGAAATATACTAACGGGACAACTGTCTTAAGATTTCATTCCATAATTTTGAAATACAATGCAATTTTGGCTTTTATCTCTATTTCTTGCTCTCTTTTTGTAATTTTAACAAAAGTACTGCTATTCGTTTTTTAGCTCCCTCTGTAGTCCTCAATTTTAATATGTAGGTTCATTTTTAGAGGACAGAAAACACTTATATCAAGAATCTCCCTCAGGAGCAAAACAGTGATGTTCATATCTTTGTCCAAATTAAAGGTCTAGCAAAATCAAAAAGCCCACATAGAAATAAAAAGCAACTTAAATTACATTTGAGGGCATCAAGTGCACTTAGCAGCCTTTGCTGTGTTGCCTATCATCCTTGAACTGACTTTCAAAAACAAAATCAAAGCCGTGGCTCATCAAAATACACATACTCAATTTGTCTTTTTAAATTAATATTTATATTTTTTAAATGTTAAGGAATTCACAGTTGAATGACTCATTTTGAGATCATCTACAGCATATAAAAGTTCAGGCTGGTATTTGCAGGCAGTATTGATCTTCATGGTTTAGTTTTCTCCCAAACAGTAAATGTACTGTAAACTGTTCTGTTTTTGTTGTTGTTGTTTTAACTGATAAAATGCCTGAGATTCACTCCTTCTCCTGCTGTACCCATGGATAGATAGATACAGGGCCAGCTGCTCTGGGTGGCCAGACTCTTTATTGCTCAGGAGTTGAGACCCTCTAGCCTTTGCTAATAGAAGCCCCAGGAATCTGATAACCTCCTCTTTGTGGAACTTTTATATATGTAAAATGCTTTGAGGAAGAGAAATGAATGCCTACAAAATAATGCTACCTCAAGCTATTGAAGTGTCCACATATGCATATCCAGGAAGGGAAGATGCATTTCCAGTGTAAAATTCTTGCTTTTACTATGTAATGTTTTTTCCATTACTTGTTTCTTTGTCGCTCTTGCCTCTCTCCCAGTGTTGTATGTTACACAGCAACAAAATTGAAAATGTCTCAAGTAGGAATGATGAGAGCTATTTCACAGTATAGCATGCCAAGTGGCCTAGTACAGTGCACTCTCTAGTATGAAGGTGAATTTACAATTTTTCCCATTGCAGATTTACATATAATAGTTACCTGTTAGAGTATATCTGATGAGAATTACTGTTAGTTGATAATGTATTTACTAATACTAATATTTGTTGTCGAAAACCACAAAGTTTAATATTTATGATATCCAAATTTTTTTCCTTTTTGTTTCTCCTTTTTAAATATGGTACTCTTTTAAAAAAAACTACAGTTCTTGATAAAAATTCGGTATTTATGGGGCCTTCTTTCCTTCCTCCCTCCCGCCCTTTGTTTGTTTATTTTTTGAGATAGAGTCTCACTCTGTTGCCCAGGTTCTAGTGCAGTGGCGCATTCTTGGCTCACTGCAGCCTCCGCTCCCTAGATTCAAGCGATTCTCCTACCTCAGCCACCCAAGTAGCTGGGATTACAGTCTTATGTCACCACATCCAGCCAATTTTTGTTTTTTTGGTAGAGACAGGGCTTCGCCATGTTGCCCAGGTTGGTCTTGAACTTCAGAGCTCAAGCGATCTGCCCACCTAGGCATCCCACAATGCTGGGATTATAGGCATGAGCCACTGTGCCCGGCTGGGTTTATTTTTCTTATCAAGAAGAATGCCTGTATTTCTTCTGTTCACTTGTTTTATATCGTCAAGTCATTTAAAATTCTGATCATAGAGATTGTGTAACCCTAGCTTACAAATTTCATCTTTTCAGTCAATTTTATTTGATGACAATGTCTAGGGGAGTGCTCTACTGGGGAGAAAAGGAAGGGGATAAAGAACCCTGATATCAGTGTGCTCTGATCTGTCATTGCAATGGGGTAAGGTATGACTTGAGACAAAAACTCCTATTTCGGAGATGAAAAAACTGAGACTCAGAGAAATGGAGAGTACTTGCTTCTACTGTCTCAACTAGTTGAAACTGAACTTTCTCCCAGGCAGTTATTTTCTGGTCCAGTCCACATCTGCTGCCCATTGCCATGCTTGTAATTTGCTTATTTCCGTTATTTAAAAATCATAAATAAGTTCTTACTAGAGTAACACAAATGTAAAGGTGCTTAGCAAAATATTTTCCTCCTTTACAGTAAGTCCAATAGAAGTTGTATGGTTTCTTATTATATTTCAAACCTGAAAGTAGTAAGTTCTAGAGATCAGAAAATTTGTTTCCATGATAGTGTATGCAAAGGCTTATGGAGGCTGTCTTCCTAACAGACTGTTAATGAAGAGAATCAGACAAGGTGAAGAGAGAATGCATGAATGTGGAATAATTACTGAGGAGAAAGAATAAAAAGGAAGATTTAAGGTTTAAAAAAATACAGTTTTTGGAATGTAAGATTTTTGTTACTGTCTGGTATTCACTTTGTAAGATGAAAGGTGTCATAAAGGTTTTTCCAGTTATAAAGTTCTCTTTGTTGCACAGGTTCTGGGACAGTTAAAATGTATGAATCAATGTGCATATTGACTTGTTTCTGTATTGTTTACTTTAAGGTACTTCACATGACTGGAGGTTACGGTGTGGTGCTGTGGACTTGTACTTCACACTCTTTGGCCTCAGTAGACCTTCCTGTTTACCCTTGCCAGAGCTTGGATTGGTTCTTAATCTAAAGGAAAAAAAAGCCGTCTTGAATCCTACCATAATTCCAGAGGCAGTAGCAGGCAACCAGGAAGCTGCAAATAATCCGAGCAGTCACCCACAGCTAGTTGGATTTCAGAACCCTGTAAGAATCACGTGTATTACAGAAAATATAGTTTCATTAATACAGAGCCATCTAGAGAAGAGAATTGTTTCATGTGAACTAGTGAATTTTATAGCCAGTAACAGTTTTCTTTTGTCCTCTTAAAACATGCTAGGTGACATTTGTTTAGCACTATGCAAATTATAAAATGCTACTGACAGCTATATAATTGCACATACAAGTGATGTCCTCCTGATTTTTTTATTCCTACTGTGATAACCTAATGTTTTTTGTACTTGAGTATAGAATTTCTTCTCTGAGTAACAAAAGATACAAATGAATATTTTATCTTTCGTTTGTTTTTCTTGAGACAGAGTTCCACTCGCCCACGCTGGAGTGCAATGGCGCAATCTCAGCTCACTGCAACTTCTGCCTCCCGGGTTCAAGCGATTCTCTTGCCTCAGCCTCCTGAGTAGCTGGGATTACAGGTGTCTGCCACCACGCCTGGCTAATTTTTTTTTCTTTTCTTTTTTGTTTTTTCGAGACAGAGTCTCACTCTATCACCAGGCCTGGAGTGCAGTGGCATGACCTTGGCTCACTGCAACCTCCACCTCCCGGGTTTAAGCAATTCTGCCTCAGCCTCCTGAGTAGCTGGGACTACAGGTGCGCGCCACCATGCCCAGCTAATTTTTTGTATTTTTGGTAGAGATGGGGTTTCACCATGTTGGCCAGGCTGGTCTCAAACACCTGACCTCAGGTGATCCACACACCTCAACCTCCCAAAGTGTTAGGATTAAAGGCATGAGCCACCATGCCCAGCTGAATATTTAACCTATTACATAGTAACCCATCTTGTCCCATATATGTTAATGGCAAGCCATGTGAACACAGAGGCCTTGTCTTTTTAAAATTGTCACTCTGTGTAATACCTACCACAGTTCTAAACATATGATAAATGCCTGATAAATGCTTGTTGAATGGAATAAATAACCGAATGGATGAATGATCAGGTAAATGAATAATCTGCTGATTTGGGAGGAGACTATGTGTTGCATTTAAAAACGTTATATATCTACATATATGTTTGCTTGCCTTTAGAGAAGCTTTTATTTCTACCTTTGTATTGTAAAATTACCAGACATTTTGTAGAAAGACTTATGGGAAACATGTTAATCATTATTTTACGGTAATTTAAGGAAATTTTTCCTGAATTTCTTTTTTATTGATAACAAAATGTCTCCAGTACTTCAGGCTTCATTTTTCACCAATATTTAGACCAGATTACTTGCCTGGCAATTCCCTACTGGTGTTTTGACACTTTAAAATGCAGATTCTCTCTATGCTAGTTAGTAATAGTTCATTTAAAAATGTTTACTCACCTAAATTTTCTGAAGTATCATCATACTTATTTGTTGTCAATTTAAAGTATGTCCTCAGGTTTGGGTTATGAAGAAATAAGACGAATACTTAAATAGAATAAAAAGAGTCTCATTAAAGAGATCTTTCAGATCTACATATTTATAAATCTGTGAAAATGAATATATTTATAATTCTTGCTCACATATGTTAATTTATCCACATTCACACTGCAGACTAAGAGGAGAAAATGGCACCAGAGGACATTTTCTTTTAAAGCTCCAAAAGTTCACTTAAAAAGTGAACTCCCTTCTCCCCGCAAAAAGACCAGCAGACAAGAAAAGGTTAAATTTCTTGTAAGCCCATTGCTAATAATTTCTAGCCACTGGGCCTGCTCTAATCTGCATGGTTGCTACAGCTATTAGTTTTCAGCTATAATATGAGCTACTCGTCTTCAGAAATCTAATTTTGATCTTGAATATTGCCGCAGGAAGATGATCACCTTGCCAAGGAAGCATCATGTAATATATCAGCTCATCAGCAGGGAGTGAAGAGGAAGTCTGATACACCACTGGGGTCCCCACTAGAACCTGGTCAAATACTGGAGAAGAATGAGGATAGCAGTAAAGTCAAACTCAAAATCAGAGTAAGAAATACAGGTTAAACCTGTATTAACAGTGTAGGATATTCACCTTCTTGTAAATCTTTTGAATACTTGCAGTGGTTTTTCCTTAGCAGGAACACATGGAACAGACTGCATTATAAAACTCAAATGTCCTTCTGAGACATTCAAACCAATTATTTAACTTATATTATCACATAATTCTTCTCTATTTGGGGGAGGAACTATGTGTGTACGTTCCACTGCAACTCACTACTTTTTCCCCGCAAAATAGAAGTAGATTTTAGTTACTATTACATTTCCAGTAATTTCTAATCAGCTTCTTTTGGAGGCTGGACCACATAATCTTTTCTTTCTCTTAGTATCTTTGAAGAAAGAAACTACTTTTATTTTAAGATTATATGGGGGTACATCCTATGGCCTCTCTGCTGCTTTTCCTAAGAGCTAAGATCCAAACATAACATGATATAATGGTTCTTTTATTCCTCTGTTTTATGTGTATGTGTGTTTTAGTTTTCAAATTCTCAAGATGAGGAGGAGATTGATATGGATACCGTTCATGACAGCCAGGCCTTCATTTCCCATCATTTGAACATGCTTGAAAGGCCGTCAACTCCAGGTAAGATTAGTATTCTGCAACGATTGAGGAGATGGAGGCATTTACTGTTCCCAGTATTCTAATGTATGCTGCTTTATTTTCAAATGAACAACTATAAAGTTTAAAATTAGCCAGTTTAAAATATTATATCAGGTTATAACATAAATTGGCAAAATAATAAATAGAAAAAATACTTTCTTTTGGTTGTTTTATTTTGGTCCTTTTTAAATACCATACTTCTGAATTTGCTTATGTAAAATCCATCATTCAGATTCTTTCTAGTAGCTCCAATTTCTTTTTTGATCCTGTATGTTTACTTGCACTTGTATTTTAAATGTGGTAGACTTGACTTCAGAATAAAATTCTGGATTTGGTGTCTTTTTAATCATTCAACCGTAGTTACATTAATCTTTTTAATTCCAGTTAATGCTGCCTGTAGCACCACTTATCTTTCTGCCTGCCTATTCCATATAATATTGTCATGGGCTTTTTCATAGGTCATTCAAAGCACATCATGTTTTCTTTTGAAAATACTACCTAAGACAACATAGAGTCAATATATTAAAATTTACCTTGTCATTTTCTTGTTGATAGGCGTTAGGTTCTTTTTCATTTTTATATATTGTAAGTAATTCTGTACTTTATTTCTTTGTTAAATTATGTTTCTTGGATAAATTTCCCAAAATGTATTATTGGTAAAAAGATTAATGTTAGCTATGTCGTGAGATACTTGTCTTTAGATTTTCATAGCTCTTAATACATATTGCCATGTTTTTTGAAGAGATTATACCCATTTATATTACAAGCTTTTTCTAATTTTTAAGGAATAAAGCCTTTGATGAAAGTTATGACATATAGTAATAAAACAAATATCCATGAACCTGCCACCCAAATTCACATGTACAATATACATCATGCACGGATGTTTCCTATATGCTTCTTCCCTGGTCCTGTTCTCCTGCCTTTCCACTACAAGTAACTACTATATTGCATTTCCTTTTTTTTTTCCCCTTAGTTTCATTCTGTTGCTTTTCTTTATAGTGCTCCACGTAGGTATGTGATCCTATATGTTTAGTTGTACTTTTTTTTTTGAAGCTTTTAAGAACTGGTATAACATGACTTGCTTTTTTTCACTCAGCATTATGTTTCTAAAATTCTTACTGATATATAAGTTGTAATTCATTAATTTTCATTTATGATCATCTGTCATAGCACGTCATCAGTGTAATAGTTCAGAACTTTCAGAGTAACTGTAAAATATCTCAGTTTACTGTTTTTTTGTTTTTATTTTTGTTTTTCAAGATAAAGTCTTGCTCTGTCACCCAGGCTGGAGTACAGTGAACTGCAGCCTTTGCCTCTGAGGTTCAAGCGGTTCTCCTGCCTCAGCCTCCTGAGGAGCTGGGACTACAGGCGTATGCCACCACATCCAGCTTATTTTTAGTAGAAACGAGGTTTCACCATGTTGGCCAGGCTGGTCTCGAACTCCTGACCTCAAGTGATTTGCCTGCCTCAGTCTACCAAAGTGATTTGCCTGCCTCGGCCTCCCAAAGTGCAGGAATTAATAGGTGTGAGCCACCGAACCTGGCTAGTTTTACTTTTTAATGCATTTCTTCTGTTATAGGTATGACTGTCTTTTTTTTATGGGTAATGTTTCTGTTTTTTTTAATTTGAAAATCCTTTTCATCGCCCTTGGTGGCTGTATTTTAGGGTTTTACATTTGAATGAGATGTTTTTCTCTTTTGTTTTTAACATGTTACATTTGCGCTAAAGACCTTATTACTCCTGTTGCTTCGATATAGAGTTTCACATAAATAATAAAAAATATGAAATGGTTCTTGCCCCAGAATACAGGGTTTCATTTATATGTTCAGCAAGTCATTCAAGCTTATTGTCTCTGTTGAATGTTTAATCTACTCAGACTTAAGTTTATAGGAACCATGATGAAGCATTAAATTAAATGAGATTTTTAATAATTTTAAAATAGCTTTTTTTTTTCTTCTAAAGTCACAGAGTCTCACTGTGTGGCCCAGGCTAGATTGCAGTGGCATGAACATAGCTCACTGCAGCCACGAACTCTTGGGCTCAGGAGATCCTCCCACCTCAGCCTCCTAATTAGCTAGGACCACAGGTACATGCCACCATACCTAGCTGATTTTATTTTATTTTTATTTTTATTGATTGATTAATTGTAGTAGAGATGTGGTTTCAGTATGATGGCTAGGCTGTTCTTGAACTCCTGGCCTCAAGTGATCCTCCCTCCTCCTCCTCCTTTTCCCAAAGCATTGAGATTAAAGGCTTGAGCCACTGTACCCAGCTAGTATTCTTTCTATTGTTAGAATTTTACTGTGGATAAACTGCTTCTGTCTTTAAGACTGGGTTATAAAAACCTGTCAGCCTTTCTTTTCTTTTGAGAAACAAATAAATCCCTCTGTTTTCTTGTTTGGCATTTTCATTTTAGGGCTCTCAAAGTATCGGCCAGCTAGCTCCCGATCTGCTTTAATACCCCAGCACTCAGCAGGCTGTGACAGCACACCCACCACAAAACCCCAGTGGAGTTTGGAACTTGCACGAAAGGGAACAGGTAAAATTAATTCAGAATTAATATTATATTGCTCAAGAACAAATCTATAAATGTAATAGAGTTACTTCATCAACTTTAAAAAATCCTTTAAAAATACAGATCTTAGGACTTGGCTTTTCTTGCAATACATTGAGTTTCTGTTATCTAACTTTAAAGACAATTTTAAAATAGACTTTTATTTTTCAAAAGTAATGAACTCCTATTATAGAAAACTGGGAAGTAACAGAAAAATAGGTGAGAAAAAAAATTATCCCCATATGCTATTTAAAGATAATTTAAAAGATAATGCCATTTAATTATAATGAATATTTTGCTCTTTGCCATGCTTTTTCTTTTCTTTGAGACAGAATTTAGCTCTTGTTACCCAGACTGGAGTGCAATGGCGCGATCTCGGCTCACCGCAACCTCTGCCTCCTGGGTTCAGGCAATTCTCCTGCCTCAGCCTCCTGAGTAGCTGGGATTACAGACACGCGCCACCATGCCCAGATAATTTGTATTTTTTTAGTAGAGATGGGGTTTCACCATGTTGACCAGGATGGTCTCGATCTCTTGACCTCGTGATCCACCCGCCTCAGCCTCCCAAAGTGCTGGGATTACAGGCTTGAGCCACCGTGCCCGGCCTGCCATGCTTTTTCTAAGAATATTATGACAAATGCCAGCTTCAGTAGAAACCATCTAATTTGTACCTTTATAAAAAAGATATAAAGACATAAAATAAAAAATCAACCACTTATCCTACCCCCATGTATATAATTGGTAATTCATTCAAGAAGACTTGAAGCTATATTCTTTTATATTATTTCACAGTGATTGGGCTTACATGTATGAAAAGTGATTTCATTCAGATGTGCTTGTTACCCGTTCTACTGTTTCACATTGTTTTCTGCTTGTTCTGTTTCATCACTTAAAAAGAGAAGATTATAATCCAAATGAAATGGAAACATTTGATGATGATGAACTACCATGAAACAAAGATTTAGTCCTGAAATGCTGAAGGAACAGGGAGTGAAAAACAAGATACATAAACAAAATCATTTTTAAAGAATAGTTTTTCCAGAAGTAGACAGACTTTAAAATCTGTTAACTTTTGATTATATTCCAGCTGATGGATTTTGATTATATAAAAGATGTTTTTATCTGATATTTTAAAGAGTGCTGTGTATTGCTTTGAGGAGCTTACAGATCAACTATTATTAATAGGGGACTTCAAACAAAAGCAGCACCTTAACCTGTTTTGATGTTGAGACCTCAGATTGTTGATTGCTTATTGTTCTTTGTGTGTTCTCTGCATTTATTGGAATAGATTCACCCAAAATATATTTCAGAAGGAAATTAGCTGGGGACTTTAGCATTTACTTTGATGAGTGAGTTTTGATAATTCTTGGCCCTTGCTGATTTTTTATATTCTCTTTTGTTTTTGGTTTTGGTATAATTTTGCTTTATTATCATTATGCTTATTGAAATTTTACTAAATGTAAAGAATTTTCTACATTTTAAAAAATTATAAAGCTTAGAGAATTTTAAACTCCTGTATGTAGTTTGAGGATGATGCTTCTGCTTGCCTTTAAAAAAAAATTCTGTCTGAATTTCTAAGAGTCTAATCAATTTCTGTTTCAAAAAGAGTCAGAATACGTTTGGTTTTTCTTAGCAGTGTGGCACATTAACCTATATAGAAGCAAATCATAACACTTTTTTGTGCCCAAAAAAGTGGGCCCACCAGTGTGCCTTTTTGTCATTGTTGCTTTTTCCAGTCTTTCTTTATAGGCTTTTAGTTCTAATGGCATCATATGGGAAAACTGGGGAGAAAGAAACAGTGCGAATGGTGGGGAATAGGAATGCATTCACATTTTATTTTTGGCTGGTATCAGTATAGGGTCCTTTCGTGGCATGAGGCAAAAATATATACCAGTTAGGTGGACTGATGTAGTAATCTTAACTTTGAATATATATTCTTTAATGTGACTGTACTCTCCCTTAAATGTGTTTTTACTGTTCAATACTCTGAGACCACTGAGCAAGTCTTAAAGTTCAACAGTGATATTATAAGAATGTAGAAAACCTTTATTTTACAAATAATAATGTTTTGAAGTTTATTTATAAATATATTTATTTTGGAATTTTGAATCCAGTTTTTCTATACTTTTTTCTTTCTTTCTTTTGCCTTTTTTTTTTTTTTTTTTGAGACAGTCTTGCTCTGTTGCCCAGGCCAGAGTCCAGTGGCACAATCTCAGTTCACCACAACTTCCACCTCCTGGGTTCAAGTGATTCTCGTGCCTCAGCCTCCTGAGTAGCTGGGATTACAGGAGTGCATCACCACACCCAGCTGCTAATTTTTGTACTTTTTTTTTTTTTTAGTAGAGACAGGATTTCACCACGTTGACCAGGCTTATTTCATCCTGGCCTCAAGTGATCACCAGCCTCAACCTCCCAAAGTGCTAGGATCACAGGCGTGAGCCACCCAGCCTGGCCACATTGTTGTATTTGTTAAGTAACTTTCCCAAACTGGTCCAACAAAAGCCTTGAAACTCCTACCATACATCAAGAATAGAAATATTAAGCCTAGCCATTGTGTGTATCAATGTTTATGTGAGAAGTGGCACTCGGAGCTCCAGCTTTTGGGATGTGGGAAGCACAACTTTAGCCTAACCCAAGTCAGGTCAAATAGGCAGCGAAAAAGGAATTTCTTCTCTCCTGTCTCCTAGCAGGAGCTGAAGATCTCTTATTGTGACAGCCACCTTTCTTGGGATGAGAGTTCTGAATTTAGGAGGGAGACGGCACTGGTGAGGGAAGCTGTGACCTCTCTTCAGTCTCTAGGATTCTAGATTAAAGGTCCCAAATGAGGTTTTTTGGCCCATATTCAGTTCATCAAGCTGAGGAATCTTCCTATAAGTCTCACAAAAGTTTTTGAACTAGATAACTAAACTGAAGAGATTACACATAAAAATCTAGATTTCCTTTTACTCTGATGGAGACATTCAGGAAACAAAAAAAATTCTAGATTTCTAAGCTTTTCTTGAAAAGAGTTGAGAGGCCCTTTTGGTAAGGGGTGTGATCACTTATGCACCCGGTAGTCTCTTTACCTATGCTGTTCCTCAGGCCAAGGCTTTTGAGTTTCTGGCCTCTGCTTTATATTTTATTTTATATTTTATTCTATTCTGTTCTATTCTATTTTATTCTATTGTATTCTATTCTACTATTCTATTTTATTTAATTAGCTGAAATGGAGTTCTGGATGGCTCCCTGGCTCTCAAGATGATCACTGAGAACTGGAATGTGTTACAGACCTTGTCTAGGAGGGATAGAAAAAGAATGTGGGTTTAAAGAAGAGACAGAAACTGGAAACTGTTAAGTAGAAGACAGGTTATGGTTTACTTTTTAACCTTGCTTTCCTAGTTTTCCCTTTCCTTGCATATGATAGTAGAATATTTTAGGGTGGGATCATAGGTGGGTGGTAGATTAAGCCATTGGGAAGAGAAGGGAGAAATGGCAAGAGTATTTTCCTTCATTACTTTACTATTTATTTTCCTTTTTCTGAGGTAAGGAAGGGAATATAGAGAAATGGCTGTTACGGTTCCCATGGTGATATGGACGAACATACCATATTCTTTCCCTTCTCACCATAGCAGCTCCCTGTCTGTTACTGCAGAGGCCTGAGGTGACTGGACTGTCTCCCAGCTTGCCGTAGGGATTGCAGTGCTGGAGAGGAGAGGCCAGGGAAGGGGAACAAGGAGAAGGGAATTCCCTGGTGGTTTTTGTGGGAAAGAAGCAGAGAGTTTCTGCAGCTGCCTAGCTGTGGCTGCAGTATTATGTAATGCCTTCTTGCATAAGTCAGAAAAACACAATTCTGGTAATTTTTTTAATTTAAAAAAATTTTTCTTTTAAAGCTTGAGAGCTTGCCCTAGAGGTTTTTCTTTTGAAACCAACATGAAAAGCAGACTTTGATTTTTTATCCTTAAATTATAATGATATAATTCTACATTTTAAAAAATAACCTAAACAATATGAAGAACAGAACTCACACCTTTCCTAATAGAAACTGCAGTTTTTGGCCAGATGTGGTGGCTCATGCCTGTAATCCCAGCACTTTGGGAGGCCAAGGTGGGTGGATCACCTGAGGTCGGGCATTCAAGACCAGCCTGACCAACATGGTGAAACCTTGTCTCTAGTAAAAATGTAAAATTAGCTGGGTGTGGTGGTGCATGAGGCTGAGGCAGGAGAATCGCTTGAACCTGGGAGGCAGAGGTTGCAGTGAGCTGAGATCGGGCCATAGCACTCCAGCCTGGGCAACAAAACAAGAGTGAAACTCTGCCTCAGAGTGGGAAAAAAAAAAAGAAACTGCAGGTTTTATGTTAAATTTAAACATATACCTAAGGTGAATTCACAGATTATTCACTGTGTCTTTCTGTACTTTGATCAGATGGGCTGAAAAGCTTTCACATTAGACTTAATATATTATGTACCTCTTTCTGTTTGTTTTACACTTGTTAAGTTGACTGCGGCTAACCCTTATTCATGGTGCATTTTATTTGGTCTCCAGGAAAGATTTTACATTGAATAGAATGTAAACATTCAGAACTCAGAACATCTCTTTCGTTCTTTCCATATAACATGAAATAGGAAAATTTTAGTATTGTGAATTATATGTATCTCCTTTCTCTGATGGATTTGCTGTTTAGAACAGTAACATGTGGCTGGGTATGGTGGCTCACACCTGTAATCCCAGCACTTTGGGAGGCCAAGGTGGGCAGATCACCTGAGCTTGGGAGTTCAAGACCAGCCTGACCAACACAGAGAAACACCATCTCTACTAAAAATACAAAATTAGCCGGACATGGTGGTGCATGTAATCCCAGCTACTCGAGAGGCTGAGGCAGGAGAATTGCTTGAGCCTGAGAGGCGGAGGTTGCAGTGAGCCAAGATTGCACCATTGCACTCCAGCCTGGGCAACAAGAGCAAAACTCGGTCTCAAAAAAAAAGTAACAGTGACATGTATTTCAGGTTACTAAAAGGACTTTTATTAGCTTAAAGATGAGTGGTGCCTGGGAATGGACAAGATCCCAGGCATCTTGTACACCCCTGAAAGGATATGTGAAATGATGTGTGTAATTGTTTGTATCAAGGGATGATAATATATTGTCTTGGTAGAGTTCTGTAGATGACCTCATTATGCTGCTATGAAAGTAAACTTGTGTGTGTCCTATATCTAATTATAAGGAAATGACACTGTCTTAGATTAGATCTGGTAAATGTTATTTAGTAAAGATAGATAATAAGCAAAACATACATATGTACATATTTAGAGAGAAAAAGAACATACAAACATGTTCTCTCTATATAGAGAGAATAAATAAGACGTATATACTTATACTATATACAATTATAATATGTACTATAAATGAAAACGTAAGACCTGAAGGTTGTTAGTGATGATAAGGTAACAGTTCATTTGTTCTCCTGTTACTGCCAATTAATGTATTTGTATATGTGTCTTCACACATATGCATGAGCATATTAATGGGATTAAATTTCTAGAAAACTTTCTAAAGGAATATACGCATGTAACACTTTCTTTTTTTTTTTTTTTGAGACTGAGTCTTGCTCTGTCACCAGACTGGGATGCAGTGGTGCCATCTCGGCTTGCTGCAACCTCCACCTCCCTAGTTCAAGTGATTCTCCTGCCTCAGCCTCCCAAGTAACTGGGACTACAGGTGTGTGCCACCATGCCCAGCTAATTTTTGTATTTTTAGTGGAGATGGGGTTTCACCATGTTGGCCAGAATGGTTTCGATCTCTTAACCTCATGATCCGCCCACCTCAGCTTCCCAAAGTGCTGGGATTACAGGTGTGACCCACCTTGCCCAGCCAGATGTAACACGTTCATGGTATTGCCAGATTGCCTTAATTTCTTCTTTAAAAAAGCTTTATTATAGAGAACTGTAAAGTAGTCAGATAGGTACAATGAGGACCCTGTATCTGTTGCTCAGCTTCAACAATAATTGGTTCATGATCAGTCTTATTTAGTCTTACCCATTTCTACCCTTCTGAATTATTTTGAAGTAATCCCAAATGTCATATAATTTATTCATAAATTATTTAGTATGTATCTCTAAAAGGTAGGACTTTAAAAAGTCATAACCACAGTAATATATCTAAAAAATATACTAATTCTTTTATATCATTAAATATTCAGTCACTCTTTAAATTTCAATTTTTAACAGTATATTCGTTTAAATCAGTGTCCACATAAGGTCCACATTGCAGTTGGCTGATCTAGCCTTTGTATCTTTTTATCTAACATTTCCAGTCCATACCTCTTTTCTCTTCCTCCTTTACAATGTGTTTGTTAAAGAAACCAGGTTTTGTTCTGTACTTTTCAAGTCTGTATTTTATTAATTTTATACCCATGATATAATTAATATGTTAAGTTCTCTAGTTTCTGTAAACTTGTAGTTGTATCTAGAAAATCAGTCTGTATTTTATTAATTTTATACCCATGATATAATTAATATGTTAGGTTCTCTAGTTTCTGTAAATTTGCGGTTGTATCTAGAATTCTAATTGGATTCAGTTTTATAGAGGGTGTCTGTTCTTCAGTCTGGAAATATGTAATGTCTGGTTGACTCTTTTATGAGGTTGACCACTATAGATGTTCAACTTAGATTCATTAATTTAGTTGCAAGATAGTGATAATTCAGTTTGTACTTTAATTTTTATTTATAAGCTGGATTATTTCTATAAAGCTAAATTCCTCCTCATTTACTGTTACCCAGTGGTGTAAGTCATATAGAAAAACAAAGATAAATGTTTCTTTCTATTTATTTAAAAATTTTCAAGATAACAAGTTGTTGACTAGCAATTTCCAATGGTGATCAATCATTTTCAGTCTATCACAATACTTGTTCTTATCAGTATTTAAATCATTCCAGGTTGTGAGAGACTCCTGAGTTCATTTGACACGACTTTAACTTCCTTGCAGTTACACCCTGTGTTTCAAGCACATCTTGTAAATATTCTGCCATAGAACTGGCTTGTCCTAGGAACCCTAGTTTCTAACTCCTTTGTTATTGGTGCTCACTAATCCATTGTCTTCTTAGTAGACTTCATGTATCTTAAGAGAAATGGAAGATTTGTTACCAATATTTCTTTAATGCAAAGTATAAGGCCATTGTCTAGACAAAAAGTTGGATTCACTTTTGAAGTGGTTGTAAGTATTATTTGGGAAGATTACACCTACAAATCCCATTAGGCAGTTGCCTGTGCTGAGAAGTACAGGTTCCAACATAATGATTGGCTTTCTCCAATCCAAGTAGTTTGGTAGGTGTTTAGCATTTGATGATAAAACTTCTTTCTTCTCTAAAATGCAGAAGAGAACCTCAAGCTCCCAAGGGTGCAGACAGCCAACAAGAATGCTGCTATCTATTGATACTGAATGATTAAATAATGAGATGGAAGCTAAAGGAATTTGTTCATGAGGCTTTAAAGCTTCTTATTACTATTTATCACCTGCCCGTGTATTCTGTTAGGTATTGGCCTATTTTCCCATATATATAGAACCAGGAGCATATTCATGCACTTTATGTATTAAAATCAGAATTAAAATAATAGTGGCACATATGGCTGAAACTAAATCAGATAATCTCTCAATATTTTTGTTCTTTTAAAGAATAAATTATTACAGAAGATCCAATTCCCCAAACTTGTTTCCATTTATAAAGAATATATTTAGCTTTTACTTTAGTATTAGTGTTGCCTTTATTAAAAAGATGAAGAAATAAAATTTTGGGATACTAAAATGTGAATAATCTGTGAGCACAGAAACTTTGATTTGTTCATGTGTTCTAAAATATTGGAACAGTGCCTGACACAAAGGAAGTAAAGGAGTCAAATATCACTTGAATGGATGAGCTGTAATAGTTTTTGTGCTTTATTCTCACCTCAGAATCAGTGACTTTCAACTTATATTTGAAGCGGACTAAGTAGGTGGACTAAGTTCACCTGACAACTTATTCAAAAAGAAACACAACTGTGTAACTCTGTTATATTAATTAATTCATTTGTTTAACAAGCTTTGTTAGATGGGGCAGAGTAGGGGGTGATAGATACTGTCCTATATGTTGGGACACAAAGATGAAAAAGACAAACTTCCTGTCCTCAAGAGGCTATCAGTTTAATGGAAGAGACTCAAAGACAGAAGAAATACAGCAGTCTATCTGTGTGTAGATGGGCACTGTAGTATAGTGGTTAAGAGTAAGACTCTGGAGTCAGACTCTTAAGATTTGTAGCTTAGACCTGCAAGTACCACCTTGGGCAAATTACTTAAATCTCTCTTTGACTTAATTCCCTTATCTGTATTACGCTGTGGAAACATGAAGGAACCAGTTCCTTTGGGAAATTTGAGGAAAACCTTTCAAAGAAACATTTGAGTTAGGTTTTAAATTATTAAAGAGACTAAAATACTTGTTTCCCTATCTCTCCCTTTAGGTTTCAGCTTAACCATTACTTTCCTGGAGCACTTTGCCTCTCTAACCCCCCTCCTCCCCCAACTAATTTAAGTCCCCTGTTGTGTTCCTGTTTATGCCTTTTTATTACTCAGGTGCATTTACTTAATTTCTTCTTTGCCAGTCTATAAGCTCCTAGGAGGGAGGAGGGCTGACCTCTGTCTAGTTTATCAGTATTTTCCCCAGTTCCAATATAGTTTCTGATGTTTGTTAAATGAATGCATCAGTTAGACAAGAAATAAGGAAAGAAAGGCATCCCAAGCATACTACTTTACAGTTCTCTATAATAAAGCTTTTTTTAAAGGAGAAATTAAAGCAATGTGGCAATACCATGAAAGTGTTACATCTGGCCGGGCACAGTGGGGTCACACCTGTAATCCCAGCACTTTGGGAGGCTGAGGTGGGCGGATCATGAGATCAAGAGATTGAGGCCATTCTGGCCAACATGGTGAAACCCCATCTCTACTAAAAATAGAAAAATTAGCTGGGTGTGGTGGCACGTACCTGTAGTCCAAGCTACTTGGGAGGCTGAGGCAGGAGAATCGCTTGAACCAGAGAAGTGGAGGTAGCAGCGAGCCAAGATGACACCACTGCATCCCAGTCTGGTGACAGAGCGAGACTCAGTCTCAAAAAAAAAAAAGAAAGAAAGAGTTACATGCATATATTTCTTTAGCAAGTTTTCTAGAAATTTAATCCCATTAATATGCTCATGCATATATGCAAAGACACATATACAAATACATTAATTGGCAGTAACAGGAGAAGAAACTGATCTGTGTTACCAAGCATAGGGAGTAGCATTTAGAAATACACAGTGTTTTGAAAGTTTTAGCCTAGAATAGTAGATAGAAAGGAAGAATGGAAGGCTGGAAAGGTAACTTCAGGATGAGTTTGGCTTTCCTTATTATCAACAGGAATTCATTTGGGTATTTTTAATCTTGAAGGTAAGGAACAGTCACCTTTGGAGATGAGTATGCATCCAGTGGCCAGCACTCCACTCTCAGTCTTCACCAAGGAATCTACATCCTCCAAACACAGTGACCACCATCACCATCATCACCACGAGCACAAGAAAAAGAAGAAGAAGCACAAACACAAGCACAAACACAAGCATAAGCATGACAGTAAAGAAAAGGACAAGGAGCCTTTCACTTTCTCCAGCCCTGCCAGTGGCAGGTCTATTCGTTCTCCTTCCCTTTCAGACTGAGAAAGGGACAAGGAGACCTTTCCTTCCATGTCCAGAAGAATGTATGTCACTAAGGCTTTGTCTTCTGTGAAGAATGATAAAAGAGCTGGGGAAGGATTTGCCTCTCCTACAGAAATTCTGAATCCATTTAAGTTCTAAACATTTGATTTACATTATTTATACAGTTGGGATCTAATTAGGAAAATGTGTTTTATAGTTCTGGATAAACTGTTTCATCCGCTGTTTCCTCCTCAGCACACACACACAGTGCAAACTCCTTTTCATAAAAGCCCTCATATCCACTGGCAGTCCCATTCACATCATGGTCTCCATGTGTACTGCCAAAGTCAATTATGTTCGAAAGCCTTTGGTGGATGTTATGGGGCAAAGTTATGTTTCACGCAGAAGCGACTGCCAAATCTGTGGTGCAACCACTATCTCCAGTGAAATATTATATAACACCATTTGGAACTACTGAAAAGACAGGCTCTTCTACAGGACTCTTCCTTACTGCACCATTTTTTTGTATTAACCATAGAAATTAAGCATCAGAATTTATGAACAAAGAATGTGTTATATTTTCTTTTGCTCTAAAATACTAAGATTTGGGGAAGCAATTCTTTTTTAAAAAATATTTGAATAACTATCTTTTGATAACACATTCAGTGTTTATGATGTTGGAATTTAGCCAGAACTATGAAATCCAAAACTGTTTTCAAATCAAGATGTTTAAATTTTAAGTTGTTTTGTTTTCCAGTAAGTATAAGTGAAAATGTTCATATGTAAAATATGTTTTGCTAAATGTGGACAGTTTACACACCTAATACATACTGTTTCCAAAATTATTTCTGTATAACACAAAATATGATACCTTTAAAAAGGTGAGCTTAGCCAGGTATGGTGGCTCATGCCTGTAATCCCAGCACTCTGGGAGGCCGAGGCGGGTAGATCATGAAGTCAAGAGTTCGAGACCAGCCTGGCCAACATGGTGAAACCCATCTCTACTAAGAATACAAAAATTAGCCAGGCCTGGTGGTGCATGCCTGTAATCCTAGCTACTCGGAGTCTGAGGCAGGAGAATTACTTGAACCCGGTAGGCAGAGGTTGCAATGAGCTGAGATTGCACCACTCTGCTCCAGCCTGAGAACAGAGCAAGACTCCATCTCAAAAGGAAAAAAAAGGTGAGCTTATATATTGTTTATTAACCTAGACATAGACAATTTGGCTCTTGTGAGTGTACCAGAAGCATTTAAAAACACGTATGAAATGTTTTGATTTCATCATTTGTATGGTTGTGTATTTTTATTTTTATTTCTGAATTTTCCTTGTACTTTAATATTTGTTTAAGAATTTTTTATACCTTCAATTTTTATCATTTCCCTTATCATTAGAAAGTTTGACAAAATACTTGAAAGTTGGGCCTGTAAATATACTTTTAGTTGTGTTTAACTTGTTTAGTAAAGAACTTTTTAAGTTGATCTTTCTGTCTTTGTATCTTTTTATATCTTGTGTTACCTTCTTGTGTGTGTGTATATAATAAACCTGTCCACATAGTTTGCAGAGAGCTTTGTGACTAGGTGGGATTTTAGCTGGCCTCAACTAAGGGGAATAGTTTCAGTAGGCTGAGATGGGGTAAAGTTCTCTCAGCAGAAAAAACTATTTTCAAAGGTATATAGGAAAGCAAGGGTGTGTTCAGGAATTAGAAGGCTGTGCAGTTGGCACGGAGTATAAGTGCAAAGGGATATGATCAGATGCTGAAGGGCCTAAAAGACAATTATTTAAAAGTTTCAATTGAATGTTGTCCAACTGAAATTATTGTGTAAAATGGGATATTTTGTATTTGAGCATATAGTGATACCACATATAGAATTCTCAACTTTGAAAACTCTAAGCACACATTTCAAAATCATTACTTGTGTTATAGGAAGACAGTGATAAGTTAGTGACGTATTATAATTCAAGCACCTCTTGTATAGCAGGCATTGTACCAGAAACTTTATGTTATGTATATTATTTCTTAATCAGGTGTTTATATTAGATGTGGAACTTTTTTTTTATGGTGAACCCTTGATTATTTAAGCTTTTTGTTAGGAATAGACAATGCAAAAGGTATTTTATTCATATTTTTGAAACAGATTATTAAACACAGTACAGTTTCAATCGAGGTCTCCCAGTCTCCTTTCCCAGAGGCAGTCATTCTTGACAGTGTTACATGTATCTTTCCAGCGCTAGTCTATATATACATTTCCATATATTTTTATCGTATGTACAGATTTTTTAAAACAAGTAGCATATAATACAGACTTGCAGAAATTGTGTTTTATAAATTATGCTTTATCTTTTATGGCTTTTGCATTTTCTGTCATAGTAACAAAGATCTTTATTCTCTGATTATAAAATAATTCTTTGACTTTTTGAATGTTCTTAAAATTTTATCTCTCACGTTTACATTCTTCATCCAACTTGAATCCATCTGCAATTTATTTTAATAAAAAATAGGGGTTCAACTTGTTTTCCCTTCTATTTAATTTTTTCTTTTTTTTTTTTTTTTTTGCCAGAGACAAGATCTCACCATGTTATCCAGGCTAGTCTTGAACTCATGGCCTCAAACCATCCTCCCTACTCAACCTCCCAAAGCATTGGGATTACAGGCATGAACCACCATGCCCAACCTTGTCTCAACATATTTTTTTAAGTTCCCTTTTAATTTATTCATTGACTCATTGGTAGTTCAAGAGCATGCTGTTTAACTTGTAGAGACTTAAGAATTTTCTGAAGTTCTTGTTTTGACCTCTAGTTTCATTACTGTAGTTAGAAAAGAAACTTGATATGATTTCAAGTAGAATTTTCAGAATTTTGAAATTGACTGAAATTGATTTGAATTGACAGAAGTCAAGACGATTGCAGTCCTCTTAAATTTGCTGAAGCTTGTTTTGTGTCCTAACATGTTAGATTTTGGAGAATTGTTTATATATGCTTCAGAAGAGTGTATACTCTTTTGCTGTCAGATTGAATGTTTTGTTTATGTCTGTTAGTGTTAAAGTTCAGTGTTTTCTTATTAATACATCTGGATGAGCTGTCCATTGTTGAAAGTGGGATATTGAAGTCTCCTTCAGTATCTCTTGCAATATTGTATTACAGTCTATCTCGCCTTCAGATCCTTTAATATTTCCTTTGTATATAGTATTAAGATGCTTTGATGTTGAGTACATATATATTTACAATTGTTATACCCTCTGAATGGATTGGCCCTTTTGTCATTGTATCCTTCTTTGCCTCTTTTTTACAGTTTTTATTTAAAATTCTATATAATAATTTTTCTGATATAATTTTTAATGTCACCCTGATATGTATACTATTTGGACTATTTTTATCATCAAAGTATGGTTTTCTTAGCAATTATATATTATTCTAGAAATTTGATTGCTACTTAAAAATCAGGGCTTAAAAATACTTTTACTGGGCCGGGCACAGTGGCTCATGCCTATTATCCCAGCACTTTGGGAGGCTGAGATGAGCAGATCACAAAGTCAGGAGTTCGAGACCATCCTGACTAACATGGTGAAACCCTGTCTCTACTAAAAATACAAAAATTAGCCAGGCATGATGGCACGCACCTGTAATCCCAGCTACTCAAGAGGCTGAGGCAGGAGAATTGCTTGAACCTTGGGAGGCGGAGGTTGCAGTGACCCAATATTGCACCACTGCCCTCCAGCCTGAGTGACAAAGTGAGACTGTGTCTCAAAAAAGTAATAATAACATTTTTACTGTTTAAAAATGATACATAATTAATGAGAACCTCCTTTGTTCATCATACTAGAATATCGTGGCTTTATAAAAGTTTCAAGCAACTGTTGTTCCATTTGCAATTTTTTTTTTTTTTGAGACAGAGTTTTACTCTTGTTACCCAGGCTAGATGGAGTGAATGGCGCGATCTTGGCTCACCGCAAACTCTGCCTTCTGGATTCAGGCAATTCTCCTGCCTCAGCCTCCTGAGTAGCTGGGACTACACCCGCGCCACCATGCCCAGCTAATTTTTTTGTATTTTTAGTAGAGATGGGGTTTCACCATGTTGACCAGGATGGTCTCGATCTCTTGACCTCGTGATTCACCTGCCTTGGCCTCCCAAAGTGCTGGGATTATAGGCGTGAGCCACCACGCCCGGCCCATTTGCAAATTCTTTAACTTACTACCTGTGTAACTTAACAACAGTAGTTGAATGCTAGTCCACTCAGCATTGTTATTGCTGAAACAAACTCGCTTCACTTGGTTTAGCTCAGTCATCTCTAAACATTTTTGGTTTTTTATTCCATTCATGTTTTTAAAAAAATGAGTGTACATATCTAATGTATGTATATTAATATGTAAGTATACATTTATTAATATAGTATGTTCATTAGAAAGTATATGTAAGTCTGAACATGGTGGGTCATGCCTGTAATTCCAGCACCTTGGGAGTCTGAGGTGGGAGAATGGCTTGATGCCAGGAGTTCATTATCAGCCTGGGCAACATAGCAAGACCCCATTTCTACAAAAAATGAAAATGAAAACAAATTAGCCAGGCATAGTGACACAAGCCTATAGTCTCAGCTACTCAGGAGACTGAGGCAGGAGGTTCACCTGCACCCAGAAGTTTGAGGTTGTACTGAGCTATGATCATGCCAGTGCATTCCATTCTGGGTGACAGCACAAGACCCAGTCTTTATAAGATTTTCTTTTTTTCTTAAGAGAGAAACTTTCTCAAGACAGAACCTTTCTCTGTTGCCCAGGATGGAGTGTAGTGGCATGATTGCAGCTCACTGCAACCTCTACCTCCTAAGTTCAAGCAATTCTCGTACATCAGCCTCCCAAGTAACTGGGACTACAGGTGTGCACCACCACGCCCAACTAATTATTGTATTTTTAGTAGAGACAGGGTTTTACCATGTTGGCCAGGCTGGTCTGAAACTCCTGACCTCAGTTGATCTACCCTCCTCGGCCTCCCAGAGGGCTGGGATTACAAGCATGAGTCACTGGGCCCAGCCAAAAAAAAATTTTTTTTTAAATATTTTTTATATTTGTTTAGTTATTTACTTTTCAGGCAGGGTCTTGGTTTGTCACCCAGGCTGAAGTGCATTGGCTCAGTCACACACAACTCACTGCAGCCTCAACCTTCTGGGCTCAAGCGATCCTCCTGCCTTAGCAACCCAAGTAGCTGGGACTACAAGTGCTCACCATCACACTTGGCTGATTTGTATTTTTTTGTAGAGATGGGGTTTTACCATGTTGTCCATGGTCTTGAACTCCTGAGCTGGTCTTGAACTCCTGAGCTCAAGTGATCCACCACTCTCAGAGTGCTGAGATTACAGCCTGAGCCACCACACCCAGAGAAATAATTTTTTTTTTAAGTGTAAGAAAGGATAGGCTAAAAATGAAGTATTAGGTTGGTGCAAAAGTAATTGGGGTTTTTGCATTACTTTCAATGGTGGAAACCACAATTATGTTTGCACCAACCTAATAAATTATTTGTAAATGTCTTGCAGCTTGTGATAGCTTCATACTGCTGAATTTATGAAGCTTCAATGTAAACTTAGTTCACGGTTCATTAGTAACAAGAAGTTGTCAATTCATATTTCAAATTTTTTAAATAATTTTTGTTTGCTTTTCTCAAATCTGATTAGGAGGTAGAAACTTATTTATCTTGCAATATTTTAAGTACTTTTTATGCATTAATTTAATTTTAACAACAGCCATATGAGATAGGTTTTATGATTATGATAAAGAATTTGAGGCACAGGAAAGTTAAGCCCAAGGTCACACAGCTAGTATGTGATAGCATTTGGATTCAGACCCAAGGGCCTGGCTTTATTTGTGTCTCCAAGATACATGCTGTCCAGTTTGGTAGCCATTAGCCATATATGGCTATTTAAATTTAAATAATTATATTTTTGAAATAAAACCTTAGCTCCTTCTTTGCACTTATCTATATTTCCAGTGTTCAGAAACCAGATATGCCGACTGACTGTCATGCTGGATAGTGCCAATCTAGAACATTTCCAGCATCACAGTAAGTTCTACTGAATTAGGCAATTAGGTACCAGGTTTTATCTTTTAATGTGGCTTTGGAAGAGCTCATCCTATTAGATGAGCATTAATTTTTTTCAGTTGGTTATTTATGCATATATGATTGTTATTCAATCCACTGATTGTAGGAATCTTTGAAAGACAGTTGTCTATTTTGTAGTGTTTGATTAAAACTAGATGACACAGGCCAGGCATGGTGGCTCACACCTGTAATCTGAGCACTGTGGTAGGCCGAAGCAGGTGGATCACTTGAGGTCAGGAGAGACCAGCTTGGCCAACATGGCAAAACCCATCTCTACTAAAAAATTAGCTGGGCAAGGTGGTGTGCGTCTGTAGGCCTAGCTACTTGGTGGGAGGCTGAGGCAGGAGTATTGCTTGAACCTGGTAGGTGGAGTTTGCAGTGAGCTGAGATTGTGCCACTGCACTCCAGCCTGGGTGACAGAGTGAGGTTCTCTCAAAAAAAAAGAAAAAGAAAAGTAGATGATAGGCCAAGTGCAGTGGCTCATGCCTGTAATCCCAGCACTTTTCAAGGCCAAGGCAGGAGGGTTACTTGAGTCCAGGAGTTCAAGACCAGTCAAGGAGACAGAAAATCCTTGTCTGTACAAAATTTTTTTTAAAAAATTAGCCAAGCATGATAGCACATGGCTGTGGTCCCAACTACTTGGGAGGCTGAGGTGGGAGGATCACTTGAGGCCAAGAGGTCAAAGCTGCAGAGAGCTATGATTATATCACTGGACTATAATTAATTCATTAATTAAATGTAAATATTTTTTAAAAAACGGATCATATCTATAAGTTTATTTAGCTAGACACATATAAACTGCAATATGCCAAATACTGGAATGGGTGAGAGCACCACTGTCACCAACCCCTGATACCGGGAAATACCTAAGCTAAATAAATTAATAAAATGTAAATAGTAAAAAAATTTTAAAAATTAAAAAATAAAAACCCGGGTGATATCTTTAAGTTCATTTAGCTGAACACATATAAACTGCAATATGCAAAATACAAAAATGGGTGAGAACACCACTGTCACCAACCACTTGATACTGGGAAATAACTAAACTAAATTAATGAATAAAATATAAATAAAGTTCATTTAGCTGGGCACATGTAAACTGCAATATGCAAAATAGAAAAATGGGTGAGAACACCACTGTCACCAAATCCTTGATACTGGGAAATACCTCACATAGTCTCATGCATGATTCAGGTGAGAACCTGTCAATTTTCAGAAATAAATACAAGCAGAGGTTCTAATATAGTCTCCCTTTGTCTCCTGGATGCTTCTCGGAGTAGGTAAGCACCGCACTTTGGAGATCACTATTCTAAATCCTTTTCTTTACATTCCTGACCTGTTTATTTCCCTCTTCAATGTTTTGCCATTTTATCATTTCTCTGTCTTCATGTTTGCAAAGGAATAAGCAAATCTTCTAGCAAGCCCAGCAGAACTGTTGCTCAGGAGGGGAACAGAAATCTTACAGGGACACAGCTGTTTATTTTACCCTGTGAAATACAGGGCCAGGAGACAATAAAGAAAGGATGAAAATAGTTCTTCAAGTTGCTTTGCTTGATTTTCTTAAAATATTGTCTTGGTTGCTTCTGTGACCAGGTAAAATTCTTTGTAATGATTTTTGCAAACGTATTTTCTGCATATAGTGCCACATTTTCTGCCCCATTATCATTAGAACTTTTAAGAATTTATGCATTTATAAAAACTATTTTAATTGATTCTATTGAACAAGATAAGACCTGATAGTTACCTATTTTTTCATGTATTTTTTCATCTATAAGACCTGATAGTTACCTATTTTTTCATGTATGCAAGACAACAGGATGGCGGTAAATGTAATTTCTTTTGCAAGTACTTTTCAAACAGCCTTGCAGTTTCATATGTACTGTCTTAAAGTGAAAGATGGCAGGAAACTAATAGATGTCATGACCTCTAAGACAGTGCAGTCCTTTTTCTTTTTCTTCTTTTTTGAGGCAGGGTCTTGCTTTGCCCTCCAGGCTGGAATGCAGTCTCATAAATGGCTCACTGCAGCTTTGATCCTCTGGCTCAAATAATCCTCCTGCCTCAGCCTCCCAAGTAGCTAAGACTACAGGTGCACGCCACCACATCTGGCTAATTTTGGTAATTTTTGTAGAGATAGGATTTCGCCATGTTGCCCAGGCTGGTCTCAAACTCCTGAGCTCAAGCAATCTGCCCACTTCCGCCTCCCAAAATGCTAGGATTACAGGCACGAGCCACCAGGCCCTACAGTGTTGTGCTTTTCATTAAGAGCACAATTGGGCATTTTAAAATGCCTTAAGACAATCTCATTTTATATTTTTCAAGGAAAGTGGCTTAGGTATTTTGTGTAGAACTGTCCCACCCTTTACTGGACATTTAACATCTCTGGTCTTGTCATGCCCACCAATCATTATTAACATGTCCAGTCATTAGACAATCAAACTTCTCACTTGTCTTCAAATGTCCCTCCTATTGATGGTTACTGCTCAAGTTGGGAAATACTGGGCTAACCACCTTCTCTTCAGACTCTCATTACTGTCTCTCAGCTTACAATACAGAGGATAATACAATTACAAAATTGGATTAAACATTTTCATTCCAAAAGACAGTCTTACTGTTTCTAATCACAACTCTGACTCATAAGCATTCACCATGTGCCTGCTGCTTTGCTACACAATTTCATATGTGTCTTCTCATATCATGCTCATTGTACCATGTAAAATGAGTGCCAGCATCCTCATTTCATAGATGAGGAAACTATCAAGTGCACCACATGTGATTCAGATTTATCGCCCAATATTTATTAAGTACATTCTGTGTGCACAATACCAAGATAAATTCAGAATGAGGTTAGGTATTTGCTGTCCTCAAGGAGCTTGAAGTTGCACAGCTAAGTGGAAAGACCAACATTTTAACCCAGGTCTGCCATTTCTGGAATAGCATACTGTCTTCTATTTCTACCACTAACTGCACCTAAATTACCTTGAAGAAAAATTTAGTCAGCCAAATTAATCATAATTGATGAACTGTAAATAGATTTAGAAGGCATCTACCAGTATGCAGTAATTTTTCTAGTCTTTCTCCTCCTCAGGGCTAGTGAAGTCTATATATAAACAGCCCCCTCTAGAGTAGCACCGTGCATGACCTGCATGGCCATAAATAAGAAAGAGGCCAATCTGTGCCTACAATACTTGCCCCACTCCTAGCGTCAGGCTTTGCATAGAGACCACTCAAATACCTGCTCTGACACATGGGTTTTACACACCTGCTCTGACACATGGGTTTTACACACCTGCTCTGACACATGGGTTTTACACGTTCCAACCAACCAGCCATCACTTCTTCCTCCCTCCCTCCCTCTCCTTTCCCTTCTTCCCTGCATCCCATTTTTCCTTCCTTCATTTCCTCCATGCATGCATACAATATTTTTGAATGACCACTGTTTTTTCATTTTCTAAGAAAATGATAAAATATTCAACAAAACAGTCCCTTTCCTCAAGGATCACAACACTGATAATTAACCCTCTCACTGACTCTTTTTTCATTGTATGTATAACTCTCATAGTACTCACCATAGTGTATCTTTCAGTGCTTTTACAGATACTTGTTTGGAACATTGGTTAGATTAACACTGATGTACATGGACGTAAGTGACGTTTTTATCTCGATTGATGTTATAACTACAAGTTTGCATGCTAGCATATAAGCTGATAAGCAGGTTTTTATACAGCAGAAAATTTGATAAATACTCTCTATTTTCCTTCTCTCAAACATTGAAGAGTAGCCTCTAAAGGCCTTTTTTGATTTTTGAACAAGGATATTTAGTTACCTATAGCAGATACTCTATGTAACATACATATTAGATATTAAAAATACAATAGAAAAAAAAAGGCTCAGCAAATTGGGTAGGTGAAAAAGGTTGAAAAATGTTATTATTTCTCAAGATAAACTTTTACCCCAAAACATGTTACTTGAGTGTGTGAATGCCCTTTTCCATTCAATTGTGAGTCGCTGAGGGCAGGGGTCATGTCTTTATCCTGTTTATGATACCTGTTCTCTCTTCACTGGTGCCGCTGCCAGTCACTGTTTGCATTTTTGAATTGAATATGAAAGCAGAAGGTGACTTTATCAGCCAGAGGAGTAAACAATGCTGTAGAGAGATCACGGCTCTGGAAAACAGGAAACCTGCGTTCTCTGCCCAGCTCTGTGAGCGCTCAGTGCTGTGTCCTGAATAAATTACTCAGCCTCACTACAGCCAGTTTCCTTGAAAAATATGAAACAAGATTTATCTTAAGGTTTCTTGCTAGTTGCCAAACTCTTGCGATCATTCCTTTGACACTGTAGTAAGTACATAGAGAAGACTACATGTTGCATAAGGAAATCTAGGTTATAAAGTCTTATTTTAGGACTTAAATACAGACAGCCTTGATTGCTTTGATTTGAGTTTTGTTAAAAGATGTATTTTAGCTGCAGACCACCTTCCTTTACTCTGAGCATAGGCACAAGGTACTATGTAGTTAGATATATGACCATGAACATTTCCAATTAACTGTAAACTGTTTTTTCTTACCTCTTTGGACAGGTCCATTTTCCCCCCAAGATCAACTCACAGTGATGTTCTTCTGCTGCTGAGTGGCTTTTAGAACTTTTACAAACTCCACAGTCATCAAGGCTCACACCTTAAAAGCCTGCTGAGTGGCAGACCCCGTGGAGAATATAACCCCTGCCTGCAAGGAAGCTAGGTTCTAGTAGTAGAGTTTAGATGTATACAAAAGTGGCAGCTATGGGAACTTGAATCTGTAGTATAATCTTAAACTAATCTTACAGGAAGGAGAGACTTCACATCAAACCATGAGGGATGAAGAGGGAAGCCTTGCCAAGTTCTCTGCTCCAGTTATAAATACACTCTAGAATTTCTAGTGAAGATTTTTCATTGCATGCCTCTTGAAACTCTTGGGTCCTGCCTGTAGTCCTATGCCGGGGAACCTTCTTGTCCTTGAAATCCAGTGCCCAGAAAGTGAATTCAGGACTCAGAGAACAATGCCCAGACTAACCCTGTAAATCCCAGATGCTAATTTGTCCATACCAAGTGAGAAAAATTAGGAGAACTGAGTGAGATTTTGATAATACTCATTCCACTTAAATAGTGCTGTTTACTTTTTTTAAAAAAATTATATTTCAGTTTTGGGGTGCATGTGCAGAACAGGCAGGTTTGTTACATAGGTATACGCGTGCCATGGTGGTTTGCTCTACCCATCAACATGTTACCTACATTAGGTATTTTTCCTAATGTTACCGCTCCCCTAGCTTCCCACTCCCCGACAGGCCTCAGTGTCTGATGTTCCCCTCCCTGTGTCCATATGTTCTCATTGTTCAGCCCCCACTTATGAGTGAAAACATGCAGTGATTGGTTTTCTGTTCCTGGGCTAGTTTGCTGAGAATGATGGTTTCCAGCTTCATCCATTTCCCTGCAAAGGACATGAACTCATTGTTTTTTATGGCTGCATAGTATTTCTTGGTATATATGTGCCATATTTTCTTTATCTATCGTTGATGGGCATTTGAGTTGGTTCCAAGTCTTTGCTATTGTGAACAATGCTGCAATAAACATACATGTGCTTGTGTTTTTATAGTTGAATGATTTATAATCCTTTGGATATATACCATTTGACTCAGCAAATGGTATATACCATTTTAGCTATAGATCCTTGAGGAATCCCCACACTGTCTTCCACAATGATTGAACTAATTTACACTCCCACCAACAGTGTAAACACATTCTTATTTCTGCACATCCTCTCCAGCATCTGTTGTTTCCGGACTTTTTAATGATTGCCATTCTAACTGGCATGAGATGGTTTCTTATTGTGGTTTTGATTTGCATTTCTCTAATGACCAGTAATGATGAGCTTTTTTTCATATGTTTCCTGCATAAATGTCTTCTTTTGAGAAGTGTCTGTTGACATCCTTCACCCACTTTTTGATGGAGTTGTTCTTTTTTCTCGTAAATTTAAGTTCTTTGTAGATTCTGGATATTAGCCTTTGGCTGATGGATAGACTGCAAAAATAAAAAATCTTCTCCAATTCTGTAGGTTGCCTGTTCACTTTGATAATAGTTTCTTTTGCTGTGCTGAAGCTCTTTAATTTAATGAGATCCTATTTGTCGATTTTGGCTTTTGTTGCCATTGCTTTTGGTGTTTTAGTCATGAAGTCTTTGCCCATGCCTATGGTCCTGAATGGTATTGCCTAAATTTTCTTCCAGGGTTTTTATTATTGTGGGGCCTTATATTGAAGTCTTTAATCCATCTTGAGTTAATTTTTGTATAAGGTGGAGGAAGGGGTCCATTTTCAGTTTTCTGCATATGGCTAGCCAGTTTTCCCAACACCATTTATTAAATAGGGAATCCTTTCCCCATTGCTTGTTTTTGTCAGGGTTGTCAAAGATCAGATGGTTGTAGATGTGTTATTTCTCAGGCCTCTGTTCTGTTCTATTGGTTTATATATCTGTTTTGGTACCAGTACCAAGCTGTTTTGGTTACTGTAGCCTTGTAGTATAGTTTGAAATCAAGTAGTGTGATGCCCCCAGCTTTGTTCTTTTGCTTAGGATTGTCTTGGCTATGTGGGCTCTTTTTTTGGTCCCATATGAAATTTAGAGTGGTTTTTTTTTTTCTTCTAATTCTGTGAAGAAAGTCATTGGTAGCTTGATGGGGATAGCATTAAATCTATAAATTGCTTTGGGCGATATGGCTATTTTCATGACATTGATTCTTCCTATCCATGAGCATGGAATGTTTTTCCATTTGTTTGCATTCTCTCTTATTTCCTTGAGCAGTGGTTTGTAATCTCCTTGAAGAGGTCCTTCACATCCCTTGTAAGTTGTATTCCTAGGTACTTTATTCTCTTTGTAGCAATTGTGAATGGGAGTTCACTCATGATTTGGCTCTGTTTGTCTGCTATTGGCCTGTAGGACTGCGTGTGATTTCTGCACATTGATTTTGTATCCTGAGCCTTTGCTGAAGTTGCTTATCAGCTTAAAAAGATTTTGGGCTGAGACAATGGGGTTTTCTAAATATACAATCATGTCATCTGCAAACAGAGACAATTTGACTTCCTGTTTTCCTAATTGAATACCCTTTATTTGTTACTCTTGCCTGACTGCCCTGGCCAGAACCTCCAATACTATGTTGAATAATGGTGAGAGAGGGCATCCTTGTCTTGTGCTGGTTTTCAAAGGGAATGCTTCAAGTTTTTGCCCATTCAGTATGATATTGGCTGTGAGTTTGTCATAAATAGCTCTTAGCATTTTGAGATACATTCCATTAATACCTAGTTTATTGAGAGTTTTTAGCATGAAGGTGTGTTGAATTTTGTCAAAGGCCTTTTCTGCATCTATTGAGATAATCGTGTTTTTTTCCATTGGTTCTGTTTATGTGATGGATCACATTTATTGATTTGCATATGTTGAACTACCCTTGCATCACAGGGATGAAGCCAACTTGATCATGATGGATAAGCTTCTTGATATGCTGCTGGATTCAGTTTGCCAGTATTTTATTGAGGATTTTTGCATTAATGTTCATCAAGGATATTGGCCTGAAATTTTCTTTTCTTGTTGTGTCTCTGCCAGGTTTTGGTATCAGGATGATGCTGGCTTCATAAAATGAGTTAGCAAGGAATCCCTCTTTTTCTGTTGTTTGGAATAGTTTCAGAAGGAATGGTACCTGCTCCTCTTGTACCTCTGGTAGAATTCGGCTGTGAATCTATCTAGTCCTGGACGCTTTTTGGTTGTTAGGCTATTAATTACTGCCTCAGTTTCAAACTTGATGTTGATCTTTTTAGGGATTCAACTTCTTTCTGCTTTAGACATGGGAGGGTGTATGTGTCCAGGAATGTCTATTTCTTCTAGATTTTGTAGTTTATTTGTGTAGAGGTGTTTATACTATTCTCTGATGTTAGTTTGTATTTCTGTGTGATCAGTGGTGATATCCCCGTTATCATTTTTTATTGCATTTATTTGATTATTTTCTCTTTTCTTCTTTATTAGTCTGGTTAGTGGTCTATTTTGTTGATCTTTTCAAAAAACCAGCTCCTGGATTCATTTATTTTTTTGAAGGGTTTTACATGTCTCTGTCTCCTTCAGTTATGTTCTGATCTTAGTTATTTCTTGTCCTCTGCTAGCTTTTGAATTTGTTTGCTCTTGCTTCTCTAGTTCTTTTAATTGTGATGTTAGGGTGTTGATTTTAGATCTTTCCTGCTTTCTCTTGTGGGCAGTTACTGCTATAAATTTCCCTGTATACACTGCTTTAGCTGTGTCCCAGATATTCTAATATGTTGTGTCTTTGTTTGTATTGGTTTTGATGAATTTCTTTTTTCTGCCTTTATTTCGTTATTTACCCAGTAGTCATCAGGAGCAGGTTGTTCAGCTTCCATGTAGATGTGCAGTTTTGAGTAAGTTTCTTAATCCTGACTTCTAATTTGATTGCACTGTGTTCTGACAGATTTTTATGATTTCCATTCTTTTGCATTTGCTGAAGAGTGTTTCACTTTCAATTGTGTGGTCAGTTTTAGAATAAGTCCAATGTGATGCTGAGAAGAATGTATATTCTGTTGATTTGAAGAAGAGAGTTCTGTAGATGTCTATTAGGTCTGCTTGGTCCAGAACTGAGTTGAAGTCCTGAATATCCTTGTTAATCTTCTGTCTCATTGATCTGTCTAATATTGACAGTGGAGTGTTAAAGTCTCCCACTTTTATTGTCTGGGAGTCTAAGTATCTTTGCAGGTCTCTAAGAACTTGCTTTATTTATTTATTTGTTTTGAGACCGAGTCTCACTCTGTCGCCAGGCACCAGGCTGGAGTGCAGTGGTGTGATCTCAGCTCACTGCAACCTCCGCCTCCCAGGTTCAAGCAATTCTCCTGCCTCAGCCTCCCTGGTAGCTGGGACTACAGGCGAATGCCACCACGCCCAGCTAATTTTTTTGTATTTTTAGTAGAGATGGGGTTTTACCACATTGGCCAAGATGGTCTCGATCTCTTGACCTCATGATCCACCTGCCTCAGCCTCCCAAAGTGCTGGGATTACTTTGGGATCCCAGAACTTGCTTTATGAATTGGTGCTCCTGTATTGAGGGCATATATATTTAGAATAGTTAGCTATTCCTCTTACATTGATCCCTTTATCATTATGTAATGCTCTTCTTTGTCTCTTTTGATCCTTGTTGGTTTAAAGTCTGTTTTATCAGAGACTTGGATTGCAATCCCTGATTTCTTTTTTGCTTCCCATGTGCTTGGTAAATATTCCTTCATCCCTTTATTCTGAACCTATGTGTGCCTTTGCATGTGAGATAAGTCTCCTGAATACAGTACACCAAGAGGTCTTGACTCTTTATCCAATTTGCCAGTCTGTGTCTTTTAATTGGGGCATTTAACTCGTTTACATTTAAGGTTAATATTGTTATGTGTGAATTTGATCCTGCCATTTTGATGCTAGCTGATTATTTTGTTTGTTAATTGATGCAGTTTATTCATAGTGTTGATGGTCTTTACAAGTTGGTATGTTTTTGCAGTGGCTGGTACCAGTTGTTCCTTTCCATGTTTAGTGCTTCCTTCAGGAGCTCTTGCAAGGAAGGCCTAAATGGTGACAAAATCTCTCAGCATTTGTTTGTCTGTAAAGGATTTTTATTTCTCCTTCTCTTTGGAAGCTTAGTTTGGCTGGGTAGGAAATCCTAGGTTGAAAATTCTTTCCTTCGAGAATGTTGATATTGTCCCCCACTCTTTTCTGGCTTGTAGAGTTTCTGCAGAGAGATCTGCTCTTGGTTTGATGGGCTTCCCTTTGTGTATACCGACCTTTCTCTCTGGCTACCCTATCATTTTCTCCTTCATTTCAACCTTAGTGAATCTGATGATTATGTGTTTTGGGGTTGCTTTTCTTGAGGAGTATCTTTGTGTTTTCTGTATTTCCTAAATTTGAATGTTGGCCTGTCTTGCTAGGTTGGGGAAGTTCTCCTGAATGATATCCTGAAATGTGTTTTCCAACTTGGTTCCATTCTCCCCATCACTTTCAGGTACACCAATAAAATGAAGGTTTGGTCTTTTCACATAGTCCCATATTTCTTGGAGGCTTTGTTCATTCCCATTCGTTCAGGCAGGGATGTTTTAGTCTGCTGAAGCTGCGCCCACAGCTGCCCCTCCCTCCAGGTGCTCTGTCACAGGGAGATGGGAGTTTCATCTTTAAGCCCCTAACTGGAGCCGCTGCTGTTTTTTCAGAGATGCCCTCCCCATAGAGGAGGAATCTAGAGAGGTGGTATGGCTACAGTGGCTTTGCTAAATTGTAGAGGACTCTGTCCACATGGAACTTCGCAGCGGCTTTGTTTACACTGTGAGGGAGAAAGCCTCAGTAATGGGGAATGCCCCTCCCCCGCACCAAGGTCGAGCATCCCAGGTCAACTTCGGTCTGCTGTGCTAGTAGGGACAATTTTAAGCCAGCGGATCTTAGCTTGCTGGACTCCGTAGGGATGGGATCTGCTGAGCTAGACCACTTGGCTCTCTGGCTTTAGCCCCATTTCCAGGGGAGTGAATGGTTCTGTCTCACTGGCATTCGATGCACTATGGGGTATGAAAAAAAAAACCTCCTGCAGCTTGCTCGGTGTCTGCCCAAACAGCTGCCCAGTTTTGTGCTTGAAACCCAGGGCCCTGGTGGCATAGGCACCCTAGGGAAATCTGGTCTGTGGGCTGGAAAGACCATGGGAAAAGCATAGTATCTGGGCCAGAGTGCACCATTCCTCAGGGCACAGTCCCTCACAGCTTCCCTTGGCTAGGGTAGGGAGTTCCCCGACCCCTTGCACTTCCCAGATAAGTTGATGCCCACCGTGCTTCCGCTCACCCTCCGTGGGCCACACCCACTATCTAACCAGTCCCAGTGAGATGAGCCTGACTACCTCAGTTGGAAATGCGGAAATCACCCGCCTTCGTGTTGATCTCACTGGGAGCTGCAGACTGGAGCTGCTCCTATTCAGCCATCTTGCCAGGTCTCTCTCCAGTGCTGTTTACTTTAAAATAAATATTTCAATCTTTCTTGCTTAGTGTTAAGAAGTCTTTTATGAAACCAGGACAGTGGTAGGTGGTTGGGTGGTTAGTCGTTGTGATTATTACTTGGTAAGGTCAAAGTTGATCATCTTCAATTTATTTTATTTTTAAAAATATTTTTGAGATGGTGTCTCCTGCTGTCACCCAGACTGGAGTGCAATGGCACAATCTCAGCTCTCTGCAACCTCTGCCTCCCAGGTTTAAGCAAATTCTCCTTCCTTAGCCTCCCGAGTAGCTGGGATTACTGGCATCTGCCACCATGACCAGCTAAAAAGTTAATCATCTTTGAATTGCCTAAATCTAGCAACTAATGATATCAGGCTTTATAGACATAGCTGGTGTCTTCATGGAGCTTATCTTCTGTGTTTTTACCCTCTGGGAAGAAGTCAGGTCAGTAATACGCTGCTCATTTTATGGTTGAGCAAACAGACTGGGAACCATGTGTTCTACATTTTCTATTAATGTAATACAGGCTTGTCCTGACATTGATTAAAAATCTGCTCTCCAGACACCTCTGTACACAGTAATTATATCCACAGAGTTACTCTATATGAAGTCACCAGCTCACATGTTTCTCACACCTTGCAAATGTGGAGCTAAGTCCTTTCATGCAGTGGTGGGCATGAAGGGAGGCATCATTCTCTAAATCTTGTGGTTTTAATTAGTAATGGTAACTTTTTTAAGTGAAAAGTGGAGATGTCTGTTTTCCTGGCAAAAGCTTCTAACATCTTTAGAATATCTTGCTTTGAAGGGACAGTTCACACATCAGGTTTTGATTCCCATTCAGTTATTTTCCATTCTGAGAGGAGCCAAGTATTATCCCAAAAGGTCAATATTCCATTTTCATGCTTAATAGAATGATTGCGCTTCATGGCTATTTTTCTCTTACATACAGAGTTTTCTCTTAAATACAGATGTCCTTTTGCTGTATCTGAAGTGGTTGCCTGGTGGCTCAGAAGACTTAGCGCTAGAGTTGGACATTTGTCCACTTCTTATTGCCCTAATTCAGTTGCAGGGACTCCAGCTGAGCCCTATCTTAGCATATCTGTGAAGAAAAAAAAATGTGTGACTCTTAAGTGAAGTGTAAAAAAAAAGTAATTCAGGAAGAATGGAACCCTTTAAAAGCCTCTAGGAGGCCGGGCACGCTGGCTTAAGCCTGTAATCCCAGCACTTTGGGAGGCCGAGACAGGTGGATCACGAGGTCGAGAAATCGAGACCATCCTGGTCAACATGGTGAAACCCCGTCTCTACTAAAAAAATACAAAAAATTAGCTGGGCATGGTGGCGCGTGTCTGTAATCCCAGCTACTCAGGAGGCTGAGGCAGGAGAATTGCCTGAACCCAGGAGGCAGAGGTTGCGGTGAGCCGAGATCGCGCCATTGCACTCCAGCCTGGGTAACAAGAGCGAAACTCCGTCTAAAAAAAAAAAAAAAAAGCTTCTAGGAGAAGTTCTGATGACTTTTTATCTTACTAATGCTTAGGTTTTGGAGTCCACAGGACTGGCTTTGAATCTTGTCTTTCTTCTATAGGTACTATGTGATTCGGGGTAAATTGTTTAACCTCTTCATTTCCAGAAGAAAACAGGTAATATTTATTGGCAGTGGATGAGGACGTGGTCTGTGTTAAAAAGCCTGGCATGAATGTTCTCAATTCTCACTTTTTTGTTGGAGACACTTTTTTCATTTCTTTTTTTGAGATGGAGTCTTGTTCTGTCGCCCAGACTGGAGTGCAATGGTGCGATCTCTGCCCACTGCAGCAACCTCTACCTTCCTGGTTTAAGCAATTCTCCTGCCTCAGCCTCCTGAGTAGCTGGGATTACAGGTGCGTGCCACCATGCCCATCTAATTTTTGTATTTTTAGTAGAGACGGGGTATCACCATGTTGATCAGGCTGGTCTGGAACTCCTGACCTCATGATCCACCTGCCTTCGCCTCCCAAAGTGCTGGGATTACCGGCATGAGCCACTGCGCTTGGCCAAATTCTATTTGTAATATCACTAAAAATGTATTAATTTAGCAAAATAAGTGTGACGCACACTCTGAAAACTCTAAAATACTGTTAAAGGAAGTTAACTTGAAAGTTTAATTCTATCACTCTGTGACTGAATTCATCAATATCACCTGAATTGATCTACAGAATCAGTATACTCCCTGTCAAAACTCTAGCTAAATTCTTTGCAGAAATTGTCAAGCTGATCCAAAAATTCACATGGAAATGCAAGGGGCCCAGGATATATGAAGAACAAAGTTGAAAGACTCTGATTTCAAAACATACTGCAAAAATATAATAAGGCAATGTGATAGTATTATAAAAACAGACATATAGTTCAATGGAAGAGAATCGAGAGTCCAGAAATAAACCCTCACATTTACAGGCAATTGATTTTCAACAAGGGTGGCAAGTATAGTCTTTTCAACAAATGGTGCTAGGATAATTAGCCACATGCAAAGTAATGAAGTTTGATCTCTACCTCTCATCATATACAAGCTTAAATTGGATCAAAGACTTAAATGTTAGAGCTATAACTATAAAACCCATAGGAGAATAATGTAAGATTAAATCTTCATGACCTTGGATTTGACAATAATATGACAACAAAATCACAAGAAGCCAAAAAAAAAAAAAATAATAAACTGGACTCGATGAAAATTTGAAACTTATTCTTCAAAGGCACTTAAAGAAAATGATGAAACAATCTCCAAAATGGGAGAAATATTTTGCAGGTGGGATATATCTAAAATATGTAAAGAACTCTTACAACTACATAATAAAAAGACAAATCACCCAGTTATAAAATGGGCAAAGGATGTGAATAGGCATTTTCCTAAAGAAAATATACAAATGGCCAATAAGCACATGAAAAGATGCTCAACATCATTAACGATCAGGAAATACAAACCATGGTCATAATGAGATAGCCCTTCACACCCACTAGGATGACTAAAATTAAAAAGACAGACAATGACAAGTGTGGACAAGGATGTGGAGAAATTGGAACCCTCATACACTACTGGTGGAAATGTAAAATAATTGAAAAACTTGTCAGTTCATCAGAAGATTAAACATAGGCTGGGTGAGATGGCTCATGCCTGTAATCCCAGCACTTTGGGAGGCAGATCGCTTGAGCCCAGGATTTCAAGAGCAGCCTGGGAAACATGGCAAAAACCCTGTCTCTACAAAAAATACAAAAATTAGTTGGGCATGGGGTCACGTGCCTGTGGTCTCAGCTATTTGGGATGCTGAAATAGGAGAATCATCTGAGCCCAGGAAGTTGAGGCTGCAGTGAGCTGCGATCGTGGCACAGCACTCCAAGCCTGAGCAAAGAGCAAGACCCTATCTCAAAAAAAAAAAAAAAGACTGGGCACAGTGTCTCACGCCTGTAATCCCAGCACTTTGGGAGGCCGAGGCCGGTAGATCACAAGGTCTGGAGATGGAGACCATCCTAGCCAACATGGTAAAACCTGGTCTTTACCAAAAATACAAAAATTAGCTGGGCATGGTGGCAGGTGCCTGTAATCCCAGCCACTCAGGAGGCTGAGGCAGGAGAATCACTTGAACCCAGGAGACAGAGGTTGCAGTGAGCCAAGGTAGTGGTACTGAACTCCAGCCTGGGCAACAGAGTGAGATTCTGTCACACACACACACACACACACACACACACACAGATTAAACATAGTTACTGCATGACCTAGCAGTTACAATCCTATGTAATATATCCAAGAGAAATGAAAATCTATCACTCTGTGACTTGTATGAAAATGATCATAACACCTTTATTTATCACAGCCCAAACAAAAGTGGATATGACCAAATGTCTATTAATTTATGAATGGATAAATGAAATATGGGATATAAATACAGTGAAATATTACTTAGCAAGGAAAAGGAAGTCCTGATGCAAGCTTCCACATGGATAAACCTTGAAAACATCGTGCTAAATGAAAGAGGCCAGTTACAAAAGACCACACATTGTGTAATTCCGTTTAAATTAAATGCCCAGGAGAGGCAAATCAATAGAGTTGATTAGTAGGTGCTTAGGGATGGGTGGAGTGTCTGGGAGGAGATGAGGGTTCACTGCTAATGGGTGCAGGGTTTTTTGTTTGGTTGTTTTTTTGGTATAATAAAACTTCAAAATTGATTGTGATGGTTGCACAAGTTTTTGAATGTATACACTAAGAACCATTGAATTTTACACTTTAATTGGATGCATTATAGGTTATGTGAATATATCTCAGCTGGGCATGGTGCCTCACATCTATAATCCCAGCACTTTGGGAGGCTAAGGTGGGAGGATCCCTTCAGCCTAGGAGTTTGAGACCAGCCGGGGCAACACAATGAGACCTCATGTTTACCAAAAATTCAAAGATTAGCTGGGCATGGTGGCATGTGTCTATAGTTCCAGCTACATGGGAGGATTGCTTGAGCCCGGGAATTCAAGGCGGCACTGATCTATGATTGCACCACTTGCACTCCAGCTTGGGCAACAAAATGAGACGCAGTGTCAAAAAATAATAATGAATATATCTCAATAAAGAGATTATTAATAGGGGGCATTGTTAAGAGATACATGCCTATTAGTTGGCAGAGGCAATTATGGGGAAGAGCTAGGGAAGGCTTCGTCAAGAAGTAGGCTTATAAACTAGAAAAGGAAGAATTCTGGTGATCTGAAGAGTGGCAGGATTTTGCTAGAGAAGCAATAGGACTGGGAATTTTACAAGTATCCAAAGAGAGTTGAGTGATCGGGGGAGGGCAATGAATGCTAAGGATTTGAGGAAATGCAAAATATTCCCATATAGTGAGTGTTTGCAATGTTCACCTCCTGGCAATGATTTTAATTGCTTGTTTTCCTCTTTGCAAAGTGGAAGATGTCATATTTGGTTTAATATCTGCTCATGTTCCAGAAGACAAACATTTTTTTGACACTGAAATGCAGCCAGTTGTAATCACTGGTCACTCAGGCTCTGCGATTGCACCAGAACTTGGTTTTCTCTTAAGGAGCAAAGCTACTGGAAATGTACTGACCTCAAACCATTTCTGTGCAAAAATGAACCAGATTTTTAAAAATCTTTTGATGCAATATTACAAAATTTCACAACTATAAATCAAGATTTATTTGCCAGAATATGTCTTACAATTTGAACTTTCTTGATAGTTATTTAAAATTAATGACATTAGTCTGCTATTTTAGGGTAGTTTTGACTTGGCCCCCTTTCAGCAATTCCATTTTAAGGAATTTACTCTAGTTTAGTCAACTGAATGGTGATGCTTTAATTTATCATCACTTTAGTTTTGTAGTTTCCACTTCCAAGGGGACTTCATTTATTTGTTTGCTATATTCTCCCCCCCCCGACACAAAAAAACAAAAACAAAAACAGAAAAGCAATTTAACCCTCTACCACGAGGTGGTGATAAAAAGTTGTAGGTGCATATTTGTAGCACTAGGTTTAATACAATCATTCTTATACACCCAGCAGGGAGGTAAGTATTGGAGACATGAGGGTGTAAAGGTAGGGCACTGATAGTTCATAGGCCTTAAGGAAATTGTCATCTAAAGGGACAGGTACTCCGAGAAACTTTCCATTTCAAAAGAGTATGGAAAGTATTATGTCAGAAAAGTTCTGGACACTCTAACAGAGAGAAGGACATCAAGCAGGAAGGAAATGGTAGACAGAGACAGAGGGGAAAAAAAGATTTGTCAGGGAGGGCTTTTCAGAGGAGATAACCCAGACTTCAAAATTCTGTGTTTGAGACAGAGATAGACACACTGTCTCTCCTTTTCATGTCAGACATTTATCTTTATTAGGTGGTAAATAACAATTTAGGACAATTGTAAAGAAAACATGTCAATGATACACAGTTTAGTTGGGAATTCCAAATGCAACAAAAACCAATTGAAGGCCAGGAATGGTGGCTCACATAATCGCAGCAATTTGGGAGGCTAAGGTAGGAGTATTGTTTGAGTCCAGGAGTTCAAGACCAGCCTGGGCAACATAGGAAGATCCTATCTCTGTGAAAAATTTAAAAATTATCCAGGTGTCATGGTGCATGCCTGTGATTCCAGCTGCCTGTGGTCCCAGCTACTCGGGAGGCTGAGGTGGAAGAAAGATATCTTGAGCCTGAGAGGCCACCACTGCACTGCCGCCTAGGTGACAGAGTGGGGCCCTGTCACAAAAGAAAGAGTGACACAGAGGGAAGGAAGGAAGGAAGGAAGAAGGAGGGAAGGAAGGAAGGAAGGAAGGAAGGAAGGAAGGAAGGAAGGAAGGAAGGAAGGAAGGAAGGAAGGAAGGAGAAAAAAAGAAAAGAGAAAGAAAAAGAAGAAGAAAGAAAGAACTCCAACTTAAGCAAAAAATAAAAAATAAAGAATTTACTGGATCTCATAACTGAGACATGAGGCTTCAGGCACACTTGGATCCAAGAATTGATAGCATAACATTGTTATTTCTTCACTCTATGGATCTGCTTATTTTTGTGTGTTAGCCTCATTCTCTCCTATTGCAGATAGAACATATTTCATGTAGCTGAGGTGAGATGAATGTCAGTGGTCCTGGATTCATGAATTCCCAGCTTAGCAACCCCAAGATAAAAAGGTTTGATCTTTCATCCTTTCCATAGAAATCTTACAGGCAGATCTGTGTGGCCATGTCTGCCCATCCCAGGCCTTGCTTGGATCACGTGTTCATCTCTGATTATCAGTGGGTTGAGAGGATAAGATATGATAGCTCACCTAGCCCGTGTCACTTTCTCATGTGTAGTAGAGGAAGTACTGTGCAGATATCACCAGGACCACAGGACATGATATAGAGTGGGAAGAGTTCCTTAATGGGAAAGGAATTCCATTTCCAGAATTATGCAAATACGAGAGCTACCTATAGCAGACACTGCGGATGGCCTCCTAATATCTACCCCTTCTTTCCTCTACGGAACCATCCGCAACATTTTAGCTATGTGTGTGTCCACTCAGATTAAAAGCATATTTCTCAGACTCACTTGCAAAGAGGTGTGGTAATTTGACTAAATCTGGCAAAGGAATGTAGGCAGGATTGTTGAGTAACAGGATTGTTGAGTGGCAGCTTCTGAAAATCTTTCTTTAAAAATAACGATTGTGCACCCTTTACCTGACTTTTCTTCTTAGTCCTTTCCTTTGAGAATAAGGATATGATGTCTGGCTCTCAATCTGACATATTGAACTATGAAGAAAGGGTCATACCACAGAGTCCTGAGAACTTTGGAAACCAGTCACCATACCTTCCCTGAACTGGCTAGTTCTAGACTTCTAGTTGAAAGAAAGATCTGCTTTGTTTAAAGCACTGTGTTTGATACATACACATCACAGTTCACCTCAAGGCAATTCAGTCCTTTCTCCTTTTTAACATTCTTTTCTTAAACCTTAATCGTAGTCTTAAATCTACATAAGTAGTATGATGCATTTATTTATTTCATCAATAAGTACTTATTAAGACCTACTATGCGTTAGGTTTGGTGGCTCATGCCTGTAATCCCAGCACTTTGGGAGGCTGAGGTGAATGGATCATGAGGTCAGGAGTTCAAGACCAGCCTGGTCAAGATGGCGAAACCTCGTCTTTACTAAAAATACAAAAATTAGCTGGGTGTGGTGGCGGGCACCTATAATCCCAGCTACTCGGGATTGCTTGAGCCCAGGAGGTGGAGGTTGCAGTGAGCTGACATTGTGCCACTGCACTCCAGCCTGAGGGACAGAGCAAGACTCCATCTCAAAAAAAAAAAAAAAAAAAAAAAAGGACTATGTGCCAGTTCTAGGCACGGGGAATGCAACAGGGAACTAAACTGTTCAAGCAGCCTAAGAAGCTAATATTATAGTAGGGGAAGAAGAAGCAAAATAATAGATACATAATTAATAAATGGTGATATATGTGAAAAAAACTGAAGCATGGTTAGGGAGACAGAGTGGATTTGGAGTGTTCAGTGTTTTAGTGTTTAGTTTTGGAGTTTTAGTGTTATTTTATACAGGATGCTACAGGGAAACCTCTCTCTAATAATATAATATTGAGCAGTGACCAAATGAATAGAGGATGTGATGGTTAGTTTTGTCTGTCAACTTGACTGACCATGAGGTGCCAGATATTTGGTTAAACATTTTTTCTGGGTGTACCCATGAGGGTGTTTCTGGATGAGATTAACATTTGAGTGGGTAGAGGGTATAAAGCGGATTCTCCTTACAATGTAGGTGGGCCTCATCCAATCCACTGAAGGCCTGAATAGAGTAAAAGGCTGAGTGAGAAAGAATGCTTTCTCTCTGCCTTTGTTTGAGCTGAGACATCAGTCTCCTGCCTTCGGAAGTGAACTGAAACAGACTGTCAGCTCTCCCAAGTCTCTAGATTGCCAGCTGAAGATCTTGGACTTCTCAGCCCTCCCGAATTACATGAGACAATTTCTGGATGTCTTTTTGGTGTGGAGAAGAACAATTAGAAGGCCAATGAGTTTAAAGCAGTAGTTCTCAAATTTTTTGGTATCAGGCCCTCTTTACATCCCAAAAATTGTTGAAGACCTTGAAGAGCATTGGTTTTCTGGAGTCTATTGGTATTTATCAGAAAAATTTTAAATTGTTGTCCTTTTCTTTTTCTTGCTGTAGTCAATTCTAAAGGCACATTAGAAATTAAAACTGAAAAAATTAAAAAATAGTTACAGATTCACTTAAAATTACTATAAAAGACATACCATGTGTTAATATAAGTACTCTTTTTATTTAAAATAAATTATATTTTCCAAAATAAAAATAATGAGAAGTCTAACATTGTCTTGCATTTTTGCACACCTCTTCAATGTCTGACTTACTAGAGGGTAATTAGAGTCTCATAGCTGCTTCTGTATCCAATATTGTTTTGGTTTTAGTATATTTTAAAAAATCTGGCCTCACACAGATTCATGGTTGAAAAACTGCAAGAATATTTTAATAGCCTTTTCAGATATTTGTGGTTAGTCTTCCCTTTAACACTACCTCAAAACTCAAAGAGCAGTAGTCGTTTGAAGAGCAGATGCACTGTGGAATCTAAAACTATATCAACGAACTTTGTGATATGAGAAAATGAGCCTGAAAGCAACATCTTTGTATTAGAATAAAAGTAATTTTGACCTCCCAGATCCCTGAAAGGTCATCAGAAATTGCACTTTGCAAACCACTGCCCTAGACATAGTAAGTGAGGAAAGAGTGAGTATAAGATGTCGTCAGAGGTACAGTTCCAGCAGGTACATGCAGGGCCTTGCAGGTCGTTATGAGGACTTGGGGATTTATTCTGAATAAAATGGGAAGTCATTGTAGGGTTTGAGCAGAGAAGTGAGTTGATGTAATATGGAGAAGTTTCACTCTCTCTGTCCTTATTCATCTGGTGCAAAGCAGAGAGGCCAGCCAGGAGGCACTTGCAATAATCCAGTTGAGAGATTATGGCAGCTTGGACCACAGAGAACCCAGTGGAGGTGGTCTGGCTTCCCAGATGAACATCGTGAACTGACAGAAATGGAAATGTGTCTTTGCCTGAGGTGGTTTTGACTCTGTGTTAAGGTTGATTCAATAATTTAGCAAAAGCCTCCATTTTTTTTTTTTTGAGACAGGTCTATTTCCCAGGCTGGAGTGCAGTGGTGAAATTATGGCTCAGTGCCATCTCTGCTTCCTGGTTCAAGCTATTCTCATGCCTCAGCCTCCCAAGTAACTGGGATTACAGGCAACCACCACCATGCTCAGCTCATTTTTTAATTTTTAGTAGATGTTTCACCATGTTGGCCAGGCTGGTCTCAAACTCCTGACCTCAAGTGATCTGCCCACCTCAGCCTCCTAAAGTGTTGGGATTACAGGCCTGAGCCACAGCCATTTCCCTTTGTAATGCTCCTGATTATCTACTCTTTTTTTTTTTGAGATGGAGTCTGGCTCTGTTGCCCTGGCTGGAGTGCAGTGGTGCAATCTCATTTCACTGCAACCTCTGCCTCCCGGGTCAAGGATTGTCCTGCCTCAGCCTGCTGAGTAGCTGTGATTATATACATGTGCCACCACACCCAGCTAATTTTTGTATTTTTAGTTGAGAAGGGATTTCACCATTTTTTGGCCAGGCTGGTCTTGAACTCCTGACCCCAAGTGATCCACCTGCTTTGGCCTCCCAAAGTTTTGGGATTACAGGCACAAGCCACCGTGCCCAGACCTGATTATTTGCAAAGGTTCTTGACATCTCAATAAATCAGAGTATGTCAGAATATAACAGAACCTCTGAGAACATCTTTGTCAATAATTTAAAAATTATTCTCTCATAGGATCTTTCTGAAGGTAGTAATTATTGAATTATAGAGGATTAAAGCAGGGCAGTGCATCAGGGCACTCAGCAATTCCACTTTCATCTGTTTCATTAATGGGATCTTTAAAAGCTTTTGTTTAAGAAAAGTGTTCTGGAGCCAGATGCAGTGACATGCACCTGTAGTCTCAGCAACTTGCAAGGCTGAAGCAGGAGGGGAGGACGGCTTGAGCCCAGGAGTTCAAATCCAGCCTGGGCAACGTAATAAGACACTGTCTCTAAACACAGCACAACACAACACAACCAAAAAATAAAAAATTTTAAAAAAGGAAGAAGGAAAAGGGAAAGGAAAGCAAGAAAAATGTTCTGTGGCTAAAAAGACTTCATGACTCAATCGGCATTCTGCTGTGTCAAGGTGTAGCCTCAGAATCCTTCTCAACACATTATTCCATTTATCTACTAAGCATGGATCAGAATGGGCATTTCAGATGAATAATATTTGCCATTTCTCATGTAAACCAAACTTGGTATCTTATCATGTAGTTAATTTTAGTGTCTCCCACTTTGACTTTGCTTGTTTCTACTTTATACCCAACCCGCTCTTATGACTATAGATCTTTCAGTGATATAGATATTACAAATGGTCAAGATAAAGAAATGTTTATAGAGTGTTCAAGGGTTGAAAACTCAAATGCTTTCAGAGGACAGCAGGCAAAGAGCAGAGTCTAATGTTGGAAAACAGGTGAGCCTTGGATTAATGGGAGGGCAGATGTCCCAGCTAATGATATTCAAGTTCAAATTTTAAACAAAAAAATTTTTTGGCAAACAATTACAGTAACTCAAAGAAACAAACAAAAAAATCCACAATACCTGTGGGCTCTTTTTTGTATCTCTAAAATCTCAAACTGGGCCAGGCACTGTGACTCACACCTGTAATCCCAGCACTTTGGGAGGCCGAGGCAGGCAGATCACAAGGTCAGGAGTTCAAGACCAGCCTGGCCAATATGGTGAAACCCCCATGTCTACTAAAAATACAAAAATTAGCCAGGCATGGTAGTGGGTGCCTGTAGTCCCAGCTACTCAGAGGCTGAGGCAGGAGAATTACTCGAACCTGGGAGGTGGAGGTTGCAGTGAACCGAGATTGCACCACTGCACTCTAGCCTTGGCGCTAGAGTGAGATTCTGTCTCAAAAAAAAAAAAAAAAAAAAAAATTCTCAAACTGGTCCAACATACCCATTTTACTGATGGATCTCATAGAGGTGCTGTGACTTGGGAGGTTGTGCAGTTTGGGGATTTAGAGCTTAGGCTTCAGAGTCCAACTGATCTGGTTTGTATCCTAGGACCATAGTTGGCTTGGAAATCTTGGAAATAACAACTTCTGTAAGCCTCCATTTCCTCATATACAGATCTACAGGAAGCACCTTGCCCAGGGCCTGGTAGAGTAAGTGTTCAATAATGGCAGGTGTTTGTGCTGGTATTGGATAGGGTTACACACAAATTATTTGGTGCCAAGATGGAAGATTTTCCATTATTCTGACATTTTATTAGATATTGAGTAAGTCTACCACTGGACTTCTAATCACTGTGTGTGTGTGTGTGTGTGTGTGTGTGTGTGTGTGTGTTTGTGTGTGTGTGTGTGTATGCCTGCATGGATGCTGCTTTTAAGATAGGAAAAAGAGAAGACAGGACCCACGAGATGATTTGAATTCTGGGATGGTCGTGGCAGGGCACAGGCTCCTCTAGCCTGATGCTTCTCAGGAACATCTGTTTTGCCTTAAGCGTGGTGTCCCTTTGGGGAATGTTTTTAAAGGAAGTTGATCTTTTCCTCAGGTTTCCCCCAACACTCCCATGTGGTTAGGCAAAGGCCAGTGGTGTTCAAAGATTGTGCACAGGCACTTCTGCCTCTTGGGAACACCAATTTACTGAGAATAAGCATGGGCGGCTGGATGGCTGTCAGAAGGGAACAATTTTCCGTCGATTCAGAGCTAGAACAGATTTGAACTAATGCCCTGGAATTAAAGGCCAGCCTGTCTCTGGCCGAAGAGAGAATGCAGTTCTCAAATGCAGTGCTCAGCGTGCTGCCCTGATAGGTTTTATATTGCAGCAGACCCTTCTCTAGAGTGTCAAGTACTTTATGAATATCTGTTGGTTGTTTGGGTACAATGTGGTTTTGATTAAATCCTATGCACAATTCTGGGGAAATGTTATCCCGTGAGTATTCACATAGTGTAGGCTTTTGGTTTTGAAAAGGGCATGCTTTTACTGAATGCCCACTCAATCAATTCAGTGTTGGTACTTAATAATTAATCACTTCTAATTAAATATTTTTTAATGTGCTTAATGGAGGGAGGTGGTGTGGTTGAATACAGTGAGGGCATCAAAATTAGAAGGGCAAATTCCAGCTCTCTGCTTTCTAGGTGTGTGACTTCACCATGTCACTTAAGTTTGTTTTTCTGGATCTATTAAATGGTCATAATCAACATCTCCCAGGTAGGGCTGTTAGGAGATTTAAACTGTATAAAGTGTGCTGAAGACTAGGCTCTGTGTCTGGGACTTAGTAAGTGTTCTGAACACCATATCACCATCCTCTACTCTCTAACACCCTGATGAACAAAAATAATAGGTCACATTTATACAACTTGAAATCAGCAACGCATGCATTAGGATTCCTCAGTTGAGAAGGAGAAACTCACTAGTCTTTCTATAACATCACAAGTACTGAGAAGTGAGTCCAACAGAAAGCCGAGGACCTTTTTTTTTTTTTTGATATACAGTCTCTGTCGCCAGGCTGGAGTGCAGTGGCACGATCTCGCCTCATTACAACCTCTGCCTCCCAGATTCAAGCGATTCTTCTGAAGCTGAGGAACCCTTTTAACTTTCCAGGCTTTCCAGCAATCAATGATAGCCTGTTTTGGAAAAGTGCAAAAAAAAGAGAAAAAAAAGCTGCAAAGCAAGTCAGTAACTGATGACGCCAAACACGTGAGGATTGATCCACAACTCTAGCAGGTAGAAAGTTAGATGCAACAAACTTTAGAGTGGACTTAGATCTGTGGAGGATATTTTATTGAAAATCAAGAAAGGGAAGTTTGAGATTCCTGGCCAGATCTGGAGAAATTCCAAAGAGCCAGGCACGATGGCTCCCTTGGGGTTCCTGGGACCTAGACTGCCTGGGAAGGTCACCAGTCCTAGACTCCACTGAGAGACCTGGTGTAGGCTTTCTTTGTTCATCTATTCTGCTAGATGGGGCTGAGTCTTCAGTGATTTGAAAGCAGATGCACGCTGACTACTGAGCTCAGGCCCAAACTGTACCCTTCCGTCAGTTCCTGAAATGCTCATAATTGCCTCAGTGTGCATCTTTTCTTTATGTGAAAGTGGCTTTAAAAAATAACAAACAAAAAAATAAACCAAGTCTTGCTCTGTTGCTCAGGCTAGAGTGCAGGTGTAATCTTGGTTTACTGCAGCTTCTGCCTCCTGGGTTCCAGCAATTCTCCTGCCTCAGCCTCCTGAGTAGCTGAAACTACCGGCACATGTCACTGCACCTAATTGTTGTAGTTTTTGTAGAGATGGATTTTTGCCATGTTTCCCAGGCTGGTTTCGAACTCCTGGCTAGGCTGGTTTCGATCTGCCCATCTCAGCTTCCCAAAGTGCTGGGATTACAGGCATGAGGCACCACACCAACCTGAAAATATTTTTCTCAACTAGACACTTTCTTCTTATCTCTCACCAAAATAAAAAAGTAAAAAAACAACATTTCTGGGAGACAAAAGTTTTCCAGTTATTACCTCCTATGTCAGATTTCAGGTTTCCAGTGAGACAGCTCCAGGGTGAAGACGAAGACCCGAGGCTGGTGAGTTCTGAAAGAGGAGATGCCTTGTGCCTGACACGCTCTACTGAGAAGTACTTCAGTAGGTACAGTCTGAACATCTACATCACAATCCCCACCTGGACTGCTTACTACAAATTCAAATTTCTGGACATCATCCTTCACTCCCTAATCAATCTCTCAGGGGCACAATCTGGGAATGTGCACATTTAACAAGCTCTTGGGGCTATCTGATTACAGTAGTGTTTGAGAGCCCCTGTCCCCGTTGGAGGGTCCTGGGGGTGAACCACGTGCAGTTTTAAGCAGGCAACTATATGATACTTTTGCTTACATGCGTGCCCCTGAAGACAAAATCCCTCTGTTGTTCTTCACCACTTTGCCAGAGACGTCCTGCTACTACTTGTCTCTGCCAGGTAAGGGGGCCTGCTCTAACTGAGATGGAGAGGCAGAAGTGGAAGGGAGGATGTCCTTTCTCACTTCCTCTGCACCTGCTTCTTATTCTTCCCTAACAAAGGCACGAGTTACTCCCAGGAAGAAACCCATAGACTCTTTGATCCTGACTGCTTTCTGTAGAGCCTTGCTCTGAACATATCTGAATCCTGGTGTTTGGAGTTTCAAGAAGAGAAAAGGCAGTCAGCAGCTTCTAGCGAGGTCATCAGTCCAAGGCAAAAAGATCTCCAGCCAGAGCATTAGCACAATCTGCTGTAACTCAGAGACTCGCTAAATTCCTTTCCAACTTTCAGGAATTGTTTGGGTATTCTGTAAGTTCTGTGGCAACCTTTTCTTTGTTTTGTCTTGGCAGAGCTGAAGGAAAACTACGGTGGGGTAATTTTCCATATTTTTACCATAAATTTTTAACTATCCACCAGGAAAGAAAAAGCAGTAAAGTGACTGTTCTGCTCTTAAGAGAGACTCTTGCAGAGAGGAAGGAAACTCACAAGGCCCTTAATGACATCATTTACTAAGAAAGTCCTTAGAAACTGTCAGCACTGCCAATGGGACTCAACTGAGAAGGTATCTGAAGGAAATTAATTGATTCCTGTTTTTGTGTTAGAGTGGAAAGGGGATTAGAAATAATGAATAACTGCTTTTACCTTGCCACTCATCCTCAGATTTGTAAACAAAAATAAATGCCCTGAAGTATTTTCTGAGAGAACTGGTTCAACTAAGTGAAGAGATATCTCTGGTGGTCTTAATTTCTAATTAGAAGGCAAGGAGAGAGAGAGAGGGAGAGAGAGAGAGAGAAGGGGGGAGAGAGAGAGAGAGAGAGAGAGAGAGAGGAGAGAGAGAGAGAGTGTGTGTGTGTTTTAGAAAAAACAGTTATATTCAATAGGAATGGCACAATCTAAACAAAAAAATAAGAAAAGTGATAATATATATGCTGAGGTTTGAATTGTTTAAGTGCAACTGCATTTGAAGAATTTAATGATGGCTTGTGTCTGTTGTGAGCTTTCTTACAGTTATTAACTTCTACTTTTCATGTTAGTTAAATCAAGATTGCATCGAAGTCCGTGCATTTTATTTCATAACAGTCATGATTTCATATATGGAGTACTGACTTTGTGACAGGCATTGTACTAACACTTCACAAGAGATCAAAAGAAGGGGGTATTCTAATTTTTATTTTACAGAAGAGGAAACTGAGATTTCGAGATCCCAAAGGAGAATAAAAAGTAAGTAGAAGATTTGTGATTTGGAGCCAAACCACCTAATTCCAAAGTCTGTAGAGTTGGGGCAACTTGAACCTTATAGTTTTCTTTGGGATAAAATACTTCCTTATTTTACAGGGACTAAGATCAAGACAGATAAAGTATTTTTTTTGAGACGGAGCCCTGCTCTGTCACCCAGGCTGGAGTGCAGTGGCGTGATCTTAGCTCACTGCAGCCTCTGCCTCCCAGGTTCAACCAATTCTCCTGCCTCAGCCTCCCAATTAGCTGGGATTACAGGCACGTGCCACCACGCCTGGCTAAGTTTGTATTTTTAGTAGAGATGGGGTTTCATCATGTTGGGTAGGCTGGTCTTGAATTCCTGACCTCAGGTGATTCACCCACTTCGGCCTCCCAAAGTGCTGGGATGACATGTGTGAGCCACCACGCCTGGCTGAGATATAGAATATTAAAGGAAGGAAACAAAAAACAAAAAAAGATGTCACTGGAAAAAATGTACTGGGACCGTGAGCATCAGTACCTCTCTATCTCCATACTTGGCACAGTGCCTGCATTGATGATGCACTTAATAAATAACTGATTGAATGAATGTTGGCACCATTTGGAGATATTTATTCATTCATTAAGAAAAGACAACTCCATTGAGCATTTTGTGGGATAGGTAGAGCATGCAAAGGTTAAAGCAAAATTGGTCCTGCCCTCACATTGCCCCATAGTCTCAATCATAAATATCTGAACTGTGAACTAAGAAGGGAAGAATGCCTCAAGGGAAATTTTGTGATTGAAACTCTGACAATTTGGATGGACCAGAAGAAAGAGTTGAAGTAACTTTCTGACTCATAATGCCTGCAGAGAAGAGAGAACAGGCAAATAAAATCCTGATAAGGTAATTTTTTGTCTTGTTTTTCTATTTTTAGGGTAGTTAATTAGCATCGTCAGGCCTTGCATATTGACTCTTAAATTTCCTCCACTATTCTAGCATCTTGTAAGGCTATAAACAAGACACTAAGATCATGTTCTGACTTTTTGGTAAAGGTGTGTCTAATTCTAGAAGCATGTAGAACACATCTAAAAGCAATGCAATAAGAGCATTGTTTCCCATCATTAACTGGAAAAAAAAAACTTGAATGTAAATGCTGGCCTTGAGATCAGGGGGGGAAAAGGAGAGAGGAAGCTGAAGGAAAAATGGGTTGGTGTTTTAATTTCCATTTGTCATTTCACGGAGAGTTAAGCATAGGAAGTCCAGGTGAGTGGTGGTTTCATTTTAAAGTTAATCCACTCATTTTACTACAAACACAAACGGCGTGCTTACCTAGCGTCCAAGGCACTGTGCTAAGCTTTCAGAGACCCAACCCAGAGACTCAACATTTGTGTAAATCTGAGACAGAATATACAAAGTGTATAAATTTGCTCGAATTACCATAACAAAGTATTATAGACTGGACAGCTTATATAAGAGCAGTTTGTTTTCTCACAGTGCTGGAAGCCAGAAGCCTGAGATGAAGATGGCAGCAGAGTCAGTTTCTTCTTAGACCTCTCTCTTTGGCCTTCCATGGCCATTTCCCCTTCTATCTTCACCTGCATTTCCCAGTATGTTGTCTGTGTCCTAATTTCCTCTTCTTAGAAGGATGCCGGGCATCTTGGCTTAGGGCCCATCTGTATGACCTTGTTTTCCCTTAATCACCTTTTTAAAGTCCCTAACTCCAAATCCCATCATATTCTGTGGTCCTAGGGGTTAGGGCTTCAACATATGAATTTTAGGGAGACACAATTCAGCCCATAATACTAACACTTCCAACTTCCAGTCTCGATTCCAGGAGGGGAAGAACTTGGGGCTTTAGATTTTATTCCAGTTTTTCTTTTCTAGCTTTGTATATGTTCTCAAAAATTAAAAACCAATTCAAAACATTCAAAGCATTAACATTTTCCATTCACTCAGGATTTTGTTGTTTGATAAAGATGATGATTTTTCAAGTTTTTGGCACTAAGCTGTGTTAACCAGCCCTGACTGTTTTGTTTACTAAGTCCTTAGTTACAGCTAGGGGTTGGCGAAGACTGCCTTGCCCTGGAAATGTGTACACATTGTACAAGTTCTAAAAGAGAAAAAACATGATACTTTGCCGGCCTTAGGCTAAGATTTATTAGAAAGGAGGACTTAAGGGGTATTAAGAAAGGAGATACATGATGTTGAACAATTCCCTTCCAATAGGCACAGATTAATTGTTTGGACTTGGATAAGAGAAAACATTGTTATTTTGAATCAAGGGGAACAATGTGACATTAATATTGTTGGTTGTGCTTATCAACAGGAACCTACATGCTTGTTAAAATGACTTCTGTTTCCATAGAGGACAATTCCATTTTTGACCTCAACAACAATGTAAGAGATGTCATGGGGCTCTTCTATTGGTTGGAATTAGACTGTGGGAAACAGGAAATAAAGGCAATAGCTTAAACAAGTAGAAATGCGTGTCTACCACACATTCAAGAGGTCTGTAGGCAAGAGCCAGAGGTCCATGGTGCAGGTGTCCTGATTAGCTTTTGTTCTTATTGTAGTGCTGAGTACAGCTACTATTCCAAAATGGCCCCAGGAACCATAGTGATTACATGTAAACTCTAGCCAACAGGGAGGAAAATTTAATGAAGAATTATGTGTCTTCTCCTGTTAAGAATACTTCCCAGAAATTTTATACACCACTTTTGCTTATATCACATTGCCCAAATTTAGTTATAGCCATGGATAGCTGCAAGGGAGTCTGGGGAATGCAGACTTTTTTTCTGAGGAGCCACTGGCCTCCCTCAATATAAAGGTTTCAGTTACTGATGAAGAGGAAAAATCAGGGAGAAAACTGGCAGGGACTGACACAACTTCAAGCTCCTAAAAACAAATTTCGCTACTGATATTTCAGTATGTATTTTTGTTTTTTAAATACAGTGTTGGGTGTGGTCCCTTGGTCTCTAATCTTAATGATTACAATTGCAGAACTTGTAATAAACATACCTGATAGTATACTGGCACTGACATTACTCTACGTGTGAGTGTGGACACATATGGAGTGATTAAGGCACATAACACATAGGGGTATTGGAAGAGTTAGACCACAGTCCCTGGCACATGTGCAGTATGTAGTAAATGATGGTGTTTATTGTTATTGTTGTTCTTTTTAATTTCTCTATTGAGAAAATGTATACCCCAAAACATGTCTAATAAAACATATTCCATTGGTCTATATTTGTTTTGGTACCAGTACCATGCTATTTTGATTACTGTAGCCTTATAGTATAGTTTGAAGTCAGGTAGCATGATGCCTCCAGCTTGGTTCTTTTTGCTTAGGATTGTCTTGGCCATGTGGTCTCTTTTTTGGTTCCATATGAAGTTTAAGGTGGTTTTTTCCAGTTCTGTGTAGGTCAATGATAGCTTGATGTGGGTAGCACTGAATCTATAAATTACTTTGGGTAGTATGACTGTTTTCATGATATTGAGTCTTCCTAACCATGAGCATGGAATGCTTTTCCATCTGTTTGTGTCCTCTCTTACTTCCCTGAACAGTGGTTTGTAGTTCTCCTTGAAGAGGTCCTTCATGTCCTTTGTTAGTTGTATTCCTAGGCATTTTATTCTCTCTGTAGCAATTGTGAATGGAAGTTCACTCTTGATTTGGCTCTCTGTTTGTCTGTTATTGGTGTATAGGAATATTTGTGATTTTTGCACATTGATTTTTTATCCTGAGCCTTTCCTGCAGTTGCTTATCAGCTTTAAAAGATTTTGGGCTGAGACGATGGAGTCTTCTAAATATATAATCGTGTCGTTTGCAAATAGAAACAATTTGACTTCCTCTTTTCCTAATTGAATACCCTTTATTTCCTTTTCTTGCCTGATTGCTCTGATGAGAGCTTCTAATACTATATTGAATAGGAGTGGTGAGAGAGGATACCCTTGTCTAATGCCAGTTTTCAAAGGGAATGCTTCTATTTTTTGCTCATTCAGTATGATATTGGCTGTGCGTTTGTTATAGATAGCTTTTATTATTTTGAGATACATTCCATCAATATCTAGTTTATTGAGAGTTTTTAGTATAAAGGGCTGTTGAATTTTGTTGAAGGCCTTCTCTGCATCTATTGAGATAATCATGTGGTTTTTGTCTTTGGTTCTGTTTATGTGATGGATTATGTTTATAGATTTGCATATGTTGAACCAGCCTGCAACCATCTGATCATTGACAGACCTGACAATAACAAACAATGGGGAAATGATTCCCTGTTTAATAAATGGTATTGGGAAAACTGGCTAGCCATATGCAGAAAGCTGAAACTCGTCCCATTCCTTACATCTTATACAAAATTTAACTCCAGATGGATTAAAGATTTAAACATAAGACCTAACACCTAAAAACTCTAGAAGAAGACATAGGCAATACCATTCAGGATATAGGCATAGGCAAGGACTTCATGACTAAAACACCAAAAGTAATGGCAACAAAAGCCAAAATAGACAAATAGGACCCAATTAAACTCCAGAGCTTCTGTACAACAAAAGAAACAATCATTAAAATGAACTAGCAACCAACAGAATGGGAAAAAATTTTTACAAGCTACCCATCTGACAAAGGGCTAATACCAGAATTGACAAAGAACTAAAACAAATTTACAAGAAAAAACAACCCCCCAAAAAGTGGGTGAAAGATATGAATAGGCATTTTCAAAAGAAGACATTTATGTGGCCAAAAAACATGAAAAAAAGCTTATTATTACTGGTCATTGGAGAAATGCAAATTAAAACCACATTGAGATATCATCTACACCAGTTAGAATGGTGATCATTAAAAAAATCTGGAGACAACAGATGCTGGAGAAGATGTGGAGAAATAGGAACGTTTTTACACTGTTGGTGGGAGTGTAAATTAGTGCAACCATTGTGGAAGACAGTGTGGTGATTCCTCAAGATTCTGGAACTATAAATACCATTTGACCCAGCAATCCCATTACTGGGTCAACCCAAAGGATTATAAATCATTCTATTATAAAGACACATGGACACATATGTTCACTGTGGCACTGTTTACAATAGCAAAGACTTTGAACCAACCCAAATACTCATCAAGGATAGACTGGATAAAGAAAATGTGGCACATATACACCATGGAATACTATGCAGCCATAAAAAGGGATGAGTTCATGTCCTTTGCAGGGACATGGATGAGGCTGGAAACCATCATTCTCAGAAAACTAACACAAGAACAGAAAACCAAACACCGCATGTTCTCACTCATAAGTGGGCGTTGAACAATGAGAACAGATGGACACTGCGAGGGAAACATCACACACTGGGGTCTGCTGAGGGGTGGGTGCTAGGGGAGCGATAGCAGGGGGTGGGGAGGTTGGGGAGGGATAACATTAGGAGAAATATCTAATGTAGGTGAAGAGGGGATGGATGCAGCAAACCACCATGGCATGTGTTTACCTATGTAACAATCTTGAGGTACATGATCTGCACATGTACCTCAGAACTTAAAGTATAATAAAAAATAATAATTATGATCTATTAAACAAATAAAAAAAGATATTCCATCTGTATGAGTTCATTCTCATGCTGCTACAAATAACTGCCCAAGACTGGGTAATTGACTCACAGCTCCACAGGGCTGGGAAGGCCACAGGAATCTTACAGTCATGGCAGAAGGGAAAGCAAACACATTCTTCACATGGTAGTAGGAGAGAGAAGTGCTAAGCAAAAGGGGGAAGAAAAGCCCCTTATAAAGCCATCAGCTCTCATGAGAACTCACTATCAAGAGAACAGCATCGTGGGTGTATCATCGCCCATGATTCAATTACCTCCCTCCAAGTCTCTCCCCATGACGTGGGGATTATGGGAACGCAAATCTCATGTGCTCACATTTCAAAACACAATCATGCCTTCTCAACAGTCCCCCAAAGTCTTAACTCATTCTAACATTAACCCAAAAGTCCAAGTCCAAAGTTTCATCTGAGACAAGGAAAGTCCTTTCTGCCTTTCAGTTTGTAAAATCAAGAGCAAGTTAGTTACTTCCTAGACAGAATGTGGGTACAGGCATTGAGTAAACACACCCATTCTACATGGGAGAAATTGGCTGAAACAAAGGGGCTATATGCCCAGTGCAAGTCTGAAATCCTATTGGGCAGTTATTAAACCTTAAAGTTCCAAAGTGGTCTCCTTTGACTCCATGTCTTGCATCCAGGTCACAGTGATACAAGAAACGGGCTCCTACAACCTTTGGCAGCTCCACCCATGTGACTTTGCAGGGTCTAGCCCCACTCCTGGCTGCTTTCATGAGCTGCTGTTGAGTGTCTGTAGCTTTTCCAGGTGCACAGTGCAAGCTGTCAGTGGATCTACCATTCTGGAGTCTGAACGACAGTGGCTGTCTTCTCACTGCTCCACTAGGCAGTGTCCCCAAGAGAGGTTCTTCCTGAGGGCTTATCCCTGCAGCAGATTTCTCCTTGGACATGCAGGTGTTTCCATACACCTTCTGAAATTTAGGTGGAGGTTTCCAAACCTCAATTCTTCTAGCAGCCACAGGCCCAACACCATCTGGAAACTGCCAAGGCTTGGGGGCTTGCACCCTCTGAAGCAACGTCCTGAGCTGTACGTTGGCCCCTTTTAGCCACAGCTGGAGCTGAAATAGCTGAGATGCAGGGCGCCAAGTCTCAAGGCTGCACACAGCAGGGGGTCCCTGGACCATTTTTTTCTCCTAGGCCCTCCCACAACCTGTGTGTCTCTGACATGCTCTGGAGACATTTTCCCCATTGTCTTGGTGACTAGCATTTGGCTCCTCATTACTTATGCAAATTTCTGTAGCTGGCTTGAATTTCTCCCTAGAAAATGGGTTTTTCTTTTCTAGTGCATCCTCTGGCTGCAAATTTTCCAGATTTTTGTTCTGTCACCCCTTGAATGCTTTGTTGCTTAGAAATTTATTCCACTAGATACCCTAAATCATCTCTCTCAAGTTCAGAGTTCCATAAATCTCTAGCACAGAGGCAAAAAAGCTGCCAGTCTCTTTGCTAAAGCATAATAAATCACCTTTTTTCCAGTTCCCAACAAGTTCTTCATCTCCATCTGAGATCCCCTCAGCCTGTACTTCAGTGTCCATATCACTATCAGCATTTTGGTCAAAACCATTCAACAAGTCTCTAGAAAGTTCCAAACTTTTCCACTTATTCCTGTCTTCCTCTGAGCTTTCCAGGCTGTTCTTACCTCTGCCTGTTACCCAGTTCCAAAGTTGCTTCCACATTTTCAGACATCCTTTTAGCAGCACTCCACTAATGGTACCAATTTACTGCATTAGTTCATTCTCATGCTGCTATAAATAACTGCCTGAGACTGGGTAATTTATAAAGGAAAAATGTTTAATTGACTCGCAGCTGCACATGTCTGGGGAGGCCTCAGGAAATGTACAACATGGCAAAGGGGAAGCAAACACGTCCTTCTTCACATGGTAGCAGGAGACAGAAGTGTCAAGCAAAGAGGGAAAAGTCCCTTGTAAAACCATTAGAACTTGTGAGAACTCACTGACAAGAGAACAGCAGCATGGGGGTAACTGTCCCCATGATTCAATTACCTCCCACCAAGTTTCTCCCAGGACATATGGGGATTATGGGAACTACAATTCAAGATGAGATTTGGGTGGGGACACAGCCAAACCATATCACCATGCAGTCAGCTGGAGAGGAATGCCTGCCTTGCAAGCTGCAGTCACTACAGTGCCAACACAAAGAGATATTCTTTGCTTCTAATTAAGTTGGTTGGTTTGGGGACCGATGGCTGTGAATATTCTGTATATGTAAATCCTGGCCCTGTGTCCCCATGAAATATATCCGTTTCCTCTTAGAATTCTCTGTAGATAGGGGCTAGGTACCCTGGATGGAAACAGCTTAGAGAAATTCCAGAAACTTTAAATATCTTCCCATTGTATGCCCATAAAACATATATTTTCCCCCTATTTAAAAAATCTAGAAAGTTGCTCATATGCCTTTCCACCAATATCACTGGTTGATTGGTTTTGAATCAGTTCAGCCATGAAATTGAGCATCAGTTCTGTACTCCAGCCTTGTTGTGTTCTTAGGCTCTTTTTTAAAGAGCCAAATGAGTTATGGATCCACCTGCAGTGACCTCAGCCTAGAAAAAACAGCTTGGTAGAATGAACATCCATTGACAATCTGTTACGTGGTAGGCATTTTACTGAAAAGCAAAAAGCACTGATGTCTTGTGGAGAGACAGAAGCTAAAAAAATTATCCAAGAGATTAGGAGATACCCTCGAAAGAGTAATTATTGTATCCCAGGTCAAGGAATTTTGTATATTCATCAACATCGGGTAGTTGGAAATGAAAAAACACAACTTGGTATGGAAAAATTTTTGTTAAAGAAAGTACAGGGAAAGCATAAAGAGATTTGCATTGTTGCCCTTTTTTGGGTAACCAATTTTGTGACCTCTATTAGTTTTGTTTCCATTCACTGGTACTTACCATTGCCAAGAATGCTACCAGCAGAGTCTGGCTGATTTGCAGGACAGAGGCTGATAAACTAAATGTTATACCAAAGCAGTCCTAGGTAGAGTAATTATGTTTCGCATGGCAGCTAGAATTTGTAAAAGGAATCCAGCCACAGGTTTCTAATTGGAGTCCCTAGGAAACCTTTATCTGAAAACATGACTTTTTTTAGGTTAAGGCATTTGTTAATTTAATATAATCTGACTTAAAAGTGAACATAATGGAAATAGGATGGTGCTTTGAATCAGCGTAGGACTGTATGTAAATCTAGTTTTCTCTAGTAGCTTCAGCGTGATTGTGCAAGGATTACTGAATGTCTCTTATCTTTTGTTTCCTCTTTTGGGAGATTTTCTGAAAATGGCAGATGCAAAACACTAGCGTATTGCCTGGTATGTATTAGATTCTTACTTAATATTAGTTTCTCCTTTCTTCCTCCCCAAATTGCTGTTGTCAATTGCCAAACTCTTAGGTACTTGTTTTATGACACTTTTCAACATTTGACCCCGTTGACTACAAATCCTTCCTTCCTTCCTTCCTTCCTTCCTTCCTTCCTTCCTTCCTTCCTTCCTTCCTTCCTTCCTTCCTTCCTTCCTTTCTTCTTTCTCTCTCTCTCTCTCTCTCTCTCTCTCTCTCTCTTTCTTTCTTTCTTTTTTGAGGCAGAGTCTTGCTCTGTCACCCAAGCTGGAGTGCAACGGTGTGATCTTGGCTCACTGCAGCCTCTGCCTTCTGGTTTCAAGCGACTCTCCTGCTTTAGCCTCCCGAATAGCTGAGATTTCAGGCACCCACCACCATGCTCAGCTAATTTTTATATTTTTAGTAGAGACGAGGTTTCATCATGTTGGCCAAGCTGGTCTTGAACTCTTGACCTCAGGTGATCCACCCACCTTGGTCTCCCAAAGTGCTGAGATTACAGGTGTGAGCCACTGTGCCTGGCCTACAAATCCTTTCTTGGTACTCTTTCTTCTATTGTTTTTCACAATGTGACTGTCTTACGTTTTCTTCCCCCTTTTATAGTTCCTTCCCTAGTGAACTGTTTTCCCCACAGGTGCTTTAAAGACTGGTTTTCTTCAGCTTACATCTTAACCCCACTCTCACTTTATACTGTCTCTCTTGTCAAATTCATCATGGTTCCAGCCACCACAACTTTCAATCTACTGGTGACTTTCAAACCCACACCTGCTGCCCTGACTCCTTCTTGAATCCCAGTTCCATGTTTGCAGCAGCCTGACTGATACCTTCCTCTGAAGGTCCCAGGCACTTCACATATTAAAAAGTAAACTCATTCCCTCTGCTGTATTTCCTGTCTCAGTTAATGCATGGCATTTGCCAAGTTACTTCTTGCAAACCCTAAACTTCCCTTCCAGTCAGTCACAAAGTCTTGTCAATTTGGTCTGCAAATTTTTTTCCAGACTTTCCTTCGTGTCATTACTGCTACGCTCACCCCCACCCAGTTCAGTTTTGCTTCACTTCTGGTCTTATTTTTGATGGCTACATTAGCCTCCTAATTGATTTCCCTGCCTCCTTTCTCTTTCCCCTTCTAGTCTCTCCGTCAATTAGTTTTACATCAGTATGTTCTCTCCTGCTTAACTGTTTTACAGGGATAAATGCTGGTTAGAAACAAAGAATTAAAGCCATTTCCACCCCAACTCTATCTTCTAAAACTGACTGAACAAAAGGAAAGAACATTTCATCTTCAAAGAACTTAGAAAATACCTACAATCCCCAAACTCTGAAGACGAATTGCTAAACACAGTAAAATTTGAATCTAATGGGAGGAAGACATTTATCGTTGTTGAAGTCAAATAAAATATAGACGCATCTTTGCAATTTAAACATTTTATTTGGGAAGAAAGAATTTCAAGGCTGGGTACGGTGGCTCACACCTATAATCCTAGCACTTTGAGAGGTTGAGCCAGGTGGATCACCTGATGTTAGGAGTTCAAGACCAGTCTGGCTAACATAGTGAAACCCTGTCTCTATTAAAATAACAAAAATTAGCCAGGAGTGATGGTGCATGCCTGTAATCTCAGCTACTCGGGAGGCTGAAGCAGGAGAATTGTTTGAACCCAGGAGGCAGAGGTTGAAGTGAGACAAGATTGCACCACTGCACTCCAGCCTGGGCAACAGAGTGAGACTCTGTCTCAAAAAAAATAATTTTAGTTCCAGACAAACATGCAGACCAGGTGGTATTCGATATGTTGAAAGAATAAGGAGAAGGTCAGAAGTTTTATTTTTTTAAAAGGAGAAACGTTGTGTGTTTCTCTTTGACAAATTCATTGGCACTAGTAAGCTTTTGGTAAGCTTGCAAGTTTTGATTGGTAGGTGATGGCAATGGGTAAGATATTGTTAGAGTCACAGCAGGTTGTTTCATCAGCTGTTAGATAAAAGCACTTTCAGATTACAGCAGGCAGTTTCAGCAGCCAAGCTCACAGCGAATTACATTCTTGGAGCAATGATATGTGCCTGAGTGCTTTTTCCTCCTAATCCTTCAACTCTGATTTAGTTGGGTGTGACAAGAATGACCCAGTTTGTATAATCAACTTTCACATTGTAAATCCACATTTCCACAGAGGTCTCCAGAAGGAGGCAGCACATCCCTGAAAAGCCAATTGTGTCTAAAACAGCAACGTGTGGTGTGGTTTTTTCCTAGACTAGGAGAGTATCCTTGTCCCTGTTCCATGCTGCAGAGCATCATAGGAAGCAGAGTCAAAAGAGAATCCTGTTAGCATGCCATCCTTACAGGAATTCTGAGTGAGAGGGAATATCATAAACCTCTTAAAGGGTATATGGTATCATATCGGAGTCAAATAATCAACACAGGCAGATACATAAACACCCAACCACTTGTGATAGAGGAGGCTTTACTGTGTGCCAGGTAGAGCTCCTTGTTCTTCCATCAAATAGTTCTCCATAAAACAAAACAAATTGCAGATAGATCAAAGAAAACTCAAACTGACCATGTAACAAAAAAGTGAAAAACTGAGAAAGAATTCAAAAAAAGAAAACAGAACAGAACTAAGAACAAACATAGGGATTATGACAGTTTTAGTGAGGGTAAAATCATCTATTAAAAGAAAGACATAAAGAATGAATAATAAAATAAAATCCAGATCTCATACCCTATAGCAAAACAAGCTCTTAATTTATCAAAAACATTAACATGAACTAGGAAGTCATAAAAGTGTGAAAGAAAACATGGGTAGATTTAAAAATAACATCGGTGTGGAAGAGATCTTTCTAAGCATTGGATAGAGCCCAGAGCCACAAATGAAATCATGGTCAAATTTCTTATTTCCTTAATATATAAAGAGCTCTCATAAATCAGGGAGGAAAATATCACAGACTAATAGAAAAATTGGCAAGGAAAAATTAAAAGCTGTTCTTAGACAAAGGAGTGCAAATGGTTTATAAACATATGAGCCATTTGTTATCTTCACTCAGTTAAAGAAATGTAAGTCAAAACAAGGAAATAAACGATGTTCACTTATCAGATTGACTGAGACTTAAATTGTGATAACAGAGTGATGTAAAGAGTATACAAAAGTAGATACGGTCATATTCTAGTGCTGGGAATATAAATAGGTATTTTTTTTAACGAGCAAGCTGAAAATAACTCTCAGATTTAAAAAACACATACCTTTTGATCCAGCAATTCTGCTTGTAGGAGTTTTTTCTACAGGGATACTCCCACATAGTTGCAAAGGGTAGATAGTGCAAGGATGGGTTGAAGCCTTGTTTGTAATAAACAATTGGGAACAGCCTAAAACTCTGCCAACTGGGGACTACTAAAAAGATGATGTAACAGTCAAATGTGTGGAATACCATATAGCTATTTGAAATAATGAGGTGAAATTATACATACTGAAATGGAAAGATCTCTATGCTATTGTCAAGTAGAAAAGTAGCAAGTGTGATAGTGTATAAATATTTATTCACGAAAAAGACATAACAGTATTTCATTATACATGTTCTTGAAGGACAAGGAATGAAGACCTGACACTGCTTACCTCTGAGCATTAGACCCCATAGTCTGGGATAAAGAGAGGGACTGATTTTTAAAATTCTATCTTTTTGTACTGCTGGAATTTTTTTTCTATTATGTGCATGGTTTTTATAATGAGGATAGAAAATACTAAAGAGAAAATCTAATAAAATACAAAAGAGAGAATTTCACAGCTCTTTAATGAGATTTGCCTTGAGCCTGCATTATTTATCGAGCTCAGTCTAGATGCTCTGCATGATAAGAGCTTGGTGAACTCGCCAGTTAACCTTGCCAGCCCCATCTCTCGGCATTTCTTCATTCTCTTCTTATCGTACTTACCCAGTCATTGTTTCTTGAGCACACCATGACTTCCATGTATCTATTCATCCACCTATTTTGTATAAAATTTCTCTTATTTTCCCCCAGAAAATGTTACTCATCCATTAAATTCAAGTTCAAATGATACCTCATCTATGAGGTCTGAGCTGATTGTTTCAGACTATTCCATTGTCCTTGCTCTTGTAGGGGAGACCAGATTTGTTGTCATCTTATGCACAGTGAAATTAAGCCCTCTACAGAGCACCTTGATCAGGTCATCAGTTGCTGTGTAAATTGGCTCCAGTTCCTTGGGACTTCTAGGCATGAGACTTGTGTTCAGTGAAAGTTTGGCTTTAAATTTTCTTTGGCAGTTAATCAGACAGAAGGAAGAAGAGTCAAGCACATTTGTTAACATCACATAAGTTTACGTGTCTTTTTAATTTTATTTTTTTTATTGCACTTTAGGTTTTGGGGTGCATGTGAAGAACATGCAAGACTGTTGCATAGGTACACACATGGCGGCGTGATTTGCTGCCTTCCTCCCCTTCACCTATACTGGCCTTTCTCCCCATGCTATCGCTCCCCAACTCCCCACCCCCTGCTGTCCCTCCCCTATTCTCCCCGACAGACCCCAGTGTGTAGTGCTCCCCTCCCTGTGTCCATGTGTTCTCATTGTTCAACACCCACCTATGAGTGAGAACATGCGGTATTTCATTTTTTGTTCTTGTGTCAGTTTGCTGAGAATGATGTTCTCCAGGTTCATCCATGTCCCTACAAAGGACACAAACTCATCGTTTTTAATGGCTGCATAATATTCCATGGTGTATATGTGCCACATTTTCCCTGTCCAGTCTATTATCGATGGGCATTTGGGTTGGTTCCAGGTCTTTGCTATTGTAAACAGTGCTGCAATGAACATTTATGTGCATGTGTCCTTACAGTAGAACGATTTATAATCCTCTGGATACCAGTAATGGGATTGCTGGGTCAAATGGGATTTCTATTTCTAGGTCCTTGAGGAATCGCCACACTGTCTTCCACAATGGTTGAACTAATTTACACTCCCACCAGCAGTGTAGAAGTGTTCCTATTTCTCCACATCCTCTCCAGCATCTGTTGTCTCCAGATTTTTTAATGATTGCCATTCTAACTGGCGTGAGATGGTATCTCAATGTGGTTTTGATTTGCATCTCTCTAATGACCAGTGATGATGAGCACTTTTTCATGTTTGTTGGCCTCATGTATGTCTTCTTTTGTAAATTGTCTGTTCATATCCTTTGCTCACTTTTGAATGGGCTTGTTCATTTTTTTCTTGTAAATCTGTTTTAGTTCTTTGTAAATTCTGGATATCAGCCCTTTGTCAGATGGGTAAACTGCAAAAATTTTTTCCCATTCTGTTGGTTGCTGATCCACTCTAGTGACTGTTTCTTTTGCCATGCAGAAGCTGTGGAGTTTCATTAGGTCCCATTTGTCTATTTTGGCTTTTGTTGCCAATGCTTTTGGTGTTTTGGGCATGAAGTCCTTGCCTACTCCTATGTCCTGGATAGTTTTGCCTAGATATCCTTCTAGGGTTTTTATGGTGCCAGGTCTTATGTTTAAGTCTTTAATCCATCTGGAGTTAATTTTAGTGTAAGGTGTCAGGAAGGAGTCCAGTTTCTGCTTTCTGCACATAGCTAGCCAGTTTTCCCAACACCATTTATTAAACAGGAAATCCTTTCCCCATTGCTTGTTTTTGTCAGGTTTGTCAAAGATCAGACAGTTGTAGATATGTTGTGTTGCCTCCGAACACCTCTGTTCTGTTCCATTGGTCTATATATCTGTTTTGGTGCCAGTACCATGCTGTTTTGATTACTATAGCCTTGTAGTATAGTTTGAAGTTCGGTGATGTGATGCCCCCTGCTGTGTTCTTTTTGCTTAGAAATGACTTGGCTATGCAGGCTCTCTTTTGGTTCCATATAAAGTTTAAGGTAGTTTTTTCCAGTTCTGTGAAGAAGGTCATTGGTAGCTTGATGGGGATATCAATGAATCTATAAATTACTTTGGACAGTTTGGCCATTTTCATGATATTGATTCTTCCTAACCATGAGCATGGAATGTTTCTCCCTCTGTGTCCTCTCTTATTTCATTGAGCAGTGGTTTGTAGTTCTCCTTGAAGAGGTCCTTTACATTCCTTGTTAGTTGTATTCCTAGGTATTTTATTCTCTTTGTAGCAATTGTGAATGGTAGTTCATTCTTGATTTGGCTCTCTTTAAGTTTGTGATTTTTGCCCATTGATTTTGTATTCTGAGACTTTGCTGAAGTTGCTTATCAGTTTCAGGAGTTTTTGAGCTGAGACGATGGGATCTTCTAGATATGCAATCATGTCGTCTGCAAATAGAGACAGTTTGGCTTCCTTTTTTCCTATTTGAATATGCTTTATTTCTTTTTCTTGCCTGATTGCTCTGGCTAGAACTTCCAATACTATATTGAATAGGAGCGGTGAGAGAGGGCATCCTTGTCTAGTGCCAGATTTCAAAAGGAATGCTTCCAGTTTTTGCCCATTCAGTATGATATTGGCTGTTGGTTTGTCGTAAATAGCTTTTATTATTTTGAGATACATTCAATCAGTACCTAGTTTATTGAGGGTTTTTAGCATAAAGGGCTGTTGAATTTTGTCAAAGGCCTTCTCTGAATCAATTAAGATAATCATGTGGTTTTTGTCTGTGGTTCTGTTTATGTGGTGAATTATGTTTATAGACTTGTGTATGTTGAACCAGCCTTGCATCCCCAGGATGAATCCCACTTGATCATGGTGGATAAGCTTTTTGATGTGCTGTTGCAATTGGCTTGCCAGTATTTTATTGAAGATTTTTGCATCTATGTTCATCATTGATATGGGCCTGAAGTTTTCTTTTCTTGTTGAGTCTTTGCCAGGTTTTGGTATCAGGATGATGTTGGTCTCATAAAATGATTTCGGAAGGATTCACTCTTTTTGGATCATTTGGAATAGTTTCAGAAGGAATGGTACCAGTTCCTCTTTGTGTGTCTTGTAGAATTTGGCTGTGAACCCATCTGGGCCTGAGCTTTTTTTGTGTGGTAAGCTCTTAATTGCTGCCTCAACTTCAGATCTTGTTATTGGTCTGTTCAGGGTTTTTGCTTCTTCCTGGTTTAGGCTTGGGAGGAGGCAAGTGTCCAGGAATTTATCCATTTCTTCCAGGTTTACTAGTTTATGTGCATGGAGTTGTTTGTAATAATCTCTGATGATGGTTTGAATTTCTGTGGAATCTGTGGTGATTTCCCCTTTATAGTTTTTTATTGCATCTATTTGGTTATTCTCTCTCTCTTTTTATTATTATTTTATAAATTACTTTATTATTTTTAATTCTCTCCTTTCTTATAGTTTTTTATTGCATCTATTTGGTTATTCTCTCTTTTCTTTTAATCTGGCTAGTGGTCTATCTTGTTGATCTTTTAGAAAAACCAGCTCCTATATTTATTGATTTTTTGAAGAGTTTTTGTGTCTCTATCTCCTTCAGTTCTGCTCCAATCTTAGTTATTTCTTGTCTTCTGCTAGGTTTTGAGTTTTTTTGATCTTGCTCCTATCTCTCTCTCTCTTTTTTTTTTTTTTTTTTTTTTTTGCCAATCAGTTTGAGCTTATGAGGTTAGCCTTGAACTGATGACTTCGCCTTCACGAGCTCCATGACCTCCGGTGGGAGCCACTTTGGACCCCTCCTATATCTCTTTTAATTTTGATGATAGGGTGTCAATTTTGGATCTCTCCACTTTTCTCATGTGGGCACTTATTGCTATATATTTTCCTCTAGAGACTGCTTTAAATGTGTCCCAGAGATTCTGGTATGTTGTATCTTCATTCTCATTGGTTTCGAAGAACATCTTTATTTCTGCCTTTATTTATTCATTGTTTATCCAGTCAACATTCAAGAGCCAGATGTTCAGTTTCCATGAAGCTGTGTGGTTCTGAGTTAGTTTCTGAATTCTGAGTTCTAGTTTGATTGCACTATGGTCTGAGAGACTGTTTGTTATGATTTCAGTTGTTTTGCATTTGCTGAGGAGTGATTTAATTCCAATTATGTGGTCAATTTTAGAGTAGGTTTGATGTGGTGCTGAGAAGAATGTATATTCTGTGGATTTGGGGTGGAGAGTTCTGTAAATGTCTATCAGGTTTTCTTGTTCCAGGTCTGAGTTCAAGTCCTGGATATCCTTGTTAATTTTCTGTCTGGTTGATCTGTCTAGTATTGACGGTGGAGTGTTAAAGTCTCCCACTATTATTGTGTGGGAGTCTAAGTCTTTTTGTAAGTCATTAAGAACTTGCCTTATATATCTGGGTGCACCTATATTGGGTCCATATATGTTTAGGATCGTTAGCTCTTCTTGTTGTATCGATCGTTTGACCGTTATGTAATGTCCTTCTTTGTCTCTTTTGATCTTTGTTGCTTTAAAGTCTATTTTACCAGAGATGAGAATTGCAACTCCTGCTTTTTTTTTTTGCTCTCCATTTGCTTGGTAAATCTTCCTCCATCCCTTTATTTTGAGCTTTTGTGTATCCTTGCATGTGAGATGGGTTTCCTGGATACAGCACACTGATGGCTTTTGGCTTTTTATCCAATTTGCCAGTCTGTGTCTTTTGATTGGGGCATTTAGTCCATTTACATTTAGGGTTAATATTGTTATGTGTGAATTTGATAATGCCATTTTGATTCTAGCTGGCTGTTTTGCCCATTAGTTGATGCAGATTCTTCATTTTGTTTATGCTCTTTACCATTTCGTATGTTTTTGGAATGGCTGGTACTGGTTATTCCTTTCTATGTGTAGTGCCTCTTTCAGGAGCTCTTATAAAGCAGGCCTGGTGGTGACAAAATCTCTGAGTACTTGCTTGTTCACAAAGGATTGTATTTTTCCTTCACTTATGAAGCTTAGTTTGGCTGGATATGAAATTCTGGGTTGAAAGTTCTTTTCTTTAACGATGTTGAATATTGGCCCCCACTGTCTTCTGGCTTGTAGGGTTTCTGCTGAGAGATCTGCTGTGAGTCTGATGGGCTTCCCTTTGTGGGTGACCTGACCTTTCTTTCTGGCTGCCCTTAGCATTTTGTCCTTCATTTCAACCCTGGTGAATCTGACGATTATGTGCCTTGGGGTTGCTCTTCTTGAGGAATATCTTTGTGGTGTTCTCTGTATTTCCTGGACTTGAATATTGGCCTGCCTTGCTAGGTTGAGGAAGTTTTCCTGGATAATATCATGAAGAGTATTTTCCAGCTTGGATTCATTCTCTTTGTCAGATTCAGGTACACCTATCGAACGTAGATTAGGTCTTTTCACATAGTCCCATATTTCTTGGAGACTTTGTTCATTCCTTTTTACACTTTTTTCTCTAATCTTGCCTTCTCGTTTTATTTCATTGAGTTGATCCTCAACGTCTGATATCCTTTCTTCTGCTTGGTCAATTTGGCTGTTGAAACTTGTGCATGCTTTGCAACATTCTCGTGTTGTGTTTTTCAGCTCCATCAATTCACTCATATTCCTCTTTAAGTTGTCCATTCTCATTAGCATTTCATCAAACCTTTTTTCAAAGTTCTTAGTGTCTTTGTACTGGGTAAGAACATGTTCTTTTAACTCACAGAAGTTTCTCATTACCCACCTTCTGAAGTCTGATTCTGTCATTTCATCACACTCATTCTGTATCGAGCTTTGTTCCCTTGCTGGTGAGGAGTTGTGATTTCTTGTAGGAGGAGACGTATTCTGGTTTCACATATTTTCCTCCTTTTTGCACTGGTTTGTTTTCATCTTTGTGGATTTATCCACCTGTTGTCTTTGTAGTTGATATTTTTTAGATTGGGTCTCTGAGAGGACATCCAGTTGATGATAAAGTTATTTCTGTTTCTTATTTTTCCTTCTAACAGTCTGGCCCCTCTGCTGTAGGACTGCTGAGGTCCACTCCAGGCCCTGCTTGCCTGGGGATCACCTGCAGCAGCTGCAGAACAGTAAGGGTTGCTACCAGTTTCTTCTTCTGCTATCTTTGTCCCAGAATGATGCCTGCCAAATGTCAGTCTGATCAGTTCTTTGTGAGGTGACTCTTTGGATATACAGGGATCAGGGAGCTGCTTAAGGAGACAGTCTGTCCTTTTATAGGAGCTCAAGTGCTGAGCTGTGAGCTCCGTTGTTCAGAGCTGCTAGGCAGGTATGTTTAAGTCTGCAACAGCAGAACTCATACCCACCCACCTTTTCCCTTCCCCCAGGTGCTCTATCCCAGGGAGTTAGGGCTTTATTTATGAGTTTTCACTGTGCTTCTGCCTTTTTATTCAGGGCTGCCTTGCCCAGCAGGGTGGTAGCCTAGTCACTCTCTTCCTGCAGAGGCTTTGCCAAGCTGCTGTGGGCTCTGCCCTACTGCTGTGTGAACCTCCCTACAGTCCTGTTTATATGGGTGTGGTTAGAACTGCCTCAGCAATGGTGGCCCACCTCTGTAATGGCAGACTCTCTCTGTAGTGCGGGTTGCCTTGGCAACAGCAGGCTGCCTCAGCAATGGTGGACTACCTCCATAGGGGTGGGGTGCCTCAGTAATGGTGGACGCCCCTCCCCCACAGAGCTGGATCATTCCAGGTTCAGCTGTGCTTGCCGTGAAACTCTCAACCCCAAGCATTTCCAATTGCTGTTTTTTTTGTGTGGTGGGGTAGGACCTGCCGAGCCTGATCACCTGGCTCCCTGCCTCAGAGCCTTTTTTTTAAAGTTGAATGGTTGGCTCTCTCCCAGGTGTTCCAGTCACCTGTTGAAAAGGCACCGGGATCTGTGTGATTTCCTGTGCTGCGATCCACTGCGCCAGCTGAAACAATGGCACTGCACAGGAATCTCCTGGCTTGGCTCCCTGTTTAATCAGATGAGTGGGCAACTGTCTTTTCAGAGCTCCAATCACCAGCTTAAAAGGCAACCAGACCTTTTTGTATGGAGAACCACCACACTGGGGCACCGGCAAAATAGCTGCGCCGCCCAAGATAGCCGTGCTGGCGACCCGTCGGGCTCCTCCACTGGGAATCTCCTGGTCTGTGGGCAATAAATATCCATCTGGAGATGCAATGTCCACTAACCCTCTGCACTTTCACTGGGAGCTGCAATCCTTAGTTGCTCCTAAACTGCCATCTTGGATCCTCCTCCATTTATGTGTCTTACATAAATTATTTTATTCAGTCTTTACAGCACTCCTTCAAAGTAGGTCTTATCCTTGTTTTACAAATGAAAAAACCTGAGGCTCAAAGAAATTAAGTGAGTTACTCAAAGTCAATGGTGAAGTTTGGTTTCAAATTTGGAACTTTCTGTTTCCAAAGCCTGTGTATGTTCCACTCTGGAATTTGTGTTTGGATAAGAGGCAAGAGTGCTCTCACATGAAAGGTTCCATCCTCCAATTTCCTCTTCTTTTCTGATACAAAGGGGTGTGGAGGCAACATTAGCAGAGGCTAGTGGAAGCTGGAGAAAGTGTGTGTGTGGTAATCTCCATTCTGCATGGCATTTATTTGTTCATTTTCTGTCTATGAAAGTCCTGGATTTGTTGGATGCTCTCCGGACCCAGGTTCTCTCCTTCCAAGGGCCAGCAGAGATAATACTGTTTTCTGGGATATCATAGGATAGATGATTATTAATACTTGGCAAACTTTGGCCTAGGAAATGTGAAACACGTGCCCATTTGTGAGGTTCCTTCACATGTTTCTAATCAACCAACCAGATTTCACTTGAATCTTTTCTGGCTTCCCTGAAATTTGTAGTGAAACTGGAAGCCAAGTGTAGCTCTCGACCAATTTGTGGTTGCTGTCATAACCGCCTCTTTTCCTGACTCCTTCAACCACTTAGTGAAAATTATTATTGCAGGAAAATTTCTTAGTCATACTTTCCAGGGGGTTGCAATTTTTTATTTGTCATATGGATAAATATTATATTATATTAGAGCAGTATGATTGGATGGGTCTTTGTATGGTGTTTTACAAAAGACACACCACTTACAGTAGTAATTAAATATACTGAAAATTTTATAAGTAGGATGGACTGCACCTTCAATTCAACTCAAGGAACTTTTCGAATACCTCCTATGTGTAAATTTATCTCCATGAATTTAAGGCATACCAAAGAAGGGTATACAGACATGGTTAGTACCTTTGTTTCTTATGAAAGTTTACAACTTAAACTGAATATGTCTTAAAGAGAACTCAGCATCTTTTGCACAGTTCTGAGCTTGGATGATAGCATCACCAGGAACCCAGTGCTGAAACTAGAAACTCTGGAATCATTTCCAGTTTTTCACCTCCCATTACATCCATCAAGTCCAAGAGATTTTGACCTCCTAAATGTTTCTTGATTCTACATTTTCATGTTCTCTCCCATGATCCCTTCCCGGTCCAGGCCTTTAGCATCTCTTGCCTGGACTGTTTCAGCGGCTTTCTCTCGGACTTTCCTAGCCTCAGGCTCTCATATTCCTCACTCTGCCAGAGTGATTACTCAAAACACAAGTATGAGCATGTCACTCCCCTGCTTAAAATGCTTCATAATCTCCCTATCCTTCATAGGGTGAAAACCAAACTCCTCAGCAAGACATTCAAGTCCTTCTCTACTATATTGCCTTGGCTGACATGTTGGGTATGGTGGGTAGACCTGTGAGTGAAGACATTTTAGAAAGACTGGTATCTTTTCGTATAAAAATATCATGACTCAAAGGAAAGAAACTTAATCTTTTTTTATCTGCAAAATCTGAAAAATGTGGTTTTGGATGAGCTAAGATAGATTCTCAATCCCTAGAACTGCATCTCTGCAAGGGCATTCTGTAAAGGCAGAGAAAACAACACTTAAGATGAATATTGGATATTAGGTAATAAGAAACAGAAGTTTAAAAAATTTTAACATATTTATTCATCCATCCATTTATTCATGCATTTCTTTGATCAACAGATATCTGTCGAACATCTAGACAAAGAGATTACAAAGGAACATGGCACAGACCCGCTCTCAAAGAAAGATAAATAGGCAATTAAAAAACTATAGAATGATAGCTCTGTTATGAAAAATACTTGGTGCTTTGAGAACACATATTGGAGGCACCTAACCTAGTCCAACAGGGTTAGGGAAGGTGACGTGTAAGTGGAAAGCAGCAAGAAGAATGTGACTTATCCATTGAAGAGAGAAAGAGAAGTTCAAGCAGAGGAGAACATGGGTAAAGGGTCAGAAAGAAGACACAGAGAAATTTTGGGAAGATAATACGGTGGAATTATACTGCTGAGGTTAGCATGGATGCAAGTGTGGGGGTGACTAGATCTGAGTTTACAACAGTAAGTAATAAGACCCTGTGGGGCACCTCTAGTTTTCAATAGATCTTAGACAAAAGTAGGCCATTGCCTGGGTTCATGGCTTAGCCTGTGGGTTCCAGCCTCACTTAACTTCTTAGCTACGTGCATATGTCTGTAGGCAGCAATCTTGGTCAGATGATCACTAACTTATATTAAGGAGTTGATACTTTCTCTTCAGGACAATGGGAAACCCTGCAGGGTATTAATCAGAGGAATTCGGTTTCTAGGTTCTAATTCAGATTAGAATTTTAGGATGATTTCTCCGGCTGCAGCATGGAAGGTTTATTAGAAGATATCAATTTGGAGTCAAGGAGAATGGTTAGATCTACACTGGTCCAGATGAGAGATGATGGCAGCGTGACCTAAAGTAGTGGCATTCATTGGCATCAGTGCCATCATGGCTAATTAAGAGAAGTGTATCAGCAACCTTCAAGAGGAAAAGTCTTGCTCTTTCTCACCAAAGCCTGTCTTGGTGAGAGATACACAATAATGATTTGCTGAACCATGATTTGGACTCAATGAGAAAACAGATTCTTCTTTTTTAAAACAACTTTATTGAGGTATAAATAATATACAAAAACTACACTTATTTAATGTATACAATTTCATGTGTTTGGACATATGCAAATATCCATAAAGCCATCACTATGATCAAAATAATACATGTATCCATCACCTCTATCCAAAGGGAAATAGGTTCTGTCACCCATGCTGGAGTGCACTGGCACCATCACAGCTCACTGCAGCCTTGACCTTTGGGTTCAAGGGACCCTCCCACCTCAGCCTCCAGAGTAGCTGGGACTACAGGTATGTGCCACCACACCCAGCTAAGTTTTAATTCTTCTTCTGTAGAAATAGTCTCACTTTGTTGCCCAGACTGGTCAGGAACTCCTGGGCTCAAGTTATCTTCTCAAAGTGCTGGAATTACAGGCATGAGGCACCGTGCCCAGCCTGGAAATAGATTCTTAACAACAGAAATTACACAGAGCAGTAGGAAGAGAAACAGAACAAGATTTCATCTGTCTTTTAAGCTGGCCTACAGGAGAATCCCCTTGCTTCCTTCAGTTGTGTAAATAACCTCACTTGAGCCTGACAAAAACATTTATGTTTGTGACAACTTACTCCCTTTTTTCCTTCCATGGAGCTATTGAAGACTTTCATTCATTGCCTCAAAAAGTAATTCATGCTTTCAAGATTGTGCAATTGCACTGAGTTAAATTTTTACAGGCCCTGGTGTAGGTGAGACATGAGCCTGCAGGATGAGGGTGTGGGAGGTGCAGAGAGTTGGGCAACAGTGCAATTAGCCACAGGGATAATTTGGGTTGGTGTGTGTGAATATCCTCAGCCACCAGCCCAGGGGTGCTCGGAGGGCTAGTCCTTGAGCTGGAGAAACCACTAATGAACACAATCACTTGGATTTTTCTCTAGTTTTCTTTCTTTCTTTCTTTTTTTTTTTTTTTTGAGACAGAGGCTTGCTCTGTTGCCCAGGCTGAAGTGCAGTGGCACAATCTCAGCTCCCTGCAACCTCTGCCTCCTGGGTTTAAGAGATGTACCGACCTCAGCCTCCCAAATAGCTAGGATTATAGGCACACACCACCATACCTGGTTAATTTTTCCATTTTTAGTAGAGATGGGGTTTCGCCATGTGGGCCAGGCTGGTCTCGAATTCTTGACCTCAAGTGATCCACCCACCTTGGCCTTACAAAGTGCTGGGGTTACAGGTGTCAGCCACTGCATCTGGCCTTTAGAAGTTTCTCTAGTTTTCTAACCAAGTTATAAAAATTCTGTTATTTTAACCAAAGGAAATATCCCTGCCATAAAAGAGCAAGGTGTATCCCTAGAGTTTTCTCCACATAGACATTGGGATGCTCAATAAGACCTACCTTCTCTGGGCTTCTTTTGATCCGCTCAAAATTCCTTTCAGAGTTAAAATTCCATGCTTTTATGAAATGTTTGCATTTGAAGTGCCAGCACACAATAGGTTCTCAATGCATATCAGCCAAGGGCAGAATGAGCATTTTTTTTGTGCTAGATCCAAGGCTAGACTGGGAGACAAAAAGGTAAATGAAAAATGTCCTTATTTTTTAGTTGCTTACAGTGCAGCAGCAGAGATGGTCATATACCCAGGTGATAACCGGGCACTGTCCTAGGTGCTGTCCTAGTTGGGGAATCATAGAGAAGGGACAGGCAAGAGGGATGGTGGAGCTGAATCTGAGCAAAGACTTGCCAGTTGTGTGGCAAGACCATTTAAAGCAGTGGAAGTGAGACAAAGATCCACTAATTACGCTACACAGCTCGAAATAGACACGCGATGCTTCCATGCAAGAACAGCTCCCCTGGAGCTTGCAGGATAATTGTCTGACCAGTTGGCAGCAAAATCAAGATACCCTGTGGCTCCTTGCTGCAGTGTCTGATGCAGACAGATGGTTGCACCTGACCAGTACATTGCCCCGGAGGGTCAGCCACCCCAAGAGGTGATTTTAGGTGTATTTTGGAGACACCTCCTGAGGGCTTGTATTCAGATCCATTTAGGAGACATCACATACTGGGTGATCTGGCACGTAAGAACAGTACAAGGAAAATAAAGAAATTGTGGGGTAAGAGTGAAGGTAAATAGGTGACCTGCCCTTGGTGAACAGACTCAAGTTCCATAAAGCCAGCAGACTCTGCCTGCTAGTGGCACTGGTGAATATCTGGTAGGAAGAACTAGATCATTTCCATCAACTTTTAGCAAAAAATTTTTGCCGGGCATGGTGGCTCATGCCTATAATCCCAGCACTTTGGGAGGCTAAGGCGGGAGGATTATGAGGTCAGGAGTTCAAGACCAGCCTGACCAACATGGTGAAACCCCATCTCTACTAAAAATACAAAAATTAGCTGGATGTGGTGGTGAGGGCCTGTAATCCTAGCTACTCAGGAGGCAGGAGAATCACTTGAACCTGGAAGGCAGAGGTTGCAGTTAGTCGAGATTGCGTCACTGCACTCCAGCCTGGGTGACAGAAGGAGACTCCAACTCAAAAAAAAAAAAAATTATTAGACAGAGTCTCACTCTGTCACCCAGGCTGGAGTGCACTGGTGCAATCTTGGCTTACTGCCACCGCACTGCAACCTGTAGCTGGGACTGCAGGTGCGCACCACCATGCCTGGCTATTTATTTATTTATTTTGTAATTTTAGTAGAGACAGGGTTTCTCCGTGTTTGCCAGGCTGGTCTCTGACTCCTGGCCTCAAGCAAGCCACCCGCCTTGGCCTCCCAAAGTGTTGGGATGACATGCATGAGCCACCCTACCCAGCCTTCATCAACTTTTTATGCTGGGAATGAACCTAACCCACCTCTCCCCTCACTTTCTATGAATTATTCTTCAGCTTCATCTAAATCTTTCCACTGTCCCAGCTCACAGCAAGCGAAATGCAGATGACCATCTGGCAGTAGAATCCTGAATGGTGTGTGAAGTTTTCCTAGAATAATGGTTTGCAGTACTTTTTAAAGCATCGGAACCCCCTTTTGATATTGGATATTACTTAGAAGAACAATATATAAAAGCTGTGGTCAAGCAACAGTTGTAAACATGCATTGGCGTTTACAATGTCCCAGGTGCTGTGCTGTGCACTCGTATGTGTGTTTCCTTACTTAGTCTTCACAACAATTCTATGATGTGGTATCTGTAAGTAGGAATGATTTCTATCCTTTTTTAAGAGATGAGGAAGCAGAACATAAAAAGTTACAGCTAATTTATGGCAAATCTAGAGTTTGACTCTGGAAGTTTGCCCTCGATGTGGGATCCTCATGGCGCAGGACGTCCTGTTCATGTGGCCTATCTGGGACAGGCTGGGGAGGCAGAAGGCAGAGCTGAGCCCTGTTGAAATCCATCTCTCTTTCCCTCTTTTCTGGGGTAACAGGTGTAGCTAAGCGTCTCCATTCTCCTTCCTCCTTATATCTCTTCACCTTGGAGCTCAGGAATTTGGATGATTTACCAGGCTGCTGTGAAATATGGTCAAAGAAATACTGCTTTGGTTCATCCTTCAAGATCCCTGCCAGAGTCCGTGTTCCATCATGTACAATCAATAGGAAAGGGATGCTTATGGTAAATGAGTCTTCAAAAGTGGAAATTGATGCCAATCACAACAGACCAGGTATTGCATGTTACTATTTATATGAAATGACCAGAATAGGCAACCCTAGAGATACAGAATTCTGTCTGTATGAATGGTTACTGAGGGCTGGGAGAATGAGGGGAACATGAGGAATAAATGTTAGTAAGTATGGGATTCCTTTTGGATTTGGAGTGAGGAGATGTTCTAAAATGGATGTGGTGATAGTTATATACTTTTGTGACTATCCTAAAAACCGTGGAATGGTACCATTTAAATTGGTGAATTGTACATTATATGACTAGGTCTCAACAATGCTACTAAAAAAAAAAAAAAACAAAAATTCACCCAAAAATGAAAGTAGAGCATCTCCTTTAAAGTTCATTAAGTGTGTTACTTCATTTCCTTCTACAATATTCGTGGAATTCCATTGCTGACTAGGCAGCCTGCTACACATGGGGCACAAGGAGGAGAAGAGAGCTCTTGGTCAAGAACAATCACGACACAGCAGCAGAAAGCAGCCTTGACTGCGCTAATAGCATGTCAATGTCATAAGCCAGCGGAGAAGAGGCCTGGAGCCTGGTAGAGAAGCTTCTGTTGAGCCCAAACCCAGATTTCACCAGAAGGGAAACTTCTTAGGGAGCCAGGCTGGGGTATGGATGGTTTGGTAGAGCTGGCAGCACTTGAAAGATTGGAAAAATGAGAGGGCAGGGCTTGCTTGGGGGTTTGTATGCCTAGATAACAGATTATGTGAGGAGAGACCAAGGAGAAGAGGACTAAAGATAAGCAGAAACTGAATGACCCCATGCTCTGAACCATTCATTCATCTCTTCACTCCTCTACTGAGCTTCACCTGCGTGTCATGCAGAGGCCAGGTCAGCGGTTCTCAAGCTGGGCTTTTGGAATTACCTGAATCTTAGCTCAGTGATAACTGGTCTGGGTGTGCTTTGGGCATCAGGATTGTTAAGAGCTTGGGAGGCTCTAATTGTAGTTGATGTTGAAATTCAGTAGGCTGTATGATGGAGATAAAGAAAAAAAATTTTTTTTTTTTTTTGAGATGAAGTCTCGCTCTGTTGCCAGGCTGGAGTGCAGTGGCGCGTTCTCGGCTCACTGCAACCTCCACATCCCAGGTTCAAGTAATTCTCCTGCCTCAGCCTCCAGAGTAGCTGGGACTACAGGCACACACTACCACACCCAGCTAATTTTTGTATTTTTAGTAGAGACAGGGTTTCACCACGTTGGTCAGGATTGTCTCAATCTCTTGACCTCGTGATCCACCTGCCTCAGCCTCCCAAAGTGCTGGGATTACAGGCATGAGCCTCTGCGCCTGGCCAAGAAAAAAAATTTTCTTTTAAAAAGATTGAGGCAAAGACATTCCTGGCACCTGGCATGTACAATCAACAATGCTTTCTGAGTGCCTGATAGGTACAAGATACAGTGCTGAATAAAATATCAGAGTCTCAGCCCTCATGAAGGTTCAGACTAGTGGAAACAACCGAAAATAAGTGAGTGGTCAGACAGAGAAGCTTTTCATTACAACATGAGATACATGATATGGAGGGAACAGGAAAGATTAAACAACAGCCATAAATGAAGAAGAGGGCTCCTTAGATTGGCTGGTCAAGGAAGAACTTTTTTCTTTTTTAACATTTACTTACATATGTACATATAAATGCATACATATATATGTACAACTATCAACATAAACTGCCATCCCCAAAAGTTTCTCATGCTCCACTGTAATTTTATTTTAAATTTTACTTTAAGTTCTAGGATACCCTTGCAGAACGTGCAGGTTTGTTACACAGTATACATGTGCCATGGTGGTTTGCTTCACCTATCAACCTGTCATCTAGGTTTTAAGCCCCACATGCATTAGGTATTTGCCCTAATGCTCTCCCTTCTCTTGCCTCCCACCCTCTGACAGGCCCCAGTGTGTGATGTTCCCCTCCCTGTGTCCATGTGTTCTCATCGTTTAACTCCTACTTATGAGTGAGAACATGTGATGTTTGGTTTTCTGTTCTTGTGTTAGTTTGCTGAGAATGATGGTTTCCAGCTTCATCCATGTCCCTGCAAAGGACATGAACTCATCCTTTTTTATGGCTGCATAGTATTCCATGGTGTATATGTGCCATATTTTCTTTAACCAGTCTATCATTGATGGACATTTGGGTTGATTCCAAGTCTTTGCTATTGTAAACAGTGCTGCAGTGAACATTCGTGTGCATGTGTCTTTATAGTAGAACGATTTATAATCCTTTGGATATATACTCAGTAATGGGATTGCTGGGTCAAATGGAATTTCTGAGTCTAGATCCTTGAGGAAGTGCCACACTGTCTTCCACAATGGTTGAACTAACTTACACTCCCACCAACAGTGTAAAAGTGTTCTTATTTCTCCACATCCTCTCCAGCATCTGTTGTCTCCTGACTTTTTAATGATCACCATTCTAACTGGCATAAGATGGTATCTTATTGTGGTTTTGATTTGTATTTCTCTAATGACCAGTGATGATGAGCTTTCTTTCATATGTTGGTTGGCTGCATAAATGTCTTCTTTTGAGAAGTGTCTGTTCATATCCTAGGAAGGACTCATTGAGGAGGTGACATGAAGCCAGCACCTAAAGTGCGAGTAGAAACTGGCCTTGGAAAATCTATGGAAGAATCTTCCTGACGGTGGGCACATGCTGGCTGCACGTGCTGTTGCTGTCATTGCTGTCTTAAGGAATAGGCACATATTCAGATTCCATGAGGGAAAATGGTGTGTGGGAGGGACTTTAATGTGTTTATAGGCTATGATGTTTTATTTATCCGTGTGTGTCCAGAATCAAAGATGCTTGATTATAGTTGTTTTATAAATGCCTACTGAATAAACAAACTGATGATAGTATAGAAGAAGTTGAAAGGAAAGGCAATGATTGATGAGTTTTCCAGAGGAAGCGGGGAGAAAGGGAATCTATAGTACACAGAAAAAGAGGTACCTCTGGGGCGGGAGAATGGATATATTTTTCTGGTGCAGAGACAGGAAATAGAATTTCCTTCTGATAGCTACTGTGTTCTTTTTGGGGGAGAAGAGTTTGTTTGCTGAAAGCAAGCCAAGTGAGAGTGGGATCAGGGTTCTAAAAAGGTGGGAAGAATTACTTTGCATAATCAGAGAAGTAAACTGGCTAGGGACATTTGTTTGAATTGAGGTGGTGCCAAGTGCCCAGCTAGGGCTGTAGGCTAGACATCAATGGTGGTGCCAATGGACGTGATTTTGGAATCATGTCTAACTCTAGCAGATAGCTATATCTTGGGTGGGGAATTTGCACGTGAGTATGACAGCGGCAGGACTAAGAAATGAACAAATTGAAGTGAAAGGAGAGACAGATTGAAATTGATATTAAAGACTAGTCTAAGACATAAAGGAAGTATTATCAAGAAGATGTTGAGGCCAGACGCAGTGGCTCTTGCTTGTAATCCCAGCTCTTTGGGAGGCCGAAGCTAGTCGATCACTTGAGGTCGGGAGTTGGAGACCAGCCTGGCCAACATAGTGAAACCCCATCTCTACTAAAAATACAAAAATTAGCTGGGTGTAGTGATGGGCACCTGTAATCTCAGCTACTTGGGAGTCTGGGACAGGAGAACTGCTTGAACCCGGGAGGTGGAGGTTGCAGTGAGCGGAGATTGTGCCACTGCACTTCAGCCCGGGCAATAGAGTAAGACTCCTTCTAAAAAAAAAAAAAAAAAGCTGAATATAAGAAGAGGGAGGAACAAGGGATAAACTTCTAATGAGTCCAAAGCCAGAAGTATGATGAGAATAAGGGAGTGAGAGAACTTCCCTTATAGGAAGAGAGTGCCTTGTTATTCTGTGGTAGGCACTGCACACATTAGTATAATAGCTGTCTTTTCTTGAGTATAACTCAATGTCTGCAGAAAGGCTAAGCATTTTATCTACATAATTTCATTTAATCCTCAGTATATATCACAACTCTAATTTTACTGATGAGAAAACTGAGGCTTGGTGAGGTTGAATGTATTGCTCACACTTTTGCAGCTAGGAAGAAGGAACTCCAACTATCTGATGAAGCAAATGGCCGTAACTACTAAGCTAAGTGATGTCAATCTCTATCTTTTTGTTATTGGAGAACAATGCATGACTCCTGTATCCTTTTTTTGTGAGTTGATAACCCAGAGCCAGTTTTATTAACTCATTCAGTGCTGTAAGATGAAGTCCACATCCCCTAGAGTGACACAGGAGGCTGATCAGGGTCCATCCCACACCCTCTTCTCTACATTCATCCTCCCACAGCCTCTGCTCCTGCTTGCCTCAACTATTTTCAAGTTCACTGAATGCACCACGGCAGCTTTGTACTTGGTGTTGTGTGGGTCGGTGATGCCCTGTCTCCTCTTCTCCTCCTGTCTGGCTCCTCCAAGTCCTTCAAAACTGAGAGTGAGTATTACCCCCTTTCCCCTTTTCTGAGCTGAAAACAGTGAACATACTATTGCCTTTCACACCGGGTAGGTCTAGGTCTAGGGCCTCTGTGCAGACCTCCACCATAACTCTTTACCCCCCACTCCCCTGCCCCCATCACATCAAAATTCTGTGATGCTGACTGCTTGTCCATTGCTCATTTCACAAGCTCACAGCCCCTTCTCTTTTGTTTAGTATTTCACTATCTGGAAGGACCCAGAAATAAGATAGAAAAAGAGGTGTTAATACTGGTTAGTGATGGACATTGGTAGTAGCCCCAGGAATGCCTGGCTTGTACCTCTAAGTACAAGTCTGGTTACCACAGCACCCTTTTAGCAGCAGATTATTTTTTTTTAATGTAGCCAATAAATTCAAGATATCTGTGGATATCAAGGAACAAAACATCTATTATCTAGTAAAACAATTTTTTGACACTCACCTTTGTAATTCAAAAATTAAAATGACCGTAGCTACGGTTGCTTTATATTAATTGCGTTCTCATTTGTAGTGTGGGTCGCTCAGCAGGGTGGTGAGTGTTTTCGTGGATATGGATTGGATGCCAATTAAGAAGACTTTGGGTTTCAGTTTTTCTGTGGGTGTCTGGAGAAGTATTTTTCTGAGCTTCTAATTCTTTATGTGTGAAATGGCAGTAGTAGGAGAGCCTCCCCGCATTGTTTGAGAGGCCAAATAACAGCATGATTGTGAAAAGCCCTTTGTAAACTGTAGCATGTTTTAGGAAAAAAAAAAAAAAAAAAAAAATGGTGGTGATATTTTCCAGAGTGTTAGAGGAACTTATACAACACAGGCCTGCCCCTGTTTGACCTGGAAATGCTAGTACAGGGAATGCATTAGCAACACAGCAGGAAACTTCGGCAGAGAAATCCTTTTGAAAACAGAGACTGCATCCTCCAGAATGAACGAGAAATGGCAAACCAAACCTCACAGAGATTGTCCTTGAAAGATGGAAAATTAACTAGGTACTGTCGGGGGCGGGAACGTGGATGGCGGCGCTGGACGCCCCGTCTTCAGCCTCCTGACGCTTTCCTCCCCCAAAGCCATTTTAGTCAAAGGTCATGTGTGTGTCTTGTCAAAGGCCAGCTTCCAATGGAATCATTGTCCCCCGGGACAGCGGCCCCCTGACTACATCTGCATTGGAGAAATCCCAAAAGCAAACTGCCCAGTGCAAACAAGAGCAGTCTGCAGCAGCCGCCCCGGGCCCAGCTCGCAGGTCGCGGGGCTGCAGCCGAGGCCGCGTTCGCAGAGCCCGGGCCGGAGCAGGCGCCGAGACGCCCGCAACATGACCCGCCGCGCCTATCGGGTACGGTATACGCCCCTCTCTACCCGTCCTCCATTGCTTGGGCTGTCGGGTCACAGCTGCCATTCTGTCAAGCGGAGAAACCTTGCGAAGGGCCTCCAGATTTGCCGGAAAGCGGTCCCTGTTGGGCTGCGTTCCCGTGCACTCAGCTGGAGCAATTTACAGGCGCGCAAATGGGGAGTTTAACTCATTTCGAGTTTTCGTTGCCAGAGAATGGGCTTGTAAATATCGAGTTTGTCTCTGGTTTCTGTAAAACAACTTGCAGAGAGGGACTGTGGAGGACTCTCGGTTCACCCCGGCTCCGGACCGTGCAAGTGGCGACCTTCAGCCGTACCAGCCGCGGGGCACGGCGAGCTCGGCCTTCCTGGGCGGCGAGACGGCCCGGCTTCTTGTTGATTACCTGTGGGACAGGGGCTTGGCAAGAGGTACAGGGATTTTTAAAACAATATATTTAGTAACGTCCTCTGGACTCCCACCTGCCTCCTGGAGACAGAATCATCTTCCTGACGGAGGAAGCCCTTCCCCACCGCGTGCCTCTGTTCACAGAGATGTTGACTGACGTGCACACTTCAGCGCGGCCAGTGTCTCTGCCCTTTGTCCTCTTCTGTTTGAACAGGCCTTTCAAATGAATCTGGCTAATTTTGGATTAGGATAGAGGGAGCCTGGGGTGGCAACCGATTATGGGTGCTTTTGATCTGGAGTTGGAAATCTCCAAGGGCAAACGCTGGGGAGCGTCCGCTGGGGCCGCAGGCACAACCGGCCTTCAGGTGTGGAGCGGGGGTCAAAGGGTTCCAGTGATTGCTTCCATACTCTGGTTTCATTTTAACAAGTGAAGCGCAAGCCGCTTCTCACTGATAGAGGGAATGGAAACAAAAGCCGTTCTAGTGCCCAGCAGGATGGAGAGGGGACCCGATTTGCTCATGTATTTATCACATACCCAGTTCCACAGAGCACAGGAGGTTTTCCACACTTCTGCTCAACGGGTATTTAATGGAGCTTCCGGTTTCCCCTGCAGTGCTCACCTCTGGCTGTCACCTCAGTTTTCTGCTCCTCTTCCCACCAACCTCCTTGAAAGAGTGGGTGGCATTTGCTGTCTCCTTGTCCTCACTACCCATTTGCTCCTTCACACCCAGTCACCTGGCGTCTGCCCTCACCACTGAGGGCCAACCTTTGGCAAGACCACTGAAGACCTCCTTGTAAAAAAACCATAGAGCATTTTCAACTTCACCCCCCTCCCATGTACACATACAGTCTCTGTGTCATTTTGAACAATTGGTCCTTTCCTCTCTGTTTCTGACTGTCCCAGATGCTGCAATCCTATGCTTCCCTCCTTCTCTTCTGACCGTCTTTAGTTACTATTTAATACTTAAAGGGCTTCATTTCATAAATGTCAGTGTGCACTGATCTTTCTTCTTGACTCTCTTCCCATGTCATCCTTGTCATATCGCTCTGGATGACCTCATTCACTCCAGTGGCTTCAGCCACTACATATACATGGTGTTTCCCAGACCTAGTCTAATCATTGGCCTCAAATTCCAGTCTCCACTTTGATGTTCCACAGAGCACCTTAAAATCAGCAAGTTCGGACCTAGATCTGTCTTCTCCCTTCTTCTCCCAGGCCTGCTCTTCCTCTCCTCTTTGCTACTGCTTAAATGACATTTCCCAAGTTGTCCAAGTCGGACACAACGGAATCGCCCTAGGTAACTTCTTCCCTTTCATTCGTGCCAATCATCATCAGGCACTGTCTACTCTCCTTGCTGAGCATAATTCATACACACCTGTGTTTCCACCTCCCCTACCACTGTTGTAATTAAGGCCAGTACTCCCTCAAATTCCATTCTGGTCACAACTTTTCATTAGTCTCATTTGGGGCCAGTCCTGCCCAGCCCATACCTCCATCTTGTCTCCACACTGTGTCAAATGATCTTTCTTTTCCTTTTATTTTTCTTTTTTTGAAATGAAGTCTTGCTCTGTTGCCCAGACTGGAGTGTAGTGGTGCCATCTCGGCTCACTATAAACTCTGCCTGCCAGGTTCAAGCAATTCTTCTGCCTCAGCCTCCCAGGTAGCTGGGATTACAGGTGCCCGCCACCATGCCTGAGTAATTTTTTATTTTATTTTTTATTTTTAGTGGAGACAGAGTTTCACCATGTTGGCCAGGCTGGTTTTGAACTCTTGACCTCAAGTGATCCGCTTGCCTCAGCCTCCCAAAATGCTAGGGCCATGCCCAGGCTGTGTCAAATGGTCTTTCTAAAATGCAATATGATCGTGCAGTTCTTTTTTGAAAAGTCTTCAGCAGATTCCCATTTTTTTCTTTCAAGAACAATTTTGGCATATACAGGTTCTCCACCACTTGCTTTTCACCTTCATTTTCATTGTTATTTCTTACTGCTCAATCCCTCTCCACATTTTATAAACCATTTTTGTATATTTTATATAGATGTTTGTCCACAACATATGTGAATTTAGGCATGTTAAACTATTTATTAAATAAGACTTTCTTCCTGTATTTCTGTGAGGTCTGGGTCTAACCTTTATCTTTCTTTAGACCCAGTTGAGAGCCTGGTTCTCTTGGAAACTCTGCAGGTCTTCCTCTAGAATGGGTTAGGCGACCCCCTCTTATTTTCCCAGAGCTTCCTTTATTCCTGTGGATCAGAGCACTTACCATTCTTTATTACAACTATCTATTTACTTGCCCACCCACAGCAATTCTTAGGGATCAACTCTTTTTGTCTTAGTATCATTAGAGTTAGTGCTTAGACCAAGCTGGGATGCTCAATGAATTTTTGTGCAATTCTTGTGAATGACTATTATGTGTAAGCATTGAATTAAATGACAGATATACAGAAGCTTTACAGAAAATTATCATTTATAATATAATAATATGCTAAGGAATCTTTATTCCTAAAAACATAGTTTTCCACTTATTTAGCAATGGCAGGGTTTAGACTTTCTGGATATTTGAGAATAATGCCTCAAGTCCCCGGGTCTATCAAGTCCCTCTGTAATTCACATCTCAACAGGTGGGCTTCTCCTATTGCTATTGCATCTATCCTAATTTTCCCCAAGGAAGAGCTGCAAGAAAGGCCTTTTGCAGTTTTACCTCTGTTGACTTTGTGAAGATAAAGGAATCCTCTTTAGGCTGGAATCTGGCATGAGACAAGGGCACTAAAGGCCTAGATAGGTGGGCTTCTAAGAGTCCATTGATAAGCTTGCCCCAGAGAAGGCACCCAGAACCTCAGAATGGGCCAGTGCGCAAGCCCTCTAAAAACTCTTTCGAAAGTGATGGAGAATTTGGGATGCGAGAGAAAAGAAAATGCAATTGATTTCCTAAAGAGAGAGATTTGTGTAATCTACACCTTCAGACAGAGAGGTGAATGATGTTTAAGTTTGCTGGGAGTTATTTAAACTTGAAGTTGTTCTCAAACTGTTAGAGACCAAGGTTCTTTTCAGGCGTGGATGCACACTACTTGTCTCAGAAAAAAATGCAGGATACACCACCTATTGCACTTTGTAAGAACTTTCAGTGGGTTCGTTACAAGTCAACCCAGAGACTCCTTTGAGTTGTAGTGAACCTCCAGTTAGGAATCTCTAATAAAAGGGATAATAATTCCGCAGCTATTTGGGAGAGTGAAGTAGGTGGTGAGTAGTGGAGCAAGCATTAGTCAAATTACGCATGTTTTCTTTTTTGAGAGGATCCCAGTATAATGTGTGCTAATGACCATGAACTTGGAGTCACAGGACCTGGGCTTACATCCTTGTGCTGGCAATTGCTACCTGCGTAATTTTCTGTGAGATGGTTTTATTATCTATTAAAAAAGGATAATAGGTGCTGGAAGATTTAACTAAAATAAAGTATGTGAACACATCTGGAACATGGTTTTACTCAATACACTTAATCAGTTCACAACATTGATTTCAGGAAGGCACAGACTGTGATCTTCTTCTGGATTAGAAACGTGCACATGGATTAATGACTTGTGGAATGCATGTATTAAAGGAGAGCTGATTCATGGATGGATTGACATGTGAATGTCTGTAGTGGCATGCTACTGAGCTCTGTCTTCATTCCTGTTTATTCAACATCATTTATATCTATAAAGGCATAACATAAGGCTCCCATTTGCTAATAGAAAAGGCACAAGGATTAGGAGTCCCAAAGTTATCAGTAAGTTATCATCTGTTTTGACTTTTAGTTTTTTGGGTGTGTGTATGCAGAGACAGATATAAAAAGTCTTATATATGGATTCCAAAAGTCAATTGCAAATTATTAGGCATGTGTATATGTCTATGACAGAAGGGGATGGGAAGGAGAGGGAAAGGGAAAGGGAGATTGAGAAAGAAAGAGACAGAGGAAAAGACAAAGTTAGAAGTGGCAGCTTTGTATAGTTAAGGTTTAGAGATTTAAATGGATGATAGAATCAACAGTGATATGTTTCTTTTAAAATAAAGTTTTGTTTTATTAAAAGAGATCTAGAGGCTGGGCACATTGGCTCATGACTGTAATTCCAGCACTTTGGGAGACCAAGGTGGGCAGATCATGAGGTCAAGAGATTGAGACCATCCTGACCGACATGGTGAAACTCTGCCTCTACTAAAAATTCAAAAATTAGCTGGGTGTGGTGGTGCATGCCTGTAGACCCAGCTACTTGGGAGGCTGAGGCAGGAGAATCACTTGAACCCATGAGGAGGAGGTTGCAGTGAGCCGAGATCGTGCCACTGCACTCCAGCCTGGGTGACAGAATGAGACTTCATCTCAAAAATAAAAGGGGCTTTAGAGTATAGAACATGAGACATGATAGTCACTGTACTCTGTATTGTTCAGACCATACTTAGAACTATTATCTAGTTCCAGGTGCTATACATTAATTTATTAGCACCTGTGTTGTTTATTACTATTTGAGCACCTACCATGTGACAACCACTGTGCTAGATATTGAAGACCACAGTGCCGAAGAAGACCTGATCTCATGGTATTTACGATGGAGCAGAGGTGTTAGATGAGGAACCAGGTGATTTTAATTCAATATTATACTTGCTTTGTTAGAGGAAGCTTGAGTCACTGTGAGACCACCTGAGAAGGGATATTTAATCTAGACTTAATGGGATCAAGGTAAACATTCTATAGGAAGTGATGTCTAAATTGAGATCCAAAGGCTGAGTAGAGATGAGCAAGGTGAAGATGGTGAAGGGAAGAGGGCTCCAAGCAGAGGTGTCAGTACCTTTGGTGGGCTGAGGGCAAGAGGGCTGTGCAAGGGACTAAAGAAGGAATGCAAGAGAAGGGAGGGGATAAGAGAAGTGAGACTGGAATGGTGGCTGAGGTCAGAATGACATGACACTGTCCTTCATGAAGCTGTACTTGATTCTTATGAAAATGGGAAGCGAATGCAGGTTGTAAGCAGGGAAGTGTCACAATTGGTTTGGGTTCTTGGAAAGATCAATCTGGCTGCAGTATGAACAGTAAGTTGGAAGGATGGCTGGTAAGAGAGAGACCACTTAGGAGGCACTGTGTTATATGAGCAAGAAAAGAGGGTGGCCCTAAACAAGAGGGTAGCAGGGAAGATGACAAGAGTGGATTAATTCAAAAGCTAGCTAGGAATTGTAAGAGTATGGTGCCAGACCGCAGAAATGCTGTAGGAAGGACGCATGCGGGACATTTAACCTGCAAAAGAGAAGATTTAGAGGGTCATGATGTCAGTCTTTCCCTCTAATATGGAAGGGAGATACTCATTGTGTTTGTCTTTGAGATGGCAGGGCTGGGCCAAATGAACGAGAGACACAAGGAGATCAATTTCAGCTCAATACAATAAAGAATTTTCCAACAGGCATCCCAAGGCAACGAGTTCTTTATCACAGAGAAATTTAAGCAAAGTCTTGATAGCAATTCTTAGAGAAGTTGGAGAAGCAGGAATATGGGTAGCCAGGCTGGAGGGCATTGATGTTTCTTTTCAACCCCAAGATTTTAAGATTCTGTGTATAAAGTTCATATATCTGAGCTTGGCACTTAAGGTGTCCTGGGAGCCAGTCCTTTGCTAGGTGGCCATATGCTCTGGTTTCCTGGTATGGTCCTAGTGTACGCGTTCGTTTCCTACAGCTATTAATAGCAGCCTTTTTCATGCTTGAAGGGGTCTTACTTATTTTGAGGAACATATTTTATGACCATCCAGCCCTATGACTTGATTTTCTTGCCTCGACCCCTGACATACTGTTAGAACTCCCATGAACTACTCATACTAAACTATTTGTGACTCTCAGGGTAGACCGGCATTTTACTGCAAGTTTGTTCATTTATGCCATTTCCTATGTCAGCAATACCCTTCTTCTCCACCTTCTATGTACCTCCTGGAAAATATACCTTTTCATTAAGTCCTGATCTAAATTAAATGCTGAGTCCTTAATTAAGCCTTTTCTTTTGAGACAGAGTTTCACTCTTGTTGCCCAGGCTGGAGTGCAGTGGCACGATCTTGGCTCACCACAACCTCTGTCTCCTGGGTTTAAGTGATTCTTGTGCCTCCACCTCTCGAGTAGCTGGGATTATAGGCATGCACCACCATACCAGGTTAATTGTGTGTTTTTAGTAGAGACAGGGTTTCACCATGTTGGTCAGGCTGGTCTCGAACTCCCAACCTCGGGTGATCCATCTGCCTCGGCCTCCCAAAGTTCTGGGATTATAGGCATAAACCACCATGCCTGGTCTTTTTTCTTTTTACATTGTCTTTTTATAATGTGATAGATTGCATTATATTACTGAATCTATAATTATTTTTATACTTTTTGAGCCCTTTCCCTAAGTTACTGTCTCCTAGAAGTAAGGTACTAAGATCTGTGAAAAATACAGTAACCCATTGGAATGAATGGTCCTTTGTTTGAAGCAATAATCTTTCAGGGGAAAATTCTCATTTATTAAAAAAGGTCATATTTTAATTATATGAGTAATGCATACATTCTGTAGAAAAAAATTTGATAAAGGAAAGTACAAAGAAGAAACAAAAATTCTCTACAATCTCACTATATAGAGATAAGCATAGTAACTCATTAATGAATATCCTTCTTTATTCTTATGTGTATGTAGTCTTAAAATTGGAATTATCCACAGCCTTCTGTAACCTGCTTTTCTTTAACAGCATACCACGAATATCACTCCATGCCATTAGATATTTTTCAAAAATGTAATCTTCAATGGGTGCATTCTTTCTAGATGTATCTTCCTCATGATTTGTTTAGCAAACTCCGGCTAGATATCAGGCTATTTTCACCTTTTTGATGTTGCAAAAAGAACTATAATGACCGTCACCCAAGACATCCATTTGGTCAGGGATATTTATATTTTCTAAGATGGCCAGGCAATTATTGATGGAAAGAAGGATATTGAGTTGCTAAGAAAGCATGAGTTTAAAAAAGGCAGACTTTGCTTTAAAAATGTCATTTTTATTTTGTTACATATATCTATTATATATGAGATTTTTATATATGTGTATACACTTGTTAGTCCTATAATTTAATGAAGGCACCTTGTCTGATTTGGAAATGTGTCATCAATCTGTAGGCTTGGTACAGAAGGAATCGATAACTGATAAGTACATTTCTTGAACAAAAAATTGAGTTTGAAATCTAAAAACTTCAGTGCCTTTGTATCAGTGGGAGACAAAATTTTGTTCATAAGCTAAATATAAGGGAAAGTGACATGTTTGCTCAGAATAAAGATATTTCTGTGAAGAGAGGGGCACTGCCTAGTGCTTTGGTGTTTGAAGAAGGTATGAGGCCACAGACTTGAATCGGTATTCCAAAGCAAATTATTTATCATCTTAAAGAATCAACAAGCAGGAACGTGTCCATTGTAGAGTGGAATGTTTTTATCTGAGGAGAAGCAGGCTTTGGGACACACTGTGAACCCATTTGACCTCTTTTTAATAGACTAAACGAAAGATGTTGTTGTGGGTCGTATTGTATCCTCTCCCAATTCAAATGTTGAAGTCATAATCCCCAGTACCTCAGAAGGTAACCCTGTTTAGAAACAGAGTCCTCAGAGAGGTATTGAAATTAAAGTAGGCCATCAGGATGGGTCCTGACCCAATATGACTGGTGTCTGTAAAAAAAAAAAAAAGGAGAAATTTAGACACAGGAACACACACAAGGAAAAGATGGCCGTCTACAAGCCATGGAGTGAAGCCTCAGGTGAAACCAAACACCTTAATCTTGGACTTCCACTCTCCAGAATATGAGACGATAATTTCATTGTTTTTGTTTGTTTGTTTGTTTTTGTTTTGGCTCACTGCAATCTCCACCTCCTAGGTTCAAGTGATTCTCCTGCCTCAGCCCCCAAGTAGCTGGGACTACAGGTATGTTCCACCACACCCAGCTAATTTTTAAATTTTTAATAGAGATGGGGTTTTACCATGTTGGCCAGGTTGGTGTCAAATTCCGAATCTCAAGTGACCTGTCTGCCTTGTCCTCCCAAAGTGCTGGGATAACAGGCGTGAGCCACTGCACCTGACTGATACATTTCATTGTTTAAGCCACGAGCTACTTTGTTATATGGCAGCCTGAGCTCATTAACCCACAGTCCTTGAAAGCATAATGTCCTTAGCATGGTTTCAGCTAGTAACACTCAGCTAGTAACATTATTTCACTTTCCAGTCACCAGAGGGTTTACTCTTCATAGAAATGATCAGGATAGTGCTTTGCAGTCTCACAGCTTGCAAAGAGTTTTCATTTCTATTATCTCCTTAACCCTGACCAAAGCATGTAAGATGAAAATTCTCATCCTCTCTGTTTTACAGAGAGAAAACAGAGGTTCAGAAAGACTAAGTGAATTGTTCAGGGCTGCACAGCTTGGAAGTGATAGCACTGAAATGCAAACATGAATCTTCTGATGCTAAATACGGTGCTCTTTTAATTAAAACTAGATGCTGTTCATCTTCATGGACATGTCAGGTATTATCTTCCTTCTCTGAAGTTTGAAAAGACATAGATTTTAGCATGCTGAGCCACATCCCCCCATTTTCATAACTTTCATGAGAATGATTTTATAAGCCCTCTCGTTGAAATATATCTGAAGCCTGAAGGCACCTACTCTGCCTGCATCATCATTATCAAATATTTACCAGGAATCCTTGGTTTAGGGCCTTGTGTTTACTTGCACAGAATATTTCTTCTCCACTTAGAAGCTTTGTTTACCGACAAAAGAGGCTTTCTCAGTACACAGTTTGATTGCCCACAAATCCAACTGCAAAACTTTGGGTACGTTGGATATATTCGAGTTTTTCCATCATTAATACTGTTCAGATATTAATTCAACACAACGGCACGAGGGTCGCCTACATTTTCCTGGAAGCTGCTTGACTTAATCAGCAGGAACAAATGCAAGATTATTGTACGTTTTCCTTGGGTGACCTAAGCTTGTTCCTGGCACCCGTGAATGGAGAGTGCTGGGTTGTCTCAGAGTGTTTCAGTGGCTTCTACACAGGGGACTTATTGGTTTTTAACCTTGGGGATAATTCCTTAAGAATGCAATTCTTTTCCTCCCTGAAAGAAAAAATATTGTTTATGTTAGGTTATCTCTGTTATGCAATAAAACCAGTGGTTCCCAGATGGTGGAACTATAAGAGATCTATAGGTAGGGTTATCAGATTTAGCAAAAATCAGCAAAACAAAAGAGACAACAACAAAATCCCAGGATGCCCCAGTTAAATTTCAATTTCAGATGAACAATGTATACTTTTTTAGGACAAATGCATGCCCAATATTGAAAATACTAAACAAGTATTGTATGTGGCAACCCTATCTATAATTTTGTGGGTGAAATATTAATGATTTTTTAATATTTTAAAAGTCTATGAAAATTATGCATTCACCCAAGTAAGACTCCCAAGTTAATGACAATGTGTTAAATTTCTTGAGTTTGGTTGGGATTTTGTTTTTTGACTTAACTTGAAAGTGCTGCTCATCTCATGCTGCAACCACAGCAATTATACTACCCATTTGTCCTTCCCCTGCCTCCTCCCCTCCCCCACCTTGCCTCTCCCCTCCCCCCCTTCCTCTTCCCTTCCCTTCCCCTCCCAGGTTCAAGTGATTCTCCTGCCTCAACCTTCCAAGTAGCTGGGATTACAGGTGCATGTCACCATACCTGGCTAATGTTTTTAAAAAGTATTTTTGGTAGAGATGGGGTTTCACCATGTTGGCCAGGCTGGTCTTGAACTCCTGACCTCAAGTGATCCTCCCACCTTGGCCTCCCAAAGTGCTGGGATTACAGGCGTGAGCCACAGTGCCCAGGCTATACTACCCATTTCGATGACTTATATTCTAGGGGTCATGCAAAGCCCATACGTTATCTCTTGCAATCTTCAAAACCAGGGGTTGGTTAACTGTGGCCTGAAGGCCAAATATTGTCCAGCCTGTTTTTGTTGTCTGTTTTCTCCATCATGTGTCAAAGTTTTATTTCACACTTGCAAAGCAAAAGACAGTGAAAAGAAAAAGCTGGTTTACAAAAAACAGTCTTAGGAAAGGGTACTATTAGAAATAGAAATATGTAGATCTGCAAATCTCAAATTTCAGCTGCATCAGAATCACCTGGAGGCCTTGTTTAAACACCTGCTCAAAATCACCTGGAGGGTTTGTTTAAACACACGCTGCTGAGCCCCACCCCTAAAGTTTCTGATCCAGTAAGTCTGGTGTGGGCAGAGAATTTGCTTTTTTAACTAGTCCCCAGTAATGATTATGTGACTGGTTTGGGATCACATTTGAGAACCATTGGTCTAGATTCTAAATAAAATTATTTGTTTATATATCTATGCAATTTATTTTATTGTTTGTTTACTTAATTGACAAAATTGTATATATTTATGAGATACATCATGACATTTTGATCCATATATACATTACAAAATGTATATATATAAAACAAACATATTCATCACCTCACATCCTTATCATTGGTGATGAGAACATTTAAAACCTGTTCTCTTGGCAATTTTCAAGTATATGTACATTATTATGCCCTAGTCACCATGCTGTACAACAGAGCTCTAAAACCTATTCCTCCTGGAGGAATAAGATATCTTTTCTAACTAAAACTTTGTACCCTTTGACCATCGTCTTCCCATTCCTTCCTCCCACCCCTGGCCCCTGTAACCACCATTCTATTCTCTGCTTGTATAAGTTTGAACTTTTTAGATTCCACATGTAAATGCAATCATGTGGTATTTGTCTTTCTGTGCCTGGCTTATTTCATTAAGAATGAAATAACCTCCAGGTTCATCTATACTGTTGCAAATGACAGGCTCTCATTCTTGTTTAAGGCTGTGTAGTATTCCATTGTGTATATATACCACATTTTCTTTATCAATTCATCTATTGATGAACACGTAAGTTGAATCCATCTTTTGGCTATTGTTAATAATGCTGCAATAAACATAGAAGTGCAGATCTCTTTAATGTGCTGATTTCATTTCCTTTGGATATACACCTGGCAATGGGATTGCTAGATCATAAGGCAGTTCTATTTTTAATTGTTTGAGAAGCCCCTACACCGTTTTCCGTAATGACTGCATTGATTTACAATTCCACAAACAGTGCACAAGGGTTTCCTTTTCTTCACACCCTAACCAACACTTATTATCTTTCATGTTTTTGATGGTAGCTATTCTGAGAGGTGTGATATTTTATTGTGGTTTTGCTTTGCATTTCTCTGATGATCAGTGATGTTGAGCACCTTTCCTATACCTGTTGGCCTTTTGCACATCTTCTTTTGAGAAATATCTATTCAGGTCCTTCATCCATTATTTTTTATTTTACTCTAAGTTCAGGGATACATGTGCAGAACGTGCAGGTTTGTTACATAGGTATACATGTGCCGTGGTGGTTTGCTGCGCCTATCAACCTGTCATCTAGGCTTTAAGCCCCATATGTGTTAGGTATTTATCTTAATGCTCTCCTTCCCTTTGCACCCCACCCCCCAACAGCCCCTGGTGTGTGAAGTTCTCCTCCCCATGTCCATGTGTCCATGTTTTCTCGTTCAACTCCCACTTATGAATGAGAACATGCGGTGTTTGATTTTCTGTTCCTGTGTTAGTTTGCTGAGGATGATGGTTTCCAGCTTCATCTTTAAATCAGGTGGTTTTCTTGCTATCATATATTCTGGATCTGAGGACTTACCAGATGTATGGCTACGAATATTTTCTGTGAATATTTTCGTAGGTTGTCTCCTCACTCTGTTGACGGTTTCCTTTGTTGTGTAGCTGCCTTCTGTTTGTGTAAATAAAATGTTAATGGAATGTAGCCACCTCATTTGTTTCCATACAGTTTGTGACCACTTTAATGCTACAACAGCAAGTTGAGTTGTTGTGACAGAGATTGCTGTACGGCACACAAGCTCTAAAATATTTTTCTGGCCCTTTACAGAAACCCTGCCTACAACTGCTCAAAACCATCTTTGAAGCAGTACTGTTATTCTCATTTTTATAATGAAATAAATGGAAACCTGAAGAGGATAGGTAACTTGAGAAAGGTTTCACAGTTCTTAGAATTCAAACCACGATCTGCTTGAATTCCAAAGCTTCTGCTCAGAAGCTGACCCCAGAGGGGCTGGTTGTTTGTTACCTTTGTCCTAAGTTGATAAACAACGGAAAACTGATTTGTGACTTCCTGTTAAATACTGCCCTCTCAAAGGCAAGACAGATGGTCTAGTGTAGCGGTAAAGTTCTCAGGCTCTGGGGCGGCACTCCTTACATCCCAGCTCCCCCAGTTTATCTCTCTGTATTTCAGCTTCTACCCCTATAAATTACAGATAATGATAGTAACTATTTTCATGATTGTTGCCAGGTTTAAATGAGATCATGTCTGAAAAGAAATTACAAGTGCACTTGACATGTGGTCCACTAGACATTTATTTTTATTTCACATAACTATTTTTTTCAAAGTAGGGAGTCTACGGAAATAAAAACGAAGAGTGTGGAATGACTGTCATCCACGGGATCTCCTGTGGTTGGTCATTAGAACACCTCCACCAGGAAGTTTCTAGAGCACAGTGGCCCCTCCTTTTCAGATGGTAGCTAGGAGAGATGCATTTTCAGCTTCTCAATACTGATATTTATACTTACACTTTGACCTGACCACATCTCTTTAGTTCCTTGGCCAGCCAGGGTTACCTTGAAAAGGCCTGTGGTGGGATAAGATGTTTATCCAGTGATTGCTGGACCCTGAACCTCTTATTGTTACCCCTGATATTTACAGTCCCAAATCTCCATTCCCAGTGGCTCCAGATTGATTAAAAATGTAGTCAGGGCTGCCAGAAAAATGGTCTTCTTAAATAATACAAGACAAGCAATTTTTCTCAGAAACACCTTTGATCCTTAGGCAAAAGCGAGAAAAGCAATCAATTTTTAAACCAATATTCTTTACCCTTTGAAGCATATTTTCTTATAGAATCACTAGCAATAAAATCTGTGTGTGGTGTGTGTTAAGCACATTAGAATGGCCTTGATTGTCTGATGAGATTAGGAAGACGGTTGGGAATGGAAGGCTTGAGACATTGTGGGTGCACTGGTTGTGGATAAATAATACGATGCAGTCGAAGTCCTGGCAGGGAAGCCTGGAGGCTTTGCTGAAGTGAAGCCCCATGAATGCATGAATCTGTGTAGATGACATCAGCAGAGTTTTGCAATTTTCCCAGCATGTTGTGCGTGTCTGGGAACAGAGGTAAGAAAATGGTGTTATTTTTCTAGTGCTGGGGATTAGTACTGCACTAGAAAATGAGAAAATTCTTGAGAACTCTGGTTTTTCTAAATTGAGACAGAGTCTTGCTTTGTAGTCCAGGCTGGAGCTCAGTGGTGCCATCTTGGCTCACTGCAACCTTCCCTCCTGGGTTCAAGGAATTCTTGTGCCTCAGCCTTCCAAGTAGCTGGGATTACAGGTGCATGCTACCACATCTGGCCAATTTTTTTATTTTTATTTTTGTAGAAATGGGGTTTTGTTATGTTGCCCAGGCTGGTCTTGAACTCCTGGCCTCGAGCAATCTGCCAGTGTTGGCCTTCCAAAGTGCTGGGATTACAGGTGTGAACCACCGTGCCTAGCCAAAAAGTCTGGTCTTGGGTGCTCAGGTTGCGGAGGGATGGAAGGTAGAAGGGCCCAGCAACCCTGCTGCCACTGACAAAGAATAAAGCTGCAGGAAAGTTGCCTGATCTCTTTCTCCTCTGCCTTAACCCCCAGCATTCTGGTTATATTTTCCTTCCCCTTTCTTCAGCATTCTCTTCCTTTGTTAAATTATTCAACCAATGTTAGTCGAACATCCCCGTGTGCCAGGGATAGTGCTGGGGTCTGGGTACTTAAAGGGAGGGACATAGATTTCGTCTCTACAATGGTGGAGCTTATAGTCCTATGTACAATGTCAGGAGTTGGGTAAGTGCTGAAGGCATAAGCATACAGGAGAGAAGGATGAATGGGAGGGGGACAAGATGGTAAGGGAATGTCTTTCTTTAAACTGAGAACCAAGAAGCCAGTGAAAGTAGAGGTGGAGAAGTGCGAGTCACATTTTCCAAACTTGGTCAACTAGTAAAGGGGCAACGCTGAAGTTTGAAGCTAGATGTACCTGATTCTAGGAACTGTCTACTTTTAGCCTGGACAACACAGTGACACTTCTTCTCTACAAAAAAATCTAAAAATCAGCCAACATGGTGGCACATGTCTGTAGTCCTGGCTACCCAGAAGGCTGAGGCTGGAGGACCCCTTGAACCCAGGAGTTTGAGGCTGCAGTGAGCTATGGTTGCACCACTGCACTCCAGCTTGGGTGACAGAGCTGAGACTCTGTCTAAAATACTGCATTACATGTGCAATATACACATAACCAACAAGCACATGGACCCCCTGAATCTGAAATACAATTTTTCAAAAAAGAAATATGAAGTATTTAAAGCAATGCCTGGCACATAGTAAACCCGTAATCAATATGGTGTGTTGTTATTTTTTTAAATGTCTACTTTCCACTAAATCTTAACAAAAACATTAAACTTGCTCTCCAAGCATCTGTATGTAACTGCCTTGTGTTGCCGTGAAGCAACTTGAGCAGCAGTAAGACAAAAAAAATCATTCATTCACCCATTCTAATCATTTACTATGGCTTAGCCACGCTGTATGTGTAAATGCACAAGGCAAAATTCTATTGTGCAGCTGTGAACACCAATGTTGAGGAATGCTGAGAAAAGTGGTGTTAGCCTGAGGTTGAGGCAAGGCAGCAAGAGTCCGCACGCTCTTCCAATTCATCACAATGCTCCCTTCATGCCATGATGACAGCTGTCATTAAAATGCAGGGCATGTACATCCCACTTGTTGATTCCTTTCATTCCTAGACAAACACAAGTCTAATAAAGAAGCACACATGTCCGTCCAGGTCACAAGCCTGGTTGGGAATGCGGGTATCTCAGAGAGGTTAGGCTGATGCTAGCCTGTTGCCATTGCATCGTGAACTTTGAAACTCCTTTAGCACTCTGGTGTTTAAAAGTCATGTTGACTGCACTGCTAATTACATGCTGCAACTCACTGTTAAGGGTCAATGAGAAGATCTGAAAATTAGAATTGGCAGACTTTGACATATAAAGTTCAGCACTTTCTAAGCCAGATATTGTAGAACTTTTGGGAGATGATGGAGATGAAATCTCTGTTCTTGAGAAAGTTTCAGTTTAGTAAGAAGAATTTCCAATATAATAAACTCAATAGAGGAGGCATGGTATGGTGTAAAAATCACGGACTTTGAGCCACGCAGACTGGGTTTAAATCATTTCTCTACCACAGACTATGTGGCCTTGATCAAATTATTTCATCTTTCTGAGTCTTGGTTTCTTTACTCACAAAATGAGATTATAGGCTGGGAGCAGTGGCTCATGCCTGTAATCCCAGCACTTTGGGAGGCCAAGGAGGGTGGATCACCTGAGGTCAGGAGTTCGAGACCAGACTGGCCAACACGGTGAAACCGTAATTCTACTAAAAATACAGAAATTAGCCAGGCGTGGCGGGTGCCTGTAATCCTAGCTACTCGGGAGGCTGAAGCAGGAGAATTGCTCCAAGCCAGGAGGCGGAGGTTGCAGTGAGCCGAGAGGGTGCCACTGCACTCTAGGCTGGGCAACAGAATGAGACTCCATCCCAAAAAATAATACAATACAATAAAATGATATTATATAACTACTTCATGTGATTCTATAACTACCTTATAGATGGTAACTATTATAATCATTGCTGCGATATTGATTAGTTATCAGAATATAGCAAATTCCTGCTATATCACTACTGATGTGGTAACTGCACAAATTATTCAAACTCTTCATCTATAAAATATGATAATTCTAACTGCCCAATTTGTGTAACTCAGGAGCTATGTTCCATCATCATCAATTAATATATTTATATATTTTATGTTTTAGTCCATCAAATAAAATGTAAGCTCCATTTGCAGATATTTGGATGCTTTTGTTAGTTGCTGGACTCCCTTGTGCCTAGGACAGTGCCTAGACCATAGTGGATGCTCAATAAAATATGCAGCTGTGTAAATAAGTGGACAAGTAAATAAATGTGTGCTCAATCTTATGTTAAATGTTCAGCAAGTGGCAGGCTCTTGGCACATGGTAGTTGTTACTGTGCTTAGTATTATTATTATGATTAGAATATGGTGGGTGCTGCGAGAGGAACCAATACAGAGAGATCGCTCCCAGCTCTGTCAGTCCGCGATCCTTGTTCTTAGCACTGGCATGTCATCACTTGTGTGGTAGCTGGGAGAAACAACCAGGCCATTGTCAATAGTAAGATCACATGAGATTAATTGCAAAAATATGGGTTTCTGAATTTTTATCAGTTCTTAGGAGGAAAGGGAAATAGCTGCAGAAAGGGAGGGAAGATTGAAAAAAGGAGGAAAAACAGCATCTTTTGGAAAATATTTTATCACATGAGGCCATGGGCTACAAGTCTGCGTTCAGGATTTACCCAGCCCCAGACTTAGAAGGTATGCGGAACCAGCTGTATCGGTCAGATGACACAAAGAGAGTATTGGTATAGTGGCTCCAACCTGCAGCTGGTGGCAAAATGCAAAACCGTCCATGACAGAATCAGTTCTACTTCTGAACTGTTAACGGGACTAGGGAAAAACTTCTCAACTGCCCCTCATATGAGAGATTGGAGAAGTTTCTTTTAAAACTAATAAAACTAAATGTCGCATAGTATAGTGTATCGTTGTAAGAAATAATTGGAGATTGGGTTCTGGCGGGGTGGACCTGAATTTGAATGACCTGGATCTGTCCCTTGCTGGGAATGTACATTTGGGCCGGATACTTAAACTTCTGTGAGCCTCTGCAAAAAAGAGAAACCAGTGTGTATTTTGTAAGATCATTGAGAGAATTCAATGAGATAATCTCTGCACAACATCTGTCATATTTTAGTTGTTAATATATGGTGGCTACTGTTATTAGCAATTAATGCCACATGGATTATTGTATTTCATTCCCTCTGAGGAAGGGACTATAATCAGTCTCATTTACATGTGAAGAAATGAAGGTCTAGAGAGGATTCATAACTCAGTCAGGTCCACGGACCTAGTGAGCATCCAAGTCATGATGCTAATCAAGCCAGAGAGGCCAGATTTTCAGCAATTAACAAGTCGCACAGCATCTCTCTTAAGAGCAATGGAAGCTTAGCAGAGCAGCAGAAGGTCCAGAACTTCTGGCACTCTCTTGCATAATACTCTGGTGGCAATCTGAGGTAATTGTATTTCAAATATGCAGTGACTCTCTGTTTACAAGGGATTATGAGAGATACAGACGTGTTGGAGAGGCAATGTAAGGTCAACTTGGTCAGCTTATCATATGTCTATCTTCCTGATCAATCCAGAAAAACATTGCTTCATCTCTTGCTTAAGTCCATCAGAGGATTTTGTGAAATGTGTTTCTTTCTTCTTTTCATAGCTTACCCTTGACAAGTGTTCTCTGTATTTGGCATAAATTAAATTGTACATAGCAATTTTTTTTCTCTCTCTGTTTCCTTTAGGAGAGGAAATAGTAAGGACGAGGTATATATAAGGATCCTTACCTTTCCTTTTGATTTATCCAGAAAAAAGTAAAACCGAATTCTGATAATTTAATTAAATTTAATTTGAGTAGCTCCTTTTTGGTTATCAGAGGGAGAGAACTTAGCTCCCTTAGAGAGTTTAAAGAAGATAGCAAAATAGTAGATGCTTAGAGTTGGAGGGAAGCTTAGATGTGGTATACCCAAACTTCTTCTGAATTTAGGTGCTTTATAAGACATCCTGACTAACACCACCCAGCCTTTGCTGAATAGTGACTGTGAGTTCATTTTTTTATAACTATTTCATTATCTCTGTTATGAGACAAAGTATGCTTCTCTGTAACTTCTAGTTTTGCCTAGAAAAAGCATGCATGGGAGCCGGGGTATGGTAGCTCATGCCTGTGATTCCATCACTTTTGGGGACTGAGGTGGGAACATTGCTTGAGGCCAGGAGGTGTTGACCAGCCTGGACAACATAGCAAGACCCCCCTAATATTTATTGTATATAATAAATAATATATATAATATATAATAATATAAATTTATAGTATTAACTTTATAAATAGAACTATATAAATTTATAATTTAAGCATATTATAAATTATATATCTAGACATTAAATATTAAATATTACATAGAGAGATATATGTAATATAATTATATATTAAGTATTATATAGACATATCTATATATATTAGTATTGGTATTATAATATAGTAATAATATATTATAATTAGCATTATAATATAACATCTATATAGATATAGATCTATCTATATATCTTTTATGTCTATACATCATGATATATATCTATATATGTAATAAATATATATAATATGTAATATTATATATAGATATTTATATTATATATTATATATCTCTATATGTTATATATTATGTATTCTATATCTCAGTATAACAAACAGAAATACATAGAATACATACAGAGAGATACAGAATACATAATATATAAAATTAAAAATATGTCTCCCTATATATTATATTTAATATGTAATATTTCATATAGATATATAATAATATATAATATATATAGAGATAACAGTATGTATAGAGTATGCATAATAAAACTTGTGAATCTTGCGTGAACCCTTGAATGTCTGAGGAAGGGTGATGCACACCCACCTTCTCCCCTCATCTATGCTGTATGTTCAGGCTGCGTAGTCCCAGGCATGCTCATTAAATATCCCTTTCCTGAACAGCAGTAAGAGTGAGCCTTTTGAAACATAAATTGGACCATGTCATTGTCTAATTAAATCCCTCCAGTGGCTTTTCATCACATCCAACATGAAACGTGAAGCCTCCATTATGGCCTGTGGGGTCCTGCGTAAACTAGCACCCTATTACCTCTTTGACATTGTCTCTTACTGCCGCCCCATCTCTCACTCCACTCCAGCCACACTGGCCTCACTGAGCACACCGGGCCGCTCCTATCTCAGGCCCTTTGCATTTGCTATTCTTTCCAAGATACCCAGCTTCTTCCTCACATCATCCAAGTCTCTGCTCAAATGTCATCCTTTTGGAGGGATCTTTGCTGCTGCCTAACTGAAAATTGCTCCATTCATTATGCCTCCATTTTCTTGCTCTTGTGCTCTTCTTTCTTTATAATTGATCAGCTACTTGACATTATTTTCTTCTGCTAAAATGTGCGATTGCTGGGGCAGGGGCTGCATCCTCAATGCTTGACATAGACTGAGTAAGTGCTCAATAGAATAAACAAATGAGTGAGTGAATGAATGAATTGATTGGATAATAAGGACCTTTCCTCATCCTGGTCATGCCTCTCTCAATGCTGTCAAGTTTTGTAGCAACCTCTTAAAATGAGCTATCCAGAGCTGAGCACAATCTAGATGGAGTCTGGTTAGGCTCAGCTGAAACTTTTCCCTTGTGGATGTGGGCAGTAATCATTTATCAAAGAAGCCTAGGATAAAATGAAGTCGTTTAGGGTGGTAGCCAAACGTGCGCCTCTATAGAGCTTGCAGGTAATACAAATGCCTGGGTTTCTTTTATAAGAATTATTGTTAGTGCTGGTCTCTCCTAGTGCAAAGTTGTATAAGTAAATTTTGTATTCTGTTTCAAGAATGTCATCTCAGATAGATTGATTTGACTGGGTCTCTCCTTCAACCTGTTGACATGTTTTTGAATTTTGATTCAGTCAATAGTACACTGTATGTGGCAGGTACCTACCACTGGAATATTGAGTTCAAGAACGTCTTGTTTCTGTGATGGAGGAAGCAGGAGGCTACCATTTCTGTCACCTCCACAGGCATCTCCTGATGCGTAGGAAGCTGGAGAATAGATACGGAAATAATACTGCAGAAAACCTATCTTGTTTGCACAGAGAACCAGCTGAAAGGGACAGGAAGTGGGATCTCAGTTCTGCTGTCCAAATCTCATGTGCATAATGACAATCTCAGGAGCATAGCTGGCAGAGTCTATAAACTGTATCTATAACCATTTCTGCAAAAAATCTGCAGGACACAAAGGCAGCCTGAATGTGGGATGAATAGAGATTGAGGGAGCCAATTCTCAGGATACTGCATTTTAACAAGCTGCTGACTTCCTGTTATAGTCTGAATGTATATGTCCTTCCCAAATTTATACATTGAAATCCTAACTCCCAAGGTGATGATATTAGGAGGTGGGATCTTTGAGAGTCGATTAAATCATGAAAGGGAGTATATTAAAGGCCCCACAGAGACCCTTACCTTCCATAATGTGAGATTACAGTGAGAAGACAGCCTTCTATGAGGAAGTGGGGTCATCACCAGACACAGAATCTGCTAGGGCCTTGATCATAAACTTCCCAGCCTCCAGAACTATGAAAAATACATTTATGTTATATATAAGCCACCCAGTTTATGGTATTTTTTAAATAGAAGCCTGAATGGACTAAGACACTTTACCATCTCCCAACTAAAACATGCCTTTTATCTCACTATCCTTGACATTAAGTGGTACTTGACACAGAGTAAGCTTTCAACAAGCATTAGATAATACTGTAATGGATGCTTACTAAATCTGTGTTGAGCCAGTGTTATTTAAATTTGGAAAACTCTGGTTTCCAAAATTTAGGCAATTGTCTGATAACGACCAGCATTCTCTCTGAGCTCTTAGGATTTTGAAACGACATGGCCAGGATGCCCAAGTTCTGGTCACTTTTTCATTTGCAACCTATTCTTTCTGGGGGAGGGGTCACAGGAAGGTCAGCCTACAATAAATGTTACTCTGTGGCTTCTATTACCTTCTGAATTAGGAAACATTGTCAAGTATCACGACTCAGCAAACATTTATCAGATCCTCTGCCTTTAGTAGACTTAGGTTTCTTTCAGTAGACAGTTGAAATTCCCATTCCTTTGAGGTCTTCCCAGTTTTGTAATTCTTACTGGGAAACTAAGAGAAAAGATGATTTCTCCTCTTAACAGGCAGTTTAACTTGGGCAAGTTGTTTGATATATTTGAGGTTGTTTTATCTATTGACAATGATAATACTGTGAAAGGTTTTTAAATATTAAATGATGCAATACGTAAATGTCCCCAGTATGTCGCCTGGCAAACTGCAAACACTTACCAAATAATACTAGCTACCACTTAAAAGAATGTCTCTTCCATGTCAAGTGTGGTACTATGTATACTTAGTTGCTTTTTCCTTTCTATTCGCCCTTTCTGAAATTTTTGAGTCTTTGCTCCTGGAATTTCCTCTGCTTGCAATCCCCTTCCTCTCTTTATCAACTTAAAAATCCCCTCTCTATAATTCAGCCATTATAATAGATGCCCATCTGCCAGATGAGCTATCCTGATCTCCCTGTTGGAGGTCCTTTCGCTCTGTGACATATCTATCCAGTAGCCTTTCTGTTTCATTGATTGCAAAGTTGGCAGAGTGAGTGAGATTTGATCTATCTAGCATTAACTTTAGTTCATAGGCCTTTTTCTTTTTAAAAGAAACATTAGCCAAATGAAAGGTATTATTGTTCTTAAATTCTCACTGCTGCCCCACAGACTCTGTTTACAGTTTGTTGCCATTAAATTTCAGGATACTTTAGATATGTACACAAGAACTAGGCTCTCTTCTAGGCTGTTTTATTTAAATGTAAAATGAAACAGAAAACCTGATGAAAGAGATAGGGCAGAGGGCCAAGTTACTCTGACAAAGTCCCAGTGGTTCTTCCAATGTGGGGGGATACAGAGGGTTTCATCACACACACAGGGGCTCGTTAAGAGCAGACCACACCATGACTCAAATGAATCAGTCCTCCTGTTAATCATCAGATTCAGAGAATAACCGGGTTGACTCTGGGGACAACTTTGAATGTACAAACCTGAGAACTGAAAGTCAGGGTTAATGTTCCTTTTCTGTGCATCCAGATGCTTTGGAATTTGCTTCTCTGCAGGTATAATCTCATTAGTTCTTTTTTAAAATAGCAGCTTTTAAAAGATATAATTTATATATCATGCAATTTACTCTTTTAAACTGTACATTTTAATGGTTTTAAATACATTTACAGAGATGTGCAAACATCACTGTTACACAATTTTAGGACATTTCATCATTCCAAAACAAAAACTCATACCCAATAGCAGTCAATATCCAATCATCTGACAACTGCTAACCTACATTTTTTCCCCTGTTGGTTTGTCTACTCTAGATGTTTGATATAAATGGAATCATACAATATGTGGCTTTTGTGACTACCTTGATGTTTTCAAGGTTTGTAATGTTGAAGCACATGTAAGGGCCTCATTCCTTTTTATTGCTGAGTAATATTTTACCGTATGGATCTACCCCATTTTGTTTATCCATTCATCAGTTGGCCATGCTGCTGTGAATGCTGGTGTTCAAGTTTTGTGTGGTGTTATGTTTACTTTCTCTTGGGTATATACAAGAATGGAACTTTTGAGTTATATGAGTAGCTCTATATTTAACATTTTAAGGAACTGCTATACTGCTTGGCAAACTGCTTTCCAAAGGGTTAGGGGTAGGGTTAGGGTTAGGGTTAGGACTGCACCATTTTACAATTCATTTTTCCACATTCTTTCTAACAGTTTTTTATTAACTTTCTTTTAAATTTTAGCATCCTAGTATGTGTAAAGTGGTATCTCACGGTTTTGACTTGCATTTTCCTAATGACTAATGATGTTGAACAAATTTTCATGTGCTTACTGTTCGTTTGTATATCTTCTTTGGATAGATGTCTATTCTAATCCATTGATCATTTTTTAAAAATTGGATTATATATCTTTTTTTATTGCTGAGTTGTAAGGGTTCTTTATATGTTCCAGTTATTTGAACAGTATCAGTTGTATGATTTGTAAGTATTTTCTTCCATTCTGTAGGTCATCTTTTCACTTTCTTGCCAGATTGACAATAACATCTTCCAATCATGAAGAATATCTTTCCAAATTTAGGTATTCTTTAATACATCTAAATGATTCTCTCTAATGGTTAGTGTACAAATGTCACTTATTTTGTCAAATTGATTTCTAAGTATTTTAGACCTTTGATACTATTATAAATGCAATTTTCTTCTTAACTTTTAGATTTTCTATTGTTAGTGTATGAAAATACAACTGATTTTTGTATTTTCGTCTTATATCAAGCAACATTCATAAGCTCATTTTTATTAGTTTCACCTTTTTTTGGTAGATTCGTTAAGATTTTCCATATGCAAGATCATGTCATCTGTGAATGCAGATAGCTTTATTTCTTCCTTCCCAATTTGGATGGCATTTATTATTTATTTGCCTTATTCCTCAGGCTGGAAGTACAAAGTTGACTAGAAGTGGTAAAAACAAACATTCTTGTCTTGCTCCTGATCTTAGCAGAAAGCATTCAGTCTCTCATCCTTAAATATGATGATGTTAGCTCTGGATTTTTTGTAGAAGCCTTTTTATCAGGAAGTTGTCTTCCGTTCCTAGTTTGTTGAATGTCTTCACTGTTGTATGATTGCAAGGGGAATCACAGAAACGGCAGTTTTGCTTCCTCCCTGAGAGAGTCCTGTTGTGCTGGTAAGCACGTAATAACACCTTTGCAGTGGCAAGTGTAAACTTCCTTTTAGGTTTGAATTCAAACACATTTATTGAGTTAAAGCTCAACTTTTTGGGGCTTTCCAATCCAAATAGAGGGACTCTATTATTATGGTAGAAATGTGTCCTTCAAAGCTGTTTCCAGAACCACCCCACTCTTTGCCAAATAAGAACCGCTTATTTTCTAATGAGGTTAAAAAGAATGTGAAAAAGGTAGACTAAAGCATTATTAACTTTACTTACATATAATATCTCTATAAATAAAGGAATATTCTTAGAATTTATGTCACTACTAAGCACTCTATGCCCAGCACCTTGAAAGATGCTGGAAGCATGATAGCAGATGATGCAGACCTTATTCTCTTATATACAGAGTAAAGGGGAATATTGGTGTGTTTTAGCACTCAGGTACTTGCTAAACATGCATTACATCATTTGGTCTTCTTATCAACCCTGTTTGATAAGAACAATTATTACTTTTTAAAAGAAACTCGGCCAGGCATGGTGGCTCATGCCTGTAATCCTAGCACTTTGGGAAGCCGAGGCAGGCGGATCACAAGGTCAGGAGCTCGAGACCAGCCTGGCCAATATGGTAAAACCCTATCTCCCCTCAAAATACAAAAATTAGCTGGGCCTGGTGGTGCATGCCTGTAATTCCAGCTACTTGGGAGGCTGAGGAAGGAGAATCGCTTGAACCTGGAAGGCAGAGGTTGCAGTGAGCCGAGATCAGGCCACTACACTCCAACCCGGGCGACAGAGCGAGACTCACTCCAGCCTGGGTGACAGAGCCAGACTCTGTCTCAAAAAAAAAAAGAAAGAAAAAGAAAAGAAACTCATGTTTTAGAGAAGTTAGTCAAGCAGAAGACCTGCTTGAAAGTGGCAGAATCAAGTTGGTTGGACTCCAGAATCCAAACTTTTTTTTTCTTTTGAGACAAAGTTTCATTCTTGTTGCTCAGGCTAGAGTGCAATGGCGCGATCTCAGCTTACTGCAATCTCTGCCTCCTGGGTTCAAGTGATTCTCCTGCCTCAGCCTCCCAAGTAGCTGGGATTACAGGTACTCACCACCACGGCTGGCTAATTTTTTTTGTTTTTTAATTTTTAGTAGAGACAGGGTTTTACCGTGTTGGCCAGGCTGGTCTCAAACTCCTGACCTTAGGTGATTCACCCTCCTCAGACTCCCAAAGTGCTAAGATTACAGGTGTGAGTCACCGCACTTGGCCAAAGAATCCAAACTCTTATCCTCTATAGCATGTTGCTTTTTTCTCCTGCTGGAATTTATACTCTTATTGCTGAGACAAGAAATACTCAAAAAACAGGGAACTTTAAGAGAGAAAAGTGATAAATGTGTTGAGTAGAATCTCTAGGCTCTTGAAATGAGAGTGGTGCGGTGGGTGCCACAGTGTTGAGGGAGATTTTTGAGAAGTTGCTGAGACTTAGGGAAGGCTACGGATTGGCTATGATTTGGATGAACACGAAGGAAAGAGGAAGACCTCTGGATGGGGAAACAGCATGAGTGGAAGTGTGGATGCAGAAATGAGCGTGGACTCCTGCTTGGAAGGGCTTGCCTGGGATGAGAATTTCTGTCACTATTCAATGAAAGGTCTGGCTTGTGAGGCTCAGATTTTGGTGTGTGTGTGTGTGTGTGTGTGTGTGTGTGTGTGTCTGAATACTACAATGAAAGGACAGGATTTAGCAGTATTTAAACAATGGAATTAACTTAGTTATTGATTTTATGTATTTATTTATTCATCACTCTTGCCCAGGCTGGAGTGCCCAGGCATGATCATGGCTTACTGCAACGTCTGCCTTTGGCGCTCAAGCCCTCCTCCCATCTAAGCCCCTGACGAACAACGACTACAGGGGTGCACCACCATGTCCAGCTAACTTTTGTATTTTTAGTAGAAATGGGGTTTCCCCACGTTGCCCAGGCTGGGTTCCAACTTGTGGGCTCAAGCAGTCCACCTGCCTTGGCCTACCAAAGTGCTGGGATTACAGGCATAATCCACGGTGCCTGGCCTAGTTATTGATTTTTATTTGTTTGTTTTTACAAGTTGTATAAATTTTGTTCCTTGAATATCCAGGTTTCTGAGAAGGTGCCATAGAGAAGAAGTGGCTGTTAGATGAGATCCTGGTTCCCCACTCCCACCTCAAATAGAGTAACTCCAAATTTAGATGTTGGTATTCATTTTAAGATTTTATTTGGAAGCAAAGTTTTACTGTTAAAAAAAATGGCTAGAAAGCCAGTTAGCCTGATAACTCTACAAGTGAAGAGGCTTGGGTTTGCAGTGACAAAGCTAGTGAGTAACAGAGGAAAGACTACAAGTCACATTTCTTTGTCCCAAGTAGTTCATTTGGGAAGTATTTATTGTCTTCCTATATTCCAGGCAGGATGCAAAGTTCTGTGAAGTGCAAGGATAACTGGTCCCTGCATTTGGAGAGATCACAAGGGATAGAGTTGCCTTAAAAGAGATCGCAGGCAATATGGTAACACAGCCCATTGTTGTTCTGTGTGAATAGGAGGGCAAAACTGGGGAGGCTTACAGCAGGGGGACACTTGACTTGAATTTTCATAAATGTTGGTGTTTGCCAGGGAGATTAGGTGGAGAAGGGCTTTCTAGGCCAAAGCAACAATGTGTGTTAAGGAATGGAGGTGTGAAAGAGCACACCTCTTTCCATCAAGGAATGGAAAATAGCTCTCTAATTAAGAAAAGTTAACATGTATTAACCATTATTCTGTGCCAGGCATTGTGCTAGGTGATTTACATGGATTATTTCATGTAATACTCTCAAGAATCCTGCAAGATGGATACAGACAAGAAAACTGAGTTTTAGAATGGAGAAATAATTTGCCTAAGTGTCATATAAGGTCTCACAGTTAAACTGTGGTCGAGCTGGGATTTGAATTCAGGGAATTGAGTTTTGGATTTAGGGTCTTATGGACCTTTTGAAGCAGTTTGAGCTTATCCTCTAGGTCCGTGTCCTTAAACTCGCATCAGAAGCACCTGCTGGAGTTGTGAAAACATAGATTCTGGGCTTTCCCTTCCTGAGTTTCTGATTCAGTAGGTATGAGGTAGGCTCCAAGCACTTCTAACAGGTTTCCTCCCTGCTGGTCCAGGGACCATACTTTGAGAACCACTTTGATAGGAAGCCAAACAGAAAAGTTTAAAGTTTGGAGGAAAATCATCAGATTTGCATATGGTTTAGGGATTTCTGGGTAATGAATGGGAGTGAATTATAAAGGAGAACTTAATAAAATGATGGTCAGAGGGGACAGAGAGTACAAACAGGAAGAGCAGTTAGGAGAGGATCGTCTAATGCGTGTCCAGAAAAATGAAGCCGAAGGGATGAACCTAAGGGAGATGACATAGGAAGATAATTTAGGAACTAACAGCCCCTGATAACGGAAGCAGTAGTTGTCGTATTATCTAGAATCTATAGACATGGTGTCTGGCAAAAAGCAGGAGAGGAAAGGATTGAAATGAACAGAAAGTGAGTTGAATTTAAGATTTTCCTGAAAAGAAATGGAATTGGGAGGGCGAACTGGTTGTGGAGGTAGCTGCATTTGGGACGTGTTGTGTGGTGGCCCTCGTGTGGTGTAGTAGAGAGGCGCCAGGCTACAGTGGAAAGAGGACTGAGCTGGCATAGGAGACCTGGTTTTTAGAACTGGCCCAGTCAATTATTTGACTGTTTTGGAGATGCCCCATACTCTTCGAACCTCCATTTCTTTATCTGCAAGTGGAGTTTGCAGCTTGCCTATGTGAGTGAGACTGGTGGGTAAAATATGGGAGTCATCGACCCAGGGTAAAACTTTTGGTAAAACGGTTGTTTTTTCCTAATTATCCCCTTACTCCTTTGTGCTCATATATCACACAGTCACATTACAAAGTAGACACAAAAATGAAAACCTTCACATGGCTTATATGCATGGTGGCGACTCAGCTCTTCTGCAAGGGGGAAATTTTCTCCATTCATCTGGGCATTGAGATACAGGCTTTAGAGTAGTTGAAAAGAAATAGTTACATTGAGTTTTAAAATGTTTTATTAATGAGCTAGAGTTAGGAACAAAGCTGAGTTATTTCCTAAGGGGAATGCGTTTTAAAACTTCAATTATGAATAGATGCATTTGTAGTGTTTAAAGTCCAGGATTTATTTATTTTTTAGTAATCTCCAGTCACAGCAGAAACTGTTTTAAAGCTAGTAGCTCTATCCCTTTTTTTAGCTATTTAATTCTATGGTGTTAGCAAATGGATACCTATCTCCATATCTTTCTTATGATCTAATTAAAAAGAAGTGACTTCACTGAGTATATATATATATATATATGGTCATCATAATTATTAAGTATCTATTAATTCAGGAGTCACACTTAATGCCTTCCTGCCCCTCAACTCCCATATCCAGTTCATTAACAAGTCTTTTTTCCTAACCCCCCCCCCACTTGTCTCCTTCTCCATAGCTTTGCACCATAGCCTCCCTGGTGCAAGCTGTCGTGCTCTTTAGTCTGGCTTACTGCCAAAGTTTCCAAACTGATCTACTATATCCATTCTTGACTCTCTCTAATTCATATTTACACCGTACAGAGATTAATGCTTCGAAATCTGCTTAAGCCTCCTCCTGCTTAAGCCTTTTAAGGGCTTTGTGTTGCCTTCAGAGTAAAGAGTACCACCCAACATGACCTCCGAAGTCTCACATGACCAGCCTCTGTTAACCTCTGCAGTCTTCTCTTTATCTTCACTTTTGCTCTCCCTGCACTAGTCAAACTGGCTGCCTTTTTGTCTCGTGAATGTGCCATATCTCCATCCTACACAGAATCTTTGCACGTTCTCTCTCCTCTGTCTAGAATTATCTCCTCCTTTCTTAACCTAGTTATTCACTCCCACACATCCTTCAAATCACAACTCAGTGAACACTTCACAAATTTTCTCTGACCCCCTTGACTAGGTAATCTGAATGATAGTGCTCAAATCATGATTACCTCTATATTTCTTCATTTTTCACAGTTGCATTTACATTTATTTATGTGTCTACTTGATTAATGTGGAGAGCAGGAGCTATGTGTAGCTCAGCTTCTTACATAGCTGAAGAGTGCCCAGAAGAGTGCTTGGTACATTGTAGGAGCTAATGAATATTTGTGCAATATTCATACAGGACAGAGATTGTTCTGGTGTTGGGACTCATGGCTAGATTCCATAGGGAGTAAATGTTATGCCATAAGTTAAAGTCATTGAAAATTTATGCCATAAAATTTATGCCATAAGTTAAAGTCATTGAATGATGCAACAGTGTTGATGTCAGCTCTCGGTTGTTTAATAATTAATAGCACAAGCCTAGTTTTCACTTGAACAGGTATATGCTATTTTTGCACTGGAGAATCCTGTGCAACTACAGACTACCCATGAAACCTTGCTTCAGTGGTTTAAGATTGTAAGTGGTTATCTACTTTATACAAATCTGCAGCCCCGGATTGTGGGAGCAATTGAGCCAGCTTATTTCTCTATTAGCCATCAAAATTTTCTGCTCAGTTTAGACTAGCAAATCCTTTTGCAAAGATTGTTGTCCAGCTTTTATTCTGAATTTTCTCATAGCACTCAACCATAGCAAAACTTGAAAACAAGAAAACTCAGACTTTTAAGATAGAATAAGAAGAATATATATGGTGTTTTCTTGCTTTTGTTGTGTATGTGCTGTAGTTACTGCTAAAGAATTCTATAGAAAATCACATGGTTAATAATTATCCAACATCATACATAATCTTAGGATTATTCTGGGAATAACATTAAATCAAGTCATGTAAATTCTGCGTAATGAGAAACTCTGGATGTAGATACCGTTTCAATCAGTTCGTGGCAATTGATTACTTCAAGAACCAAGAATGAAAACCCTCAATCACTTATCTTTCAAATCTCACTGTTAACCTCAAGCCCTCTTATCTTAATCAGGGCTAGGGAACAAGGATTCATAGAATAATTTCATGAAAAGATAGACTGTGCATTTCTATAAATGCAGCTACTGTATTGCAATTAAGCAACACACACACTGCTGCTTTGTGTCACCAGCAAAGTAAATAAAATACTGCTCTGCTTCTTATAGTTTGGAGATGAGTTCCCTGGAGGAAGAGCCATAGTTTGTCTTTAAGAGATCTAAACTTTAATGTCCAATTAATAGTGAATGGTATTAATAACATATTAAAATTCCACGATGAATTAGGCCAAGCAATTCAACATGAAGGGCATACATAAATTAATTCAGAGTAATTTATTATAATGTTCCACTTCTCTAAATGAGGCATTTATCATTTTTTTGAGAAAACACAGATATTTTATTTATTAGACAGAGATTTTACATCAGCCATTATTAGCATAAAAAATCTAAAAATAAAAAACATGAACAAAAATAAAGCAAATGGAGAGAACAATATTTCCCTAAACAAAGTATATCAGTAAACAAATAGAAATTCAGAAAATAAACAAATAGAAATTCTGGAACAGAAAATTACACTAAAATAAAAAAATTTACTAGAGTGATTTCATAGTACATTTGAGCAGGCAGAAGAAAGAAGTCGTGAGCTCGAAGATGGGTATTCAAAAGAGTATACCAAAAAAATCATTTAAACCCCAAAGAAGGAAGTAATGGAGAAATTGAGAAACACAACTTCTAGGTTTCCTAAAAGTCTCAGATCATCATCCTATTATAAATAGTTCAAGGTATCAAATGGGGTATGGCTTAAAATGAAAGCTCTGTATTATGTGCTGCCTGGATGTCTGAAATCAGGAAGATTTCAGACGATCTAACTTCAAGTTCCTCCCTTCAGTGTATAAGACCTTCTAGCCATCAGTTTTTCCTATCTGGGAAGCATAGTTTTTGTTTATTCTTAGGTTGAATTTTCCTGCCAGATCACAATTATTAAAGCCAGGCAGTCACATCTGCTGCAGGAACCAGGTCTTATCTCCATAAATGTGGTTCTTATCTGACTTTCTTCAAGATAACCTATTGGCCAGTTCTTATCTGGCCTCTAAACTCTCTCCTCTTTCCACTGGCTACACATAATGAATCAGGGTCTTGATAAGCAGGGTATAAACATCAGCATTTTAAATAAGCCTCCAGGGTGATTCTGATGCTCAATAAAGTTTGAAAACCACAGAATCATTTCTAGTAGGCACTGGGACTGTTGAAAGATTTGTTTATAGTTCTAGGTTGTTTTCTGCCAGGAGGCAGTGTTCTTTGAAATATGGGTGGGTTAATAAACCATGCTGGAAGTTAACTTTTCAGTCATTCTTATGCACTGCTTGTTTACGGAGCCAGCCGCAGGTGACCTTATTACAAAGCCTTAAACACCACACCACAGCAAGTGAACTTCTCTTAATTTAGTTTTCTTATGGGAAGGTTTTGGACAAATTCCAGTCATTTTAGTTGAATTTCTCGACCTACTTTATACATTATCAGGCCATTTGGTTGTTTTCAGCTTTGGGTAATGAGGGATAATTTTACTTTGTTGTTAATTTGATCCCCGAGGTAGGGACTTTGGTCATCTTGGTTATCCTCCTGACAGCTAATTTACAACGACAATCTTGTAGTAAAAATCTGTTTAACTGTGGCAAGACGATGTATGTGTGCCCATGTGTGCTTGTGTGCGTATGTGAACAAGTTCCTTATGCACGATAAGCTGGTAAAAGACAAAGTTCTTTGGCAGAACGGTTAACAGAAATAGTGGCTGAGGGCCGGGCTCAGTGGCCTGTATTCCCAGCACTTTGGCAGGCCAAGATGGGTGGATCACTTGAGGTCAGGAGTTCAAGACCAGCCTGACCAATATGATGAAACCCTGTCTGTACTAAAAATACCAAAAATTAGCTGGGTGTGGTGGCAGGCACCTGTAATCCCAGCTACTCCAGAGGATGAGACAGGAGAATCGCTTGAACCAGGGAGGCGGAGGTTGCAGTGAGCTGAGATGGTGCCATTGCACTCAGTCTGGGCAATAAGAGTGAAACTCCGGGTCAAGAAAGAAAAAAGAAAGAGTGGCTGAGCTCAACTCTTTCAGATAATGGGTAACAAGTGGATCAACTTGGCTATTACAGCTTTTCCACCTGCACAGCCAGTCTGCATATAAGATACTAATTAATGGACAGTGTTCAGCTGCTGAACTCTAATTTTTTTCCAAGGGAAACCTCACTGTCATCTAGCTAGGTTTATACAATCAAATATCAGACAAAGTTGAAAGTTGTTAGGCTCTGGCAAGGCAAAAGAAGAGGCTGTTTTGTTTTTGTTTTTAGAAAATTTAGCGCACTGTGGCATATAATGAAATAATAGGATTGCCTTGATATTTTTCTTTTCGGTTTATTGTTTTTCTCTATCACAGCAGGCTTGTATCTTGAAATTTAACATAAATCGTAGAAAAATCTTACATGGAGTTGACATCTTTTATAAGCCTTGCTAAACACCCTCCTCCAAATTTGTTCAGTATGGCATACAGACAAAAGCAAGAGACTTACAGAGAAACATTTATAAGCCTGTCCTAGAGTGCAAAACTAAAAGAATTTTAGAAAGACAACTCAGAGTTTGGCAGTACATATATTTTCTTTTTTTAAATTAGATATTACTAGATTCTAAGAATCTATAATGAAACCCAGGCCTACTATACAACCCCCTATAAACAATGTTTTGCTTTTGTGCTATCAAGTTTTATTTGAGCAGAGCCACTACTCTGTTAGTAATTTGTTGCATGGTAAGCCTCGTATTTATTTACACACGAACACATGTGCTGTGCAAGAAAGATGGTCACTGGACCTGGTGAGAAAGACCCCAAAAACAAATATTCCCTCGTTTGAATCCTGAAGGCATGTAATATTTAAACAACTTTCAGATTTAGAGGCGTTGATTTCTTCTTTTGAAAGTTTGCTGTTTGCCAAATTTACTGCTTAGTAAAGAAACTTTAGTACCCACAATAGCCTCAAAGGACACAGTATTTGGTGGCTACGTGCAAATGTAACTGAGAAATAACTAGGGAAACAATTGTTTACATCTCAACTCTTGCTGTCATTGAGATTTCCTTCCTAAATTCAATTGCTAATAAAGCTTCCCATGCCATCCACTTCCCCCACCCACCCGCCTCTCAAAAAAGCCCCCAAAACAAGCTGACAGTCTTATCAGGAAGAAGAGGCAGAGAGTGAAGTTATTTTGTTTGTCCTTACAGGGCAGAAGGACTTTATGCTGTGACAGGCATTTCCAGTATTTTGATAAACGTTACTTCTCTAAACTTGAACAACAGCATGGGGAAAATAATGTTATCTCTCATATTAGTTACAATTTGGTGAGATTTCATCATGAGAAACTTTCAAGGAGGCAGAAGTAGCTGAGAATGTGATACTAGGGACAGGGTCGCTCAAACTGCCAGGAAAATAAATCCATGAGAAAGACAGGGACGCTATTAGGTTTACAAATGATAAAACTCTCCTTGCTTAGAAAAATAAAGTCGTGAGGTTGACGCCATTGAATGGCTGCATTGTAAACCTTAAAAGCTTCAAGCTGGTAGAAGCCCTTGCACAGCCCTGTTTCATTTTTATCGGATGAAATGCATTTGGTTTCTTTTTGACAAACCATGTTTTTGTGAGGAAAGGAAAATGAACATGCGCTGTTATTGGCCACCGCAATGTAAGAAACCCTCCTGTTGCCAGCGCTACCACATGAAAGTCTCTGTGGGTTAGGGGAGGGGCCTGGAAGGGGGCGGGGATAACGGGGATGATAGCTTAAGCCTCTTAGGCTCAGAGCTGCGATTTGCGAACGCCCTGTGATGTAATCAAGCTCTGGACAAATCAAAGGAGTCTGTCAACCTCCCAGGTGGGATTGCTTGTAGTTAATAGACTAAACCCAGAGCCCCAAAAGCAGTGCACTCCGTGAAGGCAAAGAGAACACGCTGCAAGAGGCTTTCCAAGAATCCTCAACATGGTAAGGAGGAGCTCGTTCTAGCCGTGCCAGGTGGGAGAACGGAGGAATGACGGGGGACAGGCTTGATCTTCAGAATAAGTGACTGATTGGCATTTTCCTCTTTGTTGTGCAAATTAAGATAGCACCTTATTATGCATTTTGGAAGTGGTAGGATTGGTGGTGATATTGAAGCCATTTGAATTGCCTTCGTATAATTTGATTTAGTCCAGCTGTATTTGTTCAGCTGTATTTGACAACTTGGTCTCTTTATTCTCTTAGATAACATCCCTGTTCACTTTTGCCATTGGAGTCAATATCTGCTTAGGATTCACTGCCCATCGAATTAAGAGAGCAGAAGGATGGGAGGAAGGTCCTCCTACAGGTAAGTGTGCAAACGATTTGAGTTTTCAATTTTTTTAAAAATATTACAAACCAGGAAATTGATGTAAGCTTATTAAGATATTTATCTTTAATATGATCTTGCAGTATAACTAAGTCCTAAATTTCTCTGGGTAAAACCACCTATGTATCTAATTCAGGTGGGAGAGTGTGGTTTTCATTAGAGAACATTTATGATTGTTTCATAACTGGCTATTTCAATTTTTGTACTCAAATTTGTAAATGTTAAGATACAATTGAAACTCTTGTTCATAGACAAGGCTGAAGGAGAGGTGCTGAGAACAGGTGTTGGTTGAATATCAGAGCTACACAAATCTGATTTGCTGTCACATGATGTAGGATGTAGTATTTGCCACTAGAAAGTTCTGATGTAGAAAAAAAGAATAAAAGTAAAGAAGGCAGTGAACTATCTTTATGCAACTTCAGAAATTTAGGACTCTAAGATTTACTTAAAATTGGAAAAACATAAAAGAGAGGAGGTGCTCGAAGAGTTTTCAGGATTGCTTTGTACTCATTGTGTTTTCTGCTGGCAAAGGAAAGGCAAGTTTTAATAGTGACTTAACCAACAGAACCAAAGTGAAAGAGTTTCTTTTTACAATACACTGTGCCATAAGCAGTGTGAGAATTCTTATAAAGGAGCTCCTTGTGCAGTCAGAGGGGGCTTAACTGACCAGGTCTTAAGCAATGAGTTGGTTAATTTCCTGGAAATTGGAGCTGCTGATGGTTTTAGAAATAAAAAAATTACATTTTAAGTAATGGGCACTCTAGGGAACAATATTTTCTGGACTTTTCCTGACGTTCCAGCATGTCTGTCTGTCTTCCTGTGAATTTTGTGTTTCTCTGTACTTCTTGATCTGACTTTTATAAAAGACCATCACTTCCCTCTGTTTAGCCAGCATGAAATTTTATTATTAATCAAGTTTATTATTAATCAATACATACATTGATGGAATACTAAATCTGTCATAAGTCAATTAGGTTACTTTCAAATCATGCTAGAAGGTTGAAAGAATAATATTAGAAGTGAGTTAGTGAATTGAAGTGGGGTGTCCTGGGGTGAAGAGTGAGAAAGTAGATCATAAAAATTGCAGCCCAGGGAGCCAAATGGACAAAATGAGTCGTCTTCTGTTGGAGAGGGAGAGGACAGTGGATCACTGAGCTAGAGAATGCTGTTTTTATTAGTAGCAAATGCTCTCTTCAAAGGCCTCTTTTTCACTCCCATTAATACTGACTGTGACTGAACAGCCAGGGGAATCAGATCCTTAGCATGGTTGTGTGGGAAAGCTAGCAACTTGAGAGCCAACCGCTGGTTCTTTTCAATGAACACTAAAAGGAACTTTTTTTTCTGTTTCATCTTAATATATTACTCTGGTGAAAACTGATATCGAAAGAAGTAAATGCTGTTTCCTTAAAGAATGTAAAATTGAGTCACTCATTATTTTTAAAGTTGACTTCTTTGGGAAAATAGTCATTAAAATCCTAGACTGGTACCCTGGATCGCTGTAACTTGCTATGTGGTATTGGGCAAGTCACTTGTCTGTTCCCTTAGCTGTACAATGAGGAGCAGACTTGGATGATTTCTACTTTTCTTGCTGGATTAAAAAAAAAATGCCACGAATTATTCTGTTTCATTGCTTCTTGAATTTGTATGCTCACTACTGGAAAACTTGAAAAGTATAGATTAATTAGTCTTTGAAAATATTTTGTGTATAGTAAATTATTTCCATATGTTATAAGAATAACTATACGAACTAACGAATAAATGCCACTTTTAGAAAAAGAGTATAGTCTGTATTGTAATTTGTAAACCTAAATGGTCATAAGTATGCTACACAAATTTGCTCCTTGAATTATTTAATTAAGTCATTGGTTATTTTAGGCCTTTATGATATCATCTAAAATAATTTATTAGTTAAAACTTCTAACCACATGAATCTTAGTCTTAGAATACAATGCAACAGAACTCTAAATTTTGTGGTTTGGGTATGCCTGCACCCTTTTTAATTTTTCTTTTGATGTAGCTTATCTGCTTTTTAGGAACTGTGGTTGATTTCTCTCCTGGATAAAAATCAAAGATGTACTTGGTAAACTAGGCAAAAGCATACTGTAGACACTATAAATATTTTTATGTTTTTAAATGCTGCCTATACTTAGAAAGGATCTCTCTCAACTGATACACGTGACTGGTTATTCTATGATTTGAAAACCTTCCCATCAGAAAACACTGGGTAAATTTTATTAACTTGTGAGAATAAGACACTAGGAGGAAAGGCAGTGATGTCAAATTCCAATGATACTTTTAGGCGCCAAAGAAATCCTGGGAAGCTCAGTGCTCCAAGGGTGTTTCAACAAACAGAAGGAACACAAATGCTATTGATATATGGCTAGCTTTGGATTGATCAGGGTGAGATCCACCATTCAAAAGCAGGCAGTTGTTCAGTAACCATAGCTTCTCAGAGTCCTCAAGAATAGCTGAGAATGTTCTGCACACATAGAAGCCCTCGCTGCTGTACTATGGACTGGGGTGTTAGTTTCAAGTCTGTGGCAGTGCAAACAGACTGTTATAATTAATTAACTAACACACTTGTTACTTGGATTTATTGTTAGAATAGGAAGTAATGGCTGAACAAGATTTCTTATACCAGGTCATAAGAGATTTATAGATTTATTAGGAGATATGAAATCAGAAAAGCTACTCATAATTCTGTTGGGTAAATATAATGGGCATTCAGGTTAGTAAGATGGTGAGATGACTGGAATAAATTTTCAAAAAAATATAAATCATAAGTGCAATTTAGTTTGACATCTTTGTTTCATATGTCTGATGTGGTCCACTTGCTTTGCCTTTAAGACTGCAAGGCAATTTATATGTCTGCAGGTGTCTGCGCACTCATGTGCGCTTGCAGGGTGTATGTTTGTGGTGTTATCCAGGAGGAGACTTGTGATTTAGAAACTCTGTCTCCAGGTAAAAATAGAATATCCTCTTTGATGTGTAAGTAATTTACTTCTTAAAAGACAAAGGGAAATTTGTGGGCTTGTGAATATTTGGCTAACAGAGACTTAAAAGATCAGTTTAATTCATCTTGTTTTTAGTGGCTTGAAAAGAAAGTTGAAAAGTATGTGAATGAAATTTATAGGTTCATATGAAATGTAGACTCTCACTAACAACTTTATGAGTAAGGCTTTTCTTTGAGAATCATAGGGAAATCAGAAAATGGTACTAGAAGTGAGAAGGTTTACGTTCATTTGATAATTTTAGAAATGTTCTACAATGAAAAGCTATTTAAATATTGGCATAGTAGAAAGTAGGAAACTGTAAAGCTGACATAGATCAGCCATTTGCTCTGTGAGCAAAACTCTCTCATGAGGAATATCCTGTCATGGGGCTTCATGTGAAATTTCAGGTAGAAACTGGGGAGTTCAAGGCAGCGGAATGAAATTATCTGAACTGGAAGCTAAGGAGGGTACAGGTTTTTCAGTTATTTGTTAAACGGGGCTGTAGTGTATTGATTTTTTCATTTATCTGAAAACTGTAGGGAATCCCTTTTCTTGTTTACACACTCAGAAACCTCAGTCTTCCATGAAGTTCAGCCTAGATTTTTGAATCAATAAAGTCAGCAAATCTTCCTCAAAATTATATTTTGAAAAGAACTTCTAGAATTTGAAACCTATGTACGAAATTTGAAAAACCTTTTGTTAATGGAAAAAAATAGTTACAGTGAGATGATCTAAAATTTTATCCAGGCCTTTGCTAACTCAGATGAGGCCTAGAAATCTAATTTTCCAACTAGGAAAATGGGGATAAATTTGCTTTTATTGATCTGAAAACGTTTTTGAAAATGTGTTTAAGGCTGATGAGAACTGTAAGGTGTTAAGTATATGATAATGCATTTAATTTATCTTCAATTAGGTTTGAAGGCCAGTGTGTAAATTTATAACTTATGGAGGTAACAATACCTTTAATTTTAATTGACAGCATTTCATTGTTTGGTAGCAGATGTGAAAATCATTAGATTTTGCTACTGATGGCCATTAAATACTATTTAAGTGGTTTAGACGTTGAATTAAAGTTTTTAACTTTTAGTTTCAATAAAACAGAAATCTGCTTTTTTCTTTTTTTTTGTAGTTTGTGATCTCTATATAAGGACATTCTATTGAGAGAGAGAGAGAGAGAAAGAGAGAGAGAGAGAAAGAGAGAGAGAGAGAGAGAGAGAGAGAGAGAGAGAGAGAGAGAGAGAGAGAGCGAGAGGGGACTCACTATGTCTCAGACTGGAGTGCACTGGTGGGATCTCAGCTCACTGCAACCTCCACCTCCCAGGTACAAGTGATTCTCCTGCCTCAGCCTCCTTAGTAGCTGGGATTACAGGTGCCCACCACCACACCTGGCTCATTTTTGTATTTTTAGTAGAGACAGCGTTTGACCATGTTAGCCAGGCTGGTCTTGAAATCCTGACCTCAGGTGATCCACTGGCCTTGACCTCCCAGAATGCTGGGATTATAGGCATGAGCCACTATGCCCAGCCAGGACATTGTATTTATAAATGTTTTGAAAGCACAGGTGTTTAAAAACTTTCCAGGTGGACCTATTTATTAAGAAAAAAGTTTATGAAATCTGGTCTAGCAGCTGTGAAGAGGAGAGAACAGTGATGTTGCAGTAATGGGTATTTATAAAAAAATGATGTATTTAGGGAGCAAAGATACTGACATGTAGGCCTGTGTGTAAGTTCTATTTACTAAGGAAAGAAGTCAGAAGCATTAAAAAAAAATGGCAACTTCAGTACAAAAGAAGTATGACTCAAAAGAATGAACCATATACTCCAGAAGAGGCATAGTACAGTATTAAATACTAAAGTTGGGCAGTATCTTGAATGCCATGCACACTGTCCTCTGCCTTGCCCTGTGGGTTACACTTCAAACAGGGAAGCAGGCGCAGGGGAACCTCCCTGTTTTAATGCTCTTGAGAAAAAAGGGTGGTGTAACCACAGCTGGTAACACTTTTTAAGGCTTTACTCTCACTTTCAGGAAACACCTGGGCTAAGAACCAAGGAGAATGGGAGGAACACATAGAGGGCAGTATCATAAACAGGACCAGACAAAGCTTAGAAGAACCTTCCAGCTTTAGGCTAAGCTAAATGTTTCCAAACGTAAATACTGCCTCTTCTATTGGCTATCATCCAGATTTGAACATTTTCGTCTTATGCGGGGGGATTTAGAGGGAAATATGATCGGGAGCCTAAGATGAAGTAATGTTTTGGCTACAACTTTGTCATCAAGCTCCTTCCAATAAGTTAATTAAACAATCAAATTTTTGTTTTGGTATATTATGGAATAAATGGTACCAGATTTTTTTTTTGAGAGCTGCCCAGTCTTGAGTGCAACGGCACAATCTCAGCTTACCACAACTTCTGCCTCCTGGGTTCAAGTGATTCTCCTGCCTCAGCCTCCCGAATAACTGGGATTACAAGAATGCACCAGCACATCTGGCTAATATTGTACTTTTAGTAGAGACAGCATTTCTCCATGTTGGTCAGGTTGGTCTCAAACTCCCGACCTCAGGTGTTCTGCCTGCCTCGGCCTTCCAAAGTGCTGGGATTACAGGCGTGAGTCACTGCACCTGGCAGGCACTGGAATTCTACAACCTTAACTCTCTATACATATGGTGAGATGGAATATTTTAGACATAAAGTTTACCTAAGTAAAAGTAATTGTACCTGTTTCTATCAGAATTATGAATTTTAATGAAATAAATTACGTTTTACATTGATGTTTCTTTAAATAATGAAATTATTCTTCAGTGAAAAATAAGGAATGCATAGCATTGTTATTATACATATCATATATGTACATATGTATATTTTAAAATTTGAGGACTCTATTTTTAAAAAGAACACTATGTAAAACTATGAACATTTGTTTTTCAAGATTCTGGAACTGACTTGTGTCTTTGAAGTAAAATAACATCATTTGAATATGTAATTTAAAAGGCAACAATAGAATTTGAATCTCATAAAAGTATTAGCAAATGCCTCATAAGAAATTCTAAGCATTGGCTGGGCTCAGTGGCTCACGTCTGTAATCTCAGCCCTTTGGGAGACCAAGGCAGGTGGATCACAAGTTCAGGAGTTTGAGCCCAGCCAGGCCAAGATGGTGAAACTCCATCTCTATTAAAAATATACAAATTGGCCAGGCATAGTGGTGGGTGCCTGTAATCCCAGCTGCTCGGGAGACTGGGACAGGAGAATCAGTTGAACACAGGAGGTGGAGGTTGCAGTGAGTCCGGATAGTGCCACTGCCTTTTAACCTGGGCAACAGAGCAAGACTCTAAAAAAAAAAAAAAGAAAAGAAAAAAGAAGTTCAAAGCTTCTATCATACTTATCACATATTTCTGCCTTGATACATTTGAGAGTACTTTCTGTTTGTTAGTCTTAGATGTTTTCCAAACTTTTATGATGATCTCAGTAATGATGAAAATTTGGGATACCACAAGTTCATTGTGTTTCAGTTTTCATCCCACCGCTCAATAAGTTATACATCTGAAGTGCTCACATCAATGTTCCTTTGATTTGGGTCAAGTAAAGGAAGACAACAGATTTTAAAACTCAGACTTCTGATAAATCAGAGAATCTTTCCCTGTTTGACATTACATCAGGCACAATGAAGAGAGAAGTCCTAAAAATTTCAAATGCATGCAGGGACAAAGGACTGAAGGATGAGTAAAGTGTTCAGATACATGGCTTGAGCAAACCTAGAAATGACATTTAACATTGTTCTCTTCCTGCTTCTTGCTTTTTCTTGATTTTAAACACCTTAGGCTCAGTGTAGAGAGAAGGACAGAAAACATGGAGACCCCAAGTACACTGACTTGATTTTTACCAACTACATGAATGTATTATCACCTCCAAGCGATGTATTTCTATTATTCATCCATAAAAAATGATTAAAAAAAGAATATGAAGGTGAATTGCAGAACCTCTAGGAAAACAATTGGGACTAGAGCTTGTCATGAAAGAAGATGGCTGGGCTGGAATAGACCCTGGAAAGGCAAAGTGAATATTCCATTCTATTGTTTATTTATTTGTTAATTTAATCATTTTATTTATGTTTTGTACACTCAACTCAAGATTGTTGTTTCCATTGCATACAGGAGTGTGTATTCTCAGCTAAATTCAAGTCATTCAAGAATGAATTTTAACATAGGTATATCCTGATCTACCCAGGCCTAGGAATTTACTCTAATTTGAAGCTGTCAATAACTTAATCTTAAGTATGGTACTTCTTTTTGTCATATACTCACTCTCTTTTATTTAAGAGAGATAGCAGCTTGGCCCAGCCCGGTGCCTCACACCTGTAATCCCACCACTTTGGGAGGCCGAGGTGGGCAGATCACCTGAGGTCAGGATTTCAAGACCAGCCTGACCAACATGGTGAAACCCCGTCTCTCCTAAAAATACAAAAAATTAGCTGGGCATGGTGGGCGCCTTTATCCCAGCTACTTGAGAGGCTGAGGCAGGAGAATCGCTTTAGCCTAGGAGAGTGTGGTTGCAGTAAACTGAGATTACGCCCTTGCACTCCAGCCTGGGTGACATGAGCAAAACTCCACCTAAAAAAAAAAAAAAAAAGATAGCAGCTCAAATTTCTTGGGGTTATTGATTTATAAGAGGTTCTATTTGGTTCAAACTACCTTCCTTTTTCTCTTCCTGTAATTCTCAGCTAAATTCAAGTCATTCAAGAATGAATTTTAACATAGGTATATCCTGATCTACCCAGGCCTAGGAATTTACTCTAATTTGAAGCTGTCAATAACTTAATCTTAAGTATGGTACTTCTTTTGAGATACATCTTGCATTATGAGTGTAAGGCTAACTCTAACAAAGTGGTCTTTAATTTTGTTTGTGTTTAAGTTTGGCAAGGACTGTAACTGATAGGGACCAACTATTAGATGAGATTCAATTATTTTTCAGGAACAAATTTAGAGAATGATTAAGGTTGCAAGAAAATGGTAAAAATCAGCTTGACAGAATGAGTGAAGAAAGATTAAATGTGGCTAAAAATTCGCACAGATATTCTGAAAGTAAAGAAAGAAATAGGCCAGGCACAGTGGCTCAAGTTTGTAATCCCAGCACTTTGGGAGGCTGAGGCAGGTGGATCAACTGAGGTCAGGAGATTGAGACTAACCTGACCAAAATGGTAAAACCCCATCTCTACAAAAAATACAAAAATTAGCTGGGTGTTGTGGTGGGTGCCTGTAATCCCAGCTATTCGAGAGGCTGAGGCAGGAGAATCATTTCAACCTGGGAGGCAGAGGTTGCAGTGAGCCAAGACCGTGCCATTGTACTCCAGCCTGGGCAAAAAGAGCAAAACTCTATTGTAAAACAAACAAACAAACGAACAAACAAATAAAAAACAATAAAATAAATAGGGAAGAGCTTATGATGACAAGAAAGCAAGGTGCATGGTTGAAGGACAATTTCAAATGCATGCAGGAATACCACACATCCGTAAACAAATAACCTTTAGATCTCTTCGAAGTATGTCAGCTACCAGTGTAGCTAAGTTGTTTTTTTTTTTTTTTTTTTTTTTTTTTTTTTTTTGAGGCAGAGTCTCTCTCGGTGGACCAGTCTGGAGTGCAGTGGCATGATCTCAGCTCACTGCAACCTTCGCCTCCCAGGTTCAAGCGATTCTCTTGCCTCAGCCTCCCTAATAGCTGGGACTACAGGCATGCACCACCACACCTGGCTAATGTTTTTGTATTTTTAGTAGAGATGGGGTTTCACCATATTGGCCAGGGTGGTCTTGAATTCCTGATCTTGTGATCCACCCGCCTCAGCCTCCAAAAGTGCTGGGATTACAGGCATGAGCCACTGCACCCGGCCAGCTAAGTTTATTTATGTAAGCATCTCGAGTCATTGAAGGCTACTGAAAATTTACAAGATGACTGTTGAAATGAGTCTTATCTAAGCAGTACCCTCAAGTAATATTCAATTGAAAGTATTTTCCTTATACTTATTTTAACTGTAGGACTTTTTTGTATTTTTTTCTTTCTTTTTGTTTTTTTGGTGTTTCTCAACCCCTCCTGCCTCCATGGTTTCGTATGGTTCAGCATGCACTTTTGATAGGTTGGCCAAAGTCAATAGAAAAATGTGGGTTTATGGACCACTGCATTGTTAACAAGTGTTCTTTCCTAAACTGAACTGGTATGGTTTATGTGTCTTTCAACATCCTAGGATCAACCATGCAGAAGTGTTTCCCATCTCATGGTCTGGTAAATCTGTTTGCCTTAGTTGAACTGATCTGATGCCGTAAAGGCTGGGATTGGATGACTTTAACTTTGAGGACAAAGGACTAAGCGATGAGCAGAATGTTCAGATAAATGGCTTGGGCAAAACTAGAAATGACATTTAACATCTGTTCTCTTCCTGCTTCTTTTCCTTGATTTTAAAAGTAAGACATATGAATTATAAAAAATGAAAAATTCATAAACATGTAAATAAGAAAATTTAGAAATCTCATGTCAATAGTGTTTGTTACATATGATTTTTACATATATCACATGGTATATATTTTAAACATATATACACATACCCACACATACATATATTATGTGGTATATATTTTGTACATATACATATACACATATATCCCCATACACATATATGGTATATATTTTGTACATATATATACATACCCACACACACATATATTGTATGGTAGGTATGTATGTATATGAGAGAGAAGGAAAAAGAAAGTAAGTAAGCAGACAAAAAGACCAGGAAACTACCTGTGAATTTGTAAAATGTTAGAAATTTCAAACATCAGACAGGTAAAAATCTTCTTCCTCTTTCTTTCTCAACCATTTTCCCCAAATGTAATTCCATAAACTGTTTCTACATAAGGAAGAAGTTGATTCACACCTGCATTTAAAAACACAGATGCAAACTTGAGCATTTACATTTTTCCTCTGCCCCATCCTATCTTTTACTCTTCTCTAGTTCTGGCTGTTTTTCTTTCTTTGTATCCTTATTGCCCTCTTTATCTCTATTTTTAAATGCAAAGTCTAATATATCATACTCTACCCTGTATTTATTCTTTAAAACACTTATTTATATATTTTGTAGATCTTTCCATATTAGCATACACAGATCTGACTCATTCTTTTTAAGAGGTGTGCAATAGTCCACTTATGGCTGTAGCGATTCTTTCTTGATAGGAAAAACAGCTTTGGTTGATTTCAGGGTCTCTTCACCTATAATGAAAGGACTGTAATGAACAATGGACATTTTTTTTGTACATGTAGCTTGGCAAACTTTTGCAAATATGGGTAAATAATAAATTTCTAGTAATAGCATTTCTGGCTGAAACATTTTTAAGCATTTAAAAATGTCGATAGATCTTTCTAAATTATATTCTACTTTACAAAAAATTTCATTCCTAGAAACAGTTATGAGACTGTTTATATTTTCCATTCATCAGAAACTATTTTGTATATTGAGATGAGAATCAAACTTAATTATTTCTACTCACTACTTACTGACTGGGCCCCCCACACACAACATTAATCTACTTATTTTCTAGTATCAAACTACTTTCATTATTTAACTTCAGTATATACTTTGTTATCTAGTCTTTATCAAATTGCTTTTTCTTTTCAGAGGTTTTCTATTTAAAAATATTTATTTAATATTCTTTCAACTTTCATGAACTCCTGATATTTTTTTTTGCTGAAGATTGCATTGAGTCTTCAGGTTTAATTAGATCTTTTTTCTTTTTTTTTTTTTTTTGAGTTGGAATGTTGCTCTCGTTACCCAGGCTGGAGTGCAATGGTGCAGTCTCAGCTCACTGCAACATCCGCCTCCCAGGTTCAGGCAATTCTCCTGCCTCAACCTCCTGCTAGCTGGGATTACAGGCACCCACATCGTGCTGGGCTAAGTTTTGTATTTTTAGTAGAGATGGAGTTTCACTGTTAGCCGCGCTAGTCTCAGACTCCTGACTTCATATGATCTACCCAGCTCAGCCTCCCAAAGTGCTGGGATTATAGGCATGAGCCACCTCGACTGGTCTTAATTAGATCTTAAAATTTTTTTTTTGGTAGGGTTTTCTGATGTTCTTCATGTAGGTTCTACATACATATTATTAAATTTATACCACATAAAATACTTAGCTATTTTACCATTTAGGTACTATTGTAAAATGAAACTTCCATTTAATTTTGAAACTATATTATGTGCATATTACAAATTTGTGGAATTTTTATCTTACTGAATTATTTTCCCCCCCAAATTTTAGTTGATTCCTTTGATTTCTGATATACACTTATATCATGTGAAAATATTGATGGAGGATTTTTTTTTGAGAAGCCAAGATTGTAGAGCTTATATTTGTAAAACGCTAGTTGGAATTGTAAAAGTCTTCTATTCCAATCTCATATATTCAGTCTGTTCTTGGAACATTTGGGCTAAATTTTCCTTGCCAAAGTTTTGGATTTTTAAATAGGGACATGCTCTCCTGTTTCTAAGGATATAGGTCAAGGTACTGTTCTCTGTAGTCATTGTAAGCACCTACAGGGACACTAACCATCACAGATTTGGAGTAATGATAATTATAAATAGTAATCTAACCAATTGCCAGCACTTCTATATGTCTGACATGCTGCTAAGTCTTTTTTAGTGGATTGATTCATTTAATTCTCATTTCAACATGTTACTTTTCTGAGTTCCCCACTGTACAGATTAGGAAATTGTAGAACAAGGAAGTTCGGCAACCTGCCCGGAGTACCTGGGTAGCAAGTAACGAAGCCAGTCTTCTCCAGAGTCTACTGCAGCATCACACTGCACAGCCTCCCAGTGCACCTCTCCATGGTGACATGACCACTCTCCAATCCATTGTCTTTGCCTCTGGTTCTCTGCAGTGCTGTCAGACTCCCCCTGGACCAACATCTCCGGATCTTGCAAGGGCAGGTGCTTTGAACTTCAAGAGGTTGGACCTCCTGATTGTCGCTGTGACAACTTGTGTAAGAGCTACACCAGTTGCTGCCATGACTTTGATGAGCTCTGTTTGAAGACAGGTATGTAGCTTATGAATCTTCTCCAGCTTCAAGTAGACAGCTTGAAGACTGCCTGCTAGGTACACATCCTGGAGTGGCCACCTGTTTTGGTTTATCCAAATTGTGGACTTTAGTTTTGTTTGTTGAATGATTATTGGTTGTATGAAGAGCATACCCTGTGTCAATGACCATTGTTTCCACACAAGATCCAGCAGAGGAAGGTTCTTTGCAGCTGCATCATGATGTGCTGAGTTTGGAAATTTTGTTTTTGTTTTTGTTTCTTCACCTTTATCATTTATATCTCTTGCTCTCAATTCCCGCATTCACTGCTAGGGTGTGTGGGCTTAATTTCTTTTCTTTTTCCTTCCTTCCTTCCTTCCTTCCTTCCTTCCTTCCTTCCTTCCTTCCTTCCTTCCTTCCTCCCTCCCTCCCTCCCTCCCTCCCTCCCTCCCTCCCTCCCTCCCTCCCTCCCTCTCTCTCTCTCTCTCTCTTTCTTTCTTTCTTTCTTTCTTTCTTTCTTTCTTTCTTTCTTTCTTTCTTTCTTTCTCTCTTTCTATCTTTCTTTCTTTCTCTTCTTCCTCTTTTCTTTCCCCCTCCCCTCCCTCCCTCCCTTTTTTTCTCTTTCTTTCTTTCTTTCAACATCTCACTGTGTTGGTCAGGATGATCTTGAACTCCTGCCTTCAAGCAATCTTCCCACCTCAGCCTCCCAAAGGGCTAGGATTATAGGAGTGAGCCACTGTGCATGGCCTAATTGTGTACATTCTTTAAAAAAAATTTTTTTTCTTGCTTACCCAGTTTCTAGCATTTGTTTTACTTCATCTCACCATATAGTAACAGTTAGTTTGTCATTCCCTGCTGTCTGTGCAAATGGAAAATTGTTACGGAATTCTATGTGGAGTCTCACACTCTGGGTAGCTCTAAAAATCTTCCACAGTTTTTGTGACTTTCTTTACATTTCTTTGGTACTGGAACAGTTATTAGGATATACAAGCTTCTGGATGAATGCACATGAATTGAGAAAAACACCTCTGAGGACTTCTGCCATCCCACCTACTCTGTCTTCAAAGCCCAATATTTCAGATAGGATTTTTGAGATACCTTGTAGGCTATCCATCATGCTTCTTCTGGACAGCACCATACTCACAATATCCGAGAAAGACAACAGTCCGTCCTGCTCTTGACATCACCAGAAGCAGTTTCCACAGTTTTCTTGACCAGTTATTTCTTATCTTTGGACTTTCATGCTTAAACAGTTCTTTCAAAAACCTAACTCTTCCTATCATTGCTTTTAGTTTGATCTTTCAAATGCCATCATTAGAAATAGATATTACTGTGTTTTGCTTAAGTGGTAGGTCTTGATTTATATGAAATTCAACATGAACTTCCTTACTAGTTCTCATTTGTTTTCCTCCTGCATCCCTACAATAGGAAGAGCTTCATTAGGCTGTTTTTTTTTTTTTTTTTTTTTTTTTTTAGAATACATTTTCCAAACATTTAACCACTTTTTTGGGGGACGCTTTCCTTTGGAACTTCTCCCGGCTTCTTTTAGTTGTGGGTCTGTCTGCAAACTAAATTGGAGAGACGATTGTAAGCTGAGTGTATAGATGGAACAGATGTTCCAGCAGAGCTTTTTGGCTCTAAAACATTTTTCCAAGCCAGCAATCTGTGTTTGCTTGGCACTAAGGAATTTACTAAAGTTTTATGTTTCCTTCCTACCTTGAATGTCTTGTCTCTGGCATGTCATATCAAATTTCTGGGTTCCTGGTCTTAGAATTCTTTGCAAAATTTAATGGATCCCCTGACTCTAGCTTAGCTCTCTATCTGAATGTAGTTCATGGCTTTCTTCCTTGGTCTATTAAAGATGGGATACGATAATATCTTATAGTCCATTTCCCTGTGTACAAAGATAACATATCCTGGATGTGAAGGGGTCACATATCAAATAATAATACAAGGATGAAGAGGAAAAACAAAAGTCTCCGTTGCTGAGGGAGTACTGCCTAGAAACAACCAGTGTTCAGTGAAACTTCGATCACTCCGTGTGTGTGTTTTCAGTATGTGTCTGTTATCAGTATGTATGTATGTTTTCAGTATGTATTTATGTGTGTATGTATGTATATGTTTCCAGCTGTGTGTGTGTGTGTGTATGTGTGTGTGGGAAAGTATCTGTATTAATAAATCATTATACTCATCATCCTTTTAAATAGTAATTCTAAGCACTTAATCTGCTTGAAAAGAGAAGGGAATGGAAATGGGATATTAAAAAACCAGAATGGCTGGGCATGGTGGCTCACACCCGTAATCTCAGCGCTTTGGGAAACCAAGGTGGGCGGATCACTTGAGGTCAGGAGTTCGAGACCAGCCTGGCCAACATGGTGAAACCCCGTCCCTACTAAAAATACAAAAATTAGCTTATGCCTAACAACTAATACCTCTTTATTAATGTGTTCACCTAACAATCATTTCTCTTGGTAGAATATTGCTAAGAGGCAGCATTGCTTTCAAAATCATTTCCTTCTTTCCACTTATGACATATTTTAAGAGAGAAAGACCTGAAGTGTTCATATGTACTTTAGCTCAGCGATGCCTTTCTTGACCATTCTGCCTCCTGAAGCAGCGTTTTCACCCTGTCTTTTTCTATCAGTGCTACTTGTTACTTCCTTTACAACACTTGACACAAGCTGAAATGATCTTGCTTCTTGGTTTACTTGCTTGTGATCTGTCTTTTGCAATTGGAATGTAAGCTCCATGATGACAGACCTAGTCTCTCCTGTTCTTTATGATATCCCAGTGCCAAGAACATGGAAAGCATGGTATCAGAGTCAATGAGTAAGTGATTAACTATGAACGTTCTCAATACAGTAGTCCTGAATTTAAAGAGTTATATTTTATCTCCATGGTCATTTCCAATTCAACTTAATAAATATTCATCGAACACCTAGCATGTGCCAGGCACAGTCTCCCAACCTTACAGTCTACCACTGGAAATAGAAGAGTGAAGAGAGAGGTGCCATTTTTCCTCCCATGGAGTTTACATTCTAGCAGATGAAAAAGTAAAAAAAAAAAAAAAAAATAGCACTCCTTTTGAAACGGAAAGGTTATTTTTCTGAATGTAGGCATTAAGCAGTAAGCTCTCTATCGCGTATGCTCAGAGGGAAATCTGTAACCCATTTACTTGACTTGTTGAAAGTAGAAACTCTGACTTGTCATTGTAGGTAGGGCCACACTTGGTCAGCGGTTAGAATCTTGAGCAAACGTTGTAATGCCCCTTTATACTCTTCACATCTTATTTAGGACTTTAACCTCCAGGTGCAGATAGAGACCATGTAGTCATCCTGTTACTTGTGTTTAAACCACGCTGGTTAACGCTAAGCACAGCTAGTTTAGGCTGGGGGGCAGTGGCTCATTCCTATAATCCCAGCACATTGGGAGGCCAAGGTGTGAGGATCACTTGACGTTAGGAGTTTGAAATGAGCTTGGCCAACATGGTGAAATCCCATCTCTACTAAAAATAACAAAAATTAGCCAGGTGTGGTGGCATATGTTTGTAATCCCAGCTACTCAGGAGGCCAAGGCGGGATAATTGCTTGAACTAGGTAGGTGGAATTTGCAGTGAGCCAAGATTGCACCACTGCACTCAAGACTGGGCAACAGAGCAAGACTCTGTCAAAAATAAAGAAATAAAGAAATACATAAATAAAACAAAAACAAAGCTAAGCACACCTACTTCAGAAGGTAAAAGGGCCAAGCTATAGAGGCCATCCCTACGATAGACCTATCACAAACCTTCGATGCCATAAATTTGTTGGGTCCTTTAGAACTATTAGAGAATAGTGGGGACACTTGCTTGCCTTTCAGGGTCTCATTCTTCCAAAGGAACCCAACTACATTTTGATGTTGTTCTCTGATTTGAAAACTTAGAAATTCATCTTATCTGTAAGGTCTCCAAATGTCCTCTGGGCCTCAAGCCAACTCAAATTTCACAAGCAGAGTAAATGATGTGAGATTTTAGCTCTCTTCATTGGAAATCCTGTAAGCAATTGTGGCTTCTTTCATTTGGTTGGTGCACAGCAATGAAAATGTTTTATTGGGATGATTTTAGCTCGTGGCTGGGAGTGTACTAAGGACAGATGTGGAGAAGTCAGAAATGAAGAAAATGCCTGTCACTGCTCGGAGGACTGCTTGGCCAGGGGAGACTGCTGTACCAATTACCAAGTGGTTTGCAAAGGTATGAGTTTCTTTAAATTGGCCTGAGCTTTAAAAGAATTAAAACTGGAGGTGCTCCAGGAGATCCTGGATGTTAGGACTAGAAGACCCTGGGTATGAGTTTGGCAGGAAGGTGAATTGTGCTTTTTAGTTCTCATGCTTCTTCATTAGCTTTGCTACTCTGCATTTCATTGATCTGAGGTAACAAGGATAGAAACCAGAATTTCTGTTTTTTCAGTTTATTGAGGGAATGGATGTACTGCAGGAAAACCATGTTGGCGGAAAGGGAGGCAGGTTAGGGCAGTAGGAATGGGGAGAGGCAAGGGAGGACGTGCTCTCATATAGCTTCACCTCCCTCTACTGCTTGCTCTGAAAAGTAAATCCAAGTTGCTACTCTCAAGTCAAGGGGCCAGGGACTTTTTTATACATTGGATGAAAGCCGTTCACCAAGGCACTGGCAACTGCCCAGGGATGGGGTACTTGCCGGTAAAGGGGACGAGGGGGTCGGCGTTTCCTGTTACACCCTAAAGCCATACATGCATGAGTGTTGGCTTTGTCTGGTTGATTGTGGAATATGATGCTTTTATTCCGATAATTAACAATAGTCAGTGAACTACCAAAAATGTCAAAGATGCAGTTACTCTCTTTAAAGGGTGTTAGTTGACATGCTGCCCACTTATAGAAGTTCATGGGAAGACCCAAGAATATTTATCTATAGTTTGTAAGTCATTTTAAAAATTTCGAATTCAAGCTCTTTTCATTTTCTTTTATGTGGAACATTTAAGAAGTTCTATTAAAAGCTTTCAGGAAAGAAATCAAGTCAGTTCTGAAATATGTAAGGTGTTTAGTTGTGGCAAGGGGGTGTTATATTAGATTTGAAGAATTCCCCCATACCCAAACAATTATTGTATTGTTAATTTCCCCTACCCAAACAATTATGCTTTTATTTTGAAGCACTGAATTGGTTGAGAATTTATTTCCCTTTCCTTTTCAATTTTCCTATGCAGCAAGCGTACCAGGAAGCCACAAAGGATATTAAAAATAATTTTTTTTAAAAAAAGAAGCCCTTGGTATCATTGATCATTGAATCATTAAGCATTGGTTTTTGCTGGTTTAAAATTCTAGTTTCAGTACTTTTGTGAGGCCCATGTGTATGCCTCTGGGTTACTACATGTGTAGTAAATCTTCTTTATTTTAAGGAAGCATAGTAGTTACTTACCCCATTGTCTAGTAGTTAGAGTCTTATTGACCAGGGATTTCTAGTGCTCTTTCCATGGGAGCAGTTTCTCCAATGTGTTGGTTACAAATTTTACTTCTGTTCAGGATGTGTAACTTTTGTTTGTCTTAAAATACTTTAAGGCAAATTCTTTTCTATAATTTTTATTTTCTTCAAAGGAAAGCTTATTTTTTATCGGAGTCCTTTTCTGTTCTCTATTCTTGATAGCGATAACTCAGGAAAGACAGGTTATGCTCTTAGATCTTGGAAGATAAAAGTAAAATTTAGCTGTGTTTTTCTTTCTAAATTCAAGGGCTGTATGCAGATTTATTGGCAAATAATCTTTCCATTTATTCTCTCCATAGATTCTAAGGCTTTTTTATTTAGTCTCTAAAGGGAAGTTTTGCCATGCTTTCTATGGCTTTGAGATCTTCAGTGGTGGAGAAAAGAATGTTCTGTCTAATGACCAAACAGTTTATTTCTGGATGGATACAAACATGAACTTTTTTTCACTGACGCCACTGGTTTTTTGAATCTACAAACCATTTAGACTCGGAAGGCTCAAATAAACACCACACCACTTGCGGTTATTAAATCTTAGCTTTCCCATCATGTATGGGAAAGCCAAACCAGATGCTAGATTTTACTTAAGAATTTCTTTTTTGGTGATATCCCATAAAGAAAGTATCAAACAGGACACATCCTGGAATTTGCGAGCTTCAAGGCATGGCACTTGTAATTAGATTCAACAATACATGTACCTTTTTGTCTTCATAGGAGAGTCCCATTGGGTTGATGATGACTGTGAGGAAATAAAGGCCCCAGAATGCCCTGCAGGGTAAGTGTATTTTATGCATATTTTGAAGTTTATGTAGTAGCTGATAAACTCTCACAGAAAACGAAAAGAGAAGTGTTTAGAAACAATGTGAAACTGAAATCATCTTATACAGGCAAACTTATGAGTACTTAGGAGTAATTATCAGTCAAAAGGTTGAAGGTACATCTTGAAATGGGGATAGATTTTTTTCTCCGGTTTTCTCCAATCACCTCTGCACATATTGGGGTCTGAACATCCCCTATATTCCACCCCAGATGAAGATTTTACAAAGTGCATCTGAATATCACCTTAGAAGGAAACGTTACTGGCTATGACTTTTTTCAGTATTTTTTTCTGGAGTTCTTGTTTTGACTATTTTGAGGGGAGTGGGGAGTGAAAGAGGAAGACTAGAGAACTTTTAAAACTATGTCATCCATTGATTACTTATTGATTACACATCCGTGATCCCAGCACTTTGGGAGGTTGAGATCAGTGAATCACTTGAGGTCAGGAGTTTGAGACCAGACTGGCTAACATGGTGACACACCCTGTCTCTACTAAAAAAGAAAAAAAATACAAAAAATTAACCAGGCATGCTGGAGCATACCTGTAATTCCAGCTACTCAGGAAGCTGAGGCATGAGAATTGCTTGCCTAGGAGGTGGAGGTTGCAGTGAGCTGAGATTGTACCACTGCACTCCAGCCTGGGTGAAAAAGTGAGACCCTCGTCTCAAAAAAAAAAAAAAAAAAGTCATTCAAGACAGTGGGATATCTGTCTTCCAAATGGGAACCTTTATAGCACCAGTGATAGAAAAGAGAATTAAATATGGGTGATGTTGAAAAAGGCAAGAGGATTTTTGTTCAGAAGTGTGCCTAGTTCCATACTGTTGGAAAGACAGGCAAGCTCATGACTGGGTCAAAATCTCCATGGTCTCTTTGGGCAGAAGACAGATCAAGCCATTGGATTCTCTTACACAGAAGCCCATCAGAACAAAGGCATCACCTGGGGAGAGGAGACACTCATGGATTATTTGGAGAATCCCAAGAAGCACATTCCTGGAACAAAAACAATCTTCGCAGACATGAAGAACAAGGCAGAAAGGGCAGACTTGATAGCTCATCTCAAAACAGTTACCAATGAGTAATTAATGGTCACTGTGTTATTTGTTACAAAACAGAAATGTTTTGTGACTTTTAAGTTTGTACCATAACTTAATAGATTTCATACATAAGAATTCAGATCATGAATGACTGACAGAATATTTTTGTTGGGCAGTCCCAATTTAACCATGACTGGCTTGTAGTTAAATGAATATGTTCGGTTTTTTGAGGGTTTTGTTGTTGTTGTTGTTTTTGAGATGGAGTCTCGCCTTGTTGCCCAGGCTAGAGTGCAATGGCACTATCTCGGCTCACTGCAACATCCATCTTCCTGGTTCAAGTGATTCTCTTGCCTCAGTCTCCCATGTAGCCACCATGCCCAGCCAATTTTTGTATTTTTAGTAGAGATGGGGTTTCAACATGTTGGCCAGGCTGGTCTTGAATTCCTGAACTCAAGAGATCCTCCCACTTCAGTCCCCCAAAGTGTTGTGGTTACAGACATGAGCCACTGCACTATGCCAGTAAGAGTCCTTTTAAGTGACTATATAAGATACTAATGATTATAGTGAACCCTTACACCGTATTGTTCTAAGTGCTTTATATGTGCCTCATTTAAAATATCTAATTTCTTACATGGCTTCAAATAAACTCAAGCCTATATGCTCAGTTAGCTTCAAACAATTAGAAGTAGCTTTGCATATAGTTCAGTATTGTCAACTCTGGTTGAACAATTATAGCTTTAAAATATAATACAAAGCTGTTTTTAAAATTAGATCCCAATCTGGGTAGATTGGTAGTCCAGCCCATTATCGTTATGCTTTTTAGAGATTGTCAATAATGTAAATTATTTTTGAAATTATTTTATATTCAAACATAAAGCAATTGTTTTCAATAAGTGCTTAGATCTGTGTTATTAATTTCATGTTCAGTTGCTCATTAATGCATTTGAGAAATATTTACTGGAGCCCTACAATGGGACTATAAAATAGAAAGGTGAATAAGACACAAACTACTTTGAAACTAGTAAGGAAGACAAACATTAACAGATCATTAGGATGTGAAGTAAAATGAGGCACATAGGAAGGATGAAAGATATGAATTAGTGTCTTGAAGGAATTCACAAGTGTGAGCAATGGACAATGTAGAAGAGGAAACTGTGAACTGGGTTTTAAGGAATGAATAGGAGCTTTCCAGGTGGCAAATGGGAAAACACGTCATCTTTTCTTTACATTGTGAATAACCTTGTTTGCAAGGTGAAAGCCAGTAATGGAGGAAAGTACATTAAAGGAAATCTGGCGCCTCTTCTCAGGCCATTTTTGTGACCTTGTTCTTTAATGCTAGACTTCATGTCTTGCTCTGTTGCCCAGGCTTGAGTGCAGTGGCACAATCTTGACTCACTGCAGCCCCTTCCTCCCAGGTTCCATCGATTCTCCTGCTTTAGCTTCCTGGGTAGCTGGGATTACAGGCATGTGCCACCACGCCAGGCTAATTTTTGTTTTTTTAGTAGAGACAGGGTTTCACCATGTTGGCCAGGCTGGTCTTGAACTCCTGACCTCAGGTGATTTACCGGCCTTGGCCTCCCAAACTGCTGGGATTACAGGCATGAGCCACCATGTCTGGTTGAAGTTTCTTCTTGGAAATTATTGCTCCCATTATTGAGAATTAGGAGGTATAATGGCAACTCTGTGGCAATAATGTTTCTAAAAGCTTGATGTGTTACTGTTTAAGGTTTGTTCGCCCTCCATTAATCATCTTCTCTGTGGATGGTTTCCGTGCATCATACATGAAGAAAGGCAGCAAGGTCATGCCTAACATTGAAAAACTAAGTAAGTAATTTCCATACTCTGCGTTCTCATCTGCAATCCAGGATCTCCACAGTAACTATGAGCTCTCTGGGCACTTAGTTTTAAATGTGTTTTATTATTTGAAATACAAAAGTGAAGGCAACACGTTGTCTGAGTGTTTATAAAATGGATTTTCTATCAGCAATTCCTGTTGGTTCTCTTGTTCTGATATTTGCAATTCTCTTTCCAGGGTCTTGCGGCACACATTCTCCCTACATGAGACCGGTGTACCCGACTAAAACCTTTCCTAACTTATACACTTTGGCCACTGTAAGTATTTTTCCAAATGATACATATTCAAAGGGCTGATTTCATCCTGGAATGACTTTAAAAGGGAGAGTTTACTTTTAAAATGTGTTTCTTAGTGTTCAAAGAAAATCTTTCTGTTTTCCATCTTATCTGGGTCACTTGTTCACAGCAAATGCCTTTTACAACTTTGTGGGTGATTGAACTTCATTCCAGCTTTAAAGCTGAAACTTTTTTTCAGGTGCAGTTCTGTTTGAACACATACATTAAACTCTCAAATACCAAAGGGTCTATTGTTTGTTTTCTGAATTTGCAAATAAAAATGTTGACTTCAGGGCTATATTTTAATTTTTCAGGTACTTCAAATTCTACCACTCTTTCTTCTTTAAAACATAATTTATTTCTCTTTTTAAAAATTGTTTTGGGGAGGAATAGAATTTAGAAAGTAGGAAAAGTGTATTTAGAAATAAAAGCTCCTTTGGAGGCACATGTATAAATTTCAAATTGAAGGTTAATTTATCGTAATGAAAATTATTGTCATCTTATTAAATTACAGCAGTAAAAAATATTAAATTTCTTATATCAAGTTTCTCAGATGGCTTATAATTCATTCCATAGGTATTATTTATGCTTGTTCAAATTGATACATAGTGAAGGTTATATATGTCTTATATAATTTTGGAAATTAAGTATTGCTATAAAACCTTCTGTGCTAAGAAAATTTATACTAGAACTTATATATGTGGATTATCATATTATTATTTTAACAATAAATTTGCTTTTACAAAAAGGGGCTATATCCAGAATCACATGGAATTGTTGGCAATTCAATGTATGATCCTGTATTTGATGCCACTTTTCATCTGCGAGGGCGAGAGAAATTTAATCATAGATGGTGGGGAGGCCAACCGGTAAGTTTTGCATTTATTGTGTGTGTGTGTCTGTGTGTGTTCATGTTTTGAAACATTTCATCCTTAACTTTGTTAGATGTGGAAAAAAATGCATATAATTTCCTCACACTTGGCAACATTTCTGTCTTTGGATACTTTTAATATACATATAAACATGAAATATGTGTCTATGTGCATCATATATATGTATCTGGATATAAGTGTATATATCATATGTTTATATATGCATATACACATGTACACATGTAATATACATGTATGTATACATATGTGTATGTGTCTCTGTGTATATATGTATGTGTGTGAGGCTATGATTGAAAAGTGTAAGATGACAAGTGTCTTCCCTAGGATTATGGTGGTGACAATCATGATGAGATGAATTTTGGAAACATTTTGAAAAAGAAATAGTCAGATCTCGTTGATTTCCCAGATTTAGGGGTATAATGAAAAAGAGAAGTGTAGGACTATGACTTCCCCAATATTTTAGCTCTGATGCTATAATAACAGAAACAGGGAACTTGCTGGAAAAAAGGGAACTCACTGAAATACACAGTAAATTCATGAATTATTTTATTTAATCTATTTTTTAAAAATCATGAAAGTTAAATATAAAAAGCAGAATCCTACCTTGATACTGAAATAGAAAATTAATACTTTGAAAAGAAGTCACCCTGTTTACTTCAGATCAAATGACTAGGCAGAAAATAAAAAGGGTTGTAGGTGGCTTTCTACCTAATGTTTTTCCTGTGACCATGTGTATGATTAGGCAACTTGCTTTGGTCAGACATGAGCAAAGCAGCATAAAGCCACAGTTGTTGAATGTGCAGAGCTGGACTGAAGTGTACAAGCTTCTGGCCAGAAGGATCAGAATCATCTAGGAACGTATCTCAGGGCACACAGGCAATCAGAAACATGTAGAAGAATGGGAAGTGGTTCCATCTCATGCCAATTCTGACTGGAGACAGTGGCTTTCTGGAGCATTGGTTAGGGAGGAGAACTGAGAGAACTTTGTGCACTCAACCGTGGCATGACTGGTGGGCAGTGTCTGCACATATCCACCATGCTTCAATCATCTTGTACCTGTAAATGTTTGCTGCAATGTGTGGGCAAAATAAGGACTATAAATAGAAAATTTTCTTAAGGTATCTCTCTCTAAGAAAAGGTTATTTGTTATCAAAATATTTCTATTGCATAACAGGTAAATCAGTATGCAAGGATAAATATGAGCTTTATATTGTAAAAAAAAATTGGAAGACTTGTACATCTGCAGAAAAGTTTCTTTATAATAGATGTTCTGATTCTGCTGTCTTTATTCAGGCTGGACTCCCAGAAGTCCACAGTGGCCTGGGTTGTGATCATAGTGAAATTTGTTGACAGCGTGGATTTGTCAAAGTTTATGATAGGGGAATATTTTATAAGTAAACAAAATGATTGAAATTAAGCTCCATTAAGCTTTCACTAGTTGGTCTTTTATATTAATTTGATCATGGAGGCAAACTTACCTGAAGACCCTTAAAGGATTAGAGATAAATAATAATTTTATCAAATTGGATCACCTTACACCAAGTGTTGACATTAGGTTTCCTCTGGGTTAGGATGACTCAGAAGAAGATGAGGCCACATATTCATTAACTTCTGTAAAAGCAGAGCAGGAGAAATGCTGTTAACCTGCCCCATGAAATGAAGTCTCTGTTTCAACTCTGTTTACCTGTTTCCTCACTAACTCTCAAATTTGACACATTTGACCAAGTTTAGTTCTCTCCTCATGCTGACCAAGATTTGTGGTGAAACTGACTTGTGTATCTGTCACCTTGGACAAGATGGCCACCATAAGGATTTTCAGGAGTGGCCGAGTGTGGTGGCTCCTGCCTGTAATCGCAGCACTTTGGGAGGCCAAGGTGGGTGGATAAGGTCAGGAGTTCCAGACCAGCGTGGCCAACATAGTGAAACCCCATCTCTACTAAAAATACAAAGAATTAGCTGGGCGTGGTGGCAGGCGCCTGTAATCCCAGCTACTCAGAAGGCTGAGGCAGGAGAAGTGCTTGCATCTGGGAGGCAGAGGTTGCAGTGAGCTGAGATCGTGCCATTGTACTCCAGCCTAGGTGACAGTGCGAGACTGTCTCAAAAAAAAAATCCCAGGAGCATAGTAACTACAATTTAAAAACACATTTTATTGAAATTTGGCATATTAAAAAAAACACATAGAAAGTATTTTTCTATTCTATTATGCAGTAGGGTGTTCTATTATACAGTAGTGTGACTAGAGCAAATAACAATGTAGTGTATTTAAGATAGAAGATTTTGAATGTTGTCACCAAAAGAAATGACAAATGTTTAAAGTGATGGATATGGTAATTACCCTGATTTGATCATTATACAATGTACACATGCATTGAAACATCACACTGTATCCCATAAATATGCACAATTATTATATGTCAGTTATATATAAAAAGTAATTCATTAAAAATAAACTTTAGTCAAAGTATACGAATATAAGCAACTAACAACTATAAGAAAACAATTAATGAATACTCTGCAAGCATTTATGTCACATCCTCTGAGAGGCTTCTACATTTTAAAGTCACCAGTGAAAAAGTATTTCTAAAAGTCTTATAAATTGTTAAACATTTATAAGAGAAAATATTTATACCGTCTTATACTGGTAGTTAAATTAAACTCAATTCATTTTTACTGAGGGACTAAATCATGTGCGGCATTTAGCTAATGACATAGAGGTCAGATGACATGGTGAACAAGAGCTACTTCTTGCCCTAGCATAAAACCTAGTCGATGGGATGAGGCATTTGTACAATGGCCATTTGAAAATTTCAATCTCACCAGGTGTCTTCCAAAAATGATTTAATGTAATCTTTTGTAAGTTAATTATCTTTTTTTTAAGGCTTGATAATAATCTAGTCTGCTTTTAATTTGCTAATCCTCAGCATGCACTACTAGAACCAGCCATTTGCTGTAGGACCCTACTTTCTCAGACATGGTTTAATGGAGTTCCTTAAATGGGTTGGTTTCTTTGGAAATTCTATCTGCTATGGTCCTGCAATTTCTAGTAGAGAGATATTTCCATGGGGTTGTTCCCTGTTCCGTTTAAATCTAGATTCTCAGCAATGGGAGGAAAGAATGGGATTTCCAGGGGTTGACTAAATGTGGAGATTTGAGAAACAAGTCTAATACCCCATTATGATCGAAGTCCTCTGAAGTCAGCATTTCTGCAGTAAGGTGTTTCTAAGAGGAGCAGATTATTATTATTTTTTAATTTTTATTATTATTATTATTTTTAATGAGAGAAGGTCTCACTCTTTCTCCTGGGCTGGAGTGCAATGGCATGATCTTGGCTCACTGCAGTCTCAGCCTCCCGGGCTCAAGCAATCCTCCCACCCCAGCCTCCTGAGTAGCTGGGACTATAGACGCACACCACCTTGCCCAGCTAATTTCTGTATCTTTTGTAAAGACAGTGTTTCGACTTGTTGCCCAGGATTGTTTCCAACTTCTGAGCTCAGCCCCTAAAGTTTTGGGATTATAGGCGTGATCCCAACTTCAATTGTTAAGCAGATGCAGTCGTATCACTTAAGTTGCTTGATGTAGAATTGCTCTCTGCCAGAATCAGTGATACAATGAGTGGGTGCAGAAACCATTTTAGTGAATGACTGCACTGTAAAATTGCAAGAAATGCATGTTTAAGACAGAGACAGCAAGGAGAAGAAGAATGACATAGAATAGGGGTGACTTTCCAGGCCAAAAGGGATTGACTAGATGGAAAGCACGAGTCATTGCTAACCTCTTTTTGCCTGTTTTATTATTCTCATAAACAATATTTATTTTCAGGAACGTTTAACCTATTCTTTATTCTGTTGTTTCTTCTCCATATACTACTGTAGACCTGCAGTTTTTTTTCTCTTTGTACTCTATCTTAATGTACCTAGTTAGGGTGAGGTCTGCTCACCTGGCACCTTTACTTAGAAGCCTCTTAGTGATTTTTCAAATTTCAGCTGAAGTGTCTGCCCCAGGAGGCCTTCCTTTCCTCAGCATTTCCAGCTCTGGCTAAGGGAAAGCTCTTTTTTGGGCTTTTATATCTTTTCCATCATAAATTTGGCCACTTATTTTTATTTTTATTTTTTTGAGGCAGAGTTTTGCTCAGTTGACCAGGGTGGAGGGCAGTGGCACAGTCTTGGCTCACAGCAACCTCTGCCTCCCAGATTCAAGCAATTCTCATATCTCAGCCTCCCAAGTAGCTGGGATTACAGGCACCTGCCTCCATACCCAGCTTAATTTTTTTTTTTTTTTTGTATTTTTATTAAAGATGGGTTTCACTAGGTTAGCCAGGCTGGTCTCGAACTCTTGATCTCAACTGATCCACCTGCCTTGGCCTCCCAAAGTGCTGGGATTACAGATGTCAGATACCATGCCCAGCCTAACCACACTGTGAAGCACACACTGTGGATCCCATGCAGGTAGGGACTTGGTTAATTTCTTTTTTGAAGACCCAATCCAGAGCCTAGCTCCGCTATTGTGTTTTGGATGGGCCTGTTCTTTCCTTCCTTCGGGGACATGTTTTGCCTCTTAGTGCTTCCTCTAGGGTAGGTGGCTGTAGGACAACACTCTATCTCAGCCTTGACAGCTCCAGGCCCCATGCCAACAGCTTCCTCACTCACCTCCTTCTGGCCCTAATCACATGAAAAGCAGCTGCATATGGCCCCAGTCTATTCTGCTGCCTTCCCCCAAGCCTCACATCCTCAACTTGTTCTGATTCTCATCAACTGATCTGCTGAAGCAAGTGCTCACCCATCCCCTGGTCTCCTAGAATTCTGTTTATCGTAGCTCAATGCTTTTGAATGCAAAGGAATGACTTCCCTTCAAAGAACTGCTAGAAAGACTACACTAGTAGTTTACATTTTTTGAAAAAATGATTTTGGCTAATATATTTCTTTTTCAAAACCTCTTTTCACCCAAAGCTACATGCTAAATTTGAGAAAGTGTTGAGTTTCATATTTAACCCACTTGGTTCCTGTGGGGGAGGCCTTTTTGATTCCTAATAAATAACATATCACAAGATTCAATATCATTCCTATTTGTCCCCTTTTCACAAAGCAGCATCTAGGACACAAATGTTAAAAGCTGGGCCTCCAGTTAAAGGAAAGCAATGCAGGGAATTTGGGGATTAAAGGAAGAAAGCTCAAACCTAGGGTTTATTTAAGTTTATTATTTTTTTTTTAGTTGTTTTCTTTCTTTCTTTTTTTTTTTTTTGAGACAGAGTCTCGCTCTCTTGCCTAGGTTGGAGTGCAATGGTGCAATCTCAGCTCACTGCAACCTCCGCCTCCTGGGTTTAAGCAATTTTCCTGCCTAGCCTCCTGAGTATCTGGGATTACAGGTGCCTGCCACCGCATATGGCTGATTATTGTATTTTTAGTAGAGATGGGGTTTTTGTTGGCCAGGCTGGTCTTGAACTCCTGAACTCAGGTGATTCATCCGCCTCGGCCTTCCAATGTGTTGTGATTACGGGTGTGAGCCATGGTGCCTGGCCTGATTTTTCTTTTTTAAATCACCCTCTGAAGAAATCTATATTGCATTCAAATTTGGAGAAAATTTAGCACTTATATTAACAAAGAACAGGCAAGCTTCTCTCTCTTTTTTATAAACTTGTAGGTTTGTACACACTTTTCTTCTTCTGGACCAACATTTTAGTGACTTTTTTTTCCCCTTGGGAATTTCTAGATTTAACTTCTGAGCCCTGAAATATAGACATATGACCCGCAAAGGAATGGTTAAAGCAGCTCCTGATATAACTTATAAGAACTTTATGTTCAATCTGGCACCATTTGCTGAACCTTGACCTATCTGCTTCTATACTGCTAGGATTCTTTTGTTTCAGATTTTTGAATGTGCTTTTCATTTTAAGTATTTTATCTTTTTTTTCAGTTTTTGTACATTTCTGAACATGCTCTCAATTTTCTTTTTGAAAATGTGATCAACCTGACTTTTACCAAGAAACAGGCAGAATTTTTCTGCTTTTTGACTTTTTTTAGAAGAAATACAAATTTTACCTTTGATTTGTCTCCATACTTTATACTGTATCCTTCTAAGACATAATGCTTTTTAAAATTGTTTTTTTCTGATTACAAATAAGCTGATTGTCACTGTAAAACTGTTGGAAAGTACAGAAAAATAGAAACAACAAATGATCTTAACTTTGCCATCATATAATTTTAACATACTCTGTCATTTTCATTCTGCATGCTCCTTCCTTTTGAAACTGTGAAGACCTCTTCCAGTGATCTTTTTTCCCTAAGGGTAACTGAGCTAAATTACTCTTAGAACTTCCTGTTGCCCAGATAATGCCAACATCAGCATGTATTCTACAGTATACTTTTTGAAAGTGCAGAGACATTATTTGACAAGTTTGTATTAAAAATTTGTTTTCCTTTATGAAGCTCCGTATTAATCTTAAATTTCATAGATGCCTAATATTGCCTAGTACAATCTCCTTGGAAATAGCAAGGCAGTATATCTTCTAGGAAGTTGTTTATATTTTGGATGTGTTAAGATTGTATATGTACAATTAAAATAAGTATGAAAATAGGTCCCTTACTATAAAACTGGCCTCTTTGGGAACTGGCATGGTTTTACAGTGTGTCCAGCACTTTGTTTGAGCTGATCTTGCTGGTGGAGATGCTGAAACAAGAATGAATGGAAGTCCAGGACACATTTTGAACCCTGGTTGGGCTGGGGTTACTGGAGGATGCCCAAATTTGTCTTTAGAGTAGAAAGAGCTTTGGACTAAATGGATTGAAGGGCTCTCAGAGCAATCTGAGATTCTTATGTCTCCAAACATTGCAGGGAACCAAAAGCCTAGCCAAGAAGGGCTAGTCCCTCAGAGCCATGAAATCCTCAGGCAGCTCACAACCCACAGACTGAAGAGTGTGCTGTATGTTTTCCTGCCCCATCCCTCATTTGCCAGCTACAGTAGCTGTGAGTTTTGGGCTGAGGATTTGTAGAGGCCCCAAGGGGCCTAGGGCCCTTTTCAAGCTTTCCCAGGGAAGGCATTCCAGATCATTTTGAAACAGTGGTTAAGGTCCTCAAAGTTCTCCACCTCGCAGTTACCCATTTCCTTAAAAAATAAGTTGTCCCTCTTTAAGGATCCTGTTTTTTGTTTTCTCGTTTTGTTTCTTTTCTGAGACAGAGTCTTGCTCTGTTGCCAGGCTGGAGTGCAATGGCGCGATCCTGGCTCACTGCAACCCCCACCTCCTGGATTCAAGTGATTCTCCTGCCTCGGCCTCCCAAGTAGCTGGGACTACGTGCACGCGCCACCATGCCCAGCTAATTTTGTTTGTATTTTTAGTAGAGACAGGATTTCACCATGTTGGCCAGAATGGTCTCAATCTCTTGACCTTGTGATTCTCCCGCCTCGGCCTCCCAACGTGCTGGGATTACAGGTGTGAGCCACCGCGCCTGGCCAAGGATACTTTCAGAGGCTGGTCACAATGAAACCAGAAAATGGGCTGGCTACAATTCTCAGATCGTTTTTGTTTTGGTCTTAGGCAAACTATAATTTTCTCTCTTATATGCTTCCAGTCTCTTTCCTTAAGTGAGGGGGTTTCTTCTCATAGACTTGGGACACTTGCCATCTTAAGCTGTTTTTAATGTTACTAGAATAACTGGATTATTTATTTCCATTATTACATAATAATAAAGATGGAAATTTATCGAATGTTTGCCAGATGTTAAGACATTGGTTTAAGGACTTTAATGTATTAACTCATTAAAGCTTAGAATAATCCTATGTGCTAGATAATATCATCTACATTGTAAAGGAAACAGAAAGACAAAGATGGTAAGTAACTCGCCAAAGGACTAACTACATGGCCGGTAAGTGACAAAAGCAAGGCTTAAAAATCCAAGCTGCCTGGTTGCAGAGCCCAGGTTCTAAACTCCTGTATCTTACGCCTCCCCAATAGCACATGCTATAAAGAATATTTTAAAAACCTTAATGAAATGCTTGGTTCATTTAACTTATTCTAGGAACCTTCCTCTAAAATAACATTTACTAAAACGCTAGGCAAAAGATATAGGAAAAATCTAGATTAAAAATTAGCCCTTTTCCCCCTTCTCATTCATCTAGTTTAAACTAAAACAGGACAAGCTGGGTTCCAAAATTCTGACATCTGGCTACCAAATTGGGGCACTCCAATTGAGGTTTTCAATAGTAAAGGAAACATATGGTTCACTCTTGGGTCCTTTGATGAGCAGAATTCTGCCACATAGTGAAACATTCAAAACGATGATCAGAAAAGACAGGTACAGAAGAGAGAGGCTTTTGAGATAAAATAAGAATTTTAAAAATATGTCACTAGAATCATAGCAGGAGCTTTTGAGAGCTTTTGCAGAGAATGTATTGAATAGCATTTGTGGAAATCATGATTCTGACTTCCAGATGTGAAAATAAATGTTTACGAATAACGTGAAATTTCTGCTGGGTGTGAGTGGAGTAGAAGATATCTGATCTAATGTGTTTTTAAAACTTTTTATTCTTTGACCAAAACTCAGAACACATTTTAAGCCGCTTATATTTCCTCATTAGCTATGGATTACAGCCACCAAGCAAGGGGTGAACGCTGGAACATTCTTTTGGTCTGTGTAAGTTACCTTTATTTTGTTAATATTTATAAAATGACAGGTATGATTCAATTTCTAAAACATCAATTTAATTTTTATTTTGTTTCAGTTAAATGTGAAAGTATGGAACGTTTGAATATTTACTAATTCAAAATAACCCTCCAGGTATTTCCACCCCCCAGCCCCCCAGGTCCTCCCTCTCTCCTCCCACCTTCTCCTTTGGGAGGCCTCCTCCCACCTTCTTCTTCTCCTCCAGCTCTCCTTTGTTCCATCCTCTCTTAACAGAATGTAAGTAGATGGTTTCTCCTTCCAGATGTCCTTTAGATTTTTCTACTCTAGTTTGTAGGTTTTTGGCAACTTGCTACTTAGGAAATGTATATTTCTCTTAGACTATTTATGGCTGTGGCTTTCATTATTATTTTCTATCAATATATAACAACATACTATATTTATTTTGGTTTAGAAGTTAAAAAAAATCTAGGTGTTCTCAAGTATCTGGGGAGCCGATGGAGTGGGCTAGAGATTGAAAGTTCCAGACAGGAGACCAAGGAGAAGCCTCTATTTTCACTTCATTTTCCCATTGAATGCCAGGATTTTTCTAATAAGAAAATGGGGCTTCTTCCTATCCCCAAAGAAGTGGTGGGGAATAAACAGTTAATGTTCATAAACCTTAAGATGAATCTACCTAATAAAAGTATCAACATGCTGATGATTTTTAAGGTTCCTTAGTAAGAAGAGAAATCTGTTTCTACTTTCACGGGGATTTTGTTCCCACTGAGATGTTCTTTCCATCTTTTTTTTTTAAACCACCTAAAGCTGTTTTCGTGTTTGCCTGTATGCCTAACAAAAATCTGACTATTCTATAATAGCAGTGTGCTGAGAGCCATCACAGGCTCTAATTAATCCAGAATGGTTCTGTCTGTATTCTCTAAAATCAGAAATAAAAGTAGCTTTTTTTTTTTTTTTTTTTTTTTTTTTTCAGATTTGAAGGGCTAAATTGAAATTGGGTTTGATGCTTTGAATCTAGCATAGAACATCCCTTTAGAAGATTTCGTTCTGTTTTGTAAGAAGTTTCTGAGTTGTGAACGGCATGTTGCTTCACCAGTTTTATCCTATGCATGACATTTCTTTAACTCTTGACTGTCATAGATGCTTACAGAAGTGATTTTTTCTGCTCTATAACATATTTGCCTAGCAGAATGGAGAGGCGCCAACAACATAATTAATACTGAGTCCCCACCTTTGCCCCCCTGAAACTGCTGCAAAGCCTCATTGAAAAGGCTCAGTGTTCTGGTTTTGAATGGTAATTTTCTCCACCCATTTGAAACCACTTATAAGAAGGTGGCTTTTATATGCTCCAAAGATGTCTGTAGTTTTCACTTCTCAGACTATTATTTTATCTCCTCCTTATCCTGAAAGTGACTTGGATTCATTTTTTCTTTGCTTTTTTTTTTTGAAGCATTTTATAACTTTAAAAAATAGGATCACACTTTCAGTTAGTCAAGAGAATGTAAAGGTCAAGAAAATCTACACAGTGTATATTCCGAAAAAACTTAAAAAAATGTAGAACCAAATTCAAACCATAGACTTAGACTTTGAAGGCCTTCTTTTTAACATGGTTCTGTACTGCAACCTAGAATTTTTCTTGCTTTTTAAATGATAGTATTTCATTCTGAAATAATCAGCTGATGCTCCATTCTTTTGTGCCAATTCATGTTCAAAGACGGTAATTCCCATTATTGCATGATTGTTTAGATTGATTCTCATCCCGCTTTGCTGCTTATTAGATTGGTGACCTTGGACTAGTGATTTAATCTCTCAACAAATCAACATCCTCATCTTTAAATAAAAATTATAGTATCTTCATCATGGGATGTTACAAAGATGCAATGAGCTGACATATTTAAAATACTTATGACCAGGCATGGTGATTCATGCCTGTAGTCTTAGCACTTTGGAAGGCCGAGGCAGGCAGATCACTTGAGCCCAGGAGTTTGAGACCAAACTGGGTAATATGGCAAAACCCTGTCTCTACAAAAAATATGAAAATTAGCCAGGCATGGTGGCACATGCCTATAGTCCCAGCTACTATAGGGCATAGTAGGTTTAAGGCATTTATGTAAACATAAATAAAGATACTCCTACCAAAAAGACTATTATGGAGGCTAAGGTGGGAGGATCACCAAGCCCGAGGAGGTTGAGGCTACAGTGAGCCAAGGTGGCATTACTATACCCCAGCCTGGGTGACAGTGAGACCCTGTTTTAAAAATAAAATAAAATAAAACAAGTAAAATGCTTATTAGGGTACTTGGTACATAGAGAACAACTAATAAATGCTATTTGTTTTCTTATTCATATTCTCTCTTTCAACATTGACTAGACAAGGGCTAGATATGTCTTAAGGTAATTTGCTTCTCTTTACCATTAAATACTTCATCTAGTTTTTCTTTTCCTTTTTATTTTTTACCATGTCTAATATACTTGGTCTCATGATAAATTCTCCACCAATCAGTGATGGTAAAGACAGCAACACATACCCCATTTCTTTTTCTGCTTCGATATCTACTCTTTCTTGGTCAGATTTATTTGTGCTGTCTGTGCATTATATTTGAATATTGAATATTGAAACACTAATGGCTAAGGGCCATGTCTTTTTGGTCTCTGAGGTTATTTCATAAGGATAACCTAGAACACCTAAGAAACTTAGAGGCAACCTGGTCCAACTCCTCATTTAAGAAATTAGAGGCCGGGTGTGGCGGCTCATGCCTGTAATCCCAGCACTTTGGGAGGCCAAGGTGGGTGGATCACTTGAGGTCAGGAGTTCAAAACCAGCCTGACAAACATGGAGAAAACTGTCTCTACTAAAAATACAAAAATTAGCCAGGTATGGTGGCAGACACCTTTAACCTCAGTTACTCAGGAGGCTGAGACAGGAGAATCACTTGAACCTGGGAGATGGAGGTTGCAATGAGCCGAGATCATGCCACTGCACATTAGCCTAGTCAACAGAGCGAGACTCTGTCTCAAAAGAAAAAAAAGAGAGATATTAGAACACTAAGACCTAGAGATGTTAAGTTTTGCACCTAAGATCACAGGTAGGCTGTCTACTGAGACCTCCAGAGTCCTCATTTTATTATCTTCATTTTATTCTCCAGAGTCCTCATTTTATTATTCTCATACACACAATCAGCACTTGTCCGCAAAATAAAAATCACTTACTTATCTTTCCCCCAGAGAAAATGGAGCCTCCTCCATAATAGTCTTTTTGGTAGGAGTATCTTTATTTATGTGTACACAAATGCCTTAAACCTAATATGCCCTTAACAAATATTTTGTGAATGAATATATCATCTCTGTAGACCAATAAAGTTAGTAATAACAATAAAAGCTAATGTTTTTCTAAACCCTTTCTATGTGCCCAGCACTATTCTAAATGCTTCACATGTATTCTGTTTTCATCTTTACAATAACTTGATGAGATGGATGCTATTATTGTCCTCATTTTCTAGAAGCATGAAAAGCTTAGATAACTTGCCAAGTCTTATCACCAGCATTTGTTGGAGTCAGGATTTAAACCCAAGCACTCTGGCCTCACAGCTGGTGTTTTTAATTCCCTGTGTACCATTGTTCAAGTACCCCATCCAACGAGGGCATTCAAGGGTGAGCATTCTGAGCTTGACACAGATTCTGTTAGTTTGTATTTTCCCATAGTATTAAAAGTGGGTTCATTAGGGCCCGTTTCTGCAGCTTAACACCAATTACATAAAATAAAGCAGCTTTTAGGCAGGTAGTGAAATAAGGTAAACTGAAAAGGCTCCAGCATTCACTTTTTTTTTAAGTTAGGAAAGAATTCAAAATATGCAATTATTTTGCTCAGATACAAAGGATTTCTAAGGCTGAAGAATTAAATTCCTTAAGTGATTAACCTGGCTTTGCTCTGCCTCTTTCTAATTCAATTATAGGATATAATGAACAGGGTCACATTTATCTAGTAGCCTTGGAATATGTTTAAATTTGGACTCATTTTATGGTACACATGATTTTCTGGTCTGGGGTGATAGCTCCAGAAAAAGTGGTTGCCTGGGGAATGACAAGTCCCTGTGAGATGGATGGTGACAGGGGAGGGGAGGGAGAGAGACCACTTGATGGGAGCCCCTGCCTCAGGGTTTATCCTCCTGGCTCTCTCACTGCTCATATCCACCAAGAGTAAAAGTTTAAATGGCTCACCAATGTTCCGCAATAATTTTTCCTGACCGCAATTAAACTTCAGCTTTAGTGTGAATTCATTATGAACATGGCTCTAATGCCTGGTCTTGGATGGGGAGCAAAAACATATTTTGTGCTCCTTGTTGGGAAAGAGTGGGTGAATTTTCCCTGACTAAAGATATCACTCAGCTTGTGAGCACCTTAATGTAACTCAGCCTGGAATGCAGTACTGCCACATTAGCCAGGAACCCTCAGAGCTCTTACAGTTAGTGCCAGACTTAGGGTAATTATATTTCAACAGAGGAAAGAGACTTAAACACAAAAGTCATTGTGGATGAAGATTATACCCTTTTTGTCAGTCTCTTAATTATATGTGCCTATTCTTTTTTTTTTTTTTTTTTTGAGGCAGAGTTTCACTCTTGTTGCCCAGGCTGGAGTGTAATGGCACAATCTTGGCTCACTGCAACCTCTGCCTCCTGGGTTCAAGTGATTCTCCTGCCTCAGCTTCCCAAGTAGCTGGGATGACAGGCATGTGCCACTACGCCTGGCTAATTTTGTATTTTTAGTAGAGACTAGGTTTTGCCATGTTGGTTGGGCTGATCTTGAACTGCTGACCTCAGGTGATCTGCCCGCATTGGCCTCCCAAAGTGCTGGGATTACAGGTGTGAGCCACCACACCCAGCCTGTTACTGGTAGATTTTTATAGGGCTGGAAGAAAATGGCAAGAAAACCTTTCCTAACCCATTATTTTATGGAGGAGAAACTTAAAGTTTCAGGTCAGATAAGGCTTCTAAAGTCATACAGCTATTTAGAGGCAGAATGATGACTAATTATGATCATAAAAAAAAATAGGGTTTTAAAGAAATTACTGTGTCTTAGGTACTAGACATGCCCTTTCCTTGCCTTGTTTCATTTCATCCTTACAACCACGCTGTACAGTGTCTTTTGCTGTTGGCTTTATCTTACCGATGAGTAAACTGAGGCCAAGAGGTCAAGAGAGGTCACCCTGCCAGCAAGAGGCAGACTGGGGATGTAAGTCCTGATCCCTTTATGGCCACAGCTAAAGGTTTGACAGAATAAATGGCATTGATTCTGAAGCCAAGGTCCTTTCTGCTTGCAGTAGAGTTACTGATTAGTGAGACAGGTTCCTCATATTGACTGTGAATCAGAGTTTCCAGTGCAGCCTTCTGTGGAAAAGGTTGAGCAACATAATATGTTGCAAATAGTAGTTTAAAAGCTAACTCGAAAGAAAGCCTTTTACTACAGATGAAGTGAAAACAGATGGTGGTAAATCGAGAGCATTTGGCCTGGGTGCAAGAGCACGTACTTAACAGGCTTGAGTTTGTGGAAACGCAACCTAACAACATGCTCTGCTTGCTTTTGCCCTCCAGTGTCATCCCTCACGAGCGGAGAATATTAACTATATTGCAGTGGCTCACCCTGCCAGACAATGAGAGGTATTTGTTTCTGTCTTTCTTCTTTCGTCAGGATATTTCCATCTTAGCTTAGAATTGAGTCGAACACTAGACTGCGGAATAGAAGCACAGCCAATGTTTGGAATTAAAAGTTTTGTGGTTCTTAGCCTTAAGTGTTACTTCCTTAAGAAGGATATAATAGACTTTGGTTATTGGGACCATTTAATTACTTGGATTACCGCAGCTATTAATCCTGTCCACTACCCAGCAGAGCTGAAGGGAGTTTCCGGCTTTGATAAATGAACCAGCAGCATCCCAAGGATTGCAGAAGTATCATGAGAGACGCTTCTCTGTAATGGAGTTAGTTGTTCTTTCAGGCTGCAGATTGCACAGCCCATGTCAATTACCAGCCTCTGTTATCTTGAGGGTCAAGGACCCGAGTACATGTTCAAGTTTCCTTTTGTGACTTTTGAGTCCTAAAGGTGGTTCCAGACAGTTACCACAGATGGGGTGGTGGTCATAGAAGCAATAGAAAAAGAAAGTTTTCCATGGTAATACAAAGAGTAGTCGAGGGATAAATTAACTTGAGAACATTTTTTAAAATGCGGTTTTAAAAATATGTGATATATTTTGTTACGTGTGGAGATTCTGAACCTTCCAATTTTCTTACAGGCCTTCAGTCTATGCCTTCTATTCTGAACAACCTGATTTCTCTGGACACAAATATGGCCCTTTTGGCCCTGAGGTTAGTGGTTTAGCAACTGCCTGAGAAGAACCTGTGGCCCTGGCCCACCTGACTGACTGACCTTATTTCAGGATTTGTATCAAGTCTGTATGAATGTTTGTATCTACAAGGTTTATGCAAAGTCAAATAACTACAAGACTAAAAATATTTTTTTTAAAATCATAGACGTACCTGTTTCTCTTACAGGGGTTTCATTTCAGATTGCTTTGATATTTAAATATTCATATATCCTAAACTTGATGGTAACAGGAAATGGGGTGTATTCTAGCCTTGTGGGTGTCAGGTGGAGGATGAATGATCAGGAAGGGTTGGCATTTGGGAAAGGAGTGGAAAAAAAATCTTGAGATGAAAGCTGCAATACAAAACATTGTAAATGAATTTCAGCACCCTTAAAATGATTAGGCAGTTTAGAGAGGAGGGTAGATCAGCTAAGCAGCCTCAATGATCTTACTAGACATAATACAATCAACTTGGTGTAAGTTATAGTAATAGACCCTTTTTAATTTAATACATTTTGGAATAGGTATTATATACTGTGAAATTGTCACCACATTCAACATATGAACATATTCATACCCTCCCTGCCCAAAGTGACAAATTATCGAGAGCACTATACTGCTGAATGAATCTGCTTAGTAGAGCAAGGTAACTTTTTTTAGGCTGGAGTGCAGTGATGCGGTCTTGGATCACTGCAACTTCCATCTTCCAAGTTTCAAGCAATTCTTCTGTCTCAGCCTCCTGAGTAGCTGGGATTACAGACACACACCACCATGCCCGGCTAATTTTTGTTATTTTAGTAGAGATGGGGTTCCACCACGTTGGCCAGGCTGGTCTCGAACTCCTGACCTCAGATGCCTCAGATGATCCACCCGCCTTGGCCTCCCAAAGTGCTGGGATTACAGGCATAAGCCACTGTTCCCAGCTGAGGGTGACATATTTTTTTATCACTCAGCCGTCATCATGGAAGACAATCTGTAAGGTAGCATCCAGCATAATTTCAAATTCAGAAGGTGGGAAAGGAATGGTTAGAAATGTCCCCACATTTCATTCAGCACAGATATTAAAAAATACGATGGAGTCTGCAAATCTAAACTTTTGTAAATTTGCAAGTTTAAAATTTTTAAATATTTAAGTAGCCTAGTATCCCACAGCACACTGCTGACTATAAATAAGTTCATTGTTTTCAGAAGAATTAGAGATACCGATAAATATATCTTGGTGTAAGTATTTTTGAAGAAATTGTAGCATGTGACCAAGGAGTCATAAGTGTTTCTGAATGCTTTGACACTAATTCAGTGGTGATTTATTTAAGCACTAGTAACTAATAGCTACGTGAAACCATTCTTAGTTTGTCTTAAATCACTGAAGTCATTAGTTAGATGCTCTTTTTCCTTCCCTGTGAAATTTAACCTGTCTTGTATGATTGTGAAACACAAATGATAAAATGAGGTAAACATCTGCATACGTGATGCCGGTTAAGAACACCAAAGCAGTTTGAGACCAGTCTGACCAATGTGGTGAAACCATATCTCTACTAAAAACACAAAAAAATTAGCCAGGCATGGTGGTGCACATGGCTGTAATCCCAGCTACTCAGGAGGCGGAGGCAGGAGAATCACTTGAACCTGGGAGGCAGAGGTTGCAGTGAGCTAAGATCGCGCCATTGCACTCCAACCTGGGCAAGAAGAGTGAAACTCCGTCTCAAAATAAACAAACAAACAAACAAACAAATAAATAAATAGACACCAAAGCAGGAATGGATGTTTTATCTTTAGGATGACTTTCTTTGAGATGAACCTAAAGGGAACAAAAGGAACCACATTTTATCAACATGTTAACAAAACAAAACACCTAAGCAGTTTCACGTTCCCTACTTAAATGTTTGACCTCTTGGGTAATAATATCCCCCCAAAGAACCTGTTGGGTAGGCAAAACAGGGATTAGTATGGCCATTCTTTTAAAAGCAGGACTCTGATACCTTTGCTTGGCTGCTAAGTGGAGAACTTGAAGACAGAACCACAGAACTTTGGACTCCCAAACCACAGTCCCTTCCATGGAACCATTTAACCCTCCTTCAGTCCAGTAGATAAGCAAAGTGGTCAGTTAATAACTATGTTCAAATTATACAGAACATTTTTTTATGGCAAAAGTTGGCTTTTCATAATACAGATGAGGTATAACTCAAACCTTTAAAGTTATGTGGCTTAACGATAAATGTTCCTTATCAATAAACATCTTTGGATTTCTAATATGTGTAGTTCAGTTATAATTACAAGCATGAAAGTATATGTATATGTGTTTTAATTAAGAAACAAGTTTTTTTGAAAGTAATGAGTAGGGAATCAATGAAGCATGATATAGGAGGCTTTAACTTGCTATAATTTTTCTATCCTCAGGGTTGCTCATAAATATATGAACAGATTTTTCTTACAGTACTTTTGCATTAAGAGTTGAAAGTATTCATGTGATGTATTTTCAGTATTACTACTTCTTGCAACTAGGGTATTCTCATATGTCTACTGGGTAAACTCTTAATTGGATACGTTGGAGTTTATCTTCAGTATTGGCAACCTGACAACCTGGTCATTTTCTTCTCATAAGGCAAGAGATATTTTCAGATTTCAGTTATTTCTCATCTGGTTCTAGGAATCTTATTTTAACTGAAAGAAAAACCAAAATAGTTTACACTTTTAAAACATGAAACCAAAGCAAGTCAGCAAAACCCCTCTTCTATTGTAGGCTAATTGGTTTATATACCTATGTGTCCTATATGCCTACCTATATGTCATTATTTATGTTTATTATACATGAAAAGATTATAACATACTATTTGAAAGATTAAAAATTAGTAACATATGTTTTACATATAAGACAATAACTCATATTTGGAATTTCATGGAAACGACCTTAAGTAGCAAAATGCTATATGGTATACTAAGATGAATTCAGTTGAAATTTATGCTTTATTTGCTAAATATTTGAGTGAACATTTTTTCAGGATGATTCTCAAAAGCTATTAAATGAGATGACCAAACATTGAGCTAATAGCTTCAAGAAAGGTTGTATTGCTCCTGGTTTCAGAGTGTAATGGTGAATGTTCAAAGATATGCTTGCTTTTGATTATTGGCGCAATCTTTTTCTTTTCGACCTTCTATGCTTTCTCTGTGACCCCCTGTTCGGCTGCTCTTCCAGGCCTAGAGGCAGAGCTTTGGCTGGCTAGTCCCTACCTTCAGATGGCAAAGTATCCTGAAAAGCAGAGAAATCTGCACCTCTACCTCCCATCCTCTTAATAACCTCAGGCTAAAATTTCTAAATTCAGGCTAAAGTATGGCTGGTCAGTGAAAACTTAGCTTTCATCTACCTCTAACCTTTGAAGAAGGAAATACATGCAATATAATCACTGGATGAAAACCCAGTTTGACTAAACCCTACTCTTCTGCTCTTCTAACCTGCTGCAATCGGAAGGGCTCACCTTTGGAGCCTTTGGAATGTTGAGGTCTCTTGCAGATGGCATAGAGTCTGATGGGCCGACTTGATCGCTAGCAGAATGTGTTCAGTGACCATGAAAGGGAAAATCCTCTTTTCCTTTTGCTGCTTTTCTCATGGAGATTTGCCTAAAACTAGGAGCATTAAAAAAACAAACAAACAAAACCAAAGTCTTCGGGCTGTGTCTTTCGATGGCTCTAGCGGAGAGTGGATGAGTCAGAAGCAGAAGTGCCTTTGCCGTGGCTTGCCCTGGAAATGGTGAAATCGCATGGCAGATGTCCCCCTTCTTGGATACACTAACATTGTTCCTCCTCCCGCCCCTTCCTGCATCTGAATGGCTCTCAGGACAGTCCTCCCAAGAGAAGTCAGTGAGGTAACCAGCAAGGCTTGCTGCTTTAATTCACCTTTGCACCATCAGCAAATCAGGGGCCTGTTTTTCCTCCAGCATTTGGAAATCCCAAAAGGTTATCTTCAGTTTATGTGTCAACTTTACTGCTCTCTCGATTTTCAAAACAAAACCCATAGCATGTAACTCCCCTTAAAAGCAGATTTCTTATAGCAAGAGCATGAGTAGACTCTTTCTTGATCTGTATATACCAAGATAAAAAAGAGATGACTTTTTGATGATCTTTAAGATTTTATCTCTAATTTTAAATGAGATTTTTGGCTTAGAGTTTCTCTATACTGAAAACCTCAGTTGTCAATGAGTTCTTTCTCCTGCTAAAAGTTCTGATTTGTGGGAGTACATTGATGATTAAGGAGGATTACTTATTATTTATGTTTCATTCCATCCTTGATCCTTGCCAATGAAGGTGACAGTTGCTTTGACATACTTGCTGGCTTGCTGGCATGAACAGATAGATACCTGTCAGATTCTGAATGGAATCACTTACATGAACCTCATTGTCACCTTGAAATGTCCAAGTGGCTAGTATTTGGCCTAGTTTTAAGTTAGTTCTTTATAAGTGGAGAGCTTTTCATAACCAAAGACTGGTCTCTTCCTAATGCAGGAGTTAGGGAATACAGAGCTTCTCTAATGTCACCTTCCTGTATATCCAAATATATCAGCAAAAAGAAACCCATGTGACTAGATTTTCTTATATTGGATTCTTGTTCTCAGCAAAGAAGCTGTGACAACAGCATCAACATCAATTTAAGAGGCTTCTCTCTATAGAGTTCCTCGAATCATCCATCCCTTATTCCAATTTTTTCTCACTTAAGGAGCCTTAGTTCTTCTAACTGAGACTCTGCTGATCCCAGATGGGAAAGTGTAAGCTTTACATCTGACCCAGAGGGACAGACGACTTCTGAGTACAGACATCTCTATCCGCCAGTACAGGAGAGTAGTTATGGCTCACCCTTTACTCCGGCTAAGAGACCTAAGAGGAAAGTTGTCCCTAAGAGGAGACAGGAAAGACCAGTTGCTCCTCCAAAGAAAAGAAGAAGAAAAATACATAGGATGGATCATTATGCTGCGGAAACTCGTCAGGACAAAGTAAGTTTATCTACTGTTCCAAAGCTTTGTGGCGGGCAGGTCTGAGTTGAAGGTTGCTTTCAGTGCCTTGGTTGGAAACTTGGCTGAGTAAGTTTTAGAAAAACTCTGGTGCACTGACCTTGGCTTTGAGTCCAGAAGAATGTGGTGCTTCAGAGGTTAACACTGATGCGAAGACTACCTGAGTTCTCAACATAACAGGAAAAAGAGAAGTATTTCCCTTTTTTAAGAGTTTGTTGCCCCAAAACTAGTATTAACATTTAGGCTGGAGTGACTGTTAAGATTGGTTTTGTTTGCACTTACTCACAGGATCAGTCACATGGTCTGTGGCCCTGGTTCTTGAGAACAACCCTTCAAGGTAAAAGGGGGTATTCTCAAAGACAATGTGGATTAGAACTCAATCGGAAGTTGGCTTAGATTAGGAGTCTGAGCCTTCAGTGATCAGAAAAGGTGTAGGTTGTAGAGAAGGAAAGAGCTGAGACAGAAGGAAAGAGAAAATAATGGGCAGATAGAGTTGTATGCCGTTTCCACAAGAAATATCTACTCTTCTCAGTATGTTTAGAAGAGCCCATCAGTTGCTATTTTTCCTAAAACCTTTGAACACTTCTGAAGCAGTATCTTATCTGTTATCCTCTGAACTGATCCCTAAGAAGTAGGTTGTGGATTTTATCTGGGTCATCCTGCTGAGTAAAGGAAAATAAATCATTGCCAAAGATTAAAACCTGTTGTGCATTTGGTATTTCTTTATCTAGACAGAGATCCTTCAGGAGAGCATGGTTTTCTCAGAAGCAAATACCACTTTGCTTCACACCTGTTAATCCCTTCAGATTATATGGCACATCTCTTTCTGAAACTCTATCGTGACTTCCTCGTTGGGATAGGATTTGAGATACTGACTCCCATCATGAAAAGAAGTTTACACCTGATTTTTCTGGTGAAATGAAAGGAGGAAAGGTCTTGATTCATCTGAGAAGATGCTAGTGGAAGATAATATCATGTGTCTGAGTAAAAGTGGTACTCAAATCCCTGTTGTGCTTATCTTAATCATCTTGGGTGTATGTATGTGATTGTTAGCTAAGCTATAAAATTCATCTAAATATGCTTCCTCTATCTTTCTATTCTTTGTCAGATGAGATGTTTCTTAAGAATCTTTCCATTGTACAGTTAAAGATGAAAGGGGGATGGAAAGACTTTAGTATGTGAAAGCGTTCATGCTGTTCGAAACTTCCATTTGAAGTAAGAAAATGAGAGATGGATACTGTTTTTTAGGCTTTGGAAATGGTCTTCAGAAAAGAATTGAGTTTTCATATTTTGTTAAAGAAGAAACATTCTAGAACAAACTCAGGTTCACTTCTGTTTAAGTTAGGACTCTTATAGATTCTTATTTCACTCAAAATCAGCTTTAAAATAACTGAAGTGAGAAGCAATAACTTGTTTCTTAGAATAGGTTCTTCTACTAAGAATCCATTGCTTGCAGAATCCAACAGTGAAATTACATAGAACAAGATGGATCTCATTGTATTAATGATAATCTAATTTATTATCCAATGGAAGGTTATGATTTTAACCTCAGAACAGCTTTTGATTCACTTAATGTCTCTCTTATTGCCATGGTTCAAAATCTAATGTGATTTTACTTAGGGAACTGTCTATCTGACTTTCTGTTCACTCTCAAAACTCTTGGATTTCTAGGATGCTGTCACATTTTAGAAAGTCCATTTTATCTCTTTAAGAATTTTCATTCACAAAATTTTTGACATTTTTATATCAAAGAATCTTTAAAGGGATTGGATGAGGAGAGGTTTTAATTCTCTCAAAAGAAAGCATATATAGCATTCTTAGATCAGATTTCCTTTAATAATGCAATGGCAGGTCAATCTCCCCAGACAAAGCTCTGCCTCTGGGCCGGAAGTTTTCTTTCCAAAATGTTCTAGGGGTAGAAGATCTATGAGAGATTGAAAGGGAAAGAAAGAAAACCCTGTGGGGACTAACTTGCTTCTTTTTCCCAGATGACAAATCCTCTGAGGGAAATTGACAAAACTGTAGGGCAATTAATGGATGGACTGAAACAGCTAAAACTGCATCGGTGTGTCAATGTCATCTTTGTCGGAGACCATGGTAAAGCTTTGTTTTTTCTTTGCTAATAGGATCGATGGATAATGTTTCTGATCATATTGAGGAAAAGAATTCTTGCCTTTAGAAGCCAAGATTCTATTCTTACCCTCCTTCCCCTTTTCTTTAAGATGGGGAAAAAAATCAGGCCGTGATTCAAAAGCATGAGATGACCTGAGAGATCCCTGGGTTCATTTTGATCAAAAGCTGAGACTTCCTTTATATTTTTTTATTCTTTACAGGAAAGGCCTTTCTACAAAAATCTGTCTCTTATTAAAGTGATACAGACAGCTTCCTTGTGATATTAATACCTGCTTCTGTGAATGTGACATATCAGGTGATAATCCCCATCCCTGCCAGCCACATCCCCAAAAGGAGCCCACAGAGTTTATATAGTTAAAAAACACATCTAAATATGATAACGGATCAGAGGCATAGGATTTTTGTCAAAGAAGTGGCGTGTAATCCAATGGTTTCCCCGAATCCACTGAAGGAAGTCAAAGCCCAAAGGAGAAGGCCCTGCTGTAATCTGGAGGACTGTTAGAGATAGGCAGAAGCGTTAGAGGAAGTTGTTTTTCTAAATCACTTTATGAAGTAGAAAAATTTATGACCACTTCTTTAAGATCAAGAGCATCATAAACATTATGCGACTATAGAGCTGGGCAGGAGGAAGGGGCTCAGAGACATGCACACTGAGTTCTAGAGAGTGTCTCCTGTATTCCAGAAATATTAGATTGAAACAGTAGCCTTGGAATTTGGGGCTTCTCCCTTCTAGTGGAGTTTGGAGGATGAAAATTGGCTTTTGGCAGTTCTGTTAAGAACGGCAGGAAGATTTCCCTAGCTCTGGTCCTGAAGGTGTTTCTAGAATGTCCTATAAGATCTATGAGAAATTAGGGGGGAGAAAAGATAAAGGGATTAATTTTTTTCTCTGAGTTGGCTAAATGTAACCCTTAGCAAAGTCATGCCCCATGCGTTTGGCTTGGTGGAGAACTACAGACAGGTCAGAGAAGTTGGAGCATATGTCAAAGCTGATTCAATTTAAGTTGCCCAGAGGTGTTCAAGAGCATTTGCTCACGTGCTGGAGCCAGACATCTAAGTAGAAGAGTCCCAATGAGTCATGTGCTGAGACATTGTTAAAGGTCATGGATAGGTTAAAACCTTGGCTTTTCAGTGTGCAGGCTTCCAAGATGAATACATCCATTCGGTTTGGGACAACTATAGCACCTCTGTTTTTTTCTTTCTTTTTTGTTTTTGAGACGGAGTTTCACTCTTGTTGCCCAGACTGGAGTAAAATGGCACGATCTCGGCTCACTGCAACCTCCGCCACCTGGATTCAAGTTATTCTCCTGTTTCAGCCTCCCGAGTAGCTGGGATTACAGGTGCCCACCACCAGGCCTGGCTAATTTTTGTATTTGTAATAGAGATGGGGTTTCACCATGTTGGCCAGGCTGGTCTTGAACTGCTGACCTCAGGTGATCTGCCCACTTTGGCCTACCAAAGTATACAGCACCTCTTTCTTAAAAGGTGGTATGGTCTAGTGTTTTAGGGCATGGTCTTTGGAGTTGGAATGAATTTTATGGGAGTTCAAATTGCACGGTGTCACTTAACAGCTATATGACACTATATAGCTTTTGTGGCCTCTCCAAGTCTCAGTTTCCTCATCTCTCAGGCGAGAACATTAACACCCCTCCACGACGCTGGTCTGCAGAGTAAAGGCTGATGACATTTGAGGAGCACTTATAGCATGGTGCCTGATGGACTTTGAAAGCAAGGGAGGTCGTTCACAGTTGGGGTGGCATAAGGGACTTCCTAGAAATATAACAAATGGGAGATTCTTTCATCCCTCTGTTAATATGTATCTGGGGACTTACCCTTTCTGGGCTAACATGGTGCTAAAACATAGCTGTTCTTTGCTTTATTTTTTCTTCCTAAGGGTTTAACTGTTAAAGTATAAGATATATAATCCTTAGGCTATTTATTTTTTCTTGCTTTTCATTCCAATTTGTATTGAAGAAGGGAAGGTTTTGGATCTGGGATCCCAGGAGGTGATACTTTGAATTTTACCAGATCTGGGTACTTGGTTGTATTTCCTTACTTTTAAACCTTACGGCATCCTTTACAGGATGTGAGTATATGAGTATTCTTCAACAGGATTATTTTCCCTGCTACAGAGTATTCATATATTGAATTGTACTGAGCAATATATTAAAACTTCTCCATCATTCTAGGTCATCTCATACATTTCGATAAAGTCTCTAGCAGCCTCCATAGTCTATGTTGCTAAGATTTGAGTTTACAACAATGTTTTAAATAAAAGCATTTTGATAAAATAATTTTTCTTGATGGGGAAAGGCAACAAAATCTTGGGATGGAGGGGAAATATTTGTTGTTTAAAAAAACTCCCTACCTAGAACCTTCTCATGCTTTAGCTGCTAGCTTTCAGTTCTGACTAATTACATTGTTTACAACTTGTTTTTAATGTTATTTTGATTTTCAGTTTGGGTGGTCATTGGAATTGACATTTTTCCTTCTCATTTCTTGTTGCCAGTATTGTTTTGTCAGTAACATCCAAGGCCACCAGTGGAGACAGTGAGGACTGGTGATTATGTACTCGAGACAGGAGATACATTAGAGAATTGAAAAATGACATTTTATAAAAGAGATACAGAACTGTATATTCCATTTATACTATTCCTAGCTGGGAAGAGTTTGAAGCAATCTAGGGTTTCTTTGTTTTGCTTTGTTTTTTTTTTTTAAAGAATAGATCCTTTTTATAAAGACTGTCTAATTGTGTTTTTGTTGTTGTTTTTTAAATCTTGGTGACTTCATTTGTCTTGCTGTTCTGGCTGAATGCCTTAAAGTGTAATTGAGGTAATGCATTTTCAGCCTTCTAGTGCTCGCAAGATGATATGGCTAAGTAAAAGTCTAGAGAAAAGATTAGACAGAGAAGCATTAAAACATTTAAAGTCAAATACAAAAATCTCAAAAGTCAGAGCTCTTCTCATCAAGTTATTAAAAACTAAGTAAAGAGATGCCTGGATGTTATATTTAGTGTCTGTGTTAGGATTTTCGTTTTAATATTGCTTGAAAATACTCTTTTTCTCCCTCCCCATAGGAATGGAAGATGTCACATGTGACAGAACTGAGTTCTTGAGTAATTACCTAACTAATGTGGATGATATTACTTTAGTGCCTGGAACTCTAGGAAGAATTCGATCCAAATTTAGCAATAATGCTAAATGTAAGTTGATTCTTAAAATATTAAGTGATTAGAGTGGTAATACAATGGAATAGGTGAGGGCTCATTCTCTAAAGCTGAAGTACGCAGGTAAAAATTCTAGCTATGCTACTGCTTAGCTGAATGACCTTGAAAAAGTCATTTAAACTCTAAGCCTCGGTGTTTTCATTTGAAAAATGGGGATGATAAATGCTAGCAGTGATCTGTAGAAATTAATCTTTGCATATTGCTTAGGATGGTTCCTGGCACATGGCAGCATTATATAAATATTAATATAATAATATAAATATATAGCAATATATAAATATTTCTTATTCTTATGTGGAAATTGTACTTAGTTTCAAGCATGTTAATGACCACAAACTTCTGTTTATAAGAGAAGAATTTTTTTTCAATAAGAAGTTCAGGCTGGTCCTTTATAGCTGAAATTAGAGGGTCTGTGTAAGGGTTGGCACAACCACATGTGGCCTGTGAGGGTTCCTCGGAGCCTTGTGGAATGGAGCTCATTCTGTTTGTAAAAGTGATTGGTAGAAGCTAGCAGGAGAAAATATTAAGCCCTTGGGAAGTAGCAGCTGTTCTGAAAGATTAGAAATAAGAAAGAATAATCTTGTCACTTATGTTTACATGTTTAGGTTATGATCTACCACTGATACAAGCTTAATTTGTGGGCTAAGATTTTTAGGTGCTGTCTACCTAGCTTTTGAGAAGTCCATAGTTTTCCTGGGCTTATGCTGTACTTTGAAAAAAAAAAAATTATTTCGAGTTTTTAGCCTTGGGAATAAGAAACCATTGACACCAACCTTACAGCTTTGCAAAATTAAATTTTTCCCTAATTATGTTCCCGAGTCAACACAAATGGAACTGTTCCAAGGTCAGCTCCAGGCAATGTTGTGAAATAAACAAAACATGGGTGTTTCTGCCTTCTCTCCTCCATGACCTTTCCTGTCCCTGTGTCCTCCCTTCCCTGCCCTCGTATAGATTGGATGCAATCATTATGGCACCCCTGGATTTTAGTATTTGCTGTTTAGGGCTAAGCAAAAAAGATTTTCTCTATTTTTAATGGTATTTCTGACATTAGTACATGTAATGGGGAGGTTGGTTTAGTGGAGGAAAAAAAAAAGTTTCTGTGGCCCATGAAATCATAACCATCAATGATGAAAAGTTTTGTACTTTACAAAAACAGTTTCCAATGTGGTTTCATTTTGTGGGAGACAGTAGCATAGGGTGGTGACAGGCACAGATGTCTGGGTTCATATCTCAGCTCTGCTAGGTACTCACCACATGAGTGCCCTGTACCTCTGCTTCCTCGTCTGCACTGTAAGGGTTATTCGGAAGATTAAATAAGCAATTGTGTTTACCTAACGTAGATCAGGGCTTAGCACATAATCAAAGCTATATAAAGGTTGAATATGATGATGATGTCGTACCACTATTTGAGATACACACACACACGTGGACACACACTCACAATTTTATTTAATCCTTTTAATAGCATTGTGTGATAAGTATCATTAAGCCTTTTATAGACTGTAGAAATCAAGGGTCAGAGAGGGGTGAAGGAGCTAGCTTTGAGGATGATGGTTAGTAAGTTGCAGATCTGAGATTTAAACCCAGATTAGCTGAACCACTGCCCTTGCTTCACACAAAATGAGGACTGTTAGCCTGAAAAGACTGAGTACTTCCGAATTGAAGGATTGATGTTCCCAACATGAACTCAGGCATTGGATATGTCCTAGTAATTCTCTGGGACTTACCTGAGTGCATGCTATTGACTTCCCTTTATTTTCAAAGACCGTGAACTTTGTTTCATCCCTTTGAGGAATATGATGTATGAGGCCTGGCTTGCTCAATCAGATTTCTTGGGTGCCGGAATGCCAGCTCCTTCTCCTTCTGAAAACCTATTGGCTTAGTGAGGATTTGAATAGCATTTACTTCCCAGGGTTACTGTGATTGACCAGAGAGAAGATGCCTGCAAAGCTCTTATAGAGAGACAGGCACACAGTATGGAATCTATTTAGGTTATTATTATTACATTATTACTTATTTGCTTTTTAGTAAGGGATGCAATTAAGGTCAATAGAATCCACATTTTAGCTTTAGATTGCTAGTTTTAGAACTAGGATTCTGAAAATAGTCTTTGGAGTCTGTATAGTTATATCCCCAGGCAAGTTTATTCATGTATTTTTAGCAAACATAAACAAACATTCATTAAAAAATCTGTATTGAGTGTCTACTCTGCACAGGCCCAGGGATGCAGCAGCATGTGATACAGATAAGGCCTGCTCTACTGGCATTTATATGCCAGGGAGGGCTGCCTCGTGATAGCTGCTCTGTCTTCTGAACACAGCTTTCCTTTTCTGCTGATTCCGTAATAACATACTGAAGCAAACTTCCTGAAAACAAAGCAAAATCCAAGTAACCTACGATCTCTTTCTCCCCACATTCTGCCCAAAAGGGGAGCATCAGATAATACAATCCTGTCCACAGTTTATACACAGCCATCATTTACATAGTTTTGCTTTTAGTTAGTTCAGAGTATTGAATAAAATCTTTTACTTGCTGCTATTGAAAATAAAGGAGATGCCTGCACGTGTGTGTCTATGGCTGGAGAGGTGCAGCTACCTATATAATTACACCTAGAATATAACTAGGGAAACAAAACTCCCTTTAACAAAAATAACCCAATGGATTAGAAGTTTCATCTTAAAGTGGGTGAAGACTTCTTTCAAAGATCTGCAGATAAATAAGAAGTTACATTAAAAGCCCCAAATGCCCAGTTTAGTTCCTGAGGTCGAACTGCAAATAAACTGTCCCAAGAGGAACCCTTAGGGAGAACTTAAAACAAGAAGCAATTTACCTGGCAGTATTCTGGTGCTATGGAAGGAGGAATTCCCTCCAGAAGAGCAGAGCTGGACCTAGGAGGGAAGTTTACTGTGGGATTTGTTCCACTTGTTTAGCTGCATATCAATGACTGAAATGTTAAATACCCACACACATTTATATATCTTTCAAACAAAACACTACAGTGATAGTCTTCTGTGGGATGGATGAAGAAAGAATTGAGTATCTTGCTTCAAAAATAATTTCTCTTGGTAATGATTGTGATTTCTTTTGAAATCTTTCTCCTCTCTTTGAACAGATGACCCCAAAGCCATTATTGCCAATCTCACAGTAAGTGTTGCAAGTTGTCCCTTCTCTGCCCTCCATAGTCCTCTGCCCCTGGAGCAGCCTCCCTCCTGTGTGTGCCTCCCCCCGGGGGCGGGAGGAACATTTTCCTCACTGCCCTGCCATCCTGTATATTTGTTTCCTTAAGAGCTTTCAAAACTTCTGGCCTGTGGTCAGCTGCAGGCTCCCTAACGGTCTCGGCAATGATACAAAGGGAGAATATTTGATCCTTCCATTAGAACTGAAAAGTATTCATTCATGATTAAACAAATCTTTACTTTCTCTGAACCAGAGCTGCCCACCCACTCTGCTGCATTGTTCCGGATGCTAGTTAGAGACCTCAATAACATAAGAGCATCTAATCAGATAAGCCTGAACCCAGGCACTCCTCCTTGCCCACCGACACCCCACCCCAAACCGCTTAACTTGAAGGAGTCGGGAAAGGCCTTGGAGTGTGAATTGCTTTTAGCGATGGTCTCACCCATCTCTAAAGTTATTTAATCTTTGCATTTATTTGTTTTCAGTGTGCATTATTTGATGGAAATAAATTTCATTTATTCACTAACCTTTTGTTAGGCTTAAAATCTCCTTCAACTTTCTAGAGAGAGAATTTGTAAGAAATTTTTAAAAAGACATTCCATCTAAAGTCTTTTTCCATTTCTATTTCAGTGTAAAAAACCAGATCAGCACTTTAAACCTTACTTGAAACAGCACCTTCCCAAACGTTTACACTATGCCAACAACAGAAGAATTGAGGATATCCATTTATTGGTGGATCGCAGATGGCATGTGGCAAGGTAAGTGGCTTATGGGCTGTTTCTGTTTCTCATTTCCATGACCACCTCTTTGGCAACTGGAAATATTTTATCAGACTTAGTCATCGCTAAAAGAAATATCAGTTGGAAATCTCCCTGTTTCCAAAGATTTTGTGGGCTGCATAAACAATTAGTGCTGAGACAATATATCTCTATGTTCTGGGTCTCGGCATCGTGGTGTCTCTTTGTGGTCTGTCAGTGCATCTGTGTGTGTGTGTGTGTGTGTGTGTGTGTTTCATTTTTTTGAATTTACATTCTAACCTCTATTCTTACTACTTAAGTCAAAAGCATAAATGAGACCTTGCCCTAGCACATTGGGCTGATTTGATCTCAGTTGATGAGACTTCGCTTGCAGCAATATTCATAGCTGACTTTATTTATTTATTTTATTATTATTTTTTTGAGACGAAGTTTTGCTCTTGTTGCCCAGGCTGGAGTGGAATGGCACAATCTTGGCTTATTGCAACCTTTGCCTCCCAGGTTCAAGCAATTCTCTTGCCTCAGCCTCTTGAGTAGTTGGGATTACAAGCATGCACCACCACACCCAGCTAATTTTTTATATTTTTAGTAGAGATGGGGTTTCTACATGTTGATCATGCTGGTCTTGAACTCCTGACCTCAGGTGATCTGCCTGCCTCAGCCCAAATCCCCAAAGTGTTGGGATTATAGGCATGAGCCACCACACCTGGCTTTAGTAGACTTTAGAAAATGTTGTTAATGTTAAAAACTCTGTTATTGTGGGAATTTTTTACATTGCTTTAAATACTACCTATGTTTACCTTCTATTAAACTACAAAAGACTCCAATGTCAAAGAGAAGGTTCCTTGCTTTTGAATGTGGTCTAGGACATGTCTAGAGGCTCTAACCACTTCCAAAGAGTTAATTATTAAGGATTTATCCATTTTCACATAGACCTGGAAGTAGCTGTTTCACAATCACTATTGCCCCAACTTTCTACTTAAGAAAAGTGCTGTGAATTTATCTATCTCAATAATTGAACTCTAGCTAGGTATGAATTTGTGAGCGAGAAGATAATGAGAAAATGTTGGTCATCTAGAAACTTGTATCAGTATGGAACATTTAGAGAGATACATATGACAAATATATAAATATCATACTGTAATTTTCTGGTGTGTACTTAGAGTTAAATATGTGGGATCATGAAGAAAGATGTTTGGAGAACAGGAATTATTGAAATCCTTACAAATTTATAAGAAAAAAAAACAACCCCATCAAGAACTGGGTAAAGGATATGAACAGATACTTCTCAAAAGAAGACATTTATGCAGTCAACAAACATAGGAAAAAAAGCTCAACATCACTGGTCATTAAAGAAATGCAAATCAAAACCACATTGAGATGCCATCTCACACCAGTTAGAATGGTGATCAGTGAAAAATTAGGAGACAACAGATGCTGGAGAGGATATGGAGAAATGGGAAAGCTTTTACACTGTTGGTGAAGTGTAAATTACCTTGACCATTGTGGAAGACAGTGTGGTGATTCCTCAAGGATCTAAAAATAGAAATACCATTTGACCCAATAATCCCATTACTGGGTATACCCAAAGGGTTATAAATTCTAATTATAAAGACACATGTACACATGTTTATTGAAGCACTGTTCACAATAGCAAAGACTTAAACCAACCTAAATGTCCATCAATGATAGACTAGATAAAGAAAATATGACACATATACACCATGGAATACTATGCAGCCACAAAAAGGATGAGTTCATATTCTTTGCAGGGACATGGATAAAACTGGAAACCATCATTCTCAGCAAACTGACACAGAACAGAAAACCAAACACTGCATGTTCTCACTCATAAGTGGGTGTTGAACAACGAGAACATATGGACACAGGGAGGGGAATATCACACACTGGGGCCTGTCAGTGGGTTGTGGAGGCTAGGGGAGGGATAGCAGGGGGTAGGGGGATAGGGGAAGGATAGCATTAGGAAAAATACCTAATGCAGATGATGGGGTGATGGATGCAGCAAACCACCATGGCATGTGCATACCTATGTAAAAATCCTGCACATGTACCCCAGAACTTAAAGTATAATAATAAAAAAAAAGTTGTGGGGAATCCTTATGGAGAATTTACAGGGATGTGACTAAAATTAATTGGCTGAGTATGTTCCCCAAAGGACCTTCTATGTATGGGGCAGCTGGGAAGGGGTCACACTGGTTCAGGTAGTAGGTTCATATAGCAAAAACACGGGAGCTGAGTAGAAGTTAAGGGAAATATGATGTCAGTTGGGCAAATTAGTGTAGCCAAAAACCAGGCATGTTGGTTAACAATGCATCTTTTAGGCCGGGCATGGTGGTTCACATGAGCCTGTCATCCAAGCGCTTTGAAGACCAAGGCGGGTGGATCACCCGAGGTTGCAGGTTTGAGAACAATGCATCTTTTAAATAACTCTTCTTGCGTTGTTGAGGTATTATATGTTGGGATAATATGTCTTATTATCCCAAGTCCTTATTATTCCAAAGGTGGAGACCTGTATGTTAGATTTTTTTGTTTCCCAAAGCACTTTCAGTGCTATGTACCCATAGGTACTTAGGAAATATTTGTATTAAATAAACATGAAAGTTATTTTGGAAAAGGGTCACATGATACTTTTGCAAAAGGTGTCTTCTGTCACAAAAGGAAATGTCAGATGGTCTTGATGTCTAGAGAGCAGTATTTCTGTTTTTTTTTTTTTTATTTCTAAATAGAGATATGATCTAGGTGAGGCCATGCTTTGTTAGATATGTCACGATTACTGTTAAGTTGGCTGCTTAGTTATACTCTAGTTGTATTACATATTGACAGATTTGCATGCAGACATTTTTTTAGAATACAGATCTCTATTCATTGCTTAAACGTATTTATTTTATTTAAAATTTTAAATTATTATGGGTATATAATAGGTGAGACATCACATATTTTTAAAGTGTCTACCATGTCTTGACGCTGAGCCTAGGAAGGAGTACACAGAAGCGAACCAGACGAACATGGCCCTAGAGTTGAGAATCTTACAGTCTCAAAGCTAGTGAAGCACCGAGGTAGGCAGACTATGACTTTTGACAAGTGCCCTGCTTGGTGTAAGCACAAGGTTCAAGGAGGGCTTCGTGACTTCTGTTCACAGGTCCCCATTTATCCTCCAATGACTGTCATAGAAAAGTCACTTGGAGAAATGAATGACGTCCTCTTTTCATCATCACAAGGATGATACCATTAAAATAGAGACAAATAGACTTTCAAAAGCCTCTTAGAGATTCTTTGTACCCTGAAGTTATCTTTTTATCAGAGTAATTTCATGAGAAATCCTAACTGATGATAACATTGTTTTAATTTAGGAAACCTTTGGATGTTTATAAGAAACCATCAGGAAAATGTTTTTTCCAGGGAGACCATGGATTTGATAACAAGGTCAACAGCATGCAGGTATGATGGCAAACTGTGAATTGAAATTGTGTTTTATGATTCTTTGAAAGGATAGGTAACGGTGGTGTGACATAAATAGAGGAAGGGTTCCTACCTAACAATGCTTAACTGTTTTTGTTTTTCTTTTCTCTCGGAAGACTGTTTTTGTAGGTTATGGCCCATCATTTAAGTACAAGACTAAAGTACCTCCATTTGAAAACATTGAACTTTACAATGTCATGTGTGGTAAGTCACTCATTTAATCAAAACTATTGAAACAATCTTTAGTTACTATATGACCTTTCTCAGTGTCAGAGAAAGAAATGAGGTGTCCCTTTTCTGGAATCACCTTCTCTTCTCCAGAAAAACTTGTAATTTGCCCATTGGTTCAAAGACAGAATATTATTCCCTTCTAAGGCTTCTTTGTCTTCCTTCAACAGTTGACTAATAGGGCGTTTTCACGGTGTTGCTGTTGGCAGCCTCTGGCTGGTCTAACATAGCATTACAGTTTGACACCACTGGTCAGAGACCCGATGAAGCAAGAGTTCTGCACAGAGCCCTCTCCCACCTCCATCTCTCGCACTGTAGCCCAGTTAAAATGTTGCCAGCTTGCATCCTGGCCAACTATTTATGTGCTCTTAATTATTTTTCTTCCTTGAGCTTCTAGTTGCTGAATGAGGACAACTTTTCCTATTTAGTAAGGGAGTGCCAGTCTGGTGGTTAGAGGGGGAGTCTGCAAGTCGGGTCTCCTGGGTTCTTTTCCCATCTTGGCTGCTAACTCTCTCCTGTCCTGCTTCTGAGCTCAAGCAAATTACTGAATAAACACTTGGCAACCATTCACTTGCTATGAAATCAGCCTGTTCATTGCTCAGTGCCACTTCAGGGGACGGGGCCAAAGCCTCCTCATGTCCCTACACTTCTGTGGAGTCATTAGAGGGCAGACTTATAGTTACTTAATAACATGGCGTTAAACAGTCCCAGAGATGTGCAGAAAAACAGTGATACTGACACTGATAGTCTTTGGGTTGTAACTACCAGAGATACAGGCAATAGTTAGTCAAAGCCTAGTTCCTTCACTCTTTCTTTCTGGGATTCTATTAAATGGTTAAACAATGAACATGGCTATTTCAGAAAGCAATGGAAAGATATAGTCAGTCCAGAATGGCTCAGGAGGTAATGAGGAAGTGCCTGCCATCTAAATTTGGTTTTGTCCAATTCTGATTTGTGTTCAGAGTTTTCAGATACATAGAAGGTGAAGGGTTTTAAATCTTACCATATCTCATCAAAAATAATGTAAGAAGCACCTGCCTCCTTTTCTTACTTTTCATTAGATCTCCTGGGATTGAAGCCGGCTCCTAACAATGGGACCCATGGAAGTCTGAATCATCTTCTGCGTACTAATACCTTCAGGCCAACGATGCCAGAGGAAGTTACCAGACCCAGTTATCCAGGGATTATGTACCTTCAGTCTGATTTTGACCTCGGCTGCACTTGTGATGATAACATAGAGCCAAAGGTAGAAATAATCTTTATGTTTATCGTGGAGGAGATTGTTGGGTGGCCAACAGTGCTGGCCAGTGGAACTTTCCATGACAATGGACGTGGTCTATAGTAACATTGTTCAAAATGAGAGCAAAATGTGTGACTGGGGAACTAAAATTTTTATTTCATTACTTTATAATTAAAGAGCCCTATGTGGCTTGTGACTACTATATTAAATAGGTAAAGATCATGAAAGACAAAAAGCAGAATTGATGTTGCTATTCTGTGGAGTCCCAGTTCTCAATCAAAATCTTTTTCTGTTTTTTCAACTGTGGGTCACATGTCTATTAGTCATGGTCCCAACAGGAAACAGGTGGCCCATATAGAAGAAGCTTTGAAAGAGAGTTTAGACCAGGCGTGGTGGCTCATGCCTATAATCCCAGCGCTTTGGGTGGCCGAGGCAGGTGGATCACTTGAGGTCAGGAGTTCCAGACCAGCTTGGCCAACATGGCAAAACCTTGTCTTTACTAAAAATACAAAAAAATTAGCTGGGACATGGTGGCTCACACCTCTAATCCCAGCTACTCGGGGCTGAGGCAGGAGAATAGCTTGAACCCGAGAGGCGGAGGTTGCAGTAAGCTGGGATCATGTCACTGTTCTCCGGCTTGGGTGACAGAGCAAGACTTCGTCTTTAAAAAAAAAAAAGAAAGACTTTAAAGGAATTGTTTCAGTCATATTTAACGAGTAATTTACAAAGGCTGGCAGGGTGGATGGAAGTCAATGAGGAGTGGTGAATGGCCCTGGGGTTTGCATGGTACCCTCCAAGGCTTGAAGGGTGAAGGGAGGGAGTAAGTTTCCAGAACATGTAGAGAGAGAGCTGAAGAGGAAGGAACTAACGTATTTGGCCAATGAGTGCAGCTTGTGCATTGCAGCCCAGCAGGGAGCTGCCCTCATCTCCCTCCCCTGTACTTCCTTTCAAATGTTTTCCATTGGTAGAGCCCAACAGGGAGCCACAGTGCAGGTTTGCTGTTTAATGCCATCCCTAGAGGTCATTCTCCCAGGACACAGAGCAGAGTTTGGGAGGGTGCAACAGGGATGCGATGGTGGTGCAGAGACTAATCCCATACACTCTGTTTGGATGGTTTATCTTATTCTTTTTTGAGATGGAGTCTTGCTCTGTTGCCCAGACTGGAATGCAGTGGTGCAATCTCGGCTCACTGCAACCTCTGCCTCCTGAGTTCAAGCGATTCTCCTGCCTCAGCCTCCCAAGTAGCTGGGATTACAGGGGCGTGCCACCACACCTGGCTAATTTTTGTAGTTTTAATAGAGATGGGGTTTCACCATGTTGGCCAGGCTGGTCTTGAACTCCTGCCCTCAGGTGTTCTTCTGCCTTGGCCTCCCAAAGTGCTGGGATTACAGGCATGAGCCACTGTGCCTGGCATTATATATTTATTAAATAATGTGTGAAGTAATCTTTTGCATAGTTTCCTAAAATAACCCGTACTATAGTTTTGCTTGCTATAAAATTTTTCATAAATGCTCTTATAATATATATATATACATATGTGTGTGTGTGTGTGTGCGTGTGTGTGTGTGTGTACCACAATTATTTTATCATTATGATTTTTTGAGACTTAGGTCTAAGTCTCAAAAAATTGAAGTTTTAGCTCACTTATTTTTACAGCTAATACAGTGATTAATATTTAATTGTATAAATATACCAGAAGGACTTTTTTCATTTTCCTACTTGAGAACACTTAGTAATTTGCAAATGTTACCTCTTACAACAATGTTGCCACAGACATTACTGGAAATGTCTTCTGGTCCACATATGCTAGGATATATAGTGAAGGGTAGACTTGCTGACCCATGATGTTTCAGAATTGATTCAGAGTCATTACTTTTTAGCTTTGGTGAAAAGTGATTTCATAATTTGGGAATCCCTTTGTGTGCCTAGAGATTAATCTGAAACATTTAGGCACTGTCCTAATTAACTTACATATATATGCCCAAATAGACATCAGTACTAACATGGGAAATTGGTACCGTGATTATCCACAGTTTTAAGGAAAGGAAACAGATATTGCAGAAGGTGTTTATGAACGTGGAACTGCTACAAGTGGAGCCTACAAGGTCAATTTCAGAGAAAATGGCAATTCCTCAAATGAGTCTATGATATGAATGGAGTTTAGCATTCTCCTTTGAATTTAACAGGGCTCTAAGTAGACAGAAGGGCGTAGGAAGGAAACAGTACTTCTGATTTACTTTCTTTTTCCCTTTACTGGTTTTCACACATGAAGAACAAGTTGGATGAACTCAACAAACGGCTTCATACAAAAGGGTCTACAGAAGGTAAGGGGTTGATGGAAAATAATGAGATAAGGTTTTTCCAGTTTTCAAAAATTGAAGTCATCTTATGTACATTATAGTGTAAACATGATATTTTTAAAAGTTAAAATTAGTATTGCAAAAAAAAATTGGTATTGCATAAAATTGGTGACTTTCATACCTATCTGGCAAAGAGTATTGGTTTATTACATGCACTCGAGATGCCAGCTGTGTAATAGAAAAATTCCAATAGCTTCCCTCACCCCCGCAATAGCTTTTAAGCTCTCTGAAAAATATGCAATCCATTTTGCATCTGATGGGTCATAAGTTAAGGCACCATGGGGCACTCCTCTAAAGGGAATGGTAGTCACAATGATGAATAATAGCAGCTGGTGCCTATATTGAAGCTATCTACTTCAAGAGTCAGTGTATATATTGTGATAGGGAGAGATTCACAGAAGGAATCAAATCAGAACTCCCCCCTCACATGAAGGATCATCTCGAGCCCTAACTCTTATTTTATGTGCAATGATAACAAGCATGTATTAGTGAACTTTTGCAAGCTTTTGATATGACCAAAGGAAAAAAAATCTCAGTGATTTGTACTAAGATGCCTTTCTTGCTTCCATTTCAGTATGCTGGCTATAGGCCAAGGGCAACTTTGCCCCATGTGTATTCTTTATTCTGGAATCCAGGCTGAAGGAGTAGCCTCCATCAGAGACATACCCTGCTCTTGGCAGAGGGAAAAGAGTGGCAGAACTGTGCACTGGGCCTCAATGCTTCTGCTTTTTTTGAGACAGAATCTCACTCTGTCGCCCAGGCTGGAGTGCAGTGGCACGATCTCAGCTCCCTGTAACCTCCACCTTCTGGGTTCAAGTGATTCTCCTGCCTCAGCCTCCTGAGTAGCTGGGACGACAGGTGCGTGCCACCATGCCCAGCTAATTTTTTTGTATTTTTAGTAGAGATGGGGTTTCACCGTGTTAGCCAGGATGGTCTCAATCTCTTGACCTTGTGATCTGCCCACCTTGGCCTCCCTAAGTGCTGGGATTACAGGTGTGAGCCACCATGCCCAGGCTGCTTCTGCTTTTATAAAGCATTTGTCATTCCATTCATAGTTTGCTAGCCAAAGCTAAGCATATGATACCCATGGCATAGGGAAGTCTATTTTTTCCACAGGGACTCTATCCTGCAAGTCATATGGCAATGGGTGGAGGCACTAAATAATTAGGAACAATAACACGATCTACCATGTAAGCTCTTTTTTTCCGATTTTGAAGTTTTGCAAAATTGAAGGAAAACAGAAGGGGAAGGAAAGCCTCCTATACATGTTACTCAAGTAGATGGGATAGCATGTTGAAACAGCCAGGAAATGACTAAAAGTGTATTTAAAACACAGATAGAATTCAAGCATAGCAGCCACAGTCATGCAACAAAGATGAACGTGGTCAAATTCTCCTGAGAGCATCACTTGAGTTATTAGCTTACATATGGTTCTGTTTGTCATATGTGCTCTTTCCAATCTGATTAAGTAGAGCTGAGGAAACCAGTAGAAGATTTGATTTACTTGACTTATTTTTCCTCTTTTAAAGATCTTCATCTGCCTCCTTCTTCCTTTTCTGTGTCTCCACCATCCCACTTCTCCCATTGATCACAGACCACACAGACTCTGGCATAGAACTGAATGAACCTGACTTTGAAGATAGGCCATTGTTGGTGGAAGGCACACAAATCCTTCACAACCTCTGCAAGTGAATTGCAATGTTCGACACCTAACATCTAGTGGACGACAGTGTCATTATAATGAGAACAATTAGAACATTGCCAGAGTCAAAAGATGGGGAGTCTCATGATTCCAATTTTTTCATATATTTAGTCGCCAAGGCAGAGAAATACTACCCAGATGCTTCTCTTCTAAAAGTCACTAATGAAATGAATTATGGTACCTTCTATTAGACTCCCATGTTTTCGCTGATTCAAAGTCTGACTGTTCATGGTACTAAAGCATTTCTGTCTGAGAAAAACATTTCTGCATTTAATTTGTTTTGTCATATGGGGACAAAATTCAGTATAAACAATAACCAAATCAAGGCTTTTAAAGTAGTTTGTAGACCTAAACTTCTATACAGATGTAAAGTTGTACTCTTTTTATTATTAGTTTTTTAAAACACAGATATAAGTAGTTGATATTTTTCAGAATACGTTATGTGCTATACACACGTCACTTGTAACATTCATATGTGGCTGTTTCAGTGTGATATGCTGTAAAATCACTCATACATCCATACAGAATACATGAATAAAAGCTGAACGTACCAATTCAGTATAAACAATAACAGGGTGCCATGGGTCACACCTGTAATCCTAGCACTTTGGGAGGCTGTGGTGGGCATATCACCTAAGGGCAGGAGTTCAAGACCAGCCTGGCCAACATGGTGAAACGCTGTCTGTCCTAAAAAAATACGAAAATTAGCTGGGCAGTAGTGGTGCATGCCTGTAATCCCAGCTACTTGAGAGGCTGGGGCAGGAGAATCACTTGAACCTGGGAGGCAGAGGTTGCAGTGAGCTGAGATTGCACCACTGCACTCCAGCCTGGGTGACAGAGCAAGACTCTGTCTCTAAATAAAAAATAAATAACCTCAAACTTCAGAGCATACAAATAAGAGGCATCAGGGCGATAAGGAGCTATAGTTAGTAAGATCAAATCTTCATTGCTCCGCTCAGAGTAGAACATGAGTGTCTTATTTATGTCACTGAAGTGTCTTTTTATACCACTGAAGCTTAAAGTTTATGTATTTTTGTGGAAACGAATCCTCATGGATTCATTTGGCAAGAATTTGTTGAGTACTGACACTGGGCTGACACTGATTACTCTGAGACAATTGTACCACCGATAGTTTCTAATTCATGGCTTTAAAGTAGTGGCATAAAATGTTAGAGGGGAATGTAGAATAGCCTGAGCTATTCTAAGACTGCTCATGGCCTAGTGGCACCAGCCTTTAATGATACAAGAAAGTCTTCAAAAGTAATTGTCTTATTACGTGCAATGCATTTCCTTGCTTAGATGCTAGCATATGTGTAACCCTCAATGCTCTTCTGTCACTCTCTCTCTGTCTTTGTCTCTTGGGCTTTGTCTCCTTTTGGGCTCTATGTCAGTCATTTCTTCAGCGGCAAAGTAATGTTTCCTTGGTCTGCATTCTTTCAGGCCTTATAAAGATTCCTGTGCCATAAATTTGGCCTCCCATTTGAAATATTCAATGTCTGCCCTACTAGAGGAGAACCTTGTGAATGTAAACCACCATGTGTGTGAGCACACCTGTGTTATGCTCAGGGGAATTACTTCCCCTTTCTAGGTACCTTTGAATGCGTATCAAGGCTTTTAAAGTAGTTTGTAGACCTAAACTTCTATACAGATGTAAAGTTATACTCTTTTTATTATTAGTTTTTTAAAACACAGATATAAGTAGTTGATATTTTTCAGAATACGTTATGTGCTATACACACGTCACTTGTAACATTCATATGTGGCTGTTTCAGTGTGATATGCTGTAAAATCACTCATACATTCGTACAGAATACATGAGTAAAAACTGAATGTACCAGTAGTGAAACCACCACAGGGATATCTGTGATAAACAAGAGGTATATTAAGTTAATCTTGGGCAATATTTTGCTGTATATATTTAAACTGTTATGGAATAAAATCCTTTACTAAAATAAAGAGTAAGAAAAATGTAATCTCATGAATGACCATCTTAACTGTTTACTAAGCTTTAATATTTCTAGATATGTGGTAGACTCCAGATCTTAACTGCATGCCTGGTGTTGTTTCTGGATCTCAAATACCTAATGTCTTGGCAGACTTTCCATGCAATGATAACTCATTTCCTTGTGGTGTTGAGTCAATGGATGAATGAATGAATGAAAAGAAAAATTTAAAAAATATCTCGTAGTAAGCAATTTTGGCAGTATAGTCAAGTATCATTTTCACTGTAAGAATAATTGTACCATTTATTTTCACCTTAGTCTTTTCTCTGTTGGTATTGCTATAAAAACGTTGCACATTTTCTTAGGTTAGCACTCACCATCATCTTTGTGAAAAAGGAGTTAGAAATCATTTTAACACCGATGTGTGGTTGGCTCCTTATCATACACAATGAGAAGTTAGTTTGGATAGAAAAATGATTTAAACATGGCCTGGCATGGTGGCTCATGCCGGTAATTCCAGCACTTTGGGAGGCCGAGGCGGGTTGATCACCTGAGGTCAGGAGTTCAAAACCAGCCTGACCAACATGGTGAAACACCATCTCTACTAAAAATACAAAAATGAGCTGGGCTTCATGGCATCCACCTGTAATTCCAGCTACTAAGGAGACTGAGGCAGGAGAATCACTTGAACCCGGGAGGTAGAGGTTGCAGTGAGCCAAGATTGCACCATTGCACTCCAGCTTGGGCAACAAGAGCAAAACTCTGTCTCAAAAAAAAAAAGGAAGGAAAGAAAAAGTACTTAAACACTAGTAATTCTTGTTAACTTTAAAGCAGAGTCTTGAATATGGCTACAGAGAGAGCATCATCTTTAGGTCTTGTCAATTCTGGAATGTTTCTCATTTGTGTAATTTCTTTGGAGATATCAGTTGTTCTAGAGAAAGAAGGAGATATACTCACTCCTGTTTCTAAATGTTTGTATCTGTGTGTGTATCTTTGTGTTTTGGGGAATACTTGGAAGAAATCAATACATAGTAATTGTTTATAGTAGAATTCAAGATGGATTTGATGGTAGATTGAAGTTTACCAACTTTTACCTAGTAATATTCTTTGCCAGGATTGGGTTGGGGCACATACCCTATACTAAACAATACAGCTGCAACTGCTACAACTACAGCTACTTTGGGTCAAGACTAGACAAGGCACTTTACATATTTTGCCTGAAAACAGTGCAACATTCCAGGGAGATACTGAGCTTTCGGAGTTACAGAGTACCAGAGCTATAAAGAGCTGAGATTAGATTTGAACTCAGTTTTATATGACACTGAAGCCCATGTGCTTCCATCTGAAAATGCTGCTTATTCTGAGTGGGAACAAAAGGAATATGTCAAAAGGAAATTTTGTTTTTCATGTACATTTTATGACCTGAGTAGAGAGACTTTTTGCTCAATGACAAAAAAAAATTGGTATATCAATGTTTGGAAGTTGTTTCTGAAATACTAGATGCTTTGATATAAACTACTGTCCTCATTAGCTTCTCAGTAGGCATTACTCAGGCAGGGCTCACACCTGGGAGTGGTTGGATCTTCATTCCCATTTGCCCTCCATAAGATAACCCAGCAGCCAACACCCAACTGGACACCACCCAAAAGGCCAAGGAGAAGAATAATGGCCCAGGGGGATGGAGGCCTAGGATTCTAGTGCTGCTAGGCAGCTAAATTATTATGTACAAATCATAAACCTCCAGTTCCTTCATCAGTAAGTTGGAGATGATACTACTGATCTGCCCAGTGTAACTTTCATGGTAACATTAGATAGGTCATACGTCGAAAGCCAAGATTAAATATATATATATATACACATACATATATATATATATAAAATTAACTTATCAACAAGTGTTTGCCAAGTAAATAAAATATGATTGGCATTGTTGGAGATGGAGGATACAGTGGTGAATAAAATAGATGAAGTTCCTGTCCTTGAAAAGTTACTGTTCTGTTGTAGGATTTATCCAGTTGATAAATTACAACGTAATGTTTTCAGGGTTGGGGTAAGAAAGGACAGGGCACTAAAGAGAGGCCTTGAATCAAATCTCAGAGGAGGTTGAAATGGCAGCAAATGATAATAAGCACTTGTAAGGCAAAGAGGAGAAAGTCTGCAGGAAAAGGAAAGATCTTGGGGAGAGATTTTGTGGTAAGATTTAAGAGCATATTATTGTGGGAGTGAATGTTTTTAAAAAAAAAAAAAAAAAGAGAGATTTTCATGTGGCTCTCAAGTCAGCCTGCTCATCTGTGGGAATATGAATCAGGAAGCTGAGGAGGAAAAGGAACACAAATGCCAGTCTCTGCGACCCGAATTCGGGAGACAAAAAGAATGAGTGCTAGCTAAGTCCACACCACTTGAAAAGATTGGCCTCACAGTATTTCGCCAAATGTGGTATCTGGAGGAGAACCTTGGCGTGTACCAAAACTGCTGGAGACACTATTGTAAACAGAGAACTGGGGTGTGGAATGAAGACTCTGTCTGGAATTCCGTGACAGGAATTCCCAGGCTGGGAACACCAGGTTATGCTAGATCCACTTTGCGAAATCCTGGAAACATTGCAAAAGCAGAGGATTGCAGGCTAGTCTCCAGGGTTGCTGGTCTCGAGATAAAGATCTCAGTGTGTGCAGAGAACACAATTCAACTACATTTTGTGGCTTAAAGACTAGCAGAGTCAAGCTATGACTCTGAACCTGTGATTCTTTGATACTTTGATAAACTGAAAAAATAAAATCTAAATTTTGATTCGGGACCTTAAAATGTATGTTTCTTACTGAAGAGATTATTTTCTCTCTTTCTTAAATGAAACTATTAAGCTCCAGGAAGACCCAAGTAGATTTTTTGGGTCATTGGGGACCTTGGTTTGATTTTTAGGAGGCCGTAAAAACCACTGTATTTCCCCCCCTTATTATGCTAGTTTTGCTCAGTAACAATTGAGAAAAGGACAGTCAGATAGTGATATTTTTGTTACAGCTGTGTACCAAAACCTGCAGTTATGACAATAACTTGGAAGCTGTGGAACACAAATTTCTGAAGCAAGTTGAGTCTATATATGTAGATGAGTAGAGTGAGTAGAGATGGAAAAGCTTTATTGAAGAAACTTTTAGGGAGAAAATGAATCTTTTTTTTTTTTTTTTTTTGAGATGGAGTCTTGCTCTGTCACTCAGGCTGGATTGCAGTAGCAAGATCTTGGCTAACTGCAACCTCTGCCTCCCAGGTTCAAGTGAGTCTCCTGTCCCAGACACCCAAGTAGCTGGGATTACAGGCGTGCACTACCATGCCTGGCTAATTTTTGTATTTTTAGTAGAGACAGGGTTTCACCATGTTGGCCGGCTGGTCTTGAACTCCTGACCTGAGGCGATCTGCCCGCCTTGGCCTCCCAAAATGGTATGATTACAGGCATGACCCACTGTGCTCAGAGGAGAAAATGAATCTTAAGATATCTCTGCCCCTCTTGGACCCCTCACCTCACCCTTTCCTCTTCATGTCTCTTCCATGAGGGCTAAATATTCATCATGCACTTTTGAGAGTAAGAAGGGACACTATTAACAATTATACCAGGGCAACAGGCATAAAATGGGACATGGGGCCAGCCTGGTTTAACTTCATATGTTTCGTAAAGGACTTCACTGATGCCACCTCCACCCTATTTCCAGCATTTGCCATCCTCTGCATTCCCATCATACTCTGTAGCTATTTTTGATATGGGCAGATGACACGGCATCTGTTGTTTGTGCCATGTTTGTATCTCCCATTGACTTGTGAGCTCATTGAGGGTAAGAGCTCTATCTTAATCTTTGCCCAGTACCTCCATTCTATAGCCCAAGGTCTGGCACAACCAGGGTGCTCAGTGTTTGATGATGAAGAATAATGGATAAATTTGGAAGGAGATAGGTGACAGACATGGGCAAGACTAGAGACGTTATTTCTGGTAGAGAGAATGGAAGTCACATATATGATTAGTGTATTGTTGCTAACGATTATGAACAGAGTGTTGCAAATACATTAGCCTTTCTGGAATATACTGTTACACTGAATTCTTAGAAATGAGGAGGATTTAGAGGAAAACCTAGAGTTGTAGAGACTGCAGATTGTCTGAGACTCTTGTTTGCTGGTTGCTCTAGGGAGGGATATTGTATATCTGAACATGGCTGCTATTTTGTTGTCCCCCTAAAGGAATCAATTAGATGCCAAGCTTGAATTTGAGTCTAGAGGACTGTGTGTGGTAAACATGAAAACTTGAATGATAAAAAGAGAATAGCTTCTCAAAGAATTTTGATACTTTTGCTTCCAGCTGAAACCAGGAAATTCAGAGACAGCAAAAATGAAAACAAGGAAAACATTAATGGAAATTTTGAACCTAGAAAAGGTTTGGTTTGAGTTTTGAAGGAAAGTCTGGGTTGTTTAACTGCTCCCAAGTACTACTGTTATGATTTGCTGACATTTTATTTATTATATTTCATTTATTTAATATTGTCAGATTATGTTCTAATCCTTAGGGGCGGGTTCCCAAATTTGGCAGCTTAACTAAGGCTTCTACGTTTACTGCAATGCTGGAGCAGCCAAACTACCCCAGAACAGGCTTGTGTTGTAATAGTGTGGGCTGCTTTGTCTCAAATCAGCAGTTTAGAATGGTAAGACTTTAATTAAAGCAACATGTATACATAATTTAATAAGTGTTTTTCAGAACTTATTAACTTAGGTTTTCTCTAGTAGAAAAAAATAGTATACGAATTTTTGTTTATTTATTTATTTACCATGCAAGGAATTGTGAATTGCCTAAACCTCTAAATATTTTGGTCTGTAGGGCCCCAAATTTCCAAGAATCTATGGAAGTTTTGACTTTAGCCTATCCAAAGTGGGCAGATCAAGCTTCAGATATTTATTGCAGAGTGTGGAATAAAGATTTGCATATTGAACTCCCATCTCTTCTTCCTCAAAGAGTAACATTTCAGACCTTTTCTTTTTCCTAAGAAGAGAACTTTCCTTTGGAGGTCTGAATCTGCACTGGGGGGTCTTAACTGAGTTCTTTGATAACTGATGAACTTTCCTCTTCTGTATTTAGAAGACCATCTTGAATGCCCACTTTTTAAAATCTATACATGTTCCTTTAAGTTCTTACCTAAAGAGTTTTCCTCCCTATGACAAAGCTGCTTACTTTAAATGCTCATTACTACTCACTTTTTATGCTGAAGGAATGCATATTTGAGTTGCAGTTTGTATATAATGATCAAAGTGTGCCTTCTTCTTAATTAAATCATTGGTGAGCCTGATAAGCCTCTTCAGGGTCAAACTAATTAATTCTACAAAAATCCAATCCTATTGGCTTTCCATTCAGCTGAATCATTTCAAAATTGTATGTTTCATTTATATACAAATTGTAAATTCTTTACAACTAAAAAAAGCATTACATAAAAACAGCATTTACATTTTGGTTTTGATAACTGTAAGACTTGACCCCTGCTTAGGTGATCAGATTAACCAGAAAAGTGTTAGAAAAACGAATGTGATGAAATTAAGGAGAAAGCGCGATATTAATAAGTTAGCCAGCACATTTTAGGTAACTTGACTCTTCCAATATTTCTTTAATGTTTGATGTAAAATCTAATACGCATCTAACAGTTTTTTTCTTTCTTTCTTAGAGAGACACCTCCTCTATGGGCGACCTGCAGTGCTGTTTCGGACGAGATATGATATTTTATATCACACTGACTTTGAAAGTGGTTATAGTGAAATATTCCTAATGCCACTCTGGACATCATATACTGTTTCCAAACAGGTCACTGAGAAAACTGGATTTTATATTCTTTATTTTATTACAATCCTCACGTTGATACAGTGATTTCTTGCTTCACAGAATTTTGTCTTAGAAAATATTTTATTTTTTCTTAATGAAAGAAATCGTATGTTGGATTTATTGTAAGATATTTTGAATAAGTCTTTATTCAATGTTCTGGTAATTCCATGGGAATATGTTAAACATTAAAGGGAGATTGCTAATTCTTTCATTTTCTTTCACTCCGCTTAAGTCATTGCCCAATAGTTACCGAAACTGCCAAGGTTTGTTTGTTTATTTTAATAGACCTTATTTTTTAAGAGCAAATTTTATTTCCCAGCAAGTTTGAGTGGAAAGTGCAGAGTTCCCACATACGCACCCCACCTCCAACCTTCCCCCGCTATCAGTGTCTGGTTTTTTATTTTCTTTTTGATACCGAGTCTTGCCCTGTCTCCCAGGATGGAGTGCAGTGGTATGATCTCAGCTCTCTGTAACCTCTGCTTCCTGGGTTGAAGCAATTCTCTTGTCTCAGCCTCCCAAGTAGCTGGAATTATAGGCTTGCGCCACTATATCTGGCCAAATTTTGTATTTTTAGTAGAGATGGTGTTTCGCCATGTTGGTCAGGCTGGTCTTGAACTCCTGACTTCAGGTGATCTACCTGTCTCAGCCTCCAAGGTGCTGAGATTACAGGCATGAGCCCTACGCCTGGCCTGGTTTTTTAACAAAAGTTTTATGTTGAGGTTTCAGTTTTGATGAAGATGAACTAGATAGATATATATATCCAGAATTAGAAAATGTTATTTGGCAGTTGAGGCATGTTTTAAATTTTTTAATACAAAGGAAGAGAACACTTCTACTGCCCCAAATACAATTTATTGCAAATTTATAATGTGTGCACATATTATGTTCTCGTATATTCTATACACACACACACACACACACACACACAGATAAATAGTCAATTTAGAGGAGGTTATTTTATAAATTATCTTCCATGATATCCTATTATTTCAACAGTAGGATTTCTACTTTATGTTCTGCTTTCTATATTGTTTTATTTAAGACTTTGATAAGGATAGCTCTGTCGATTAAAAAAAAGTTTGAAAATTCATGGCTTACTGTACTTAAAACTAAGGGCTTTTAAAAAGAAGTCAGACTATCAAAGATGAAAAAAAAAAGGAGTCAGGCTATCAGAATACAAGCTATCGGAGAAGCCAGAGGGGGTTTGATTTCCACTGTTCATAACAGAGCCACGGCATTGCTGAGTGCCTCTGACTCTCATGCAGGCCGAGGTCTCTGCTATTCCTGAGCATCTGACCAGTTGTGTCCGGCCTGATGTCCGTGTTTCTCCAAGTTTCAGTCAGAACTGTTTGGCCTACAAAAATGACAAGCAGATGTCCTATGGATTCCTCTTTCCTCCTTGTAAGTTACAGAGTATGAATATCTGATGCCTCTAGAGGGATGTTATGCTGTGCATTCTTGGTATTTAGAATTTCAGTGGCTTGGGTTTTCTGCAAGAGAGGGTACTCAAAAGATTATAGAAATGAACTTTTATGGGATCCTTCCAAAATCAGCCAAAAAGTGACTAGCTTTCAAAAAATCCAGTTCTCCAGGGGAATTCTAATATGCAAGATAATCTTCTGTGTCCACCCTTACATAATTAAATGACAGTCTGAAAAGGAAACAGTGAATCATTAAGACACTACTCCTTTATATAAACTATAGAGGGGATCTCTTAAGGTTACCTGAGGTCAGGTGTGAGCCACCACTGTAATCCCAAAGTGATCCCAGCACTTTGGGAGGCCAAGGTGGGAGGGTTACCTGAGTCCAGGAGTTCAAAATGAGCTGGACAACATAGCAAGACCTTGTCTTTATAGAAAAATTTAAAAATTAGCTGATCATGGTGGCACATGCCACAGTCCCTGATAGTCTGGAGGCTGAGGTGGGAGGATCCGTTGAATCTGGGGGTTTGAGGCTACAGTGAGCTGTGATCAGGCCACTGCACTTCGGCCTGGGTGACAGAGCAAGATTCCATCTTAAAAAAGAAAAAGAAAAAATCTGAAGCCCTTAAACCATCTCTTACTACCTTGATGACTTTTTTTTAAGTCTAAATGGCACTAATGAAATCAAAAATTTTTTAAAAATAATGTTGGTAGGCTCAAGAAGTGGATCATAAGAAAAAACATTATAAATGGCTTTTGGGAGACAGCTATTGAGTGAAGAAGGGATTGAGTGGGAGGGGAGTAAGGATATGTATAAAGCAGTTAGGAGTAGGAATAGATTCATTTACTTCATGTAGTTTGGACCATTTAAGAAAATTCCTGGCCAGGCATGGTGGCTCACGCCTGTAATCCTAGCACTTTGGGAGGCCAAGGTGGTGGATCACAAGGTCAAGAGATCAAGACCATTCTGGTCAACATGATGAAACCCCGTCTCTACTAAAAATACAAAAAAATTAGCTGGGCACGGTGGTGCATGCCTGTAATCCCAGGTACTCAGGAGGCTGAGGCAGGAGGATTGCCTGAACCCAGGAGGCAGAGGTTGCGGTGAGCCGAGGTTGCGCCATTGCACTCCAGCCTGGGTAACAAGAACGAAACTCTGTCTCAAAAAAAAAAAAAAGAAAAAAAAAGAGAAAAGAAAATTCCTTTTTTTTTTTAACTGATGTAGATTTTGGTAAGCAATATATACTATTATATACTATTTGTTTTCCTAATGTTTAGATCTGAGCTCTTCACCAGAGGCTAAATATGATGCATTCCTTGTAACCAATATGGTTCCAATGTATCCTGCTTTCAAACGTAAGTCCACTATTTACCTGATACACTGTTATTTATGAAAATAAACATTTCTAAATTTACCCCTTACCTTTTCTACCTCTATGTTAATTTTAATAAGAATACTTTTCATGTGTTTAGCCTTTATAATTTTTGAGGATCTTTCATGTAAATTTCTGGCTGTTGATCCAACATTTGAATCTGTGAGGGAGGTTGGCTGATAGTGTATTCCTTGTTTATAATTAAAAAATTGATATTAAATAAGTGACCACAGGTCATACATGGTAGAAACTGAACTAACCCAAGTTTGTGTTTTTCTTGTAATCGGGTTGTTATTTTTATTTCAATGCTTATTGTTTTAATGGTAAAAAAGGGTCTTCACTGTATTTTGATGGCCACTTGATATTTAATAGCATCTATAGCTATTTGTTCAGCATTACAGTAAAAGCCAGTGGCACCTCTTCCTCTTGGGGTGATGACATATTCTGAATGTTGACCCTGAAACCCAGTAAGAGCCGAAAGTGTCTTCTGAATCATAAGAGTATTTATTTCAGATGGTTTTAGTGCTATACCAATTATTATTTTGGTTTCTTTGAACATTTGTAATTTCTTTGTACCTGACATATATATATTTGTGGATGCTAGTGAAGTAAAGAATTGTATAGGCACAATGAGCTTGGGCCCAAACTACCAAGTCCCTGGAGTGTGACCATAGGCTGTATGATCATAGAAATGTCATTAAACTTCTCATTTGTAAAATTAAGAGATTTGATTGCATGACCTCTAAGGTCTACATGGATTTTTGACTTATATCCCATGGCCAAAGCAATTCATATTTCTTTATTCATTTGTGTCTCCATCCATCCATCCATCCATCCTTTTATCTATCCGTGTGTTCAAAGATAGAGTCAGCATTATGAAGTAGCTGTTACCATTTTCCAGTACATTTGTAGTGAACAGACCTTACGTTGTTATGGGAAAGGTAGGAAAAGGAAGCACCTCTATGTGCTTCAACTTGCTGGAGGAGGTTTAGGCTGTGTTACAGGACAGTCAGGGCTGAAAGGGAGTCTCAAAATAGGAATGGGCGATTGTGGAGTGTTGACTACACTGGCAGGCCTCTGCAGCTTAATACTGGTGAAAAGGGCCACACGGTCCTAGTTAGTAAATAAAGGTTTATTCAAGGATAGAATTTATTGCTTACGAGTGAAAAATTAAAGTATGCTTTTAAAAGGTTTCTTGATTTGTTCTTAGACCCAACTGAAAAACATGTCAGAAACTCACATAGTTAACATTTATCACAATATTACATAGAATGCAGCTTCATTTAATTTCTGTAAATCGGGGTTTCCTGGATTTCTTTATTCTTTATTGAAGTGTTTTTTGACCAAATGGTAATCAAGGCAGCACACGGTACCACCCTGAGGCTGGTGTGGAGAAAGCCTTTCACAGAGAGCTTGCTGTTCTCCACGATGGGGGTGGTTTCTTTACATGCCACATTTCTGCGGGCCTGGCCTTTTGACTGTTCTCATTGTTATTTCTTTCCTTCTCTTCTTCTCCTTAATGTTTAAGTGAACATTTGAGCTCCTTTCTTACCATTTGGCTTCTTTCTCAACTGCAAATAATTGTCTAAGGTATTTTGGCTCTTGTGGGCTGCTCTGCCATTCGGAGTTTCAGGAGGCATGAAGAGCAATTGAAGCACTATGAGAAGGATGGCCAGGTGCTTTTTAATAAGGGAGGGGGGAGGGGCTAAGAGCTAGAACCTCATGACCTCCATGTTGAAGAGAGCATGGTGAATTGGATCTCATGTTTCAGAACCAGCCCACGGCTTGCCTATCCTGTCTTCTGTTATTCTCTTGTTTTTCTCCGTTTCCATTCTGCCCCTCTGGTTGGCCATTATGTAAGTTAGTGGCAGAGGGGACAAGCAGTTCTCTGCAGAGGATGACCGTGAAAGTGAGAAATGAACTATAGAGGAGAAACTCAACATGCACCGATCAGGGAATGAGTTTTTCAGGCAAAGAAAAGAGCAAGGGCAAAGCTTAGCCTGAAATAAGTTTGGCAAGGTTAGGGGACAAAAAGAAAGCCTTGCGCCTGACAGGGAAAGGGGGAGGAAGTAAAGTCACAGAGGTAGGCAGAGACTATGGTGGGGAGTAGGCTTTCATTCTAATTACAAATGGGTGGTGTGTGTGTGTGTGTGTGTGTGTGCAAGAGAAAGAGATGACCTGACTTATGGTCTAAAAGGATCCATCAGGCTTCTATATGGGGGAGTGGGCTACAAGGTACAAGGGAAGTAAGTGTTTCACCGGGAGCCCAGGGAATAGTCTTTTGTGCTGTGATAGTTCACTTCAGAGAGGATGGTAAGTTAGACCAGGATAAAAGCAGGGAAAAGATGAGAGGTGGTAGGATTTGGGATGATTGGGGTATACTTTGGTGACAGCACTGACAGAAGTGGTTCACATGTGTCTGTTGCAAGGGGAGAAAACAAGAACAACTCTGAGGCTTTTGGCCTAAATATCTGGGTGAGTGCCAGAGCTATTGATTATGATGGAGAAGGCGACGGTTGGGGCAGGTTTAGGAAGGAACATTTAAAAGAATTCTGTTTGGATAATGTTTTGCTTGACATGAATATTAGGTATTCCAGTGCATTAGGAGGTAGGTGGTTCGATAATATGTCTGGAGCTCTGGGAAAGGTCAGGGGTGAAGCTTAAACCTGGGAACTAGCATATTGATGACATCATGAAGGACAAGAAGATAGAGTAAACTCTTATTTTCATTACTCTGAAACACCATGCTTCCTGTTTTGCACATTCTGTTCCCTCTGCCTGGCATGTTTTGCCTGAGAAATACCACCTACTTATTCATGCTTTGGACCTCAGCTTGGTCCAAAGTGAAGGATTCACTTCATCTGGGAATCCTTTCCTGACTTACTGGACTGGGTTAAACTCCCCTACCATCTGTCTTGTAGCTCTACATTGTTGCCTTTGCTGGTTTGTAAATGACACACACACACACACACACACACACACACACACACACACACACACAGGTGATGCCATAGAATGATTTGTCTCATGAATCATGACAACTCTCTTGTCTCTTGGCTTATGACATTTGGCTGGTAGCATGCATCCTAGAGACAATTTGGCCAGAATAAGGAGTTTTCTTCATGAAGAATTGACTTCTGTCTTTGCACAGGGGTCTGGAATTATTTCCAAAGGGTATTGGTGAAGAAATATGCTTCAGAAAGAAATGGAGTTAACGTGATAAGTGGACCAATCTTTGACTATGACTACGATGGCTTACGTGACACAGAGGACAAAATCAAACAGTAAGCCTTTCATTTCTACTTGGTGTGTGATTCTTAAGTCCCAAGTTCTCACTCAAGGGGTTTTTCAAATATTCATGTGCTGGAGAAGAGATGATGCCCCTTAAATCTTTTCCTCTTTGAATCTCCTTTTGAATTTTCAATTCTTTTTTTTTTTGAGACGGAGTCTTGCTCTGTCACCAAGGCTGGGGTGCAGTGGCATGATCTTGGCTCACTGCAACCTCTGTCTCCTGGGTTCAAATGATTCTCCTGCCTCAGCCTCCCAAGTAACTGGGTTTACAGGCACCCACCACTACGCCCAGCTAATTTGTATATTTTTAGTAGAGATGGGATTTCACCATGTTGGTCAGGCTGGTCTTGAACTCCTGATCTCAAGCGATCTACCTGCTTTGGCCTCCCAAAGTGCTGGGATTACAGGAGTGAATCACTGCGCCCAGCCTGAATTTTTCAATTCTTTTGATTAAATGGGCACTGGTGATTGAAATGGAATTTTGGGTTTTGTGGTAAATAAATGCACTTTTCCATTCTATGAAAGAAAATGTATCAAAAGATTTAATTTTTTTGTCATAGCTTCTTCAGCAACTCTTCAATGGGAAGATGATCATTCCCACTTATCTTCATTCTTTGGGAGGGACTTATGTAATCACTTAGATTTCCTGAGTCAGTACATCTCAGTAGGATGTCATCATTTAAAAAAAGGAAGCTTCAACATCAACTCATCAACTGTGACTTAGTTTTACCTTCCCGTTTCAGGTACGTGGAAGGCAGTTCCATTCCTGTTCCAACTCACTACTACAGCATCATCACCAGCTGTCTGGATTTCACTCAGCCTGCCGACAAGTGTGACGGCCCTCTCTCTGTGTCCTCCTTCATCTTGCCTCACCGGCCTGACAACGATGAGAGCTGCAATGTGAGTTTACAGAGAGAGTCTTTGAGGATTTGTTTCCATAGTTCACCTTTGTTTCTTACTCTATATTTCCATTATTGAACTGGAACACACTTACTATAAAGCACTAGCCCTAAACAGAAGAAAGAAAGGAACCAAACAGAACTTTGCTTAGCACGTAGGAATTTTGTCTTCTATTGTTTTTTTTTTTTATTTTTCAATATGTGTGTGTGCATTTAACATCATTCTATAAATGTGTGCAATTCTGAGAATTAAGTGTCCAAATGTTTTTCATTTTACAAACAAAAGTGGAGAATGGCAAAATTTTATGAAAAGAAAGTGGAAACTAGCAAAATGTTGATAATTGTTGAAAGTTGGTAAGAGTTCATAGAAATTTATATTACTCTCTTTACTTTTCCGGATGTTTGAAAATTTCCATATTAAAAACTTTTTTTTTTTTTGAGATGGAGTTTTGCTCTGTTGCCCAGACTGGAGTGCAGTGGTGTGATCTTGACTCACTGTAACCTCCACCTCCTGGATTCAAGTAATTCTCCTGCCTCAGCCTCCCAAGTAGCTGGGATTACAGGCAGGCAACACCATGCCCAGCTAATTTTTTGAATTTTAGTAGAGATGGGGTTTCACCCTGTTGGCCAGGCTGGTCTTGAACTTCTCACCTCAGGTGATCCACTTGCCTCGGCTTCCCAAAGTGCTGGTACTACAGGCATGAGCCACTGTGCCCAGCCCATAAAAAAACTTTTTAATGCACACACACACACAGCAAGAGCGAGCAAGAGAGAAATCTACACCTTACTAATCAGGTTTGCTACTAGTTATGATGATGGTGTAACAGTCACTCTTTTCTCAGATACCACAGATGACTCCTGATTTACTCTTCCTCCGGAGGGACAGCTGGGATACAAGATGACATCATGAAAAAAGATAGGAGCCATGCTATATGCTGCTGGCCCTATACTAACTTGGCACTCAGGGACAAATAAAAAAATCTTCAGGTCCTTCTAATGTGGTTAAGTTTGTGCTCAAAGGTTGATTTTAGAAGTAATAGTCTATGCTTTTGTTTCACATAATAGAAGGAGTAGAGATGTAATATACAGAAGATAACCTTTAGTCAACAAGTACTACTCAAATTCCTAAGTGTATAAGGTGCTCTAGGAGAAACAATAGTATATTAGACATAGTCACTATTCCTAGGCAGCCTTGAGAGGGGGTCAACAAATAAAACAGATATGGAAATGGCAACACTGAAGGGCAGGGAGCCGTAAGAATAGCTTCAGTAGAGATGATGAGCTTCGTGGGCAAGATAGTTTTTGATTATTACTTTAGTTATGGGTGAAGATTGAGGCTACGAATGTAGAAGAAAATTAGAAATGTTACATATATCCCAGAAAGTGAATTAAGTTTTGCCTGAATATTGTAACTGAGGGCCAATAGTGGGAGAAAAGATTTTAAACGTTGATTGGAATCAAATTTTTAGAAAAGTAGAAGTAGCAATAGTAACAATTGTAGTCATAATAGTAGCAGCAGTAGTCTGGTTGCTGTCATGTATTGAGTACATGTTGTGATCCAGTCTCTGTGCAGGTCCTCTACATATATTATTTCTAATCATTTGATCACAGTGCGAGGCAAATGTGTATACACATGATCTCTCCCCTGCCCTTTGTTAACTGTTGAGGAACCTGTAGCTAATAAGGGAAAATTGTGTTGTGTGGTTACTCGGTTAGTCAGTAGAAGAGCAGAGGTTCAGGTTTAAGGCCTCTGACTCCAAGAGCCCATCCTTTTTCCAGTTTATCAGATTTCCTTAGTACAAACTTGGAACTTTAGGAATTTTTTCTTACTTTTCAGGCGTTAGGTACCCAAGGAAAATGTTTAGTTGGAAGAGCAACATTTTAGGCTTTGCTTTAGGAAGATGAGCATGAAATGGAGGAGGCTGAACATGGTGCTCGAAGGGCTTTGGCAAGATTCACAGGAGTGAGGCAAGAGAACTTAAATTGGAACTGTGGCCTTGGAGATTTAAATAGAAGAATGGAAGACAACAATATTATACTTGAAGGATCAGTAGGGTTCTATAAATGATGGAACGGGTGTAGAGAAATATGAAAACTGCAATTGAGAGACAAGCTGTTATCAACTTACTGGCTTGACCTTCTCAGTTTTGGTTGTTTGTAACCACAAGGGTACCAGGTGGATGTAATGCCTCCATACAACATGGTATACATTCTCTGAGCTTCATTTTTATTACAAACTTGTGGGAGGTGAAATTCTTGCAAAATATTAAACAATTGTATTATGGGGTAAAATTAAAAATTGCCATAAAGAAAAGACCACAAAGAAATTTTATGTATATAGTAGGCCATTTAAGGTATACTTAGATTCCTGAGGAATACATGTTCAAGTTCTGTCATTAGAGGAATTTGGTGATGGGGAGTTTTTATAATACTGCTGTAAACTCTGTGCAAAGGATGTTCTATAATTGATCTAAATTTTATGTCTGAAAAATGAAATCCTCTGAAATCCTCAAAGGTTTTCCTCTCCCTGCTGGTTTCTGACTGCACAGTTTGGAGATGTTTCTTATAGAGTTCATGGCCAGCATGCCTCTCATTGAAGGCTCACCTGTTCACATAGACATCTGTCCTTGCTGTGAATTTTACCTTAAAACTGCTGGGGCTTGAATTCACAAACCTGGGGAGAAAGGGAGAAAAGACAGGTGAAGAATAAATAGCCATAGTGAGGAAGACAAGCAAGCTCATGGGTTTTTTGCTTTTGTTTGCATTAATATTCTAAGTGATTTATTTTAAAGTCTTTCCTGTCCTTCCTACCTTGCTGCACATGAACTTTTATTTGAATTGTATTAGTTTTGCATCTTGCAGAACAGTCTTCATCAGCAAATACTTCTGTGGACTGCCAGCTAAACATCAAGGCAGAGGATGTTTTCTTCACGTGCAACATAGCCAGCATTTCCTAATGTTGATAGATTTCAGGGTGTGAGGACCAGAAGAGACTGCCTCTCCAATGAAATTGGCATATCATTTCCCAAGGAAAGAAATAGCAAAAGACAGATGTTTTTTCAGAATTCTTATAATCCCAGCTAGCCATTATTTAAATTAGGGAAAACCTTTTCACCCCTGTCCACACATTCAAATGACTGCTTTTACAAATTACTGCAAAAAATTGGACTGACTGACCATTGAAAAATCAAACAAATGAGCTGAATATGAAAATTCTCTCAAAATACATGCTCATACTTGCCCTGCTTGGTCTGAGGGGGTCCTGACCGGTCTGGAGACCTCCTACTTCGTTAATTATAGGGTCACACTGAGGATTGGTCAGTACCATTGTGGGTAAAGTTATATTTAGGTCTTTCCTTTCCTGTGAATCGCAGAGATCTTGGTTAGGTTGGGTTAGGAGGGTGGGACGTGAAGGTTAAAATCCTTACTTCCCCACCCTGCAAAGCAATTTCTTCCCCTTTTTTCATTTTTCCTGGGATGACCGGGAATCAGTTTCCTGAACCAACACCCTCCTGGAACATATTTAGACCTGGCATAAGCTGCTGCAGTTCCTTGTCCAGGTCTGTGGGTTGGAGCTTTCCGAGAAAGCCCGTTGCAGGTTCTTGGGCTTTGGTGGATAATTCATTGAGACCACTACTGGCAAAGTGTTGGATGAGGGCATGTCTGAATATTCTCAGCCCTGGGACATGCAGCCACCCTGCAACCTGTAGAAGGACTCTGGGAAGCCATTGCAATTCCAGGGGTGTTTGTGAACGGAATTACTTGCAAAGGTCCTCCTGCTCTATGTCTACTAACGAAAGTCTACATGACTCCATATTCACAGCGCTCGCAGATTTCACTCTTTCCCTCAATTTCCCACAAAAATGAAAGAAGCTATTTTTGAGATGCAAAGAACTGCTTTGCTGGAATTACCTTTCAGTTTCAGGTTAGACATGAAGTAGGTTGTTTGATGCAGGACATTTGAATATCTTTCATCTGGAACTTGCATCAATGGGGCAGTTTTCGGCAAGCAGCTAAGACAGAGATTCACTTCCTTTCTTCTGTGTTTCCTTACTTTACCTCCCCCCTCCTTCTTCCTTCTTCTCCTTTCTACCTCCCAGGGAGCTGCAGAAGTAAGCATTATTATCCTTGTGAACCAAGGAGGAAACTGAGGCCTCAAGAAGTCAAGTAGCTTGACCAAGGTTTCATAGCCAAGAAATGGTAGAGCCTCATTTCCAGCTCTGGCCTCTTGGGCTCCAAAGTGCCAGATGTATCCACTGAGCAGCTTCGAGTTGACCTCATTTTTCAAATAGCAATTCATGCATACGAGTAGACGATGTAGTTGATGTAGCAGTTTCTTTTGAAAAACTAGGAATGCACACACACAATTTTGTGCATTAGGCTTAAGTTCTTCACTTTCCTTGGGAAGCAGAAGCATATTCCAAATTACTTGTACTCTGTGCTCAATATTGCAATTTGACAGCTTGGAAAAGAAACAAATTACTGAATTCTCTAGGGCCTTTGGTTTTCCTAAATTTGATTTATGTTCTGAGAACCCATTGAGTCAAATGCCCTCTGACACCACATGTCTCGTTTATTTGGTAGTTAATTGCTGTTGAAAATGTTTACGGCCAAGGGCAGGTATTTGTGGCACATTACCAATAGGAGTGTGGTAGAGTGGCAGGGACGCCAGGAAGGATCAACATGCATCGGCTCTGTGTGCAAGAGTGCACAGAGGTCATTTGTGGACTTGGAGTAAACCATCTAGAGAAACTCCTCTGGAAAATTCTGATTCTGATTTTGTTCTATTTCCATTGCAGAACTCAGAGGATGAGTCGAAATGGGTAGAAGAACTCATGAAGATGCACACAGCTCGGGTGCGTGACATCGAACATCTTACCAGCCTGGACTTCTTCCGAAAGACCAGCCGCAGCTACCCAGAAATTCTGGCACTCAAGACATACCTGCATACATATGAGAGCGAGATTTAACTGTCTGAGCATCTGCAGTACAGTCTTATCAACTGGTTGTATATTTTTATATTGTTTTTGTATTTATTAATTTGAAACCAGGACATTAAAAATGTTAGTATTTTAATCCTGTACCAAATCTGACATATTATGCCTGAATGACTCCACTGTTTTTCTCTAATGCTTGATTTAGGTAGCCTTGTGTTCTGAGTAGAGCTTGTAATAAATACTGCAGCTTGAGTTTTTAGTGGAAGCTTCTAAATGGTGCTGCAGATTTAATATTTGCATTGAGGAAATATTAATTTTCCAATGCACAGTTGCCACATTTAGTCCTGTACTGTATGGAAACACTGATTTTGTAAAGTTGCCTTTATTTGCTGTTAACTGTTAACTATGACAGATATATTTAAGCCTTATAAACCAATCTTAAATAAAATAAATCAGACATTCAGTTTTTTTCTGATTTTATTTGGCTTTTATTTCACTTATAAATTACAGGGTTTGTTTCAGGTGTAGGCACACCTGTAAGAAATACATTTCTTATACTAGGCCCTTTTCCTAGTTGATACGTGACATTTAATCATAGTAGCCTGGAGGAGATGGTTTACGTACATATCTACAGGAAATCAGAAGGGCGGAGGGAAAGAGAAATTAGAAGGACTTCTGAGTACAGTCTCTCAATGTATCTCTTTTAAAATTATTTCAAAGTTTGGAAAAATATTTTTTTTTTTAATTTTTTATTGGATTTTAGGTTTTGGGGTACATGAGCAGAGCATGCAAGACAGTTGCATAGGAACACACATGGCAGTGTGCTTTTCTTTCCTTCTCCCCTTCACCCACATTTGGCATTTCTCCCCAGGCTATCCCTCCCCACCTCCCCCTCCCACTGGCCCTCCCCTTTTCCCCCCAATAGACCCCAGTGTTTAGTACTCCCCTTTCTGTGTCCATGTGTTCTCATTTTTCATCACTCGCCTATGAGTGAGAATATGCGGTGTTTCATTTTCTGTTCTTGTGTCAGTTTGCTGAGGATGACGTTCTCCAGATTCATCTATGTCCCTACAAACGACAAAAACTCTTCATTTCTGATTGCTGCATAATATTCCATGGTGTATATGTGCCACATTTTTCCAATCCAGTCTATTATCAATGGGCATTTTGGTTGATTCCAGGTCTTTGCTATTGTAAACAGTGCTGCAATGAACATTCGTGTACATGTGTCCTTATAGTAGAACGATTTATAGTCTTTTGGATATATACCCAGTAATGGGATTGCTGGGTCAAATGGAATTTCTATTTCTAATGCCTTGAGGAATCGCCACACTGTCTTCCACAATGGTTGAACTAATTTACACTCCCACCAACAGTGTAAAAGTGTTCCTTTTTCTCCACATCCTCTCCAGCATCTGTTGTCTCCAGATTTTTTAATGATCGCCATTCTAACTGGCGTGAGATGGTATCTCAATGTGGTTTTGATTTGCATCTCTCTGATGACCAGTGACGATGAGCATTTTTTCATACGATTGTTGGCCTCATATATGTCTTCTTTCGTAAAGTGTCTGTTCATATCCTTTGCCCACTTTTGAATGGGCGTGTTTGTTTTTTTCCTGTAAATCTGCTTGAGTTGTTTGTAAATTCTGGATATCAGCCCTTTGTCAGATGGGTAAACTGCAAAAATTTTTTCCCATTCTGTTGGTTGCCAATCCACTCTAGTGACTGTTTCTTGTGCCATGCAGAAGCTGTGGAGTTTCATTAGGTCCCATTTGTCTATTTTGGCTTTTGTTGCCAATGCTTTTGGTGTTTTGTTCATGAAGTCCTTGCCTACTCCTATGTCCTGGATAGTTTTGCCTAGATTTCCTTCTAGGGTTTTTATCGTGCCAGGTCTTATGTTTAAGTCTTGAATCCATCTGGAGTTAATTTTAGTGTAAGGTGTCAGGAAGGGGTCCAGTTTCTGCTTTCTGCACGTGGCTAGCCAGTTTTCCCAACACCATTTGTTAAACAGGGAATCCTTTCCCCCTTGCTTGTTTTTGTCAGGTTTATCAAAGATTGTATAGTTGTAGATATGTTGTGTTGCCTCCGGTGCCTCTGTTTTGTTCCATTGGTCTATATCTCTGTTTTGGTACCAATACCATGCTGTTTTGATTACTGTAGCCTTGTAGTATAGTTTGAAATCCGGTAGTGTGATGCCCCCCGCTGTGTTCTTTTTGCTTAGAATTGACTTGGCTATGCGGGCTCTCTTTTGGTTCCATATGAAGTTCATGGTGGTTTTTTCCAGTTCTGTGAAGAAAGTCAATGGTAGCTTGATGGGGATAGCGTTGATTCTGTAAATTACTTTGGGCAGTATAGCCATTTTCACGATATTAATTCTTCCTAACCATGAACATGGAATGTTTCTCCATCTGTTTGTGTCCTCTCTGATTTCGTTGAGCAGTGGTTTGTAGTTCTCCTTGAAGAGGTCCCTTACGTTCCTTGTGAGTTGTATTCCAAGGTATTTTATTCTTTTTGTAGCAATTGTGAATGGTAGTTCATTCTTGATTTGGCTTTCTTTAAGTCTGTTATTGGTGTAGACGAATGTTTGTGATTTTTGCACATTGATTTTATATCCTGAGACTTTGCTGAAGTTGCTTATCAGTTTCAGGAGTTTTTGGGCTGAGGTGATGGGGTCTTCTAGGTATACTATCATGTCGTCTGCAAATAGAGACAATTTGGCTTCCACCTTTCCTATTTGAATACCCTTTATTTCTTTTTCTTGCCTGATTGCTCTGGCTAGAACTTCCAGAACTATATTGAATAGGAGTGGTGAAAGAGGGCATCCTTGTCTAGTGCCAGATTTCAAAGGGAATGCTTCCAGTTTTTGCCCATTCAGTATGATATTGGCTGTTGGTTTGTCATAAATAGCTTTTATTCCTTTGAGATACGTTCCATCGATACTGAGTTTATTGAGGGTTTTTAGCATAAAGGGCTGTTGAATTTTGTCAAATGCCTTCTCTGCGTCAGTTGAGATAATCATGTGGTTTTTGTTTTTGGTTCTGTTTATGTGGTGAATTACATTTATAGACTTGCGTATGTTGAACCAGCCTTGCATCCCCGGGATGAATCCTACTTGATCATGGTGAATAAGTTTTTTGATTTGCTGTTGCAATCGGCTTGCCAATATTTTATTGAAGATTTTTGCATCTATGTTCATCATGGATATTGGCCTGAAGTTTTCTTTTCTTGTTGGGTCTCTGCCGGGTTTTGGTATCAGAATGATGTTGGTCTCGTAAAATGATTTGGGAAGTATTCCCTCTTTTTGGATTGTTTGAAATAGTTTTAGAAGGAATGGTACCAGCTCCTCTTTGTGTGTCTGGTAGAATTCGGCTGTGAACCCGTCTGGACCTGGGCTTTTTTTGTGTGGTAGGCTCTTAATTGCTGCCTCGACTTCTGACCTTGTTATTGGTCTATTCATAGTTTCAGCTTCCTCCTGGTTTAGGCTTGGGAGGACACAGGAGTCCAGGAATTTATCCATTTCTTCCAGGTTTACTAGTTTATGCGCATAGAGTTGTTTGTAATATTCTCTGATGATGGTTTGAATTTCTGTGGAATCTGTGGTGATTTCCCCTTTATTATTTTTTATTGCATCTATTTGGTTGTTCTCTCTTTTCTTTTTAATCAATCTGGCTAGTGGTCTGTCTATTTTGTTGATCTTTTCAAAAAACCAGCTCTTGGATTTATTGATTTTTTGAAGGGTTTTTCGTGTCTCAATCTCCTTCAGTTCAGCTCTGATCTTAGTTATTTCTTGTCTTCTGCTGGGTTTTGAGTTTTTTTGATCTTGCTCCTCTAGCTCTTTCAATTTTGATGATAGGGTGTCAATTTTGGATCTCTCCATTCTCCTCATATGGGCACTTATTGCTATATACTTTCCTCTAGAGACTGCTTTAAATGTGTCCCAGAGGTTCTGGCATGTTGTGTCTTCATTCTCATTGGTTTTGAAGAACTTCTTTATTTCTGACTTCATTTCATTTTTTACCCAGTCAACATTCAAGAGCCAGTTGTTCAGTTTCCATGAAGCTGTGCGGTTCTGGGTTGGTTTCTGTATTCTGAGTTCTAACTTGATTGCACTATGGTCTGAGAGGCTGTTTGTTATGATTTCAGTTGTTTTGCATTTGTTGAGCAGTGCTTTACTTCCAATTATGTGGTCAATTTTTGAGTAGGTGTGATGTGGTGCTGAGAAGAATGTATATTCTGTGGATTTGGGGTGGAGAGTTCTGTAAATGTCTATCAGGTTTGCTTGCTCCAGGTCTGAGTTCAAGCCCTGGATATCCTTGTTGATTTTCTGTCTGGTTGATCTGTCTAATATTGACAGTAGAGTGTTAAAGTCTCCCACTATTATTGTGTGGGAGTCTAAGTCTCTTTGTAACTCATTAAGAACTTGCCTTATGTATCTGGGTGCTCCTGCATTGGGTCCATATATGTTTAGGATCATTAGCTCTTCTTGTTGTATCGATCCTTTTACCATTATGTAATGGCCTTCTTTGTCTCTTTTGATCTTTGTTGCTTTAAAGTCTATTTTATCAGAGACGAGTATTGCAACTCCTGCTTTCTTTTGCTCTCCATTTGCTTGGTAAATCTTCCTCCATCCCTTTGTTTTGAGCCTTTGTGTATCCTTGCATGTGAGATGGGTTTCCTGGATACAGCACACTGATGGTTTTTGGATTTTTATCCAATTTGCCAGTCTGTGTCTTTTGATTGGTGCATTTAGTCCATTTACATTTAGGGTTAATATTGTTATGTGTGAATTTGATACTGCCATTTTGATGCTAAGTGGCTGTTTTGTCTGTTAGTTGTTGTAGATTCTTTATTATGTTGATGCTCTTTAGCATTTAGTGTGATTTTGGAATGGCTGGTACTGGTTGTTCCTTTCTATGTGTAGTGCCTCTTTTAGGAGCTCTTGTAAAGCAGGCCTGGTGGAGACAAAATCTCTGAGTACTTGCTTGTTCACAAAGGATTTTATTTTTCCTTCACTTCTGAAGCTCAGTTTGGCTGGATATGAAATTCTGGGTTGAAAGTTCTTTTCTTTAAGGATGTTGAATATTGGCCCCCACTCTCTTCTGGCTTGTAGTGTTTCTGCCGAGAGATCTGCTGTGAGTCTGATGGGCTTCCCTTTGTGGGTAACTCGACCTTTCTCTCTGGCTGCCCTTAGTGTTTTCTCCTTTATTTCAACCTTGTTGAATCTGACGATTATGTGCCTTGGGGTTGCTCTTCTTGCGGAATATCTCTGTGGTGTTCTCTGTATTTCCTGCATTTGAGTGTTGGCCTGTCTTGCTAGGTGGGGGAAGTTTTCCTGGATGATGTCCTGAAGAGTATTTTCCAGCTTGGATTCATTCTCTTCGTCCCCTTCTGGTACACCTATCAAACGTAGGTTAGGTCTTTTCACATAGTCCCACATTTCTTGGAGACTTTGTTCATTCCTTTTTGCGCTTTTTTCTCTAATCTTGGTTTCTCATTTAATTTCATTGAGTTGATCTTCGACTTCAGATATTCTTTCTTCTGCTTGGTCAATTCGGCTATTGAAACTTGTGCATGCTTCGTGAAGTTCTCATATTGTGTTTTTCAGCTCCTTTAATTCATTCATATTCCTAAGTTATTCATTCTTGTTATTATTTCCTCATATCTTTTTTTAAGTTCCTTAGTTTCTTTGCATTGATTTAATACATGTTCTTTTAGCTCACAAAAGTTTCTCATTATCCACCTTCTGAAGTCTAATTCCGTCATTTCGTCACAGTCATTCTCCATCCAGCTTTGTTCCCTTGCTGGTGAGGAGTTTTGTTTTTTTCTAGGAGGCGAGGTGTTCTGGTTTCAGGTGTTTTCCTCCTTTTTTCGCTGGTTTCTTCCCATCTTTGTGGGTTTATCCGCTTGTCGTCTGCGTAGTTGCTTACTTTTCGATTGGGTCTCTGAGTGGACACCCAGATTGTTGATGATGAAGTATTTCTGTTACTTGGTTTTCCTTCTACCAGCCTAGCCCCTTCGCTGTATGACTGCTGAGGTCCACTCCAGGCCCTGCTTGTCTGGGGTGCCCCTCTAGCAGCTGTGGCACAGTGAGGGATGCTCCCAGTTTCTTTTTCTGCTATCTTTGTCCCAGGATGATGCCTGCCAAATGTCAGTCTTTTGATATAGAGGGGTCAGGGAGCTGCTTGAGGAGACAGTCTGTACTTTTTGCGGGCTCAATTGCTGAGCTGTGAGCTCTGTTGTTCATTCAGGGCGGTTAGGCTGCTATGTTTGATTCTGCTGCAACAGAGCTCATTAAAAAAAACCCTTTTTTTCTCAAATGCTCTGTGTTGGGGGGCTCGGACTTTATTTTTCGATGTCCGTTGAGGTGTCCTGCCCAGCTAGGAGGCAGACTAGCCACTGTTTGCCTGCCGAGGCTCCGCCGTGCTGTTGTGTGATTCGCCGTGTTCCTGCAGGCTCTGCTGTGGTCTCCGCCACGCCCTGCAGCGGAGTCTCTTCATTGTAGTGTGTTGCCTTGGCAACGGCAGGCTGCGTCAGCAGTGGGCGTGTATCTCAGTAGGGACGGGTTTCCTCGGCAACGGCTGGCTGCGTCAGCAGTGGGCGTGTATCTCAGTTGGGGCGGGTTGCCTCCGTAGTGGTGGACGCCCCTCCCCAACAGAGCATCTCGGACCGTCTGCTCAGGATAGTTTGAAATTGCGGTTTTGTTCGTCCCACTGGGTACCCCTAATGCTCTGTCCCTGCAATCCCCTGGGCTGGCCTACTGTCCAAGTCTCGTTCAGTCTCAAGTCCAGCCCTCTCAAGTCTCAGGTTGCTGGTTCAACAGGGCACCGGGACAAGCGCGCCCAGTGGGGATTGCTGGGTAGGGCCGGCCGCTGCCGCCCCAGCTGCCGGCTTCGCCAGGCAGACATACTGCCTGGCGTCCCGTGTCTTTTTTATACTTGGGAGTTTTCCCGTTTTGTGGGCAACAAAGATCAGTCTGGAAATGCCACTCCGACTCACCTCTTTGCAGATTCAACGAGAGCTCCAATCCTGGGTTGTTCTCACAGCACCATCTTGAGTCCTCCGGAAAAATATTTTGAAGTTTTGACCAAGTTGGTTTGAAACCATAAGTATTAGAGTCAACTTAAATTGCATTGAACATATATTCTGTCCAAGGCATTGACCCATGAACCCTGAAAGATATAAAGAGAAATAAGATAGTGAGGTGAGATATAGATATAAACATGTAATTAGCCAATCCAGCTAGAGAATAATAAATGCCAAGTGAAAAGTATTAGTTACAACACAATAGGACAGAAAGGTCTGAATAGTAATATGTGGGATGATTTTAGATGGACATAGTCATGACTTTAAATACTAATGATGCATGGAGTGAGGAAGTCATTCAAAAATTTTCAGTCCTTCTGATTGTGTCATAGAGAAAGACTCAGAATAGTGTCATATCTCTAACAGTAATTAATCTCCCTCAAAAAAAGAAAACAGGCCAGGTACAATGGCTTGCTTTTGTAATCCCAGCATTTTGGAAGGCTGAGGCAGGCAGATCACTTGAGGTCAGGAGTTCAAGACTAGCCTGGTCAACATGGTGAAACTCTGTCTCTACTAAAAATAGAAAAAAAAGAAAAAAAGCTCCTGCGTGGTGGCACACACCTGTAATCCCAGCTACTCAGGAGACTGAGACAGGGGAATAACTTAGAACCTAGGAAGCAGAGGTTGCAGTGAACCAAGATCGCCCCACTGCATTCTAGCCCTGGGTGATAGAGTGAGACTCCATCTCAAAAAAGGTCGGGGGGGCAGGGGGGAAAGAAAAGAAAACAGAAGAAAATAGCCTATTATTTTATTTTTAGTTGTTCCCTTTTATGGTCAGTGAAATGAGTTTTAATTTCTATAATCTTCCCTAGAAATACATTTATATAGGAAGAAAGACATTATGACAGAAATAATTTATATCAAAAGTAGCACAGTAAATTTGATGTTATTGGGGCTACATGAAAAATTGGGAAGACAGTAAGGGAAAAACTGATGTCCGGGAAACACAGCTGTAGGAATACACTGGAAGTGACCCTAGTGTTACTGATGTGTCTGCATTTATAGAGCACTCGCTATGCTCCAGGCATGTCTCTGGCATTTCCTATGGTTTGTCTTTGAATGCTGAAAAAATGCGAAGTGCAGAGAAGATTTCATGGAAACAGGAAGAATGAAGATATGAATGGGGAAGGATGCTTGAATTGGGCTTTGGAGTTTGGGGTAGGGTGAAAGGGTGGCAGAAATGAATTAGAACATGAATAATTATTCATTTAATATTTAACAATTATTTATTGAGCATCTATTATATGCCGGTACCTATACACGTTGAGTACCCCAAAGCCAAGAATCTGATAACTGAAATGTTCCCAAATCTGACATTTTTTGAGTGCCAACACAATGCTCAAAGGAAATGTTTACTGGGACATTGTGGGTTTCAGGACATTGGATTTGGGATGCTCAACCCAGGCATGATGCAAATATTCCAAAATTTGGAAAACAAAAAATCCGAAACACTTCTGGGCATTTCAGATACACAAGGGATACTTTCCATTGAGAATAAAAAAATGAATAAATAAATACAGTTCCTGACCTCACAGAACTCACACTTTAATGAAAGAGACCCCTTTAAACATCTCCAGAGCTTGGTTATAATGTGTGCTGTGAAAGAATTAAAGAGGAGGAGGACAGTGACAAGAAGATGGAAAAGGAATGGCTTCATAGGTGACTTTCCAGCCAAGATGCAGGAGATGAGATGAGCTGGCCTTGGGGAAAAAAGAGGGACAATAAGGAAGAGCATGGCCAAGGACTGGGGTTGGGGAAAGATCTTGGACTGTGTGAGAATCTGAAAGAAAACAGGTGTTTCTGAACACAGTGATGAGGTGGGTTGGGACCAGGTCAGGTCCCACTGAGGCCCAATAGGTCCCACTTAGGCATTTTGATTCCATTCTAAATGCAATGAGAAATAATGAAAATATCTCTAACAGAAGTGTGACAGGATCTGATTTAAGGCCCCACTCAGTACATTAACCCCATATATTAGGTTCATGCAAAAGCTAATTTCAGTTTCACCACTGAAAGTGATGGTGAAAACCACAATTAATTTTGCACTAACCTAATAATCACATGCTATGCTCTGGATATGATGCCACATAAAAATACATCTGATAAGAGAAGGTCCACTTATTAGGCGCTGTAATTGTCTTCCAACAATAGCATTACAAGAGAGAAAGTTTACTTTGATTAAAAACAAAAACAGTTGCGAACTGTTTAAGCTAAGATTCCTCTATCACCTCAGATTGAACTCTCCTCCAAATAGGTTATACCTGAGGCTCCTGGGGAAGCTGGTTGCAAATTTAGTTGAGTGCTGCTGCTCTATTTTTATCCTTAGGCTGTCTTTCTTTCTTAAAAATAAACATACCTGGAGAGGACGTCAACCACTGTATATTTTCAGGTGAGTGGCTTTGCTGATAAACACGTCATTAATTGTGGGGTTATTTATGAAAGTCCCTGAATAGACAGGGACTCCATTAAAATGAAGTCTAGAAGGCTATTTTAAGCTGTTTTTTTTTGTTTTTTTTTTTTTTTTTTTTTTAAATCTTGAGACTTTGGTCCATTCATGCTTTCATTGAGTAAGTAGCAAACCACTCTCTAGCATGGTGGTCCTGTTCCAGTGGTTTACCCCATTACAGTGAGTTCATTTTAGGGAGGCAGTTTCTGAATCCATCCACATAGTTTCCCAAGGGTAAAAACATCCTGAATTGTTTACAACAGGGCTGATTTTTGAAAAAAAAATTATTTGAACAAAAGCTGTGTTTGCTGCCAACTGGGTTTGCGTAACTCTGCCCAAGAGCCACAGCCCCAAAGCTTCCTGTGCCCGTTATTCCTTGTGGTGGCTGGGAAGAGGGTGGCTGCAGATGAGTCCAGATGATTCCTCTTACTTCAGCTGTCTCTCATGATCTCTCTGCTGAGTCAGGACCAGACGGCCTTGTGGGTGGGAAGTGTTAAAGGCAATGGGAATAGCCCCAAGGCTTTGAGGACAGGACTGGGATGGGCCAATGAAGAACAAGACTGACAGAAGTGTGACAGGCTCGGATTTAAGGCTGGTGTACAGAGTGCACTGCTGGAGGCCCAGCCTAGAGTGGAAGTGGCTCCTGTGTCAGCTGCATTTCTAGAAGTACATGCCCTTGATCCCTTTTGGCAGAGGTGTCCAGTTCTGGCTGGAATGTAGAAGTGAAAAAGATGAGCCCTGGCTTCTGCTGCTTCTTGTTTTTAAAAAGCAACTTTATTGAAGAAAAACTGACACAAATAGACTACAGATAAAGTATACAATTTGAAAAATTGTGACATCTATATACACCCATGAAACAGTACAATCAAGATAGTGAATGCATCCCTAGCACCTAAAAGTCCCTCATGTCCCAGAGTAACCTTCTCATACCATCCCCCTCCCCCAGTTCTCAAGCTTTCATTTGTTTCCTGTCACCATAGATTAGTCAGTATCTTGCAAAGTTTTACTCTCATGCAATGGTAGAGTATACACTTCTTGTTGGGCTTCCTTCACTCAGCGTAATTACTCTGAGATGTATTGACATTGTGGCATGTATCAATAGTTAATGTCTTTTACATTGCTAAGTAGCATTCCATTGTATGGATATACTGATGTTTGTTTATTCTTCTGTTGATGGACATCCATTCATCTATTGATGGGCAGTTGTTTCCATCTGTTGATGGACAGTTTTTATTACAAACAAAACTAGAAACGTGTGTATAAGTCTTTGTATGAACATATGCTTTCATTTCTCTTTGGTAAATACCTTGGTTTGGGATGGCTTGATCGTATGACAGGCAGTTATATATTTAACTTTTTAAGTAATTTCCAATGTGTTTTCCAAAATGGTGGCTGTATTTTACATTCCCACTGGTGGTATATAAGAGTTCCACTTACTTCACATTGCTGCCAACTTTTAGAATAGTAGCCTTAATTTTAGCTATTCTGATAGGTGAACAGTGATACCTCACTGTGGTTTTTATTTGCATTTTCCTAATAACTACTGATGTTAGGCATCTTTTCATGTGGTTATTTGTCACCCATATATTTTATTTAGTAAGTGTCTGTCCAAATATTTTGCCCACTTAACAAAAATTAAGTCAGTTCCTTGTGATCAAGTCTTAATAAGTCTTTACGGTCGGGCACTGTGGCTCACACCTGTAATCCCAGCACTCTGGGAGGCTGAGGCGGGCGGAACATGAGGTTAAGAGATTGAGACCATCCTGGCTAACACAGTGAAACCCCATCTCTACTAAAAATACAAAAAATTAGCCAGATGTGGTGGCATGCACCTGTAGTCCCAGTTACTTCGGAGGCTGAGGAAGGAGAATCACTTGAACCTGGGAGGTGGAGGTTGCAGTGAGCTGAGATTGTGCCACTGCATTCAAGGCTGGGTGACAGAGCAAGACTCTGTCTCAATTTAAAAAAAAAGTGTTTATATGCTGTAGATTCAAGTTTCAGAAAAATATGAGGCAAAGATTTTCTCCCAGTCTGAGATTTGTGTTTTTGTTCTCTGCAGTATCTTTTGAAGATTAGAGTTTTCACAAATTTTGATGAAGGCCAGTTTACCAAGTTGTTCTTTTATAGATTATACATTTAGTGCAGTATCTAAGAAATCTGCTTACCTTGGGGTCATAAAAGTTTTCTCCTTTGTTCTATTGTAGATGCTTTAAACTTTCAGGCTCTACCTTTAGGTTTGTGATTCATTTTGTTAAAGGCTATATTTTTCCATATGTTGTTTTTTCACCTTTGTCATAAATCAGTTGTGCATGTAGGTGTGGGATTGTTTCTAGGCTCTTTATTCTGTTTCTTTGAGCTATTTGCCTTATTTTGTACCAACACGACACTGTTTTTAATTACTATAACTTTATAAACATTTTGAAAATCAGGTAGTGTTAGCTCTTCAACTTTGTTGTTTTTTTGATAATTTTCTCTGTTGTAGATCCTTCACATTTCCATATGAAGTTTAGAATCAGCTAATTAATTTTTGGAAAAGTGCCTATTGGGATTTTGATTGGAATATTGTTGAATCTATGTATAAATGTATTTAGAATTGACATTTTAAATAATATTGATCCTCTTTACCTATGAATAAAGCCTATTTTTCACTTTTTGAGGTTAGCTTTGGTATGCCTGAAATTTTTTATTTCACTTATAACCTTTAAAGATATTTTTCAGTGGATAATTTTAGGTTGACAATTATTTCTTTATTATTGCTTCATTATCTTCTAGCATGTGTTATTTTGGATGGGAAATCTGTCATTCTTTTAAAATTTTTATTTATTTATTTATTTTTGTAGAGATGGATTCTTGCTTTGCTGCCCAGGCTGATTTTGAACTGGCTTCAAGTGATCCTCCCACTTTGGCCTCCCAAAGTGCTGGGATTAACAGGTGGAGGCACTGTGCCTGGCTGAAATCTGCCATTCTTTGTTCTTTTTTTCTGGCTGCCTCTTAGATTTTCTTTTTGTCACTAGTTTTAAGAAATTTGATTAAGGTGCAGTAGCTCATGCCTGTAATCCCAGCACTTTGGGAGGCCGAGGTGGGTGGATCATGAGGTCAGGGGTTCAAGACCAGCCTGATCAACATGGTGAAAGCCCATCTCTACTGAAAATACAAAGATTAGCTGGGCATGGTGGCATGAGCCTGTTATCTCAGCTACTCAGGAGGCTGAGGCAGGAGAATCACTTGAACCCTCAAGGTGGAGATTGCAGTGAGCAGAGATCGCACCTCTGCACTCCAGCCTGGGCAACAGAGCTAGACTCTGTTTCCAAGAAAAAAATAAAAGAAAGAAAGAAATTTATTTATGATGTGCTTTGATTTATTTTTCATGTTTCTTGTGCTTGGGATCTGTGAGTTCATAGTTTTCATCAAACTTAGACAACTAATGGCTATTATTTCTTCAAATATTGTTTTGTATGTTCAGGGATTCAAACTATGCATATATTTGGTTTATTGATTTTTTTCACTGCTCATTTATTTTCATAGTTTTTAAATAAATTTTATTTCAAATAGTTTCTATGATCATGTCTTTAAGTCTACCAACTTTTCCTCCTGCAAAGTCTAATCTGCTGTTAATAGCATCCAGTATCTTTTTCATCTCAGATCTTAGGGTTTTTATCTATAAATATTGAATTTGAATCTTTAAAAAATTTATGCTATGTCTTTACTTAACATGTTCTATCTCTTTTATAGCTTTCTGAACATATGGAAAATAACTGTAATAATTGTTTTAATGTCCTACTCTTATGAACTGTAATCATCTGTGTCATTTCTGGGTCAGTGTCAATTGATTGATTTTTTTTCTTCATTATGGATTCTATTTTTCTGCTTGTCTGTATGCCTAGTAACTTTTTATTTGCATGTCATGCATTTTAAATTTTACCTGTTTGGGTGCTTGATATATTTGCATACATTTGAATAATCTTGAGTTTTACTCTGTAATGCAGTTTACCTTTTGGGGAAAAGTTTCTTGAAAACAATTCCTCAGGAGAAAGAGCATGTTTACTTTTAAGCTTTGTTAGGTATGACAGGAGCTCTGCGAAGTGGGGCCAGCACTGTCTTTAGTCTATTTCATCCCTACTACTGAGGCAAGACATCCCTTACTATTCCAAATGATGACCTTGCCCTGTGAAAGTTTGCACTGTGGCTATTGGAAACAAGAATTCCAATTTTTATGTGAACTCTGGGCATTGTCCCTCTAATTCTTTCAGGTGATTCTTTCCCTGGCTTTGGGTTTCTTCCTCACAGAGAGCCTCAGTGCTGATCTGTGCTCAGCCAAACAGTGGAGAGAGAGACCCTCTGCAGCATTCTAAAGTTCTCTCGTGCAATTTTTTTATCTGGCATTCTGCCCAATGAAGTTCAACTGTCTTGTCATCTCTGGACTCCCAGCTTTGTCTCCTCAATTATAGAAGATGGTTGGGCTCCACCTGGGCTCTCCTTGCTTTGTGCCTTGGCCCAGTCTTGGATAATCATAGGGCTTTCTCATTTGTTTTCCATTTCTCAGTAATCCCTGTCTTTTGTTGCCTTATAGCCAATGTCTTGAGTGTTATTTCACGTGGGAGGTCAACTTTGGGCCTTCTTATTCCATCTTGATCGGAAATGGAAGTGTTATTCTTGATCATTGAAGGCAAGAATTTACTCATATTTGTGTTCTCCACTTCCCCAAGTACTAAAACTTGAACGTAGTAGCCAATGTTTACAGTTTTTTGCTAAATTGAATTTATTTAACATTCAATCTAACATTTAATTTAATGAGTAAGTCTGAGATCAGCACTGTGAATATAAAAATGCATTAAAAATGGCTTTTAATTTTCAAAACCTTACATTATAGTGGGTCGTGAATATATGTTAAAATCTATTTATAATGCAAAAAACACTAAATGAGAAAGTACCTCAATTTGGAAATTAACATTTTATTAAATACCTACTGTATGCCACACTCTGAGCCAGTGACCTGACACATGTTATCTTTCATTATTCACAATAATCCTGAAGTTCATATTAAACTCCTTATTTTATAGACAAGAAAAATTAGGATCATTGATGCAAAATTATAGTTCAAAGTTACATAAGCAAAGAGCAAAAAGGCAGCAGTTGAATCTTTCTCTGACTTCAAGTCCCATGCTACTTCTATGTGCCAAGCTGTCTTCCAAGAAGGAAGGGAGTAATAAATCAGAAAAGCCATTGAGAAGTGATGGCGTGGAAGCCAGAAAGGTATTTGAAAAACTAGAAAATGCATTTTATGAAGAAAATTAAAGAAGTCAGTTCTAGCTAATATTTGCAAAAGTTGGAGTTTCGAGAGATCAAAACATGCTCAGGATATGGAAATTAGCTTCCTGTGGCATGCTCATGCTGGGTTGGAATCGGGGTGTTGGGGCCAAAAGTTAGACTGGTAAGGCCAAGTTCAAATAACAAAGAAACTTGCTGAAAGAATCTACGCTTCATTCTGACGGCACTTGATAACCACCCAGTATTTTAATGTGGGAGACTGATATGATGAAAGTTGTGACTTAGAACGCTCTAGCTGTCTTTGACTCGGAGCATGATTTGGGTAGTCAACCAGTAAAGAATCCTGTTGTCCCTGGCTGCATGGACGAAGGCCCAAACAATGGCAGGAGCCTTGGGGATGGAAAGGAAGGAAAAAATGGACAGATAAATAGAAGACTCAATGACAGAAAGAAGGACAGACAAGGACAGTTCATTGGCCTTTAATTTGGACAGTTGCGGAGATGATGGGGCCACTAACCAATAAGTCTGGAAACAGCGACAGGTGGGAGGATGACAGAGTAACAAGGAAACAACACACTGTGTTTTGGAAGGGCTGAAATTGAAGTATAAACAAGACATGCTGGTAGAGAGGACCAAGAGGCAGGTGAAGAAGGAGACTCAAGCTGAGGAGACATTTGTGCACCTAGGATGTGGTGTCAGTTAATATAATATGTGGGGATGACATTATTCTTATAAAGTATATTGAGTGAAAAAACTCAGACTAGAGAAAGAGCACCAGCATTTCAGGGCAGAAACAAGGAAACAAGCCATATTAGGCAGTAGAGAAAAGCCGACAGTTTGCAGTTCTATTGCCTGGGTGAGTTAAACTCTTAAGTCTAAATTTTTTCATCTATAAAATAGCTACGATAAAACTTAGTTCTTAAAGTTACCGTAAGAATTATGCAAGGAGATCTCACTGAATCATAAGTTGGTAAAATTTTTTAATGCATTTTAATCTCCACTTCCCATTGAAGAAGTACCCTTTTAGAGTGTTTTCTTGGTTTGGGGGCTTTTTGCGGAGGAGAGGTGGTACAGAAGTGGTCTGAAATTAATGGATTTTCTGTCTTTTGTGAGAACATAAACCAACTGAAGAGGTGGAAGAAATAGTATTTAGAATGCCATGAAAGAAGTGGGTGATTTCCCCGGATTCTGAAGTGTAGAGAAATCTGTGGATATGAGTAGGTGGTTCATTCCAGGATGTGTTGTGTGATCTTCTAAGGGAGATAGAACGCTGGGCACTGGGGGTCCTGGCCGCCATGTGCAAACAGAAGATGGGCAAGTCTCCAGGCATTTCACCCATCATTTTTCATTTACCAGATTCTGGCATGACTTGGAGGGAACATGGGAACTACCATAAAGACTGAATCAGGGCAGGGCACAGTGGCTCAGGCCAGTAATCCCAGCAATTTGGGAGGCCAAGGTGGGTGAATCACCTGAGGTCAGGAGTTTGAGAATAGCCTGGTCAACATGGTGAAACCCTGTCTCTACTAAATATACAGAAATTAACCAGGCTTGGTGGTGGGCACCTGCAATCCCAGCTATTTGGGAGGCTGAGGCACAAGAATCGCTTGAACCTGGGAGGCGGAGTTTGCAGCAAGCCAAGATTGCACCTCTGCACTCCAGCCTGGGCAATAGGGTGAAACTCAGTCTCAAAACAAACAAACAAAGAAACAAACAAACACTGGCCAGGCACAGTGGCTCCGGCCTGTAATCCTAGCACTTTGAAAGGCCAAGGCGGGTGGATTGCCTGGGCTCAGAAGTGGAGACCAGCCTGGGCAACACAGTGAAACCCCATCTCTACTAAAATACAAAAAAATTAGCTGGGTATGGTGGTAGATGCCTGTAGTCTCACTACTCAGGAGGCTGAGACAGAAGAATTGCTTGAACCGGGGAAGCAGAGGTTGCAGTGAACAGAGATCACACCACTGCACTCCAGCCTGGGTGGCAGAGCGAGACTCTATCTCAAAAAAAAAAAAAAAAAAGAAAAGAAAAGACTGAGTCACTGAATCAGAACATTGCAGGCAGGCTGGACATTTAGATTCCTAATTTATTTTAAGGAAAAGTTTTATTTCTTGTGGCTTGAAGTAGATACCAATTACATTTGGAAAATGCACCATGCTTGCGATATGTCAGGTGTTCAATGAATACTAGCTAAATGAAATCAATCCAGAAACAAAAACAAAAAAGAATGGAAGGAGCAACCTGAGCGGTAGGGAGAGAGCCAGGAAACAGTGGGTATTGTAAAATCCAAGGACAGAGACACTTTCAAAAGAGAGGCAGTGGTCGATGACGTCAAATGCCAGAAAGAAGTTAAGTCAGACGGGAATTTGAAAGTATTCTTTGAATTTTGCAAGAAAGCGGTCAGTAGTGACCTTCTTGGCAGCACATTCAATGAGGTGGTCTGGAAAACATTGAAACTGCACTGGGATGAGGAGGGAATGGGAGGACACACTGGAAGCAGTCAGGGGAGACTTTGAACAAATTGAGGAAGGAAATAAGGGAAATAGACAATAACTGAAGAAAGGGTGTAGGATGAAGGAATATTTTATTTTATTTAGGATGTCAAAAACTGTATAGACTGTTGGAAAGGAGATTGGAAGATCCAAGAAAGGAACTAATGGGTAAAGCAATTGAGTTATAAATGAATTTAAAATGAAAAGCAATTGATGGATAAAGAATCAGGTGTAATAAATTTGCCTTCAATTTGATAAATGAATATAATTACCTCATAGGATAGGTGTTATTATAGAATAGGTGATGTATATTAGACTTTGTAAAATGGTGGCCTGCAGGCTGGATATAGACCTCAAATTGCTTTGTTGCACCCACATAATATTTTAAAAATTGAATTAGATGCCAACATGTAAAAGTCAATGAATTTCACAGTTTTTTTTTTTTTTACCTTTTTAAAAATGTTAAAATGTTTTTGCCAGGCAAAGTGGTTCATGCTTGTAATCCCAGCACTTTGGGAGGCTAAGTGTGGGGTGAATCATGAGGTCAGGAGTTTGAGACCAGCCTGGCCAATATGGTGAAACCCTGTCTCTATGAAAAATTCAAAAACTTAGCTGGATGACGTAGTGGGCCCCTGTAGTCCCAGCTACTTGGGAGGCAGAGGCAGAAGAAGTGCTTGAACCTGGAAGGCGGAGGTTACAGTGAGCTGAGATTGTGCCACTACACTGCAGCCTGGGTGACAGAGTGAGACTCTGTCTCAAAAAGAAAAAAAAAAGAGATTTTTAACTTAACCATCATTTGTAGGCTATATTTCTTGTCAAGCATCAACAGAGGGGGCCTATTTGGCTGTCCAAGATTGGGGTTGGCAAACGTTTTCCACAGAGCAGGGGTGTCCAATCTTTTGACTTCCCTGGGCTATATTGGAAGAAGATTTACCTTGGTCTACCCATAAAATATACTGATGAGCTAAAAAAAATCATGGAAAAAAACCTCATGTTTTAAGAACATTTATTAATTTGTCTTGAGCCTCATTCGAAGTTGTCCTCGGCTGCATTCAGCCCACATGCTATGGGTTGGACAAACTTGCTATAAAGGGCTGGATAATAAGTATTTCAGGCTTTTCCACATAGTCACTGTCTAACCTCTCAGTCTTGCTCTTGAAGTTCTAAAACAACTATAGATAACATGTGAATAAATGAATGGGTATTGCTATGTTCCAATATACTCTATTTATAGACACTAAAATTTGAATTTCATATACTTTTCATGCATCAGGAAATACTGCTTTTCTTTAGATTTTGTCTTCAACCATTTTAAAAAAGGAACAATTCTTAACCTCTTGGCCAGATAGACACAGGTGGCTAGCTGGATTTACCTGTGGGTCATAGTTTGGGACTGTGCCTCCTAGATTATGAGTCCCTGTATTAGTTCCTTCTCACACTACTATGAAGACATACCTGAGACTCGATAATTGAAAAGGAAAGAAGCTTAATTGACTCACAGTTCTGCATGGCTGGGAAGGCCTCAGGAAACTTACAGTCATAGCAGAAAGAGAAGCAAACAAGTCTTTCTTTGCATGGAGGCAGGGAGGAGAAGTGCCAAGCAAAATGGGGAAAAGCCCCTTAAAAAACCATCAGATCCTGTGAGAGCTCACTCACTATCACTAGAACAGCATGAGGGTAAACACCCCCATGATTCAATTACCTCCCATTGGGTCCCTCCCATGACATGTGGGGATTATGGAAACTACAATTCAAGATGAGATTTGGGTGGGGACACAGCCAAACAGTATCAGTCCTATTGTATCCCTTTCTGCCCTAGGTGGAGTACAAGTTGTCATTTTTATTGTGTCTGTGCTTTTGTTTTTCTTACACTCATTACTTTACCTCTTTATAGGCGCATTTAATTTTGACCCTCATGCAGGGTGACTAGGCATCTCCAATTGAACTGAATTGGAGGATTTCAGCATGAAAACTTGGCAACCAGGATGAGCTGGTAACGTTACCCCTATGTTTATCTTCTTTTACATTTCTGTTAGTGCTTTGCTGTCAAAAAAAACACTGTTATCTTAATTAACTAATTTAATAATGTTTTGACTCTTTTCTCCCTTATAGCTTTGTAATCTCAGTAATAATTCCAACTAGTGTTGCACTTCGATGTATTTACCTCCCTCATCTTAAAACTGGTGGGTCTTATCTTGTTCATTATTATATTTGGAGAACTTTGCATAGTGCCTGGCACAAATTTGATTTCCACCGTGTGGTATCTGAGTGGCTGACCAACCTGATTCTCTTTTCACCCTTTGAGATAGTTAATGTAATTATGGGTAAAAATCATTAGGCAGAGATGAAGACATAATGGTGCTCCAGAAACCCCCATCTCCCAGCTTTGTCTTCCTGAAATGAGAATGGCCTCTTTTCTTTTTCTTTTTTTTTTTGAGGTAGTGTCTGATACTGTCACCCAGGCTGGAGTGCAGTAGCATGATCTTGGCTCTCTGCAACCTTTGCCCCTGGGTTCAAGTGATTCTCCTGCCTCAGCCTCCCAAGTAGCTGGGACTACAGGCATGTGCCACCATGCCCAGCTAATTTTTGTATTTTTAGTAGAGGTGGGGTTTCACCATGCTGGTCAGGACGGTCTCTGTCTCTTGTCTTTGTGATCTACCCACCTCGGCCTCCCAAAGCACTGGGATTATGAGCATGAGCCACCATGCCCATCAGGAATGGCCTCTTTTCTGTGTGCTGATGGACATCCTCTCTGGTCCAGGGAAACACCCCAGCAGGAGGCCTGAAGCTTTTTTGGCCTATTTCCCCATTCTGCTAAAAGTCAGCTCCCCACTTGGACAAATGAATCCAGTCTCTCTGTTGTCCCTTTCCCATAAACAGCTTGAATCTGCAACATGAGGAAAGATTCTGGGACTTTGAAATCAAACATGAGTTCAAGTCTAGGCTCAGCCATGCACTGGTTCTTGGATGTATTTCTCATGTGTGGTCAGCTCATTTATACCATACAGATGGTCATACCTACTTCTTTGAATATTTGTGGAAGTTAGAGATCTTGAATATACAGCACCTAGTATTATGCCTGGTTCAATGAATGTTAGATTATCTTTATGGAGAAGAAAACCCAGGGGTCTGGCCGTGGAAATATAGACTAACCATATTACTATTTTGAGAGCTTATCACATTACAGACACTGTGTGGAGCACTTTGCAGGCTTTACTGTATTTAATCCTCACAAAATGAAGGTCACCCCTGTCCTGGGACTGAGGGGACTCCTGAGATGTGAAACTTTTAGTTGTTATTTATTTATTTAGAGACAGAGTTTCACTTTGTTGCCTAGGCTGGAGTGCAAGGGTGCCATCATGGCTTACTGCAACCTCTGCCTCATGGGCTCAGATGATCCTCCCACGGCAACCTCCTGAGTAGCTGAGACCACAGCACTCCTGGCTAAAGGACTTTCAGTTTTAATACTGAAATAGTCCCAGGCAAACTGGGACAAATAGATCACCCTAAAATCTATAAGCTAAATGTTTTAGTGAACACATTTTATTGGTGAGGATTCTACAACTTAGAAAGGCTAAATATCTTGCTCAAGATCATATGTCTGAGGCAGAGCTGTGATCCCAGTCACGTTTATGAGGTCAGATCCAGAGTTTCCAGTTTTGACTCTTGCTCTTTCTCCTCTCGTGTGTGTGTGTGTGTGTGTGTGTGTGTGTGTGTGTGTGTTTTCTTTTGAAGGGGTGGGTGGGATTGGTAAGGGGAAGGAGGGCAGTTTAAAGTCTGTTCTTTAATTAACACGAGAAAAAAACCTGTTTTTTGTTTTTGGTGAGAAAGTATTTTAAACTAGGGGCGGGGTGTGGAGGTGGAGGTAGGATCTGCTCTCTTTTCTTTTTACACTTTTGGTAAAAGGACAAGATAGACTAAGCCCTGTCAAAGTCACGGTGGACAGTTCTCTGCCGCTTGTACAAAACCATATCATATATATCCGTTGATATAAAAAGGAGTTCTGTTGCTCTGAATCTGGAAAAATGAAGCATCATTTTCTCTGAATTTACAAGTAAAAGTTTTATCCAGACAGATGTAAACAGTTTTACTAGATCTGAATATAAAAGTGTTCTCGTCTTGGACAACATGTATGCATAGCATCCTCCCCTATCATGACAAGAATACAAGCATCTGAGGCCAAAATTAACTCTCCTTTGAATCCCCATGTATTTTTTTCCTAAGCAATATTTATTAAAAATAAGAAGGGGCTGGGCGTGGTGGCTCACGCCTGTAATCCCAGCTCTTTGGGAGGCCGAGGTGGGTGGATCACGAGGTCAAGAGATCAAGACCAACTTGGTCAACATGGTCTCTACTAAAAATACAAAAAATTAGCTGGGCATGGTGGCACGTGCCTGTAATCCCAGCTACTCAGGAGGCTGAGGCAGGAGAATTGCCTGAACCCAGGAGGCGGAGGTTGCGGTGAGCCGAGATCGCGCCATTGCACTCCAGCCTGGGTAACAAGAGCGAAACTCCGTCTCAAAAAAATCAAACAAACAACAACAACAACAACAACAACAAAAAACAAAAAAGAAGGAAAAAGTAGCTTTCAGTAATGAAAAGGTGGGCCCGTGCATAGGGATGCTCAATAGGGAGATTCCCTATGAAGATGTGCCTTTCACTGTGTGTTTTGCCTGAGATAAACAAAACAAGAAGACTGACTTCGGAGGAGAGCTGCACAGACCTGTTACATCCCTAGGAGCAGGAAACAGATGGTATCTCTGTGGTTTTTCTTTCCTGGTACCGAGAAGCAAAGCCATCTGGGAGTTGGGACCTGGGGGTGTGGCCAGATGAGTGGCTATGGCCTGGGCTTTGGTGTTGGGGGACTCTCCCATTAGAAAAGCACTTCCTCCCATTCCATTTTCTAGTTGTCTCTAAGGCTTGCTTTCACAGCACTCTTTCTGTTGTCTTTATGAACAATGACATCAGTATATTGCCTTTAAAATATTAAAACTGTGTTCTAGAATGTGCTGATGGGAAATTATTTATTCCTGTTTCAACTCCCCCTTCCCTCCACAAGTTGAGCTTCTGAGCTCTGGTTAACTTAGTTTTCAAAGATCTTGGCTTCCACACATTATTGGGCAATAATATTCTTGACTGTCTTACCCAAGGCTGACTTCCACTAAGGTGGCTCAAAGGTGATAGCTGGGGTCAATACAATGGGGGTAGGAAAGAGATTATGAGGAGGGCCCAGGATGGTTTCTATTTTATAATGAATTAGCTATAATATCATGATCCACATGTTAAATAAATAATTGCTGACCTCTAAATGAAAAGTTTTCTATATAGGAAACATGAACCAGTCTTCTGTTCAATTCAAGACAAAGGTCGTCTTCATTTCTAGGTTGGCTTATTTTTTTTTTCTCTTCTAGTTTTCTTGAGATTTTTTGTGGGGTGCACAGGAGGATTTCTCTTGGGGGAGAGGTGAAGATTGTTCATTCCTGTTGTTGGTCTATCCTGGCAGAAAACAAAAGGCACATTCAAAGGGGGCAATTGAAGTGGGTTAAATGAAGTGACTGTTTGCAAGGGGTGTACAGGGTTGAAGCAAACTTACAATGGGTGGCAAAGCTTTCTGGCAGTAGCAGAGGGGAGCCACTGCCCCTGGGCTTGAAGAGCCATTGGGAAGGAGAGGTTATTGGAATGTGGAGAGACAGTAGCTGGTTCTCTAGTAATAGGAATGGTCTGCAGAAGAGGGATGCAGCTATGCCAAAAGAAGGCCTGGATGTGGCAGACCCAGGAGATAGATTCTGTGAACCTCTCTCTTTCCTGCTGGTGCCTCCCATTGACCAAACCCATGCAGATACCAGATGGCAAGGGAACCTATTCATGAGCTCATAGTCTCCTGTTGAACAAAATAAGAAAAAAATGGAGAGTAGGGCTACAGGGGTAATCAGAGGAAGCATAGCATGATGTAGGCAATGAAGGTGAGCTTTTCATCTCTTCATGGGGCATCCATTGGTTCTTCTTCCCTGGCTATATTACAAGGAATCTTCTTTCAAAAGATCCACTGGCTGCTCCTTCCTTCCCACCCTCTCTGCACCCCTGGTGTCTGTATTTTATAATGTTTGTCTGCAGCAGCCTCAACCTCTAGAGCTTCTCAGACACATGAATGGTGTTTTATTCAACACTTTACCAATCTCAGGTCCTAGCACCACGTGTGACCCACAGTAGATGTCCAGGAAGTGCTAGTGGAACTGCACTGGATGAAAGCAGCAGATGAGCCCCAGGTTAAATCATGAATATGAAAACCCAGGTTCTAGTCTTATGTTGCCACTAACCTTCAGAGTGACCTTGCCTACTCTGAGTGTCCATTTTTTCAAGTGCAAAATGGGAGTGAGTTGAATAATCCCTCAGGTCTAATTCAGTGATTAAAACCTTGTGATTTTGAGTCAAAATTTTCTGAACTTCCCTCAACTCCACCTCTGATCTCTGAATATCTTGGTCTACTCAATTCCAGTGTAGAGCTCTTCATGCAACCTTTACCAACCGTTTGTTCCAAAGTCAAAATTATTTGCCCCCATCCATCTTTGTGCCCCCATGCCGATCTATTCAAGTAAGAGATATCATCTATCTCCTTATTTTATAGTTAGTTGTTTGCTGCTGGTTTCTCCCAGGCTGAATTATAAACTGTTTGACTCAGTCTCTGTTATATGTGACTCAGTGTCTGCCAAGAACCTGATGAATGTCAGAGGAATGGATAAATGCATAAGAAGAAGGTGTTGTAAATGCTTTTCAAGGGGAGGGAAAATGCACAATGTTACCTTATTTAACAAAATATGATATAAATTAATTTTGTATTTATGCCCCCTGGGGCCTTTGCCAATAGCTAGGTCTTCCAAAAGCCATCTCTCCCTCACTTCTCTTTCAACCTCTGTTCCTTATTTTATATTTCTTCTTCCCTACTCGGCTGCTTGGAGGGACTTCAGTAACCCAGCCAGATGGACTGAATCTAGACCTCAGTGACATTTTGCCTCTGCAATAAAGCTTTTGCTTGCATTCAACTTTGAAGAGAATGAATTCAAGGAATTCTTAGAAGTGAGCTGTGCACCACAGCTTTTATTTATTCATTTTTTTAAAGACAGGCTCTCACTCTGTTGGCCAGACTGGATTTAAACTCCTTGGCTGGAGCGATCCTCCCACCTCAGCCTTTCGAGTAGCTGAGACTACAGGTCTTATAGCTTTTATTTGTGACTTCAAATTATGCAGGTTCTTATAGGCATCGTCACTGTTTGACTATGGGTGAGATATTTTGTCCCTCAGAAGTTTTGAGAAAAAAAACCTCATATGAGAACTCTGGGCCATATTTTACGATTCTTTGACCATTTAAAGTAGGATATCTGGTTTAAATCTGTTTGATTTTGAATATTGACTGATCCACTGATTAGAAATGAGACCTCATAATAGTCACTTAACTTCATTGAGCTTCACTTCCCTATCTGTAAAATGCGGTCAAGAAATTATCTACCTTATAGGATCGTTGCGACAAGATAACATCAGTTAACTGAATAAGATAATTCAGTTAAGTCGTGGCATAAAAATGAGCAATGTTTATTGCAGAAAAGTTAATAGGATCACATGAATCAGACTACTTAACTGACTCCAATTTTGTCAATCTTTGGAGCCATCAGAATATATCACAAGACGTGGTGTCTTAGTTCATTCAGGCTGCTATAACAAAATATCTTAGATTAGGTAATTTATACACAATAGAAATTTATTGCTGACAGTTATGAGGGCTGGAAAATCCAAGATCAAGACACCAGCAAATTCAGTGTCTGCCGAAGGCTTGCTCTGTACTTCAGAGTGGGCACCCTTCTCGCTGTCCTCCCATGCTGGAAGGCATGAATAAGTTTCCTCAGGCCCCTTTTATAAGGGCACTAATCCCATTCATGAGGGTTCCACCGTCATGACCCAATCACCTCCTGAAGTCCCTACTTCTTGATACTATTGCATTGGGAATTAGATTTCAGCATACAAATGTTGGAGGCATACATTCAAGCTATGCAGCCTGGTTAACTGTACGCCCCTTTTTGGAAGTAGCACTCCAACTTCCTCTTTCTTTACCCCTCTCTCAATTCATGCAATTTGAGTAATGTGGATCTACTCCAGTTCAATGGTTATGGTACACAGGTCTTCCCTGGGAACAGAGAGTGGGCCTGAGTGGCATATCACCTAGTTAGGACCAAGAAGACATAGTGGGACTTTGGCTGGAATCTCAAGAAAGGGGAGCATGCTAATTCTCACTAGACTTAGATTTGGGAGGATGTAACACTGGATGTGATGTTTTCCTTTTCTGAAGAGGAAAAACTATGCTACATGTGAAATCATTACAGTGGACATGGAGCTGAAGTAAAGAGAAAGAACCTGGGTCCTCTGCCTAAGTCAAGCCTATAGCTGGATACCCCCACTAAACTACACTAATGTGGACCAACAAATGCCTTTTCGCTTAAGTCAATATGAACTGGGTTTTGGCATGCAACCAAAGAGTGCTAATTCACATAGGAGCTTGTCATGTCTTCTTCCTGCAAATTAAGGTGAATGGATCACTTCAAGATTCAGAAAACAATCTTGGTCACATATACCGTTCCTATCCCGCCATCATCATTCACTCTGTTTCAAAACCCTTGCATCAACTTCTAACTTTTTGCCACACAACCACCTTCACTAATCCATCTTCTCTATGTTCCGCCTTGGTTGCAAACTCGCCCATCCTCTCGGTCCCTGTAATCTTGCTCACTAGCTCCCTCCTTGTGCCTTGCTCCCTGTTCATTGACTGACTCTAACTGTGCCACCAGGACCCATCAAGTGCTGCAATGAACAAATATGTAACTAATACTAATCTAACAACAGGTCCCATCTTATTGCTCCCAAGTTTTCCTCAGTTACAGGGAGAAAGACAAGTATTTTTGTCCTGTGTGAAGATGGAGGGGAGATTTGGTTCGTTTCTCTTTTGAAAACCCAAGAATCAGCTCATTCCACAGAAGTAGATAAGAAAGGCCTTCACAGTGAACTCCACTGTGAAGCTTGTAGGGTCCTCACTTGTAGAGGCTGGAGAAAAGGGGGAGGGCAGGGAGGAGAGGAAGGGATTTGATTACAGTATAATTTTCCTCCCTCTGGGAACATTTCAAGTATATTCTACAAATATCAGGGAACCAATGACTCATCAAATAGTTGAGTGTTGGTTTTGGAAAAGGGAGAGGAAGTCACTGCTTTGGAGCTCAGTGATGAATTTGCACTAAGGTAAGATCTTATCTCACCAGTGGGACTGAAATGTTGGCAGTGATCCTTTGCTCTTTTCTGGGCCTTGGAGAGGTGCCACGTCTCCCAGATCCCAGCAGTGGGGTGACGCACTTGCAGTCAGAATACATTTAGCTTGAGCCTTCCAGTGGTGATACTTCCTGTGTCTCCAAGTCCTCAAGAGCCACAAGAGCGAAATGAAGCCTCAATTCCCTTAGGACATGGAGCAGACAGCCCTTACCTTCTGTCCCACAGTGTTGGCAAAAGTGAGGTGAAGAGAGGATCTGTTGCTTGGTTACTCTGGGCAAATGTGAGCTACGGAAAGAAAGCAGCTGTAAGAGAGAATTTTGCCAGACTTTTCTACCCTAGGCTCTTATCTCTGCTCCATTTGCTGAGTTTGGGAAGGGAGAAAGCACAATTATTGATTCAGAAGCATGAGAGAGGGACAAAAACCAACAATGGTTTTTGTTGGGGGAAAAAGAAGAGGAAACCAACAATGAAACAGGGCAATTCTCCCAAAAAAATATACATGGTTCCTTAGGTAGCACATACTTAATAGAAGTCATGTATAGGTCGCACAGGTAGCTAATGTATGCTGTGTTAAGGTGGAAACAATACATTAAGGTCGAGGCACATATTATAACTATTTCTCTTTTTCCTATCCCTTAAAGACTTCTTGAGCAAAGACCATGACTTTCTGACCACTTTTGCACCCTCCAGAAAGGCTACAACTCTATTGTCCTTTTTTTTTTTCTCTTTAAAAGTGATAATAAAGTATGTGCAGGGGTTTTGTATATGTCTGGTGGCCAACATGGGGTTTGGGAATGAAGTCCCATGGTTGTGGAGCCCATTCTGCCTCTTCTTAGTAAGTTCTGGTAGCACAGTAAAGAAAAAGGAAGGAGGAAAGAGTCTGGCCCCAGTGGAAGCAGCCAGTGTTGGAGGCTTCCTTTAGAATGTGGCTTGTACAAAGCAACTTGGTCCTGAGTTGCTGAGATTAGGTACAATTTTGAAACTCCAATATAAAGGCTACACAGTGGTTCGTCACACCTCTGTGTAAAGAGAGAGCCTTAGTTTGAGTCCTCAGGTAGGCTCTTCTCTCCTCATGGCTTTCTTGTTTGTCTTTGTTTCAATGTTAATATGGCAAAATCCTAACCTCATTTTCAACTTTTCCATATCTGAATCTGAGCAGTGTGGTGATGATGGAGAAAGCCACACAACAGGGCATAGTGGTATCATAGTAAATTCATGATGACACCCTTCATATGGCCCAGCAGCTGTCATCTCCACTCCATAGTGACCACTGTTGCTCTGTCCCAACCTCTGACCATGTTCCATGCCCCTTCACTCTGAGTCTCTGATTTATTCTCTTACTTTCAGAGGCAATTGAAGCCATTGGATTGGAACTTCTGATGGTTTCCCAAGTGTTTACCTGCAGGGTACATCATCAGGGTGTCCCTCCTCCTAAGGCCAACTATCCTCCTGTGCTTTAGCTTCTTCTGTCTGCAAAGGAATCTTACATTATCAGTGCATCTCCTCAGCTGAATTTTTCCATAAATAAATACACAGAACTCTCTTTAATCTGCAGAAAATTCCCTTTACATGATACCTGCCCCCTCTTACAGCTCCTCCTAACCATTCTTTTGGCAATATTCTTCTAGTCCTTTCCAATTTTTAGAGTCAAACCTCTCAGAAAAGCCGTCTACACTTGGAGTCTTCATTCCCTTATCCCACGCCCACTCCTCATTCCAACTTTAACTGCCTTCTGCCCTATTACTCCTCCGAAAGAGCCCTCTTGGTTCGCAAATCAGCTTCATGACACTTAATCCAATGTGAATTTTTCTGTTTCTGTTTTCTGATGTCTCAGCAGTGTTTGACACCACTGACAACTATCTTTTTCTTGCATTGCTTCCTCCATCTTTGGCTGAGGCTCCTTTCTTTTTGTGGCTTTGTTCTTTTCTATCCTGCCATTCAATATTAAAGTTGCTCAAAGCTTGAGATTAGGTCTTGTTGTTTTCCTCTTTTTTCCTCTCCACAGTATCTCTCAGGAATCTCAGAATTCATGCCCGTGGCTGTCACTGCCACCTACTTAGGCATGAGCTCCCGCTTAGTCTCTAGCCCAGATCTCACCTCAGAGACTTGCATCTGTGTATCCATATTCCTCCTCAGTACCACCGCTTGCACTTTTCCAGGCCCCCTCATACTGAACTTATCCAAGACAATGTATACATTTACCCTAAACCCACTTTTCTCCTGGTTTTCTATTTTGGTGCATGGGATCACCATCCAGATAGATTCTCTCTCTTTTTTTTTAAGGTTATAATATTTTTTATTTTTTATTTTACTTTAAGTTCTGGGGTACATGTGCAGAATGTGCAGGTTTGTTACATAGATATACACGTGCCATGGTGGTTTGCTGCATCCATCACTCCGTCATCTACGTTAGGTATTTCTCCTAATGCTATCCCTCCCCTATCCCCCTACCCCCTGCTATCCCTCCCCTAGCCCCCACACCCCCCCAGACAGGCCCTGGTGTATGATGGTACCCTCCCTGCATCCCTGTGTTCTCATTGTTCAACACCCACTTACGAGTGAGAACATGTAGTGTTTGGTTTTCTGTTCTTGTGTCAGTTTGCTGAGAATGATGGTTTCTGGCTTTATTCATGTCCCTGCAAAGAACATGAAGTCATCCTTTGTTATGGCTGCATAGTATTCCATGATGTATATGTGCTACATTTTCCCTGTCCAGTCTATCATTGATGGACATTTGGGTTGTTTCTAAGTCTTTTCTATTATGAATAGTGCTGCAATAAACATACATGTGCATGTGTCTTTATAACAGAATTATTTATCATCCTTTGGGTATATACCCAGTAATGGGATTGCTGGGCCAAATCGTGTTTCTAGTTCTAGATCCTTGAGGAATTGCCCCATTGTCTTCTACAATGGTTGAACTAATTTACACTCCCACCAACAGTGTAAAAGTGTTCCTATTTCTTTCCATCCTCTCAACATCTGTTGTCTCCTGATTTTTTAACGATCACCATTCTAACTCTCATGAGATGGTATCTCAATGTGGCTTTGATTTGCATCTCTCTAATGCCTAATGATGATGACCTTTTTTCATGTTTGTTGGCTGCATAAATGGCTTCTTTTGAGAAGTGCCAGACGGAAATTTAAGAATCATTTTTGCCATTGTCCACCACCATCAATCACTCTGTCAATTTTACCTCTTTCTTTTATTTTCTTATACCTTGCCTGCTTTGGACCCTGGTCCAAGCCACACTTGCTTCTCATCTGAACTACCCTAAGAGTTCTCCTTCTGGCTCCCCGCATTTGTTTTTACCCTCCTCTAATCCATTCTTCATTCTACAACAAGGGTGACCTTTCCAAATACAAGTCTAATTGTGACTATCGATCTTCTCCCTGCCCCCTACCTCCATGAACTGTGTACTTAAAAGTCTTTAATGTTTCATTGTTCTTGAGAAAAAAACAACAAACAGCAACAACACAGAGACCCTTAACATGGCCATAGAATTGTTTCTTGTCCTGGTCCCTGCCTTTCTCTCCAGCTTCACCTCCAACCATTTTCTCGTTTACTTTATGTGTTCCTGTCACATAGGTCTTTCTTATATGACTTGATTATGTCAGGCTCCATATGGACCCTGGGCTTTTACACATGCTATTCTTATTAACAGAAGGAACTATCTTTCCTCTTCTGCCTAGTTAGTCTTAAACTCTCAAGATAGGCATTATCTTCATAAGCATTTCATGACCTCACAATCTAGATCAGGTCCTTTGTTGTATGATTGTATGGGATCGTAGCACTCTTCCTTGTTTAGGATAGTACAGGCAGTTGGGCTTAATACTGGTATCCCTGGCTAGACGCTAATGAAGAGTAATGATTTGCTCAGCATTGTATTTACAGTATCCAGTATAAAACCTCACACTTGGTAAACACCAAATATGTGTTGACTGGATCTATCAAAAGTCCTGTTAGGTGGGCCTCATTGTCCTCATCTTATAGATGAAGAGACTGAAGCTTAAGCGTATACTAAGTACTGAAGCTGTGTAGCTAACACAGATGTATCCGACTCTAGAACTCATGTAGTACCTGGTGTTGCAACATCTTGTGCAGTCGCTAGAGACACAACGCTAGTTATAATGCTTGTGTGTGTCCGTGTGTGTATTATTGCTGTCCTAAAATAGAGGGTACAATACAAAATAGCTTGTTAGAATCTCAAATTGCCTTCATTATTTTATGGCCTGTCATTAAGAGAAAGACATAGATAATGTAGGACTCTTTGTTCTTATGTAATCTTACCATAGCTTTAGGATGATTGTAATTAGGTAGGTTGACCTGATTTATATTTGTTGCCCAGGTGTAATTCTTAATACTGCCCTCTTTAACTCTCAAAAGTGTTCCCTACTGGGTCATCGATCATATGGTTATGCTGTCTATTTATAGGTGTGGCATCAGGGATCCCTAAAGAGATCGAGAGTTAAAGCCTTGGATTTTAGTTCTAGCTCTGCATTTAGATTTGATTGTGGCAAGTCACTTCGGTAAATTGAAAAGACAAGATTTTTATTAGCCTGTGCTTTTGAGATGTTGTGATATTTTTAAGCTAAAACAGTAAAGACAGGTAGGTTTTCAATAGTGAGACATAAGTAGAAGGATTCTCCAAGCTTAGGAAACACATGAGCAAGACCAGAAAGATATCAAAAGTGCATACATTATTTAGGAGCATGGGGAACTTGGCTAGAAGAGGCAGAAATAGATTTGAGAAGGTTAATTACAGCAGATCTTTTTACTGTCTAACTGGGAAAGAATATATTTGATATAGGGAGTAAGATGGTATGACATATACACTAGATAATTTTGGTGTGAACAGAAAATAGATCTGAGATGCCTAAGAGAAATAAATGCAAAATTTATTTGAAACATACAGTAAAATGTGGTGGAGGGCCATAGTTGAGCAGTAAAAATAGTGAAGGAAAGGAAATTGGAGAGAAGAACACCTATAGGGGTAAAAATGAAAGTGTTTGTTGGCTAGAGAATGACTGGACTGGGGAGTCCTTTATTCAACAAATACTTTTAACATGTGTATTGTGCCAGATACTTCTGGGGTTTTTAGACTATAAAAATGAAAAGTCTTGATTATTGATCTCAAGGAAACATATAAACTAATAGTTATGATAAATGGAGCATAAATATTAGAATGGGTTCAAGGGGCAGTTAAATCATGAAGAAGGAACCTTTAAGACTTCCTGGGAAAATAAAGATGAACAGCATAGAGGAAGTATTTGACCCAAAAGAATGAGTAAGAAGAATGAATAAAAAAGGAGGCTGGGAATAAAATCAGAGTCTTTAGTGCCAAGGCTGTGTCTTTCTTTATAATCTCAGAGCCCAGTGTAGTGTCCAGAAAAGATACCATAAAATGCTTGGGTCTAGCATGAGAGGCCTACAAAGGGGGATAGAAGTAAGATGATGAAGCAGTGAAGGAGAAAAGGGAAATGATGGCAATTCAGAGGTCAACCTTAAAGACTGCTTTGGTATCTTCCACATCCTGGATGCTGTCCTGGTGGCCTGACAGAGTTGATTCTGCTTTTGAAGTTTGCTAGCCTACAATTAAGAGAGAATTTATTCATCAGGAGAATGTGACTCAATACACAGAACTACAAATTTCTATTCTAATTACACCCAGAAACTTTAAAAGATTTGGATGGATTTTGGTATAAGGGCTAGGCCACAGATTTAAGGAAGTTGAGAGTCTTGATATTTTCAAAATCTTTTTGCTCATCTCTATTTGAAAGGATATTCACTTTTAAACTTAGTTATCAGGTCAACCCAATGATGCCTCACCGTGACACATGCTCTCATTTCACCTTGGCAGATTGGTTTCATTAGAAATAATCCATGGTGGGGGTAATGTTAACATAATATTGCTTCTAAACTAGGCACAGTTTGATGAAAGATTTGGATGTACTTGGTGGGTTGCTGTTCCAGTTTCAGACATTTTGCTGGCATTCCCTGAGAGTCTGCCAAGAGCAGGGGAAGACAGCTAAATGGGCTTTTCATACTCTGAATGTGGCAGTGGAGGGTTAGCCTTGTGACTTCCTTTAAAAGTCTTGGGAGCTGATGATTGAGAGGCCCTGAACTCTTCGGAGAAATGTTATTTCAAATGAGCACTAGCCAACTCCAAATTCACCAGTTAAAATCTGAAGATGAATTAGGTCATCTCTCAGATTTATACACTGTTTAATCCAATTTGCAATGTAATATCAGATGTATTATTCCATTGACTTCATGGTAACCCTGGGTTGCAGTGAAAAATGACCTTTCTTTTTCCATTTTATGGATTTCACAGATGAGGACTAGGTTTAGAGAGAGTAATTTGTTTGTCCACAGTTGCACAGATAATTAAATGTTTTATAGGTCTGGGAATCAACTTGGTTTACTCACTCCCAGTCTAGTGCTTATTATACTCAACCATGAGGTCTTACCAGTGAAACTATTAAATACATGAATTGAATCAATGACAAGTCAATCTTTGCAGCAAGTAATGGCACTATTACAGATTTAGGCAGGCAGGCAGGCAGGCATAATGAAGATAGAAAAGGTACCAAATGCAATGGCTTTGCTCAAAACTTGAATTTTGGTGTACCTTCCTGTCCAGACAATGGTAGTCTTACTAGTCCAAATCTAGGTTATCCCATTATGTATATATACCAAGAATCTGCTCCCAAGATGTATACAGAGAGCTTTTCAAAGAATAGGAAATCACTGTAATGGAAACCTTTTATGGTTAGAAGCTCCATTTAACTAAGATAATTGGCCTTACCAACTTAATGTTACAAAGAAAGCTCTATCTTTAATTTTTATATTCAAACTGACTGCATCCCAAGTTGCTTTAGCAGAATGACATTACTGGTCCAGATTCCTACACCTGCCTACAGTGACCCTTCAAGGGAGGATATCATACTTTGCCATTCTTATCTGGGGTCAGCAGTGCTCCATGGGGGACCTGCCATTGTTATGGTCATTTAGCTTATCTCCATTCAAAAATATTATTCTTAAAGTACCCACAGTGGCTGATTGATCAGGAAGAACTTCAACATCAGTCCCGTTCCTGTAAGCAGTAGACCTTCACTTTGAATATGAGTCTTCCGTCCACGCTCTGTCTATGTTCATTTTTACCCCCCTCTTTTGAAAACCTTTCATGAAATTAAGCTAAAACCATCTAATCTATCACAGCAAAACGAACAACAATTTGATGTTTTGCCTGTCCAGGCAACTTGATATAGCAGAGTCTTAGACTGCTGAAAAAGCTGAAAGCCTTAGTGTTACACAAATATTTGGATAAGCCTTCTCTATAGAATCAGACCATTTTTCCTGGAATTTGAATATTGACTGGCTCTAAGAAAGAACTCTAAAAATTATATAGGAATAAGATGACAATTAACATTAGGTGTCAACTTGATTGAATTGAGAGATGCCTAGACAGTGAGTCAAGTATTGTTTCTGGGTGTGTCTGTGAGGGTGTTGCCAGAGGAGACTGACATTTGAGTAGGTGAACTGGGAGAGGAAAACTCACCCTTGATGAAAGTGGGCACTACCCAATTGCCTGCCAGTGCAGCTAGAACAAAGGAGATGGAAGAGGTGGAATAAATTTGCCCGTGGAGTCTTCTTTCTTTCTTTCTTCTTCCGGTGCTGGATGATTGCTTCTGCTCCTCCTACCATCGGACATCAGACTCCAGTTTCTTTGGCCTTTGTACTCTGGCATTTGCACCAGTGGCTTCCTGGGGGCTCTCAGGCCTTTGGCCACAGACTGTTGGCTTCTCTGGTTTTGGAGCTTTTGGACTTGGACTGAGACACTATTGGTTTCTTACTTTCCCTGGCTTACAGATGGCCTTCAGTGAACTTCGCCTTGCAATCATGTGACCCAATGCTTAATATACTCTTTTATATACATACATATGCCCTATTGGTTCTCTTCCTCTGGAGTACCCTAATTCAAATGATAAACTTATTCCTATATAAATATCTGACTTGTAAACCCCCACTCCTGCTACATTTCACTCTGTTTTCAGAGAAAGGGAGTAGAATGAATTGTCTTATGTTAGAATGCCTGAAGGTGGATTGGGGGGACTGAAAGAGAATCAGGGACAGGAAAAGCATTAGAGTTCTGAGTTGAAGAAAAAGACGAAGACTGAGCTGCATATTGACACTAATTCTGGAATTGGTACAAGAATAATGTGAAAGGCCGGGTGCAGTGGCTCAAGTCTGTAATCCCAACACTTTGGGAGGCTGAGGTGGGTGGATCATGAGGTCAGGAGATTGAGACCATCCTGGTTAACACAGTGAAAACCGTTTCTACTAAAAATACAAAAAATTAGCCAGACATGGTGGCATGTGCCTGTAGTCCCAGATACTCTGGAGGCTGAGGCAGGAAAGTCACTTGAACCTGGGAGGCGGAGGTTGCAGTGAGCTGAGATTGCACCACTATACTTCAGTCTGGGTGACAAAGTAAGACTCTGTCTCAAAAAAAAAAAAAAAAAAAAAAAGGAATAATGTGAAAATAAGGCCAATCAAATGCAGTGAAGTCAGAGGTTACTTGGGAAAACTGATAGAGTTGAGTAGTTAGTGGCAGAGGGGTTCAAGTTCAGTGGTATGAGTGCTGTCATTGATGGCAGGGAGTATTCTATCATGTTTTGATTATATTTTGTCTCCTTGCATGGATGGAAGTCTAGAAACCCAAGGCATGTAGTTGAGGGCTGCTGATTAAGCTATCATCCTTGGTAATCTAAAATGAAATGAGCATGAAAGGCAAGACATTAGTAGACTTAGTGAGTAGTGCCTTAGAATAGAATAAAGAGCCCCAGGAATTTGAGAATTATGAGTTGAGATGTGTATTATTTGTGGTCTTATCAGGAAACAGATGATGATACACTTAAATGGGGTATTTGAGGAGAGATTAACAAAAGGCCCATTTACAACATTGTCAGCAGGGTTAAGGGAAATCAGCAGGGAATGGTGAAGTATTTTAGGGATTTGAGCTACAAGATCCCTTATTGCCCTCTATGACTGAAGGAACAAGTAGAAGGAACAGTTACAGAACCTAGAGACAGCTGTTGCTGCAGCTACAGCTATAGAAGAGGATTTTAAAACAGAAGTTGTGAACTTTGATAACCAGCCACTGCTAACTTATGGCCTGATAGAGAGGGCTAGGAAGTCAATGCCTCCTTATCTTTATCTGATCACCTCCTACTACATCCCACTGTTTGGACTCAACCTGAAGGTGGAAGGTTAAGGTCACCTGGTTGATGCAGTACAGGGAAGTCAAGCTTTCTGGGGCAAAGAACAAGTTAGAAAAGAACTGAGTGTAGATCAAGATGGGAAAATGCAAGTATCCATCATAGGATGGCTACTTTGAATGGTGCTAGATAGCTGTAAAGAGATTGCCAACTCAAATTCCTACATTCTTGGCTCAAGGAACAGCCTGAAATAGAAGTATATTCTCTGACTATGGAAAAACAATGTCTTTTCTCTTGGAGCCTTAGTGCTAAAGTAGCCAGAAATCAAACAAATGGCTTAATTCTGTAGTTTGCCAAATTACAGTCAGTTGAATTCAGACTCATTAGCCTTTTCCCAAAGTTGGGACAGTGAAATAGGATAAGACTCCACGGATTAAAATGGAAATACGTGGGAGAATTCAGTGTCTAAACTCAACCCCATTGAGCCCCTGTAGCCAATAGCTCTTCTGTTTTCAATTAAATGGTGCAACCTTGCTAGAAGATTGTTACTAATTATCTAAATCTTTCAAAAGAAAGCCAATTCTTATTTTGTTCTCTCTCCATAAACATCATTGACTCTGAATCTAGTTTACTCCTAAATTTAAGAGGAGAAATCTCATTACTTTTTAATTTGTATAGGTTTAGGGGGCAAAAGTACAATTCTGTTACGTGGCTATATTGCATAGTGGTGAAGTGTGGGCGTTCAGTGTAACCATTACCTGAATAGTGTACATTGTGACCATCATCTTTCACCCTCTCCCATCCTCCCACCTTTCTGAGTCTCCAATGTCTATCATTCTACTCTATGCTTATGTGTACACATAATTTAGCTCCCATTTATAAGTGAGAACACTTAGTATTTGACTCTCTCTTTCTGAGTAATTTCATTTAAGCAAGAGAAGAAAACTTATATCCCAAAGTATTCCAAGACTTTACTAATCTATGTGGACAAAAAGAAATCTAAGATGTGTGCAGGAATGAATTCCAAGGGTGTTGGATCAAGAATGGAAGAAGTTAATTGTATTTTGGGCTGAATTTATTGACATTGGTTCGTTTTCTGGTTATTTTGGGTTAAATGCACAAGATGGAACAACTGGGAGTGGTTCTAATTGTCTTTTTACTTGGTTGACTGAAATCTGGACCTACATGAAAAAAATGTCAGTTTCATGTAGAGATGGAATCCAAGGACTTTTAGGGATACAAAGTTTTCAGTGAATTAATCATGTATGACTCAGCCACCCATCATCTAATCAGGGTCTCCCAAAGGGCTCAGGAGACATTTCACTAAGGCTTTGAGATAGATGTCAGCAAGGTGAGTGGGAATATCTTTAATAGTTCTCGAGTGGTCATTCTCTTTAAGATGAGAATGCTGACATGCATCTTCATAAAGATGCGTGGAAATAAACTTCCTAATTTCTGTAGAGATGGGGGCTCCTGGGATAGCAGAAACCAAGTAGTATTACTCAGCAAAGTTGTTGTTACCCAGATAGGTTGTAGGACTGGTGTGGTCACCTTCCTGTAGGCTCTGATTGATCATAAAGTCTGATGCCCAAGGTCCTACTTGATGTGGATATCTAAAAACCATAAAAGACTGAACCTGAGCCACTAAAATAGGGTACTGGCTCTTCATTAAATTTCCACACTGGAGTCAGTAAGGAGACCCACAACTCCCAGATAGAATGGAAGAAAAAAAAAAACCCATGAGAATACTACAATAACAATCCAAGAGCATCCACTCTGTATCTTCCTTCTAGGTTTCCCTGAAGGGTCCCTAATTATTTGCCAATGTCATTTTGTGCTTACACTCTTTGTGAAGTCCAAGATTCTGGCTGTGGAATAACTAATTTCTGGAGAATCAGAATGCCAGTGTGGTACTTGTGCAAATCAGGGGATAAAGGCAGCTTTGATAAGTCCACCTTAGAGTAGGAGCCCTGGTAACTTTGAACTATTGTCGTGTTTTATTATTTGTTTGTTATACCAATTTTCTGACTGAATAGATAGAAGAAATATCCTCAAGAATGTGCAAAATCCACACAATGTCTTCCTGGCTCACAGAATAAAGATTATTAAGATAGAAGGTACTGGAATTCAGCCTTCCTACTGAAATGGAAAAGAGTAATAGTGTTCCAAGGGAACTGGAGGGATTTGTGTCACCGTCAATGACTTGAATGAAATGAGGTGGTGATTTCTATCAAATTCCCATTTATTTCTACAGTTTGGCAGATGCAGAAGATGGATGACTTGGGGGAGAGTGTCATGGGTGATTGCTTTATAGTGTGTGGTCTCCTTATCGGAGAAAATTAGCATATCTTCTGATATCTGTTAAGAAGCTATTGATTTAATCACTGCTTTCTTCTGTGTCCCAATGAGCAGAAAACTCCAGGTACAATTTACTTTAATGTGAAAGAATTATAAGAGGATTATATCAATTTTTTGGCTCCGGGCCATAATTTAGACTGCAGGGATTATGATCATCTCAGGATATTTCGCTGGTCTAAGACATTAAGGAAATAAGGCTGAGAAGACTCAGAAAGTAGAAGATGGTATCCATATGTCTGGTGTTTAGTGAAACATACATAGGTGGTGATAAATTCAAAGAATGTACATGGTTATTTCACTACAGTGAAGTATCTAGGGACTCAGTGACATAGGGAATGTCATAAAGAATTACTATTATAATCCTTTAAAACTGAATGGCAAGTGAGTCCCATGCCTCTAAGAAAGAGACAAAGAAGCTTGGTGGCAAGAGCTCTTAACATATGGTGAATCTCATTTATTCTAAGACCTGATGGGCTTCTTTGTACTTGGAAGAAATACAGATCGCGTCTGGGTGTGCTGCTCCATTTTATTTGCTAGGTGACTCAAAAGGCTAACAGGTTGATGTAGGATCTAAAGTCTTTCTAGCTGATCCAGAATGTAGGGCAAGCAACTATATTATTCAGTGCATTTGAATGTGAACACCAGGAAAGTGATAGACACTTCATCTCCATCATGGTCATCCATAACTCTCCAGAGTTGGACATGCAAATAAATATTTGCTGAATGAATAAGTAACTCAGCGGCTTCAATGGTGCCCAAGTGTCTGGAGTAGAGCTAGATATCTGTGTAGTCTGGAACTGTGGTAAGACTTCACAAAATATAGCATGGTAGAGGCCGTTATTTTGACAGAAATTATGCCCTCCTGAGCAAGTAACTATTGAGAAAAATCCTTGGTTTGCCTATAAGCTTCAGTAGGTTACTTCCTGAACTGATTGCTACCTGATATATTAAGCTATGAATTTGAGAGTTAACAAGAGCTCTTAACATATACTGAATCTCATTTATTCTGAGACTATGTAATTTGCATTTGAACATCTCTAAAATGTGTCTAAACATATATCTATTATGTATCTATAATTGATGGCACATTAGAATTTATTTGGAAGCATTTTTTTTTTCCTGGAGGGAACATGAAGTGATGCTGTCTCTTACAGTTGAGGATATGGGTGCTATTATTATTATTCCAACTTAAAAATGAGGAAACAGATGTAATAACTTGCTCAGAAGTCACATTTTCTAGTATATGATAGAGCATGGGTCCAACCCTAGGCAGTCTGGCTTCAGAGGCTAGTTCTTAGCCATCGCACCATGTACCTCTTAGAACGTTTATGATTTTTCTTTTTTTGAGACAGTCTCACTCTCTTGCCCAGGCTGGAGTGCAGTGGCATGATCTCAGCTCACTGCAACCTCCACCTCCTGGGTTCAAGTAATTCCTCTGTCTCAGCCTACCGAGTAGCTGGGACTACAGGCGCGCACCACCATGTTAGCCTAATGTTTTGTATTTTTGGTAGAGATGGGGTTTCACCATGTTGGCCAGGATGGTCTCGATCTTTTGACCTCGTGATTCACCCTCCTTGGCCTCCAAAGTGCTGGGATTACCAGCATGAGCCACTACGTCCGGCCAGAAAGTTTAAAGAGGAAATATATTATTCTATATCTTAACAATGGATACAGCGGGGGATATGAGGGAGATCTCTATACATTCTACTCAATTTTGCTGTAAACCTAAAACTGCTCTAAAAAAATAAAGTTTGTTAATTAGAAAGTTGATACAATGTATCTAAAAATAGTTGTATATGTTACAAATTACCAATGAAAGACTTCCTTTACCAAGAAAGCTTTTGATCCAGGACTTGAGATGTTAGAGAATCTTTTCCTAATCCATCCTGATGTTTGTAAACTGACTCATGTATAAGAGGTTATGATGCCTCTTGGGGTTGGGATTATGGTTGGTCTCTATACACGGATTTAACATAATCTGTCACTTCACCACTGATGAGCTAGCAACCACTACTAACAAATTTGTTGGCATTAAAAATCATCCATGATTCCTGATGGAAGATTGATTAAAATGGACCCATCTCCACAGAGAAGGTATGATTTGTCCTCACTGGGTTTTGCCAGAGCTACCATTTATGAACCTATGAATGCTCTACACAGTGTTATAGCATCTCCAACAATATTGTTTCTTATCTAGAAACTCACTTAATGTAAAGATGTTATAGGATGGACTGATGCTTGAGAAATTTTACTGGCCATATCTTACCTCCTCATATCAGTAGTCCTTATTGAACAGTGGATCATCCTATGAAGTCTCACCTCTGCCTGTAGAAAGGAAAGAATATAGTGTGAGTTTGGACTTTAGCATCCTGAAGAATGAAGGTTAGGGTTACCCCACTAGATAAAGAATACTAGTTAGCTGAAGTGCTTGTTCAAGACAAAGGTAATATAGAACAGGAAGAGGAGGGAGAAAATTATAAATACCAGCTGTGGTGGACACTGTGATGCACCCCCTTCCCCCAGATTATCCCTCATTGAACCAATTGTTGCTCCAGTTTATGGGAGACTGTCTGCAGAGATCCTTCAATTTTCAACCCCTTCAGAGATTGATTCAGCTATAGAGAGCTGCCTCACTCAAGTTGATGCCCCTTCACGGGGTTACCCACATTCAGTAATTGATCAATGTGGGAATTGACCTGGTCGTCTCAGCCCAACTTGAGTAAACTCTGAGTGGTCATTCTAGCTCTCAAGGACTCCACAGCACTGATTAGGGCTGTTGAGCCTGCATTTTAGCTTGATTTTATTTGTCTGCTCTGCTTCCTCCACTACCCTTCTACAGAGGTCAATTCCAAGAGCTTTCCTAAATAAATATCTTGCAAGCTAAAGCCTATCTCAGAATCTATGTTCCAAAGAATCTGACCTGTAACTGCAGCTGTAGCCTCATGTCAGTTACAAATACAAGAAATATGGCCCCAAATCATATTTCTTTTCCTAATGTACTCTGTGTGTGTGTGTGTGTGTGTACTTTCTTTTCCTTTTCTGCTATCTGGCTCTATTCCATGTTTATCTGTATACACATATTATGTGTTGTTGGGGCTGACTTCACTTGGTAGGGTACCAGGGAGGAGAATAGACATCATACCTGGAGCTGGCTCCAATGCCAGTTGAGGCTTTGCTTTGCCTCCCATTCATGAGATGGTGACTTTTTGGTTGTTCCGAGGATGATTTCACTGCATTAGACAGTAGCAATGTTTTTGAAAATGCTAAGAAGAAAAGATGGGATTTTAGAGGTTATTGGCAAAAGTGATGGACTCTAATGGATGTTGGTAATGTTGGCTGCCCAGAATATTTGAACATCCTTTGTGTTTTAGGGAAGTCTTAAGATAGGTGGGGGGGTTATTGTCTCTATAGAAAGTGAAAGGAGTAGATCATTTGCTATCCTAGCTCAGTAGCTGAGGCATCATCCTGTGACCCATGGCTGGTCAACCACATTCCCTAGTGACTACTTCGAATGTAGAAAGAATGATGTAAGTGGCATGGTCAGTTAAAAATGATTCATGGAGGCTGTGGCAAAATCATAAGTCCATGTTGTTGTAGGAAACATCTAATGGCTGAAGATCACCAGTGGGATTCTAGACAGACCATTTTTAAAAAGGACCTTGGCTGATCTTCCCTCAGTTCCTGCCAAGGCTGCTTGTCACATTTTCTTGCCAATTCTGTAAGGTACCCAATACCTGTATAGTTAATTCCTTTTCTGCATAAGGTAGCCAGAGTCTGTCTCCATAATTTGTATCCCAAACCATAGTTAGTCTACAAATACCCCAGGATACTAACAAATACTAGCAGCATAGATATCTGATGGGGTTGAGGAGGAAGTCAGGCACTTGAGCTTCAGGGAAAATAGGTGCAAAGTAGCTAGAAGCAAAGGCAAATGAACAACCCTTGACTACTGAAAAAAAAAAAAACCCTAATGAAGTAAGTTCCCTCTTGTTTCCCCTAAGAAGTCTGCAGTGAGAGAAATGACTCCGGGATGGCTCAGCAAATGTAAGCAGCAGAAACGCACCATTCTTCCATGGCCCTGACCTTCTTCCTTGTCGTCTTTACTCCCTTTTTTTCATATTTAGTTGTGACACCAGGACATTTTTTTGTTGACAGAAGCACATCCCAGATATTCCCACTGCCTGAAGATGAACAGACAGAAATCTGCTTTTATTGTTGAGTGATTACTAGCAAATCAAAAAATAGCTGTATCATAGACTTGGATAGATCATAGAGTGGTCCAAGGCCATCTCAAGGGGCTCCTTTCCATTCTGCAGCAGCTATAACACTGTCAGAAACAAAGAAGCTTGTTGATCAGAAATGACAGAGCTGCAGATCTTGTCCCCATCAGAGCAGTTCTCTAATGTATTTATTTAGGTGCATTCTTAAAACTACATGGCAGATCTGTGAATATTGCAGCAATAGCAATTAAAGAGGTTGCTTGGCAAACCCCAACATACTGCCAAGGCAGCCACAAGTGGTGACACATTTCTTCCTGATGTTTGTAACATTTTCATTGCAACATGTAAGTAATATATCTTCTCTTATTTAAATGGCAGATGTTAGACAGCGTTATGTTTATGCAGGTAAACTCATAAAAGAGGAAGGCAAACTAATAGCATTTGGAAGGTAGGGAATAGGTTAATTACTTCGGAGCCAGGAAATATTTGAGAAAGGAAGTCTGAGCTGTTAAGACCACCCTAGGGACCAAGAATGAACAGAACAGGGCTTCCCTTGAAGTCTGGAGTTGGGGCACTGCTAGCCAAACACCAATATTCTCTTCCAACTAGGAAGGCAGCAGGTATCACATGGTTAGATGGGAAATCACTCATTAGGGGAACATAATTATAAGAATGGTTTGGATTTCATAAGCACCTGAACTCTAATACTAATGCACCAGGAATTAAGAGAACATATAGAGTCTTAAGAGATTTTTAAACAGAATCACCGTACATTATTTGTTATAATTTATTAAGCACCTGCTATATGCTAGTTGCTGTGCTCAGTACTGCACAAATATTTGTTCATTTTCTCAATCATGCTTTATTTTGTGCATTTTACAGATGAGGTTCAAATTAAGTCACTCATCAAATTATCTTTTTCTGTGTGGCAGGATAAGTCAGAACCCAGCTTCTGAAAGCCCAGGCTGTTTTTACTGCACTCTAGAGATTCTGATGTCTGATTCTGAAAGCCCAGGCTGTTTTTACTGCACTCTAGAGATGAAGACCTTCATAAAAGATCTGCCTATGAGAGAGGCATGTTTGTTTGCCCAGGGCTCATCCCTGTGTCCCTTCGAGGTTAGCAACAACCAGCATGTCCCTGGGTAGCACTGTCAGATTCTGAACCTCAGGCTATCCTGAAATTTGATCCAGCCCAGTGTGGGATCTTTCATATTCTGTTCTTTGGCCTCACGGTTTACATAAAGCACTACATAAATCCAGTTTACCCTGGAATGAGTTCTAAGAGAAAGCATATTACTTTACATGCATGGGGAAGAGAAGATAAGGGAGTTAGGTTTGAAACAAACTTTGTTTTGTCACAAGGGCCTTTGTCACGTGGTACTCTAAAAGAACCCAAACAACCAAACCACTGACATGAAGAGTGGTTTTAAAGACACACGGTTTGAATCACCCCTGTTCCATAGGGCAACTGAAATAGGAGCCGAAAATGACCTGCTTGTCCATCTTACCCTTCCGGAGTCAGTACAGATGGTTCCCTGTAGACCAGGCTTGCCTTAGTCCTATGGGTTTGATGAACTAAGTGCCAGGATGCCCCTCATTTTCCTCCTAGATATGTCAATCACCTAACAGTTCTCACTGCCTGGAAATTTTCCTGACCCAAAGCCAAAGTGCTCCTCTACTCCATTTCATCTCATTATTCCTTTTACACTTTTGGGCCTTGAAGTCATTCTTTTCTATCTAGAAGTTTCCACTCTTTCCAAAGACATCAGGCTTAAGGTCTCCTTCCATCAGAGTTTCCCTAGTGCCTGGGCTTTTCTGAGTGTCACAGGTACTTTGTCTTCTTCTAAGATGGGGAATCTCTAGAATGATCCCAGAGGTTTTTTTTTTAGACGGAGTTTTGCTCTCGTTGCTCAAGCTGGAGTGTAATGGCACAATCTTGGCTCACTGCAACCTCCGCCTACCGGGTTCAAAAGATTCCCCTGCCTCAACCTCCTGAGTAGCTGGGGTTATAGACGCACACAACCATGCCAAGCTAATTTTTTGTATTTTTAGTAGAAATTGGGTTTTACCATGTTAGCCAGGCTGGTCTCAAATTCCTGACCTCAGGTGATCCATCCATCTTGGCCTCCCAAACTGTTGAGATTACAGGTGTGAGCCACCGCACCCAGCCAGTATTTCACTGATAGATATGAGATGTACATAGTTTGGGGTTAAATGGATAGTTTGATACATACATATAATCAAATGAGAGTAACTGGAATATCCATCATCTTAAATATTTATCTTTTCTTTATGTTAGAAATGTACAAATTATTCTTTCTAGCTATTTTGAAATGTACAATTGATTAATGTTAGCTATTGTCATTCTACTGATCTCTCTCACACCAGGTCTTCTAATGACCGAGAAAACTGAACATATATCTCAGAGGGATTTGAGTGTGGGCCTAAGTGATGTGAGATTTCCTTGACATTACCCATTTTGTCATAAATATTCATATCTTCAGTGAATCTGTGTTTAATACACAACTATTTTAAACACTAACAAATTTATTCAACCCTTTGCCCTCCCCCAACTTGCAACCCTAGTCCTGTGAAATCCTCAAGTAAAATTGTCATTGCAGAAATGTACTTTATGCTAAGCCTGTGACCTCAAATACCCTCAACATTCTAATCATAGTATAAATTCCAGTTGGAGAAGTATGAATCTAAGAAATATAAAGTGTCTATGAGTGTAAGGTAAGGGGTGAGAGAGTACAGGTAATAGAAAATGGGTAAACTGTTTCTGGGCAGATTAGGGTCTCGAATCTTACAGATTCAGGACACGTTATTTAATACCTGTGATATCCAGCTTCTGCAGTGAGAAAAATGAATATAACAGATCTCTTTTTGAGGGTTCAAAGAGATGATTTATGAAAATACCTAGCACAGTGTTTAGTACAGTTGGTATCAAATAAACATTGTGGGTTTTTATTGTTGTTGTTGGGGGAAGGCTCTGGAGGAGATAGAGAAGAAAGTTATCCAAGCTTCCTCCTGTGTCGTTTATCTTCCTGCCATAACCTTTTCCAGCTCCACTGATATGCTAGACCAGAAAACTTTCAGCTCAGAGACACCCTTACTTACTATCTGAGCCAGTCCTGGCCAATTTGGCCATATTTCAAGAGTTCGCTCCTTCCCATAGAAAGAACTTGGAATTACTATTGTGCTGGGGTGTGAGTACATGGCCACTCTCTGAGCTTCATTTTTCCTGTCTAACCTCCATCTTCTGACTGAGATTTGGCCTTGATATCCTGAGTGCAGTTTAATTACTTTGCTGAGACCACAGCATTCTGTCAATACCACATCAATCCAGCTTGACCCAGCATCTGCATAACGTTCATTAATCTCTCCTCATGTGAGTCCAAGTGATGGTCTGGTCTTTAGTGTTTCTTTGTCTGCTTTATCAGCCCACTGTCTGAACGCCCTTCATGAGCTTGGGATTTCCAGCATCTGCATAACATTTATAAACTTCTTCCCATGAGTACCAAGCCCAAGTTGACGGGTCTTTGCTGTTTATGCATTTTTAAAAAAGCAGCGCAGTGTCTGAACCCTCTTCCAATGTTTGAAAATCTTTCTTTGCATGAGGAAGCCTGAAATGACAGATGTTGATAGTTAGAATGTGGGCACCTGTGTATGTTTGGCCAACAGAGCCTCATGCCCAAGTCTGTAAATTTGAAACCGGTGATGCAGAGGAGCAAGGAATAGGCCAGAATTCATTCCCTCAGAGATTTCCTAAGCTAGAACTTGACTAATTCTCTTTTACCTGGCAACCCAGAAGTGCCTGACATTCTAGGTTTTGCCTTCAACAAGGTGACAAAGAAAACAGATTGTGGGATTCAGAATTAGACAGAGTTGATATTGCACTTACTAGCTGTGTAATTTGGGGTAGGAAGTTGAAAACACCTGAGTTTCAGCATCAGCATCTGTAAAGTAGAAATAAGAATGATTTTATAGCATTGTATGTATCCAATGAGACACTATAGGCAATTTTCTTTTGCGAAGCCAAAAAAAATGTGCCAGATTAACATGACGATGACTAGCTTCATTATTTATTATACCTCTGGTCTTTGTTGCTATTTATGAAAACACTTTTTCCTTTGAGATAACACTTTTGCTGTGTCAGTTATCTCCATTTTAATGTGAATGAGGATATGAAAGTAAGAGGGAAGAGATGACTGAAGAAGGATGCTTGGAAATGGAAATGGTAGACCATGCTAAGAAAGAGAAAAACAGGTCACCTAGGAGGTTTAACACTTACTCTTTCCTCCTCAAAACACTAGCCAGGCTTGGTTCTAACTCTTCCATATACGGACTAGGCTTGCCTTCTTTTTCTTAGCAAAGAAATGTAGAAGTTGTAAGTTTTCATTCAATAAAACATGTATTTACTGAGGTGGTGGCACCCAGTGTTTCCTGGGGTTAGAAGAGATACTCAATCCAGACTGCTTCTATAGCAGGATCTTGGTTGAGGTTCTGGATGTCAAACCTCTATTTGCTATTTCTGCACATTTTTGAGCTTGTTAGTTGGTCCTTCTTGTCACTTTCCTGATTTGGTCTATGCCCTTCCGTAAGTCCCTTTAAGCTTTAGGTAACTAGAGTCCTTTTGGATGTTTGAATCCAAGGATCCTGATTCAACTAATCCTGCCTTAATCCAGGCTGACAACCTGAATCATGATGCTGCCACCTGCTGGATTTGTTGTTTAATGTCCTTATCTCAGCAAGATCATGACCCCCATGAAGCAGAGACTGTATTATTCTTTGGGATGAGCACTATGATGTGTCCCCCAAATCTCTCGTCAATGAAGCATTAATTTCTCCAGAAGCTAGGAGTGCTGTTGGTAGGTAGCCTTCAGCAGTCAGCGCCTTCAGTGTGATTGCCTCATTAGCAGAGAGGCACCTTGCCCAATACCACCTCCCAGGGTGCTCCCATCAATGGCTGGTTCATGTGACCATTTCAGCCTAACAGGGGGACAATTCTGAGGACCATTCTTGCTCCAGAGCTCCCTGTGGCATTTGTTGAGGCTGTCCTTGGAGTGCATTCAATTTGACCCTTCTGCTTGATCCTGCTTTCATCCTCTCCTTTTATCAGGTTATTGATCTTAACAAATCATTTAAAAAAATCATCCTGCCTGCTGATCTCCATCTTAGAGTCGGCTTCCTGGAAAACCTATTGACAACAGTTTTTCTGATAACCGAGTTAGGACCTAACCCAGTTTCACATAAAAACTGAGTGCAAATATCTATTTGTGCAAATATCAACTGGTGATTCCTTTTATCAATGGAGAGGCCATTCTTCTTTGGCCTAAGACTTATCTCTGTTTTTCTCTGAATCCCATCTCCTCCTACCTCCTCTTCATAGCTAGGAACGTCTTCACCTTCTTCCCATTTCTTAGATTTGCGCAGACCTTGAATAGGGGAAAATCTCAAGGCTTAGTCATGGGCTTTCTTCTCTAGGTCAGACTCTGTGGACTGTGAGCTCCAAAGGGGCAGTTGGCAAGTGTGTTTGCTAGATTCCCAACACCCATCACAGTGCTTGCCACTTAGTCGGCATTCAATAAATGCATATTTTATTGTTTAAAAGTCCAGATCTTCTACACTTCATTGTTAGGGAAAATAAAGTGAATCTAGTAGCAGTATGGAAGAGACAGGAGAACCAAGCCTAGCAAGGGTTTTGAGAAGGAGAAAGTTTCTGTTAAGTCTCCTGAAAGAAAAACTATTTTTCTTTCTTAGCGCATTCTGCCATTTCCACTTCTCAGTACATTTCTTCAGTTATCTCTTTCCTCTTAATTTCATTCTTCATTCACATTAAAGTGCAAATAATTGACATGGCTAAAGTGTTGTTTTTTTTCTTTTTTGAAACAGTCTCGCTTGTCACCCAGGCTGGAGTGCAGTGGTGCCATCTTGGCTCACTGTAGCCTCAACCTCCTGGGCTCAAGCAATCCTGCCTCAGCCGCCCAAGTAGCTGGGACTCCAGGTGTGTGCCACCATGCCTGGCTAATATTTTTTGTAGAGACAGGGTTTCACCATATTGCCCAGGATGGTCTTGGCCTTCTGAACGCAAGTGATCTGCCCGCCTCAACTTCACAAAGTGCTAGGATTACAGACATGAGCCATTATGCCTGACCCAAAGTGCTATTCTTGAAGGAAAAAGTGTTTTCATTGATACTAGCAAGACAAATGCAAGGCATGACAAATAATGACGATAGCAATCATCATGTTACTCATGAACTTTTTGTTTGGCTTTGCAAAGGAGAACTATTTACACAGTCTTGTGATACAACACTATAAAAACATTCTTATTATTTCTACCTTATGGATGATGACACTGAAACTCAGGCAGTTTACCCTTCCTATCCCACATTACACAGCTTGTGAACAGAAGATCCAGAGTCAACTCTGTGTCTGTTTCGTTCTGTATTCTATTCTCTATCTTTTATGTCATGTTGCTGAAGATAAAATCTAGAATCTCAGGCACCTCTGGGTTGCCAGATAAAAGGGAATTAGTCAAGTTCTAACTTATGCCACTTCTCAGTAAGAGCTGTCCTGCTTACCAAATCTGAAACCTAGTTTCTTTCTGGGATGGCTACTGAAAGGGAAAAGCCCCTCAATACCACTGCCCAGTTGTTTAGCCTTCCCTAAAAGAGCTCCTGGTTGAAAGAGAAACATGTTTTCATTTGGAGAGTTCATTCCATTTGCAGGCCTTAGGGACGACATTTGTCATGGAAATCAAAGTGTCAACTAAGACAAAGAATAACACAGCCCATAGATGTGGCACCTTTAGTAATGTAAATGTAAAAATTTCACCAATTGTTTACAAGAGCAAAAGTGTCACTGAAATTGTTTCTTTAAAACGGATGGAGGAAAGAGTCTTTGAGAGAAGAACCAAGTTGTATCCTGATAGTGATCTGGTCCCAGGCTCAATTATCTATTTCTCTCCCAACGTGGTCTTACTCACAGAGCCCTTTATCCGGGAATGCCAGCTGTGACTGTGCTATAGTTTTCATTTGGAAACAGACGTTTCTTTCCAGTTTCTAAGCCGGTCTGTCTGACCACGTTCTTGGCACACTATTTGATCACAGCTCAGAGATTTCAACTTGCCTGAAGAACACTGTGGATGGATTTTCCAGGAATGCTAACCTGGACTTGAGAACAATGTTTGATTTAAAGTAGTTTCGTGTTTCCTTTTGCCCAGTCTCTTGTACAAAATATATCTCAATAAGCTGCTGTGTGTGTGTCTGTCTGTGTGTGTGTGTGTGTGTGTGTGTTTATGGTGTTTGAAGACTGGAAAAGCAATTCCAACTTATTGATGGTAGGGAAAGGAGAGTGCTTGGGCTGAAAGGGTTTTCTCTTTGTCTGATTGTTCACAGATGTGATGGGCAAATTCATTATTGATAATGTGGAAGAATTGGCAAAGAATTAGACAAGAAAATGCAATAGTCAGTATGAACCCTTTATGAGCTCTGAGTAATAGTTCTTAAACATCTGTTTGCTCTCTGCTTCCGTGTTCACCATCTGAAAATCACTCTTGTCCACAATTGTAACCAGTTCTTTGGAGCTGCCTGGGTTGTTACTGCTTTTGCTGCTCCTACATTTTCAGAGCTAGTATCTACTGAGTGCTTACTACCTGTATAAGTCATATCTTAAGAGATTGGTGGATATCTCTTAGCCAAAGCCTTACAACCTCAAGAGATGGCATTTATTGTCATCTCCATTTCAGGTGAGAACATTGAAGGATGTACAGGATAAGAAACTTTGAAGTCCCAGAACTTGTAAGAAGCAAAGACTATTCAAATCCAGGTGTATTTGTCTCCAGAGACCATACTTATAACCATTAAACCAAATGATCTCCACCTAAAAAGCTGCTAAAGGTGCTTGCTTGCCCAGAAGACTTTTCCAAACTGTCTCCAGGTTCCAGACCTCCCAGCCTTGACCTTTATCTCCACTGGGAGAACTTGGTAAGTGTGTATGTGTTTTTCAGACTGAACGTGGGGTAAAACTTAGAGAACAGAGGAGCCAGAGGGACGATTAGTTTAACAAACCCAGACTTTCCCTCCCTCAGAATGAAGTTGCTGGCTAAAGGTCCATCAGTTCATTAGCAGCGGAGACAAGGATCTGCTCTGCTGAAAAGAGTTTTATGGCATACAAAGAACTGTGTCTGTGGCCTTTCCTCCTTCTGAGAAAAGCAAATGTCAGGCAACAGGATCTGAGTGAATAATCCATAAAATCTGGTATAGAGCACATCCAGCCATCCTAATGCCCTCTGTGAGTGTCATTGCCAAGGAAAGTCAGATTGGTCTTTTCCAAAATTTGATTGTTTTAAAAAATAATGATAATTTATTTATTTATTTTTTTGGGAGACGGAGTCTCACTCTGTTGCCCGGGCTGGAGTACAGTGGCATGATCTCGGCTCACTGCAACGGAGGTTTTAACCCCTCCTGGTTTCAAGCACTTCCCCTACCTCAGCCTTCTGAGTAGCTGGGATTACAGGCACGCACCACCACACCTGGCTAATTTTGTATTTGTAGTAAAGACAAGGTTTCACCATTTTGGCCAGGCTAGTCTTGAACGCCTGACCTCAGGTGGTCTGCCATGCTAAGCCTCCCAAAGTGCTGGGATTACAGGCATGAGCCACCACATTCAGCCCAAAATTAGTGAGTTTTTAATTGAAAAATAAAAAATTGCATGTATTTACTGTGTGCCACATGATGTTTCTAAATATGTATACATTGTATAATGGCTAAATTGAGCTAATTACATGTTCATTTCCTCATATACTTTTCTTTTTTGATGAGAACACTTAACATCAACTTTGTTATCAACTCTAGTAGGCATGTTGTGCAATAGGTCCCTTGAACTTGCTCCTGATATCTGATATTTTGTATCCTTTGACCAACACTTGCTTAGTCGACTTCTCACCCTCAGCCCCTGGTAACCACCATTCCTATTGGTCTTTTTTACTGGTCCAGATTTTGATTCTTTTTTGCTTCTTCCAAGTGGGGAACTTTCACTAAGGTGATTTAGAAAATATCAGAGTTGTCTCAGTAGTACAACAAAGAGAAATGCAACTTTGACATTTAAAACATTCTTGGTTGCAGATGGTGGCTCACACCTATAATCCCAGCACTTTGGGAGCCAAGGCAGGTGGGTCACCTGAGGTTTAAAGTTCTAGTCTAGCCTGGCCAACATGGCCCTGTCTCTGCTAAAAATATAAAAAGTAACCGGATGTGGTGGCGAGTGTCTGTAATCCCATGTACTCAGGAGGCTGAGGCACGGGAGGTGGAGGTTACAGTGAGCTGAGATTATGCCACTGCACTCCAGCCTGGGCAACAGAATGAGACTCTTTCTCAAACAACAACAATAACAACAACAACGAAACATTCTGGCCCATAGAGAATGAGGGGAGGAGTATCTTTTACAGAATTTTTCAGTGGCACATAGCAGAAAAATAACTGGTGTAATTGATAAGAGAATGCAGTGATTTACATAACTGTAAAGTCCAGTGTTGGTGTGTATTTCAGGCGAGTTTGATCTAGTGACTCAGTGGTGGAACCAATATGTCCATGTCTTTTTATTGCTCTGCTTTACCTTCCAAATATTACAAAGTCTCCTCACATTCTAAGGTGGCTGCTGGCGGCAATCGAGGCCAAATGTCTTCTTGTTTACATGCAGAAGGGAATGGGAGAATCTTCTCTCCACTGTTGAAGTTCTTTGCTAAACCATGATCAGCTTATGACATGAGTGGATCTAGGAATCAAACACTGCTGTCATGTGATTTGGGAGAGATCAACTTCACTGACTCTAGAAGTGGGTCCTTATCAACTTAAATCAGTTAGTATGATCCTATCTCCTCCCCCCCGCCACACCCCCAAGTAATTGGTTCAGGATTGGACATGTAATTCAGACCTCAGCCAAATGGGAGATGGCATTTTTGGTGATAGTAGTTATTTCATAGTGAATGGGAGAAAGTCAAATAAATACTGGGCATGCAACTATACTGTCTACTATAGGAGGTAAGATAAAAATACAGTAATCCAGTCAGCACTACTTAATATTTCGGTCATTGAGAGAAATGTTTATATGTAAGTAAATTAGCTACACAACTTTAAACCAATATAATCTTACTTATATGCTGATTCTGCTTCTACTTGCCAAAACAGATTAAAATTTCTTAGTTCACGATCCATGCAACATTGAGGCAGGTGATATAGGCTGGAAGAGGTACTATTTCTGGTCAAAGGATTTCATGAATAACTGTAGAAACTCTAGAACTTTAGAAACTTGTCTTATTTTCTCTTCAAAATTTCCTGGCTTAACCAACATAGTGAGACCTGATCTGTACAAGAAATAAAAAATTAGCCAGGTATGGTAGTTTGTCCCTGTAGTTCCTGCTACTCAGGAGGCTGAGGTGGGAGCATCACTTGAGCCTGGGAAGTGGAAGCTGCAGTGAGCGATGATTGTGCTACTACATTCCTGCCTGGGTGACAGAGTGAAATTCTGTCTCTAAATAAATACATACATAAACAAAATTTCCTTACTGAATTTCTCTGTAAAATTGTAAAACAATATTCATGCTACGTTCATTCACTGCACAATTGCAAAGTTCTGTAAATACTAATAAATTCCTTCTTCATCCCAATGACCCCAGAGGTAATTAATGTTAATACTTGATATATTTCCCCAACTTTTTTCCTGTTTATAGACAAACTGCATAAGCACATGTATAGAGTTGTTTTGGCTGTTTCTTTTCATAAAAGATGAGATTATACTATTCACATTAGTCTACACATTTTTTCTCACTTAATGATACAACACCAATATATTTCCCCATTTATAGCTTTAGATGTCACTTAGTTTTCCATAGATCCCTGTTATGAATGTATTACAGAATTTATCCAATCATTCCATTAATTGATGGATATTCAACTTATTTTCATTTCTTTCTTTTCTATCTTTCTTTTTTTTTTTTTTTTTTTTGAGATGAAGTCTTGCCAGGCTGGAGTATAGTGGGGCGATCTTGGCTCACTGCAACCTCCACCTCCCAGGTTCAGTCGATTCTCCCAGCTCAGCCTCCCAAATAGCTGGGATTACAGCCACCATGCCCAGCTAATTTTTGTATTTTTAGTAGAGACAGGATTTCACCACATTGGCCAGGCTGGTTGCCGTCTCCTGACCTCAGGTGTTTGTGATCTGCCTGACTCAGCCTCCCAAAGTACTGGGATTACAAGTGTGAGCCATTATACCCAGCTGTTTTCATTTCTTTTCTACTAAAAACAATGCTGTTTCACTTTATTTAACCTGGTGTAACAGCTTTTTCTTATTAGACTGTGAAATAGCATATTCTTTATCAGTGAGTCCAACCTCAGAGCTTGGTCCTGTGCTTAGGACATAGTATCAACTAATTCAATTCATTTCCCTTTGTAACATGAATTTTAACAGTAATCAAAGTAGTGAGTAATTCATGAGGGCCACATTCCAAGGCATTTATTAGCCTTCCAATTCTTGACATCACTTTTATCAGGCAAGAACTAGCCTTAAACCAGGTGGTTGGGGCAATTTTAATGAATGCACTAATTACAAGGGTGTGGGCTGATTTAAGGGAAGGATTAAAGGGAAACCAACTAGGAATAGTGAAGGAATACAGAGCTAGGAGGAAGCCTTACCTTACCCTTAAGCCTAAAGAAGGAGGGAAAATGGGCAAAGGAATTAGAGAAAGAGCTGCAGTTGGAAGAGAAGGCAGCCTGTCCCAGAGAGTGGCAGAGGGGAATCCATGGCTTGATGAGGAGACATTCCAGGGGAGTAAATGCCTCAGCCTCGTTCTGCTTTGCTTTCAACTCCTGCTGTTGTTTCTCACAGGCCAAAACTAACTGGAAAGAAAGGGAACCCAATGATGCTCTTGATAAAAGTAAACCTTTTTGGCCCCTGAGCAGGATGAAAAGGGATGGAGAGTGAAGAATACCCAGAACACTTCTCTAGCAAATGATTCACCTCTGAACATTCAGGAAGTATGAGTGAAAAATGTAAAAGGGTCTCTTAGGTATAATTGTATACACATGGGCCTAGAGTCATTTGCAAAGCTATTTTCCTACAGAAGCGTTACTCTCTTAATTCCTTCCCTTTTCCACCATCATTCACAATAAGAATGAATAAAAATCTTACAAATTCTACAGGACAAGATCATGTCTGAGCCCCATGACTTGCATAGGGCTCATTGATTTGCCTCAGAAATTGTTTTCTCATTAGCATCATTTCTATCCAGATAGGCTAGAAAATCTTATAAATTATCCCAGATAAGGACTCTCTCCTACCTTGGTGGAACTGATGATGAGTGAGTTTTGCATGATTCGCTTATTAATTCAGCAAATGTGTTGAGTAAGCACTCTGTATTGGGACTTGTGCCAGATACTGGAAAAAATACAGCAAGGCATTAGACATAGCCCTCAAGGAGTTTGCCGTCTTTAGAAAGAGAAAGGTAAGTAGATATTTACAGTTCCGTAAGTAAATTGAGTATGGCAGTAGAGAGCAGGGGCTATGTGCTTGTGTTTATGGTCTGCTTCCAACATCTATTATCTCTGTGGCCTTAACCAAGTTACTAAACCTCATATGTGTAATGACAACTCTGACAGACTACAGTTTCCAAAAATGGCCATAACGACAACTCCCATCCTACTGCTATATGACCATGCTGCCCGCTCTTTCCCGCTTCCTGTCAAAGGGTGGAGTTAGTTTAGTACCGCATTGAATCTGAGCATGTCCCGAGACTGCTTTGATCAAAAGACTATGGTGGCAGCAGCACTGTCAGTGCTAGATTCAGCTCAGGTTTATCTGGTCTGCTACGTTCCGTATCTTGGCTCTTGGATGTTTCTTCTGGAGACCTAAGGACCAGGCTGTGAGAAGCCTGTTAAGGTGAACTGAACATGGCCTGAGAAGGACTCCTCACTTCTGTATCTGAATCCTTGTGGACGAACTGTAACCTAATGCAATAGGTAGACAAGATTGAAAATCTAATTTAGGAGTAAGTGTCTGTAACAAGAGCTGAGTCTTGGCCCAATCCCAGCAGCCATACTTCAACCACTCATACACCGCTGTAGTGTTCAAACTATGTTCAAATAAAGCAACCCCCAACCTGCAGCCCATCCAGCTGTTTCTGTACTGCACTTCTGATTTCTGTATGTCACTTTTTTTCTATGAATTTGTCCTGACTGTGAGGCATCCCTGGAGTCTCTCTGAATCTGCTGTAATTCTGAGGGCTGCCCAGGTCACGAATCGTTCATTGTTCAATTAAACGCCTTTGAATTTAATTTGGCAGCAGTTTTTCTTTTAACAAGGTGAATCACGGGAGAGGCTGTACACAGGTACTTCGTGTCAGTCCTAGCTGAGCTCTTAGCCCACAGCCGTGTGAGTGACACATCTTGAACATTGTCCCACTCACAGATTGATGACTCCGGCCACCGCTGCCATCTGACCACAGCCACGTGAACGACCCCTCAGGAGAACTGGCAACAGAACCCAGGCAACCTGCGGAAATGTGAGAGGTAATTATCTACTGATTTAAGGCCCTATACTTTTGTGATTATTTGTTACACAGCCATAGATACTCAGACGGGGGATGATAATAAGAGTATATACTTCATCAAACTGACGTGGGGATTAAACAAGGTAACTTTCAGAGTGCTTATTATAGCACCTAGCATAGAGCAAATGTGGGAGAAATGTGACCTATTTTCAGCCTTGTATTATTGAGTTATGATTCTGTGGGATTGAGGAGGAGTTCCTGCTAGAGCTTTTGTTGTCTACAGGTGTTAAAGGGGTAGATGTGAGCTGAGGCTAAAGCAAAGTCAGGGGAAGTTTGTTAGAGAAAAGGATGCCAGCATCTCCTCCAAGAGGCAATCCTTCTTCTCTGGTTGGGTAGGAAGCGTCTCCTCCAGGTTCTCTGTGGCACCTTCATAGTAATCACCATACTGCTTTATGACTCCCTGGAAAAGTGTTCCACCAGCTACGGTGGGAGCCTGCACTTTGGGAGGCTGAGGCAGGTGAATCACCTGAAGTCAGGAGTTTGAGATCAGCCTGGCCAACATGGTGCAAGCCCGTCTCTACTACAAATTCAAAAATTAGTCAGGTGTGGTGGTACATGCCTATAATCCCAGCTACTTTGTAGGCCGAGGCAGGAGAATTGCTAGAACTTGGGAGGCAGAGGTTGCAGTGAGCCGAGATTGTGCCACTGCACTTCAGCCTGGGCAATAGAGGGAGACTCAGTCTCAGAAAATAAAGAACTTTGTCTTATTCCCAGCACCTGTCACACAGTAAACTTTCATAAATGAATAAACTCATTCAGCTCCTCTTGCTCAGCTGAAATTCACATACTTGCCTGTTTTATGCATAATGAAAAAAATGTTCCCCATGTTAGCAGAAATTAAAAGCAATACTCTAACCCCCAAGTAAAAGCCAGACTCTCAAAAGCAATGGGGTAGCGTTACTTGGACTGATACGCTTTAAATGTACAAGTTCAAAATGAATGTTGTTTTGCAAATCCTAGAAAGGTCAAGTTAATTAGTAAAATTTTCTTTTAGTTTTTTCCTCTCATAATTTTTTCCAAAGTGATAGTTTCACATATCTGTATAGAAATCTAGAAGTCAAATTCATATTTTCCCCAAAAGGATGTAGGTTATTATTTTACTTATGATATACCATTACTTCTTGTGACTCTAAAAAAAAGAAAGCACTATGACTTTGGAATTAGCTACCACCTTCTGTGAGACATGTCCCTAAAGCAGGTATTAAGTTTCTTTTCTCTTTGTAAACTCAGAGCTATTTTGCGGGACATGACATATAGAAGGCAGTTTCAACATGCCGGGAAAATGGGCTCATTTTCAAGGTGTACTAATCTATTCTTATGCTGCTATGAAGAAATATCCATAGTGGGTAATTTATAAAGAAAAGAGGTAGTTGGGCACGGTTGATCATGCCTGTAATCCCAGCACTTTGGGAGGCCAAGGTGGGCAGTTCACGAAATCAGGAGTTCAAGACCAGCCTGGCCAACATAGGGAAACCCTGTCTCTAATAAAAATACAAATATTAGCTGGGCGTGGTGGTGGTTGCCTGTAATACCAGCTACTTGGGATGCTGAGGCAGAATTGCTTGAACCCAGGAGGGGGAGGTTGCAGTGAGCTGAGATCATGCCACTGAACTCTAGCCTGGGTGACGGAGCAAGACTCGGTCTTGAAAAAAAAAAAAATTGGTGGGTGTAGTGGTGAGCATCTGTAATCCAGCTATTCAGGAGGCCGAGGCAAGAGAATTTCTTGAACCTGGGAGGCAGAGGTTGCAGTGAGCAAAGATTGCACCACTGCACTCCAACCTAGGTGACGGGGTGAGACTTCGTCTCAAAAAAAAAAAAAAGAAATTTAATTGACTCACAGTTCCACATAACTGGGGAGGCCTCCAGAAACTTAGAATTGTAGAAGGCATCTCTTCACAGGGTAGCAGGAGAGAGAATGAGAGCTGAGCAAAGTGGGGAAGCCCCTTATAGAACCATCAGCTCTTGTGAGAACTCACTCACTCTGATGGTTAATACTGTCAACTTAATTGCATTGAAGGATACAGAGTATTGATCCTGGGTGTTTCTGTGATGGTGTTGCCAAAGGAAATGAACATTTGAGTCCGTGGGCTGGGAAGGGCAGACCCACCCTTAATCTGGGTGGGTACAATCTAAGCAGCTGCCAGCATGGCTGGAATATAAGAAGGTAGAAAAATATGAAATGAGAGACTGGCCTAGCCTCCCAGGATACATCTTTCTCCTGTGCTGGATGCTTCCTGCCCTCAAACATTGGACTCCAAGTTCTTCCGTTTTGGAACTTGGACTGGCTTTCCTTCCTCCTCAGCCTGCAGACAGCCTATTGTGGGGCCTTGTCATTGTGTGAGTTAATATTTAATAAACTCCCCTTTATATATATGGTATATATACACATATATGTGTATATATGTATATGTATGTATGTATATATACACGTGTATGTACATATATACATACCTATGGATGTAAGCCTGCTAATGAACATTAACAGATAGGATTGTTGTCAAGGTTCACTAAGAGAGGACAGAACAAGACCCCAGCCCATCTCTCCTCTTTCCAGGGAATGGTGTTTCTCTCCACAAAACTGCAATTGCCTCTCAAGAACCCTCTGTAGCATTTCTACAGCCTTTTCCAATTTTCAGGTGATTGCACATATGGAATGCTTGATTCTAGTCCAGTTTGGATTTTGCTCCTTATTTCACAACCATAAAGGATGGAATGGGCAGGCACAATTGTTCCCATTTTTCAGATAAACTAAGGTTCAGATAAGGTAAAATATTTGTTCAAGTTGATTTCAATGCAGCACTTTTACTTCCACATGGCATGTCTTTATCCCTTTATGTTCACAAAATTTTTATTTTTGAGTTGTATTCAAATTCTTTTTGAATGGAGAGTGGCCAATATTTTTTCCTGGAATACCTTTGTGTGACTTTTCCTGCACCTCTGATGATGGTGGGGCCCTGGCAGGTTAATTTGTCTGAAGGAAGGATCCCGTGAGGGAGTTTAAGAAAGAATCCCTTGAGAAACAAAGAAGCAGCCATGTTATCTAGTTAGATTTTGGATTTTAAAATACAGATGTATTTTTAATGATATATTTGGAATATGTTTTCTCATTGTATTGATAATAGTTCTGACCTAAATGAGCTGGAAACCTGAAAAAAGGATGGTGGAACATGAATTTGGGCTGTGGCCATCATCTTCAGAGCTCAAGTGTGGAAAATTTCACCATGTGTGACTGCAGTCCAACCTCTACATCACACTATTTCATAGAGTTCGTGTTAACTATTTGCTAACCTCAGTGGCATCTAGATCTATAAGAAACCTAAGTTGGCTGGGTGCTATGGTTCAAGTCTCACTTTGGGAGACTGAGGCAGGCAGATCACTTGAGGCCAGGGGTTCAAGACCAACCTGGCCAACATGGTGAAACCCCATCTCTACTAAAATTACAAAAAACATCCGGGTGTGGTAGCACATGCCTGTAATCGCAACTACTCTGGAGGCTGAGGCATGAGAATTGCTTGAACCTGGGAGGCTGAGGTTGCAGTGAGCCAAGATTGTGACACTGCACTCCAGCCTGGGTGATAGAGCAAGAGTCTGTCTCAAAAGAAAAAAAAAGAAAAAGAAGAAGAAACCTAAGTTGAACAAGGCTGATAACAGAAGGCAGAAATGTGGAAGTGTAAGAGGTCAATGATGTTGGGTTTTTATGGTTAGAGATGATTGCTTCTGCCATGTCACTTCCCAGAGTGGCAAGCAAGGGTGCTATCTTCTAAATACTTAGCAGCAGATATAATGTATATCTTTACATTTCTACTTAGACCTTGAGATAGGCAGGTAAGCAAAGAAGTTCTCAGGTGGCTGCAATTTCAATGGATTTTTTTCTCTTGTTGCTAACTGACATTCTCACTACTTCTACTGTGTGGTTTTGGACAACTCACATAATCTCTCTGGGCTCTAAGGTCCTCAATGGTAAAATTAGGTTAATGTCACACATACCTCATAGGATTATTGTGAGGATAAATAAAATGTCTTATTAGGAGCTTAGCACAGTGCTTAGCTTATAGACACTATTTAAGTTCGCCATGTGACAGTAAAAACAAAATTATTGGCAGGGCACTGTGGCTCACACCTGTAATCTTAGCACTTTGGAGGCCGAGGCTGGTGGATCATTTGTGCTCAGCAGTTCGAGACCAACCTGGGCAACGTGGCGAAACTCCATCTTTACCAAAAATACAACAACAGCAACAAAATTAGCCAGGCATGGTCTTGTGTGCCTGTAGTCTCTGCTACTCAGGAGGCTGAGTGGGAGGATCACTTGAGCCTGGGAGGTGGAGGTTGTAGTGAGCTGAGATTGTGTTACTGCACTTCAAACTGGGTGACAGAGTGAGACCCTGTCACAGGAAAAAAAGAAAATTAGAGAAAGTCTTTAAGTCAGTGCTCATGTCCAGGGGAAGTCAGGCTAGTTTTGTAAACATGTAGTTGAAGGGTTTCAGCCTGAGGACATTGATTCAAGAGAGTTCCAGCTGTTGCTGGGAGTTATGTTGCTACTACCTCCTTAGTGCAGGAAGTCTCAGGTATTTCTGAGATGTGGATAGGACAAAATTGGCTCCTATAGGATTGTTTCAGTGTTTGTCATGGGTCTGCCAGTGACTGGGGTAGTAAGTCCTAAAATCTAGAGAGAAAATAGATTCTGAAACTCACTAGAAGGTCAATTCAGTTATCCCTACTACTTAAATAATTTTAGACTCCCTAACCCTTCTGAGCCTTGTTTTACTTAGAGAATGGGGATACGATACCTTCTTTATGGGTTTAGGAAGGTTGCAGGAGATCATATATGCAGAGCATCTCGTGTTGTGCCTGGCAGAAGGTGGTGAATACACTTTAGTTTTCATTCTCCTGTTTACCCATCCATAGCTACTGTGAATATTCAACAACTCACAGCTGTCTGTTCCCTGCTCAGGCAGGGAAAGCTACTTAGTCCAGGAGGGTACCACCGTTGGAACCAATGACAGATTAGCTCGGAGGTACAAAAGACGGACCCTGGCTTTAATGCGGGATCACTCTGAAGTGTAGTTTACATTCCAGAGAGCTCTGGCAGGTCAGAGCAAGACTAGACCCTCCCTGGACATTCTTGTCTGTTTCCTGCTTTCCTTGCTTCTTTACTGGTTCTGAAGATGTTTCTGAAGATCTCTTCATCAATAAATCACATTTATTGGCTACCCCAATTATGACTTCTAGGGAAGAAGACCTAAGACACGCATCAAAGGGCCTAAGCTAAAATAATTCTCAAAGTCTTTTGACAACAATTCCTAGAGAAACAGATTAAATGCCTTTTCTGTCTTAGGTCATGTTAAACTTCCTCCATTCCAACATGGACCCAGGGAACTTGCTAGATTACCAGGGGCCTTTCACTCGAAGAAAGCCAGTGTCATATTTATTTAAGGGACTGACCTGTGGTTTGTCTATGAAGGCTTTCTTGCCTCTACCTTTTGATGGTTTGTTAAGAAAATGGAGGTTATTTAGAGCCCAGAAAGGATGTGTGAGATTTTCTAATGTGGAATAGCTTGATTTTGAAATTGGTATTCTCAGACTGAAATTAGTAGATGTATTTGCACACATTTTTCTTTCTCTTTTCTCTGGTTTCTCATAAGGGAAGCTCTGGAGCCTGGTAACTTGAATGGAAATAAAGACTTCTGTGAGAAAACATTGGGTTTAAAAACTGTTCCATGTGGTTCAAAATATGTTTTAGACATTTTGTAGGAAAAAGTGTGGACTTAATCATAATCGTGTGATGTGGAAAAGATTTCTGTCAGCAGAAAACTCCAGGGAGTAGCTGGAGGTTGAGCCATAACCTTAAATGATTATGTGCAAAGACTATTCTTACCAGGTAGCTTCAAAGGAGAGAACAGGCTGACTAAAAGATGGGGGGTGGTGGTGGGAATTGGGTGTGAGGAGTGTATAAAGGATTTGGAACAGTTGCTGCAGACATTAAATGGGGAATCAGCTCTAAATGGACAATCAGCTCTAAATGGACACAAGGATTGTCAACACGCAGGCAGTGTCTAGTAGAGATCTGGTGGTAAGAATTTTAGCAGAGCCAAATTTATTCATTCTGTCTCACATGCATTCAACAGCATTAAGTGTCTGGTGTGTAGTGGGGACACAGAGATGAGTAAGACCCTGCAGGGAGGTTTCTGTACTCAAAGACCCCGGCAGGAGGCCGGGCGTGGTGGCTCAAGCCTGTAATCCCAGCACTTTGGGAGGCCGAGGCGGGTGGATTACAAGGCCAAGAGATTGAGACCATCCTGGTCAACATGGTGAAACCCCATCTCTACTAAAAATATACAAAAAAAAAAAAAAATTAGCTGGGCATGGTGGCACGTGCCTGTAATCCCAGCTACTCAGGAGGCTGAGGCAGGAGAATTGCCTGAACCCAGGAGGAGGAGGTTGCAGTGAGCCGAGATCGCGCCATTGCACTCCAGCCTGGGTAACAAGAGTGAAACTCTGTCTCAAAAAAAAAAAAAAAAAAAAAAAAAAAGACCCCGGCAGCTATAGAAATGGAACCCAACTATTTCACTTAGCATAATATCCTTCTCTGAGTCTATTTGTACTGCTATAACAAAATACCTTAGACTGAGTAATTTGTAAGGAACTGAATTTTATTTTCTGACACTTCTGGAGGCTAAGAAGTCTGAGACCAAGGCTCTGGCAAATTCTATGTCTGATGAGGGCTACTCTCTCCTTCCAGGAGGACACACACTTCTTGCTATGTCCTCCCATGATGGAAGGGACAGAAAGGCTAAAAAAGGGATGAATGCCATGTCCTTAATTAGTGGAAGAGCAGAAGAGAATGAAGTCACTCACTCAAGCCCTTTTACAAGGGCCGTAATTCCATCCAGGAGGTGTCTGCTCTCATGACTTAATCAACTTCTAATGACCCCACCTCTTAACACTACCACGTTGGCCATTAAGTTTCAACATGCAAATTTTGGGAGACATATTCAGACAATAGCTGTCTTCAAACTTCATTCATATTGTTGCATATGGTAGGACTTTCTTCTTCTTTATGGCTGAATACCATTCCATTTTATGGCTAAATGCTATTCCATTATGGCTGAATAAACATATATACCACGTTTTCTTTATCCATTCCTCTATCAATAGATGTTAGGTTGTTTCCACTTACATGAAGTATGTAAAATAGTCAAACTCATAGAAGCAGAAAGTAGAATGGTGGTTGCTCAGGGCTGAGGGAAGAAGAGAGGAGTTGCTGTTCACTTGTTTTAAAGTTTTAGATATGTGAGATGAATAAGTTCTAGAAAGCTGCTACAACATTGTACATTGTTAATGATCCTCAACTGTACACACCTAAACTTTATTAAGAGAGCAGGTCTCATATTATATATTCTTTTTTTTTAAATTTTTTATTGGATTTTAGGTTTTGGGGTACATGAGCAGAGCATGCAAGACAGTTGCGTAGGTACACACATGGCAGTGTGCTTTGCTTTCCTTCTCCCCTTCATGCACATTTGACATTTCTCCCCAGGCTATCCCTCCCCACCTCCCCCTCCCACTGGCCCTCCCCTTTTCCCCCCAATAGACCCCAGTGTTTAGTACTCCCCTTTCTGTGTCCATGTGTTCTCATTTTTCATCACCCGCCTATAAGTGAGAATATGCGGTGTTTCATTTTCTGTTCTTGTGTCAGTTTGCTGAGGATGATGTTCTCCAGATTCATCCATGTCCCTACAAATGATACAAACTCATCATTTCTGATTGCTGCATAATATTCCATGGTGTATATGTGCCACATTTTTCCAATCCAGTCTATTATCAATGGGCATTTTGGTTGATTCCAGGTCTTTGCTATGTAAACAGTGCTGCAATGAACATTCGTGTACATGTGTCCTTATAGTAGAACGATTTATAGTCTTTTGGGTATATACCCAGTAATGGGATTGCATGATAAAAACCCTAGAAGGAAATCTAGGCAAAACTATCCAGGACATAGGAGTAGGCAAGGACTTCATGAACAAAACACCAAAAGCATTGGCAACAAAAGCCAAAATAGACAAATGGGACCTAATCAAACTCCACAGCTTCTGCACGGCAAAAGAAACAGTCACTAGAGTGAATCGGCAACCAACAGAATGGGAAAAAATGTTTGCAGTTTACCCATCTGACAAAGGGCTGATATCCAGAATTTACAAAGAACTCAAACAGATTTACAGGAAAAAAACAAACAAGCCCATTCAAAAGTGGGCAAAGGATATGAACAGACACTTTACGAAAGAAGACATATATAAGGCCATCAATCATATGAAAAAATGCTCATCGTCACTGGTCATCAGAGAGATGCAAATCAAAACCACATTGAGATACCATCTCATATTATATATTCTTATCACAGTTTAAGAAAGGATGGACGAATGAAACCTGGGAGTAGAAACAAGAAACAGAAGTAAAAAGTTGAGTGGATAGGGATTCTATGATTCTAGAGAGAGGCTGGATTAGGAAATCAGTGAAGACAGGAGAAGGTGAAAAGATGGAAAAATATAGAAAGAAGCTGAAAGCTGGGGGTCTGTGACCACACTGAGCAGAGAGCAGAAAGAAGGATAGAAAAGTAGGGATAGAGAGGTTTATTCACAGTTTGCTACCCTGAATATAGATAAATAAAGTTTAGAAAGCCCCCATTTTAACATATATAAGTTTTCTCAAACTTTCTTTGCCTGAATACATACAGAATTTTGCATGTGCTCATACATTTCATTCCCTTCCCTGCCCAATCCAGTCTATCTGTTTCCTAAGGATTTAAAAATATTTTTAAAGCGTAGTTAGAAAAATCAGAGAGGAAAACGACAGGACTGCAGGGGTGGGAGGAAATGGAGAAGAGACAGTCTTCAGCCTCTCCTTTGTTGTGAAGTATGATCCATAGATGAGGCAGACAGTGAAGCCAAAAAGAAAATACCAGTGAAGCTAGACCAACCTACATATTAAAGAGCTGGAAAAGACACAGAAGAAGGAGAAAATCTGGCAAAATGGCAGAGAGAGAGCAAGAGAGAGCGAGAGAGTGCGCTTATACCCTAGAACAGCTGTAGGGTGGGAGAATAAGAGAGAAGAATAAAGGGGATTTTAAAAAAGTTTGCCTGGCATTATTGACCAAATTTTCTCTAAGAGATGAAAGTAATATATTGAATTATTTCAGTAATAATTTTTGTAACAACCATTTTATTGATTGCCATATTTATTTGAGTCTGAACCATATTAAACCTTGAGATTTATTCAGGATATGGAAGTTCTATCACTGAATATAACTTCAAATTGATCCACTCATGATCAAATATTAACTACAAGCATTCCCCAGTTTATATATGCAAATTGAGGATGATAGCTGATTTGCTGTATGTCACAGTATTAATAGGCGATTGATTTCAGGGTTGAGCTCAAATTTGTTAGACTTCATAGGTTTTGAGTTTTCTGCTGTCTAAAAATGGACCAGTTCCAAATGAGAACTTAGATCAAGGAATACCCTCTTATGTGCTTGACTGTAAAAGAGTAGGGTATAGATCATAGAAGTCAGAAACAAATGGGCAGATGTCAAGCTTACAGATGCGTAGGTGGTGAAATCTTGGCAGGTGATGGGGGAATGAGGAGAATTGTGAGCCAGATTCACAGGGCATTTATCCATCTATCATCACAGAACCATTTATTGTTTTTTTTTTTTAACAGTGCAAGACTTGAGGACATTTCTCTGAATCTTGTAAATTTTCCATAATGTTGCTGCATTATTTTCTGACATTTAAATAATGTCAGAAAACAGAACATTATTTTCTGACATTAAAATGAAAACTATCACATGGGTTCCAGAGGCTATGTCTGGATTCTTTTGTTTACTAAGTGTATGACCCTTGGCAAGTCACTGCTGGCTGTCTGGAATCACTGATCTGTAAAATAAAACTTATGAGACTATCACCCAATTGAGGTCATCATAAGGAGTTACCTTATTTAGAAAATATATGTGTAAGGACTTTGCTAACTGAAAAGGAGTCTACAAATGCTAGTTTTGTTAATAATGAAATACATTTTGTGTTCATATACATTGTAAATATTTTTCATATTTATTATAATAGTCAATGTTCTCCCAATCTGATGCATCCTAATTTACTTATAATGTAAAATTAAGTGACTTGACTGAGGTTGCCCAGAAGGTCTTATAAGCATGGTTCTCTCTGACCTGCAGAAGCCATGTCCTCACCTGGGATGTTTGGTCAGTGAGGCGGAACCCCTTTGAAATAACATTTGTTTCCTTCAACTGTTATTCTGTTATTCTTAGGAGTTGTTTTGTTTTTTCTTTTCTCCCAGAAAACCACAGCCTTGAGTATTACTCTTCAATAATTCCAACCAACTTGGCAATAGAATAAGGCCGACCAGTGTTACAGATTCAGTTTGAAATTGTTGTAAAATATCCTCAGCTCTTTGAGGAAACTGATCTTTAAACTTGATATTTTCTCCAAAGAGAAAGAAAAATGCCATCTTCTCTGAATGGGGAAAAATATTTTCTTTCTTAAGATTGTGTTTAGAAACTTTGGGCCAGCCTTTCATTCATGAAATACGCAATGTTACCAGAGAAGGATGCCCAGAGCCACAGTAGCAGGATTGCAAGACCTTGCCACCTCTCTTCTCTAAAATGTCTCCAGCAACACCCGCCTTACCCCTTGGCCAGTGTGGACACAGGCCCAGGCCCAGGCCCAGCCATTTTGGTCACATGCATAGACTGGTGTTTGGAGTGATTGTTGGCATCTGTTTAGTGCCTACCTGTTGCATGCAGAGTGCTCTGTTGGACTCACCATGGTGAGTGGGAGAAAATGGAGTTGACCATGTCCACACAGGGCTGGTTGGTTAGTTAGAGGGAGGTGTAGTGAGGTATGGCTTCTTGACTAAGGAGACTGCTTGTCCTAAGGCAAGAACTCATATAAATCATGGATTGCTGGGATGACAGGAAATGTTAGAGGGACTAAATCATTGCATGTGAGGCAGGGAGTCTTAAAGAAGGAAGACTGAGAATTAGGTTGATACCACATCATAAAGGGCCTTGAAGATTCTGCTAAGGGTTTTGGAATCTATTCTGCCGGCAATAGGAAGTTTTTGAGTAAGTTTCAGCAGAGGAATAGAATAATTTTATTTGAAGTTTACAAAGTCCATGCTGGATCAGGCGCTGTGGCTCGTGCCTGTAATCGCAACATTTCAGGAGGCTGAGGCAGGTGAACAGCTTGAACCGAGGGGTTATAAACCAGTGTAGGCAGCATGGTGAGACCATGTCTCAACAAAAAAATACAAAAATTATCTGAATGCAGTGGTATGCCCTGTGGTCCCAGCTCCTCAGGAGACTCAGATGGGAGGATCACTTGAACTCCAGAGGTCAAGGCTGTAGTGAGCTGCCACTTCCCTACAGTGTGGGTGACAGAGCACTCTACTAAGAAATACAAAAAAATTAGCCAGCATGACAGCAGGAGCCTGTAATGCCAGCGACTTGGGAGGCTGAGGCAGAAGACTAGGTTGAACCCAGGAGGTGGAGGTGGAAGTGAGCCACGATTGCTCCATTGCATTCCATCCTGGGCAACAAGAGTGAAATGCCATCTCAAAACAAAACAAAAACAAAAAAGAAAGAAAATCCATGTTGATGGGAAAGACATGTTTGGTGTTTGACTGGAGGCTGTTTCAGTGACTAGAATCAGAGAAATTGAGTGTTTGAAAATGCCAATGGCAGCTGAAATGCATAAGAGAGTCAAATGATGCTTAGGAGGCAAACTCTGTGGGACTTGGTGTGAAAAGTGAGGGAGAGTGTGAGTCCAGAAAGACTTCTAGGTTTCTGGCTTGGTGGACTACGTTGATAGTGCTCCAAAAGATGGAAAATGACATAGGAGGCATAGATTTTGCATTTGTAGTGAAAGATTTCAATTTCTTACATGCTGGGTTTGAGATGAACAATCCAATACTCTGAGATGCAACAGAGCTGCACATTGACAGTTTCATCTAGAGAACTGGGTTTCAGGAGTGAGCTCCAGAAAGGAGATATAGATCTGGGTTCACCATGTTAAAGGCAGGAGAGTGAGTGCATGTGATCACCCAGGGGCCAGAGGATTGAACTTTTTGCTCCTTATTACATGTCTGGTGACATCTGTAGACAATATCTTTGGTTGTGGTGGTACCTAGGAGTGGCTACATGGGCTAGAGGCAGGCAGACACTACTCTTATTTCCATATGCAGGACTGTCCCTTACGAACCAAGAACAAACAGATGGGAGGTAAAAGTGGAGGCACCTGAAAAGGAGAAGCCACCGAGATAGAAGAAAAAACAGAAGGGAGTGATGCTCTAGAACCCGACTGCAGCAAGAGTCTAAAGAAGGAGGAAATGGTATGCAGAGCCAAGTAATGTTGAAAAGGCTAGTATGCGGAGATTGATAAATATTTGTCTGTTGGATTTAGCAACAGGATGATCATAGTTGGTTTTGGCAATGGCAACTTCAAAAATGGCAAGGGAAGAAGCTGGCTCAAAACTGAGCAAAGTGAATGGAGGTGAGAGTGTGAAAACAGTATCAAATGCTCTTTTTAAAAGTAGCTTGGCTGTGAAAGGAGTCAGAGATAAAGGGTGATAAGGAAAGAGCTGTATGTGTTAAAGGGAGGGATTTTTAGAGCTGGAGGAGCTTGGACATGCTTGTGTGCTGTTGAGAAAGAACCATTAGGAATGGAGTGGCTAGGCTGCTGCTGAGAGAAGAATGACTGGTAGAGTGGGCAACCAGATGGTCACATGTTTCATCTGAGGTCTACTGCTTCCATCATCTCACTTTGTGCCTCTCTCTCCCCCCTGCTTCTTGCCTTCTTTGCTCCTTATTACATGTCTGGTGACATCTGTAGACAATATCTTTGGTTGTGGCAGTACCTAAAAGTGGCCACATGGGTTAGAGGCAGGCAGACACTACTCTTATTTTCATATGCAGGACTGCCCCTTATGAACCAAGAACAAACAGAATCTATGTAAAGTTGATTTCCATACTCCATAACAAAAGAATACTAAGATTTCTGTATCTTTTCTACAGGCATCATATCAATAAATGCACTTGAAAGCTTGGTCCCAGGCCACTGCTAATGTGGCAAAAGTAACAATAAATGTGCCCCTTGGCTGCTGTTATTATTTTAATGGAATTGCAAATTGAAATGTAAATTTCGTGTTCTGTTTTCCTGAGTGGCCAGCATTGTCTAACGGAAGAAGAAAGCAGAGATCTTCATGAATTGGTCAGAGAATGAGAGCTGATTCATCAACCTTCATCACAATATTTTACAGTTGACATTTACATAGTTCAGAAGCTCTTTTTGGGTTGATTTTATGCTAAAAAGTTTAACTCAGACTGGACACTGAAATCTTAATGAAGCTTTTGTCAAAGTGTGGTCCTCAAAGCTTAGGCAAGGTGAAGAGGACATCCATGCAAGAATGGCAGAGTGTTGGGCCTGACTGGTTGAAGAAGATGTCTATGCATGGGGCAGAATGGGGAGAACATCCCCAGGTGAGTGATCTAGGGTAGAGTCAGGGGGAGGAGGGCATCTGCTGGATGAGGGCACCTGGTGTGCGAAGTCAGAAACCAAGTGGGGTGAGGAGGATGTTTGCATGGGGATATGACCTGGGATTGAGGGTCGATGCCTGAGTGGGTGGGAGGCATTCTATATGAGGAAGGGGGTGGTGTAGAAGAGGAAAGATTTGGCACATAAAGTGGGATTGCTTATGTAAGTAAATATATTAAAGGTAAGAGGGCCAGAACTCCCTGTTGGAAAAAGGAGTTACAAAAATGGAAAGAAAGAATACTCAAATTAATTTGACGGCATTGAATTGGAATTGGAAGTATATTGTGACCTCATGGTTTTCGTTACTTTCTTTTTCTTTCTTCTTTCTTTCTTTTCTTTTTTCTCTCTCTTTTATTTTGAGATAAAGTCTCATTCTTGTTGCACAGCCTAGAGTGCAATGGCATGATCTTGGCTCACTGCAACCTCTGCCTCTTGGGTTTAAGTGATTCCCCTGCCTCAGCCTCCTGAATAGCTGGGATTACAGGCATGCACCACCATGCCCAGCTATTTTTAAAAAATATTTTTAGTAGAGACAGGATTTCTCCTTGTTGGTCAGGCTGGTCTCGAACTCCCTACCTTAGGTTATCCACTCTCCTTGGCCTCCCAAAGTGCTGGGTTTACAGGTGTGAGGCACCAAGCCCAGCATGCTTTTCAATATATAAAGATATATAAACAAATATAGTAATACATGTGTATAGGTATATGTGTGTGTGTGTGTGTATACACACACACACACATACACACACACACACACACACACACACACACTCCATCTCTGTCCACTAGCACATCCCAATAGCAGGAAACATGCCCAGCATCCACATCTTGGCTTCTAAATATTGTTTTCCACTAAACAAGCTAGGAATCCTTGAGGAAATGCTGATTTCAGATCTAGAGCAGGGAAAATGTAATATGAACTTAGAACATCCTCAAGGAAGCAAAGGAATGCTCAAACAATAATGGAGACTCATCAAAGAAATACCATAGCCAGTTTGAAGGCTTTCTGATGGGAAGTGAGGATGACACTAACAGGTGGTATTATATATATTAGTATAAATAGGTGATACTGTTTACATGAATAAAGTAAAAATCTAGATTTTACATAGACATAAATACATGAATAAATTGAAAATTTGGGGTGGAATTGGATATTTACAGTCTTAAACATCTTTTCTTCAAAATATTTATTAACTTGAAAGAAAAAAGAATAACTTAATAGTGGAGAAGCCTAGGAGATATCATCTCAGTTAAGTGATAAAGTTAACATCATCAGTAATGGGACGTGCCCACTGAAAAGAGATATTGAAACGTTTGGCATTGCTTTCAATGATATTTCTGCCAAGTCTGGATAGGTTGAATCTAATCAGGAAGAAACGTAACTGTGCAAACTTAAATTGAAGAATATTCCACAAAATAACTTGCCTGTAACTTCCAAAAGAATTAAGGTCATGAAAGTCAAGAAAAAACAAACTGTTTCACACTGAAAAAAACTCAAGAAACTTGATAACTAAATGCAATATTTTTTTTATATGAATGAGACAGTTGGTGAAAGCTGGAAAAGACCTGAAGATTCATGGTAGGACTGTGTCAGTCTTAACTTCCTGATTTATGTTTATTTTTTATTTTTTTGAGAAAGGTCTGGCTCTGTTGCCCAGGCTGGATTGCAGTGGTGCAATCATGGCTCACTGCAGCCTTGATTTCAAGGATCAAGCGATGATCCTCCCACCTCAGCCTTCTATGTAGCTGGGGCTACAGGCACATGCCGCCATACCTGCCTAATTTTTGTATTTTCTTTTGGTAGAGTAGGGGTTTCATCATGTTTCCCAGGCTGGCCTTGAACTCCTGAGCTCAAGCAATCCACCTATGTGGGCCTCCCAAAGTGCTAGAATTACTCTGGCCTGACTTCCTGATTCTGATGGTTGATTTGTGGTTACAGGAGAATGTCCTTCCTTGTAGGATATGCACATTTGGGAAGTTAGTGTATCATGCTTTCTCCTGAATCCTAAAGGGTTTATAAAAACGTCTTTGAACTGTATTTGCAGCTTCTCTGTGAGTTTGTGATTATTCTAAAATAAAAACATTATCTTTTTTAAAAAGCACATTTCCCTGTTATCACCCCTAGAGATTCTTCAGGGAGTCGTGGGTGGGGTGGGAGGGTGCTCCTGAAATTTGTCTTTTAAAATTAATTTCTAGGAGGTGTGATGTAGGGTGGCATATAGGGTCTAACCTTTGAGAAACACTGGGATAAATAGTACAAGCAAAAAGGTAAGTTGTCAATCAGAGAAACGTGCAGATCAAGCCCATTGAAGTCCAATCACTGGATTGAGAGACATGAAAAACCCGTCCTTTTCCTTCAATTCTTCATACCCAACAGAACTCAAGGGAAGGCCACTCAAAGTAAGATTTTCCTTATGTCATGAATGTGCTTATTTTTTTCAGGTGAGGAAATCGAAGCCCAGAGAATGTAAATAGGTTTTCCAAGGTTCATTTTTTCAGATTTCTGACCCCTCTGGTACCTAAATTCGGGCTCTTTTCTCCAAGTCAGATTAATATCTTCTCCACCTCTCTACGCTTTCATTGCTAATGATCCAAGGAAGAGGTTTCAAAGTCAATGTTTTCTACATCTTCTCTCCATGTTTTTTCTCTCATCTAGGTTTTCCCTGCTAATGGCTTACTGGACTTGGCAGCCCCCCTGCAGATCTTTGTTTGGGGCTGGAGGTGTGGGTGATGGCAACACCAGGGTGTGCTTGAATTAACTCTTTGGATGCAGTGCCCAGTCTGATTTCAGGTTAGCTTAACAGGCTGTTTGGACAACACAGCAGTTTTTGGCCTCAAGTGCTTCCAGGCAGAGGAGGGAAATGGCCTGAACTTCAAAGCAAGCCTTGCATGGTGCCGTAAGTTCTGATCATTTATTAGTGTGTTTAATAGTTGTAAATTCATCTCAGATATACATGGAGGCCAGGACTAGCTGGAGGTGTGGGAACAGCCTGCTCTCACCCTTGTTTCCTGGAAATTTAGAACATTTCCCAGTTTCAGTGCTCAGAAGGTTAGGGTCAATTTGGGGGTTATGGTTATTTTCAAAGCTTTAAACAAACCCAAGCCTGTTCTTGGGTCTTTTCCTTGACAAAGTTAGTGCTATTTAATTTATGCTTCATATATTTAATAAGTACTTTTTATTCGTTTTTCTACTCCATGATTTTTTTTTTAAAAAGCAACTTTATTGAGGTATAATTCACATAGAATAAATAAATCTTTTCCATGAGATTTTACAAATGTAAACATTCATCTACCCACTACCCCAGTTGAGAGATGGAATATTTCCATGAACATAGACTTTTACAGTCAGTCCTTTCTTATTCAGGGACAATGATAAGATTTTTATCACCATTGATTTTGTCTGTTCTAGAAATGCATTTAAGTAAAATTATACAGCATACACTTGTTTTGTCTCTAGAAACATTTTTGAGACCCATCCATGTTTTTGCATACGTCAGTAGCTTATTATCTTCTACTGTTAATATAATTGATCTAATGGTAAGTTTACATAATTTCTAACTTTTTATTTTGAAATATTCAGACCTACGGAAAAATGACATACTATTAAGGAGTTCTTATGTAACCTACATCCAGCTTTCCCTTGTGTTAACATCTTATAACTGATAACTATGACCAAAACTAAGAATTAAATTAAATTTTTAAAAATACCACTAGCAAAACCATATACTTTATTCACATTTCTACATTTTTCCATCAATGAGCTTTTTAAAGCCTGTTTCAGGGTTTAAGCCAGGATACTATATTGTTTTAGTTATCATGTTTCCTTAATTTCCTTCAATCTATGACAGTTTCTCAGTCTTTCCTTGATTTTCATGATCTTGATACTTTTGAAGAGCAGCCATTGGGTATTTTACAAAGTGCTCCTCCATTAGCCTTCTTATGATGAGTTTTTGTGACTAGGTTGAAGTTACGGATTTTAGGGAAGAATACCAGAGAGGTGATGTGACATGACATTGAGGGTACATAATGTCAATGTGTTTTATTACTGTAGTAGTTTTAATTATTTGTTACCACTTATTTAGGTGGTGTCTGTCAGGTTTCTTCACTGTACAGTTATGATTTCGGTTTTCGTTTTTTGAGATGGAGTTTTGCTCTGTCACCCAGGCTGAAGTGCAGTGGCATGATCTCTACACACTGCGACCTGTACCTCCTGGGTTTGAGCAGTTCTCCTGTCTCAGCCTCCTGGGTAGCTGGGATTATAGGGGTGTGCCACCACACCCAACTAATTTTTGTATTTTTAGTAGAGACGAGGTATCACCATGTTGGCCAGACTGGTCTCAAACTCCCAATCTCAGGTGATCCTCCCACCTTGGCCTCCCAAAGTGCTGGGATTATAGGTGTGAGCCACTGTGCCCAGCCAGTTATTTTCTCTGTTTTCATATTCTATTTTAGAAGCACATCGTTAAGTCTAGCCTATACTCAAGGTGAGGAAAATTAAGCTTCCCCTCTGTACCTCTGAAGAGAGGAGTATTAAATTTTTTGATGTACATTAAAACTACTACAGTACATATTTCTGGGGAGATAATTTGAGGCTATGCAGATATGCTGTTTCTCTTGAAGCATGGCCTACAAATTTTAGCATTCATCAGTGAATTTTGCCTCTAGCAATGATTATTATAGTGTTCTAATGTTTGTTTCCTGTTTTTCTCATTTCTGCCTGATTTATTGATTAGAATTCTTCTATAATAAAGGGTTGTCCTTCATCTTCATCTATTTCTTCAGATATTTATATCAGTATTAACACTCAAGGCTATTTATAGTTCTTTCTTTGGGTTATAAGAGAAACTTTTATTCATTCGGTTGCTCAAATTGTTTCTGCTTTGACCATTACAATTTCTTTCAGGGGGCCTTTATCTTTTCATTGTAAAACCACTTTCCTACTGGTATCACAATATGCTCTAGGCTCATGTAGTGCAAGTTGTATTTTTCCTGTTCAAGTCCTAGAATCGACCATTTGTTTAAGGAATCCTGGTTTCTTGTATGGGAGAATGGTATTTTGAAACCAAAATCTGGGCACCCAATGTGTGTATTGCTGCTGGAGTGTCACTACCTCCAGGCTCTGTCAGACAACAGCACTAGAAAATATATGTACATCTACTAACACATGCATACACGTAAATCTGTTTTTATTCTGTATATGTCTATTTGTATATACAAAGACATACCTACAGATGGATATACAGATCCTCGTACATATACACACACTTTAGGATAAACATGAGATCACACTGATATCCCTGACTCAAATCCAGCAGCACCACATTGTTTGTTCTAACAACTCCCCTTTGCTGGTTTGTAATTTCTTTTTCTGTCACTGAGAAACTGGGCTCTCATTCTCTGCAATTTATTTACTAAACTTTTCAACCGCAAAAAACATTCTGAAAGTTATTTTAGAATGATGTCTCAAACCTATGTGAAAAACAAATTTTCCAGCTAGAATACAGTGTTTGTGTATACTTTCGGTCTCTAACCTTATAATATGTAGTCAGAACACTTCTAAAGAAAGATGGGTCAGCTCATTTCTCTCTACCCCATTTGGTTGGGTTATGCCATTCATTTGTAATGAAGTTAGATTCACTTATGATGCTCTACGTTCTATCTTGGTTTCTTCCCACCATCATGATTGAGTTTTTAAAATTTGCATATGGTAAAATTAATTCTTTGTGGAGTACAGTTCTATGAGTTTTGAAAAATGCATAGAATCACATAGCTACCACCACCACAGTAATGTAGAGAACCATTCTGTCATCCTAGAAGTTCATGATTTATAGTGGTATTCCACTGAATAAATATATCATAACTTATTCATTTATTTGTTGCTGGACATTAGAATTATTTCCAGGCTTGGCTGTTTTAGATAAGCCTGCTGTGAACATTCTTGTTCAAATCTTTTTGTGAACATGTGCATTCATTTATTTTGGGGAAACACCTAGAAGTGGAATTGCCAGGTCATAAGGAAGGTATATGTTTATCTTTTTAAAAAAGATCTACCAAAATCCTTTCCAAAATGACTATATACTTTTACACCACCAGTAATGATGAATGACTATTCTAGTTCCTCTACATTTCTTATCAGTATTTTGTACTTTGTTTTAAATTTTAGCCATTCTAATGAGTACGAGGTACTATCTCATAAATAATGTTGTCAAATGTGCTTTTGTGGCTTATTAGCCTGTAGCCTTAGTCACACCTGCAGTTACTTTTGCCATGTAAGGTACCATATTCACAGGCTGTGCAGACAGGGCATGGACATCTTTGCGGGGCCATCATTCTGTATACTAAATATGGTGTGGCTGTACCATTGCTTGTTAATTATTCAGTTATTTTTAAAAATCTGGGTTTTTCCAGTTCCTGGCCATTATGAATAAAGCTTCTGTGAATACAAGTGTACAGGTGTCCATGTGAACATAAGTTTTCATTTCTTTGAAATAAATGAACAAGATTTCAATTACTGAGTGGTATGGTGGTTGTATGATAATTTTTAAAGAAATGTCCAAATTATTTCCCAGAATGGCTATACAATGTTACATTTCCACTAGCAATGTATGAGAGATCCATTTTCTCCATATTTTCAGCATTTGAGGTGATCATTACTTTTTATGAATCATTCTAATAGGTGTATAGTTTCCATTGTGATTTTAATTTCTCTAACAGCTAATGTTTTACCACATCTTTTCATGTACATATTTGCCATCTGTGTATTCTCTTCAGTGAAATATTTCTTCCTGTATTTTACCTATTTCCAACTGGAGTGTTTTTTATGTTGAGTTTTGAAAGTTCTTTATATATTCTAGAGAATGATAGTTCTTTGCCAGATATGTGGTTTGCAAATATTTTACTCCATTCTATAGCTTGCCTTTTTATCCTTTTATAAGGATGTTTTGCAAAGCAAATTAAATTTTGATCAGGGCCAATTTTTTATTTATTCAACAGGTTATGCTTTTGGTATCCAGTGTAAAATCCTGAAGATTTTCTACATTTTTTTCTAAAAGTTTGGTAGCTTTACATTTACATATGTTTGTGATCCATTTTTTTTTTTTTTTTTGTATTAGGTGTGGGCTTAGGTGAAGGTAAATCTTTTGGCCTATGGATGTCCACTTGGTTCAGCACCATTTAAATGCTTTCTTTTTTTTTTTTTTTTTTTTTTTTTTTTAATTTTGTATTGGATTATAGGTTTTGGGGTACATGAGCAGAGCATGCAAGAAGGTTGCGTAGGTACACACATGGCAGTGTGCTTTGCTTTTCTTCTCCCCTTCACCCACATTTGGCATTTCTCCCCAGGCTATCCCTCCCCACCTCCCCCTCCCACTGGCCCTCCCCTTTTCCCCCCAATAGACCCCAGTGTTTAGTACTCCCCTTTCTGTGTCCATGTGTTCTCATTTTTCATCACCCACCTATGAGTGAGAATATGCGGTGTTTCATTTTCTGTTCTTGTGTCAGTTTGCTGAGGATGATGTTTTCCAGATTCATCCATGTCCCTACAAATGACACGAACTCATCATTTCTGATTGCTGCATAATATTCCATGGTGTATATGTGCCACATTTTTCCAATCCAGTCTATTATCAACGGGCATTTGGGTTGATTCCAGGTCTTTGCTATTGTAAACAGTGCTGCAATGAACATTCGTGTACATGTGTCCTTATAGTAGAACGATTTATAGTCTTTTGGATATATACCCAGTAATGGGATTGCTGGGTCAAATGGAATTTCTATTTCTAAGGCCTTGAGGAATCGCCACACTGTCTTCCACAATGGTTGAACTAATTTACACTCCCACCAACAGTGTAAAAGTGTTCCTTTTTCTCCACATCCTCTCCAGCATCTGTTGTCTCCAGATTTTTTAATGATCGCCATTCTAACTGGCGTGAGATGGTATCTCAATGTGGTTTTGATTTGCATCTCTCTGATGACCAGTGACGATGAGCATTTTTTCATATGATTGTTGGCCTCATATATGTCTTCTTTCGTAAAGTATCTGTTCATATCCTTTGCCCACTTTTGAATGGGCTTGTTTGTTTTTTTCCTGTAAATCTGCTTGAGTTCTTTGTAAATTCTGGATATCAGCCCCTTGTCAGATGGGTAGACTGCGAAAATTTTTTCCCATTCTGTTGGTTGCCGATCCACTCTAGTGACTGTTTCTTTTGCCGTGCAGAAGCTGTGGAGTTTCATTAGGTCCCATTTGTCTATTTTGGCTTTTGTTGCCAATGGTCTTGGTGTTTTGTTCATGAAGTCCTTGCCTACTCCTATGTCCTGGATAGTTTTGCCTAGATTTCCTTCTAGGGTTTTTATGGTGCCAGGTCTTATGTTTAAGTCTTTAATCCATCTGGAGTTAATTTTAGTGTAAGGTGTCAGGAAGGGGTCCAGTTTCTGCTTTCTGCACATGGCTAGCCAGTTTTCCCAACACCATTTGTTAAACATGGAATCCTTTCCCCATTGCTTGTTTTTGTCAGGTTTATCAAAGATTGTATAGTTGTATGTATGTTGTGTTGCCTCCGGTGCCTCTGTTTTGTTCCATTGGTCTATATCTCTGTTTTGGTACCAGTACCATGCTGTTTTGATTACTGTAGCCTTGTAGTATAGTTTGAAATCCGGTAGTGTGATGCCCCCCGCTGTGTTCTTTTTGCTTAGAATTGACTTGGCTATGCGGGCTCTCTTTTGGTTCCATATGAAGTTCATGGTGGTTTTTTCCAGTTCTGTGAAGAAAGTCAATGGTAGCTTGATGGGGATAGCGTTGATTCTGTAAATTACTTTGGGCAGTATAGCCATTTTCACGATATTAATTCTTCCTAACCATGAACATGGAATGTTTCTCCATCTGTTTGTGTCCTCTCTGATTTCGTTGAGCAGTGGTTTGTAGTTCTCCTTGAAGAGGTCCCTTACGTTCCTTGTGAGTTGTATTCCAAGGTATTTTATTCTTTTTGTAGCAATTGCGAATGGCAGTTCGCTCTTGATTTGGCTTTCTTTAAGTCTGTTATTGGTGTAGACGAATGCTTGTGATTTTTGCACATTGATTTTATATCCTGAGACTTTGCTGAAGTTGTTTATCAGTTTCAGGAGTTTTTGGGCTGAGGCGATGGGGTCTTCTAGGTATACTATCATGTCGTCTGCAAATAGAGACAATTTGGCTTCCACCTTTCCTATTTGAATACCCTTTATTTCTTTTTCTTGCCTGATTGCTCTGGCTAGAACTTCCAGTACTATATTGAATAGGAGTGGTGAGAGAGGGCATCCTTGTCTAGTACCAGATTTCAAAGGGATTGCTTCCAGTTTTTGCCCATTCAGTATGATATTGGCTGTTGGTTTGTCATAAATAGCTTTTATTACTTTGAGATACGTTCCATCGATACCGAGTTTATTGAGGGTTTTTAGCATAAAGGGCTGTTGAATTTTGTCAAATGCCTTCTCTGCATCAATTGAGATAATCATGTGGTTTTTGTTTTTGGTTCTGTTTATGTGGTGAATTACGTTGATAGACTTGCGTATGTTGAACCAGCCTTGCATCCCTGGGATGAATCCTACTTGATCATGATGAATAAGTTTTTTGATTTGCTGTTGCAATCGGCTTGCCAATATTTTATTGAAGATTTTTGCATCTATGTTCATCATGGATATTGGCCTGAAGTTTTCTTTTCTCGTTGGGTCTCTGCCGGGTTTTGGTATCAGGATGATGTTGGTCTCATAAAATGATTTGGGAAGGATTCCCTCTTTTTGGATTGTTTGAAATAGTTTTAGAAGGAATGGTACCAGCTCCTCCTTGTGTGTCTGGTAGAATTCGGCTGTGAACCCATCTGGACCTGGGCTTTTTTTGTGAGGTAGGCTCTTAATTGCTGCCTCAACTTCAGACCTTGTTATTGGTCTATTCATAGTTTCAGCTTCCTCCTGGTTTAGGCTTGGGAGGACACAGGAGTCCAGGAATTTATCCATTTCTTCCAGGTTTACTAGTTTATGCGCATAGAGTTGTTTGTAATATTCTCTGATGATGGTTTGAATTTCTGTGGAATCTGTGGTGATTTCCCCTTTATCATTTTTTATTGCATCTATTTGGTTGTTCTCTCTTTTATTTTTAATCAATCTGGCTAGTGGTCTGTCTATTTTGTTGATCTTTTCAAAAAACCAGCTCTTGGCTTTATTGATTTTTTGAAGGGTTTTTCGTGTCTCAATCTCCTTCAGCTCAGCTCTGATCTTAGTAATTTCTTGTCTTCTGCTGGGTTTTGAGTTTTTTTGATCTTGCTCCTCTAGCTCTTTCAATTTTGACGATAGGGTGTCAATTTTGGATCTCTCCATTCTCCTCATATGGGCACTTATTGCTATATACTTTCCTCTAGAGACTGCTTTAAATGTGTCCCAGAGGTTCTGGCACGTTGTGTCTTCATTCTCATTGGTTTCGAAGAACTTCTTTATTTCTGCCTTCATTTCGTTGTTTACCCAGTCAACATTCAAGAGCCAGTTGTTCAGTTTCCATGAAGCTGTGCGGTTCTGGGTCGGTTTCTGAATTCTGAGTTCTAACTTGATTGCACTATGGTCTGAGAGGCTGTTTGTTATGATTTCAGTTGTTTTGCATTTGTTGAGCAGTGCTTTACTTCCAATTATGTGGTCAATTTTAGAGTAGGTGTGATGTGGTGCTGAGAAGAATGTGTATTCTGTGGATTTGGGGTGGAGAGTTCTGTAAATGTCCACCAGGTTTGCTTGCTCCAGGTCTGAGTTCAAGCCCTGGGTATCCTTGTTGATTTTCTGTCTGGTTGATCTGTCTAGTATTGACAGTGGAGTGTTAAAGTCTCCCACTATTATTGTGTGGGAGTCTAAGTCCTTCTGTAAGTCATTAAGAACTTGCCTTATGTACCTGGGTGCTCCTGTGTTGGGTCCATATATGTTTAGGATCGTTAGCTCTTCTTGTTGTATCGATCCTTTTGCCATTATGTAATGGCCTTCTTTGTCTCTTTTGATCTTTGTTGCTTTAAAGTCTATTTTATCAGAGATGAGAATTGCAACTCCTGCTTTTTTTTGCTTTCCATTAGCTTGGTAAATCTTCCTCCATCCCTTTATTTTGAGCCTTTGTGTATCCTTGCATGTGAGATGGGTTTCCTGTATACAGCACACTGATGGGTTTTGGATTTTTATCCAATTTGCCAGTCTGTGTCTTTTGATTGGTGCATTTAGTCCATTTACATTTAGGGTTAATATTGTTATGTGTGAATTTGATACTGCCATTTTTATTCTAAGTGGCTGTTTTGCCTGTTAGTTGTTGTAGATTCTTCATTATGTTGAAGCTCTTTAGCATTCAGTGTGATTTTGGAATGGCTGGTACTGATTGATCCTTTCTATGTGTAGTGCCTCTTTTAGGAGCTCTTGTAAAGCAGGCCTGGTGGTGACAAAATCTCTGAGTACTTGCTTGTTCGCAAAGGATTTTATTCTTCCTTCACTTCTGAAGCTCAGTTTGGCTGGATATGAAATTCTGGGTTGAAAGTTCTTTTCTTTAAGAATGTTGAATATTGGCCCCCACTCTCTTCTGGCTTGTAGTGTTTCTGCCGAGAGATCTGCTGTGAGTCTGATGGGCTTCCCTTTGTGGGTGACCTGACCTTTCTCTCTGGCTGCCCTTAGTATTCTCTCCTTTATTTCAACCCTGTTGAATCTGACGATTATGTGCCTTGGGGTTGCTCTTCTTGCGGAATATCTTTGTGGTGTTCTCTGTATTTCCTGCAATTGAGTGTTGGCTTGTCTTGCTAGGTGGGGGAAATTTTCCTGGATGATGTCCTGGAGAGTATTTTCCAGCTGGGATTCATTCTCTTTGTCCCCTTCTGGTACACCTATCAAACGTAGGTTAGGTCTTTTCACATAGTCCCACATTTCTTGGAGACTTTGTTCATTCCTTTTTGCGCTTTTTTCTCTGATCTTGGTTTCTCGTTTTATTTCATTGAGTTGGTCTTCGACTTCAGATATTCTTTCTTCTGCTTGGTCAATTCGGCTATTGAAACTTGCGTTTGCTTCGCGAAGTTCTCGTATTGTGTTTTTCAGCTCCTTTAATTCATTCATATTCCTCTCTAAGGTATCCATTCTTGTTATCATTTCCTCGAATCTTTTTTCAAATCTTTTTTCAAGGTTCTTAGTTTCTTTGCATTGATTTAATACATGATCTTTTAGCTCACAAATGTTTCTCATTATCCATCTTCTGAAGTCTAATTCCGTCATTTCGTCACAGTCATTCTCCGTCCAGCTTTGTTCCCTTGCTGGTGAGGAGTTTTGGTCCTTTCTAGGAGGCGAGGTGTTCTGGTTTCGGGTGTTTTCCTCCTTTTTGCGCTGGTTTCTTCCCATCTTTGTGGATTTGTCCGCTGGTCGTCTGCGTAGTTGCTGACTTTTCGTTTGGGTCTCTGAGTGGACACCCAGAATGTTGATGATGAAGTATTTCTGTTGCTTGGTTTTCCTTCTACCAGTCTAGCCCCTTCGCTGTACGACTGTTGAGGTCCGCTCCAGACCCTGCTTGTCTGGGGTGCACCTCTAGTAGCCGTGGCGCAGCGAGGGATGCTACCAGTTTCTTTTCTGCTCTCTTTGTCCCAGGATGATGCCTGCCTAATGACAGTCTTTTGGATATAGAGGGGTCAGGGAGCTGCTTGAGGAGACAGTTTGTACTTTATAGGGGTTTAATTGCTGAGCTGTGCACTCTGTTGTTCATTCAGGGCTGTTAGGCTGCTATGTTTGATTCTGCTGCAACACAGCTCATTAAACAACCCTTTTTTTTTTTCTCAAATGCTCTGTGTTGAGGGGTTTGGGCTTTATTTTTGGATGTCCGATCAGGTGTCCTGCCCAGCTAGAAGGCAGACTAGCCACTGTTTGGCTGCCGAGGCTCCCCCCTGCTGTTGTGTGATTCGCGCTGTTCCTGCCGGCTCTGCTGTGGTCTCCGCCACGCCCTGCGGCGGAGTCTCTTCGTTGTAGCGTGTTGCCTCAGCAACGGCAGGCTGCGTCAGCAGTGGGCGTGTATCTCAGTTGGGGCGGGTTGCCTCAGCAACGGCTGGCTGCGTCAGCAGTGGACGTGTATCTCAGTTGGGGCGGGTTGCCTCGGCAACGGCTGGCTGCCTCAGCAGTGGGCGTGTATATCAGTTGGGGCAGGTTGCCTCCGTAGTGGTGGACGCCCCTCCCCCACAGAGCGTCTCGGACCGTCTGCCCGGGATAGTTTGAAATCGCGGTTTTGTTCATCCCACTGGGTATCCCAAGCGATCTGTCCCTGCAATCCCCTGGGCTGGGCTACTGTGCAAGTCTCGTTCAGTCTCAAGTCCAGCCCTCTCAAGTCTCAGGTTGCCGGTTCAACAAGGCACCCGGACTAGCGCGCCCTGTGGGGATTGCTGGGTAGGGCCGGCCGCCGCCGCCCCGGCTGCCGGCTTCGCCAGGCAGACCTACTGCCTGGCGTCCCGTGTCTTTTTATACTTGGGAGTTTCCCCGTTCTGTGGGCAACAAAGATCAGTCTGGAAATGCAGCACTGACTCACCGTTTGCGAATTCAACGCGGGCTCCAATCCTGGGTTGTTCTCACAGCGCCATCTTGAGTCCTGGTGCCTAAATGCTTTCTTACAATGAATTACTTTTGTATCTTTGTAAAAAATCAGTTGGTATATTTGTGTGGATGTATTTCTGTGTTTTTTATTTTGCTCCATTGATATGTACGTCTATAAATCACTTAAGAAAAGGAGAAGAACTGTACAGTTATACTCTCTTTGGTTAAGTACATAATCACCTTTACCAGTGCTCTGTTTTCCTACATGGATTCAAATTACACAGGGGTCATTTGCTTTTAGGCTGAAAAACTTCCATTACTATTTATTTACTATTTACATTACTTCAATTAATATTTCTTGTGTGACAGGTTTACTAGCAACAAAATCTTTGTTTTTGTTCCCCTGGAAATGTTTTGTTCTGCCTTCATTTAGAAAAATATTTTCCAAGAAACAAGATTTTTGGTAAGCCTGTCTTTAAAATAGTCTCTTTTAGTGGAGGCTAAATGCTGGATGTAATACCAACAAATGCAGACCACTTAGCAGGGAGTCTAAGAAAACAGATAACCAAAAAGAACCTTGCTTCAATCACTATTGTCCAAAAGTGGGCAACTTGCTTCTTTTCGTTTTTTAGGTGAAAACTTAGATCAATAATTTTATACACTTCTTCTTATTCCAGTTACTAATGCTGCATGACAAATCATCTTCAAAACAATGGAGTAAAAGAACCATTTGTTATGTTCATGGGTTCTGTGAATAGGAATTTAGAAGGGATTAGCTAGGACATTCTAAATTTCTGTTGGAGTTTCTGCTGGAGTTGCAGTGAGACATCTGATGGGCTTCAGTTGTCTGAAGGCTTAAGTGGGGCAGGAAGGTCCACTTCCAATGTGCTACATTCACATGGCTAGCAAATTTCTCTGCAGGCCTTTTCAATGGACTATTTAAGTGATTTTATAACCATGTGTCTGGTTTCCCAAGAATGAATAATTCAAGAGGCCAAAGTAGAAGCTGAATACTTTTTTATGACCTAGCTTTGGAAGTCACTAATTTTCACTTCTGCTATTATCTGTTGGTCACACAGTCAGCTCTAATTCAGTGTTGGAGGGGATTATATAAGGGCATAACTACTGGGAAACATATATCTTTGAAGTGTGAATGCCATACAACTTTTCTAATGGAAGCATTTCATACTGTGCATTTACATTTAAAAAAATCCTTAGCTGTATCTCACAGATTTTCATCATACATATATATATGTATATGTATATGTATTTTTAAGTTTTATTTTAAGTTCAGGGATACATGTTCAAGATTGTTATATAGGTAAGCTTCTGTCATGGGGGGTTTGTTGTGCAGATTATTTTATCAACTAGATATTAAGCCTAGTAGCCATTAGTTATTTTTCCTGATCCTCTCCCTCCACCTGTCCTCCACACACTGATAGGCACCAGTGTGTGTTACTACACTCTATGTGTTCGTGTGTTCTCATTTAGCTCACTTATAAGTGAGAACATGTGGTATTTGTATTTTTGTTCTTCCATTACTTTGCTTAGGATAGTGGCCTCCAGCTCCATCCATGGTGCTGCAAAAGACGTGATCTCATTATTTATATAGCTGTAAACTGGTCCATGGTGTTTAGGTGCCACATTTTCTTTAGTCTATCATTGATTGGAATTTTTGGTAAGTCTGTTTTAAAAATAGTTTTAGTGGAGGCTAAATGCTGGATGTAATATCAACAAATTGATTCCATGTCTTTGTAGTTGTGAATAGTGCCGCAATAAACATACACATGTACATGTCTTTATAATAGAAAACAATTTATATTCCTTTGGGTAGATACCCAGTAATAAGGTTGCTGGGTAGAATGATATTTCCTTTTTAAGTCTTTAAGGAATCTCCACACTGTTTTCCATAGTGGTTGGACTAATTTACACTCCCACTAACAGTATATAAGCATTCCTTTTTCTTCACAATCTCACCAGCATCTGTAATTTTTTTGACTTTTTAATAATAGCTATTCTGGGTGATGTGAGATGGTATCTTATTGTGGTTTTGATTTGCATTTTATAATGATTGTAATGTTGAGCTTCTTCTCCACATGATTGTTGGCCGCACGTATGTCTTCTTTTGAAAAGTGTCTGTTCATGTCCTATGCCTACTTTTTAGTAGGGTTACTTGTTTTTTGCTTGCAAATTTGTTTAAGTTCCTTATGCAAATATACAGATGCTGGGTATTAGACCTTTCTCAGAGGCATAGTTTGCAAAAGTTTTCTCCCATTCTCTAGGTTGTCTATCTGTTGATAGTTTCTTTTGCTGTGCAGAAACTCTTTAGTTTAATTGGATCTTATTTGTCAATTTTTTGTTTTTGTTGCAATTGCTTTTGTCATCTTTGTCATGAAATCTTTTCCTATTCCTGTGTCCAGAATGGTAGTTGCCTTCCAGAGTTTTTATACTTTTGGGTTTTACATTTAAGTCTTTAATCCATCTTGAGTTTAATTTTTTTTTTTTTTTTGAGACGGAGTTTCGCTCTTGTTACCCAGGCTGGAGTGCAACGGTGCAATCTCGGCTCACCGCAATCTTCGCCTCCTGGGTTCAGGCAATTCTCCTGCCTCAGCCTCCTGAGTAGCTGGGATTACAGGCATGCGCCACCAAGCCCAGCTAATTTTTTGTATTTTTAGTAGAGACGGGGTTTCAGCATGTTGACCAGGATGGTCTCGATCTCTTGACCTCATGATCCACCCGCCTCGGCCTCCCAAAGTGCTGGGATTACAGGCTTGCGCCACCGTGCCGGCCGAGTTTAATTTTTCATATGGTGTAAGGAAATGTCCAGTTTCAATCTTCTGCATATAGCTAGCCAGTTATTACAGTACCACTTATTGAATAGGAAGTTTTTTCCCCTTTCCTTGTTTTTGACAATTGTCAAAGATCAGATAATTGTAGGTGTGTGGCCTTATTTCTTAACTCTCTGTTCTGTTCCCATTGGTCTGTGTACCTGTTTTTGGTACCAGTACCATGCCATTTTGGTTACTGTAGCCGTTTAACATAGTTTAAAGTCAGGTAACATGATGCCTCTTTTGCTTAGAATTACCGTGGCAATTTAGGCTCTTATTTGGTTCTATATGAATTTTAAAATAATTTTTTTCTAGTTCTGTGAAAAATGTCATTAGTAGTTTAATAAGAATAGCATTGAATCTATAGATTGCTTTGGGCAGTATAGCTGTTTTAACAATATTGATTTTTTTTGTACCCACGAACATAGAATGTTTTTCCATTTGTTTGTGTCATCAGTGATTTCTTTGAGCAGTGTTTTTTAGTTCTCCTTATAGAGATCTGCCACCTTCCTGGTTAGCTGCATTCCTAGGTATTTTATTCTTTTTGCGGTGATTGCAAATGGGATTGTATTCCTGATTTGGCTCTTGGCTTGACTGTTGTTTGTGTATACGAATGCTAGTGATTTTTGTACATTGATTCTTGTATCCTGAGACTTTGCCAAAGTTGTTTATCAGCTTTAGGAGCTTCTGGGCTGAGACTATAGGGTTTTCTAGATGTAAGGTCATGTCATTTTCAAACAGGGATAGTTTGACTTGCTCTCTTCCTATTTGGATGCCTTTATTTTTTTCTCTTGCCTCATTTCTCTGGCCAGAACTTCCTATACTATGTTAAATAGGAGTGATGAGACAGGGCATCCTTGTTTCATTCTGGTTTTCAAGGGGAATGCTTCCAGCTTTTGCCCATTCAGTATGATGTTAGCTGTGGGTTTGTCATAGATGGCTCTTATTATTTTGAGATCTGTTCCTTCAATACCTAGTTTATTGAGAGTTTTTAACAGAAATCGGTGTTGATTTTATTAAAAGTATTTTTCCATCTTTTGAGATAATCATGTGACTTTTATCTTTGTTCTGTTTATGTGATGAGTCACATTTATTGATTTGTGTATGTTGAACCAGTTTTGCATCCTAGGGATAACACCTACTTGATTGTGGTGGATAAGCTTTTTGATGTGCTGCTGGATTTGGTTTGCCAGTATCTGTTGAGGATTTTTGCACTGATGTTCATCAAGGATATTGGCCTGAAGTTAACTCTTTTTGTATGTGTGTCTCTGACAGGTTTTGGTATCAGGATGATGCTGGCCTCATACAATGAGTTAGGGAGGAGTCCCTTCTCCTCATTTTTTTGAATACTTTCAATATAAATGGTACCAGCACTTCTTTGTACATCTGATAGGATTTGGCTGTGAATTTATCTGGTTCTGAGCTTTTTTTTTGGTTGGTAGGCTATTGATTAGTGATCCAATTTCAGAGCTCATTATTGGTCTGATCAGGAATTCAATTTCTTCTTGGCTTAGTCTTTGGAGGGTGTCTGTCCAGGAATTTATCGATTTCTTCTAGATTTTCTAGTTTATTTTCATAGAGGTGTTCATAATATTCTCTTATGGTTGTATGTATTTCTGTGGGTCAGAGATTACCCCCTTTGGTATTTCTAATTGTATTTATTTTGATCTTCTCTCTTTTCTTCTTTATTAGTCTAGCTAGAAGTTTATCTATTTTATTTTTTTTTTCCAAAAAATTAACTCATGGATTTGCTGATCTTTTGGTGTCTCAATTTGCTTCAGTTCAGATCTGATTTTGGTTATTTCTTGTCGTCTGATAGCTTTGGGGTTGTTTTTCTTAGTTTTTTAGTTCCTTTCATTGTGATGTTATGCTGTTAAACTAAGACCTTTCTAACTTTTTGGTGTTGGCATTTAGTGCTATGAATTTTCTTCTTAACACTGCCTTAGCTGTGTTCCAGAAATTCTGATATGTTGTGTCTTTGTTCTCACTAGTTTCAAAGAATTTCTTGATTTCTGCCTTAATTTCATTATTTACCCAAAAGTCATTCAGGAGCAGGTTATTCAATTTCCATGTAATTGTATAGTTTTCAGTGAAGTTTTTATACTTGATTTCTAATTTGATTGTGCTTTGCTCCGAGAGAGTGGTTGTTACGATTTTGGTTCTTTTGCATTTGCCGAAGAGTGTCTTATGTCCAATTATATGATCAATTTTAGACTATGTGCCATGTGGCCATCAGAAGAATGTATATTCAGTTGCTTTTAGGGTATGTGCCATGTAGCAATGAGAAGAATGTATATTCAGTTGCTTTCAAGTGGATAGTTCTGTAGATGTCTATCAGATCCATTTGATCCAGTGCTGAGTTCAGATACTAAATATCTTTGTTAATTTTCTGCCTCAATGACCTGTCTAATACTGCTAGTGGGGTGTTGAAGTCTTCCACTATTATTGGGTGGAAGTCTAAGTTTCTTTGAAGGTCTTTAAGAACTTGCTTTATGAATCTGAGTGCTCTTGTATTAGGTACATATGTATTTAGAACAGTTAGGTCTTCTTGTGTGTTAGGTACATATGTATTTAGAATAGTTAGGTCTTTTTGGGGAATTGAACCTTTTATCATTATGTAATGCCCTTCTTTGTCTTTTTTTGCTCTTTGTTTAAAGTCTGTTTTGTCTTAAATTAGGATTGCAACCCCTGCTTTTCATTGTTTTCATTTGCTTTGTAGGTTTTTCTACACCCTTTTTCTTGAAACTATGGGTATCATTGCATGTGAGGCAAATGTCTTGAAGACAACATAGCAATGGGTCTTGGTTCTTTATCCACCTTGCCACTCTGTGCTATTCATCAGGGACTCTAAGTCTGGTCAACTTGTATCAGGCCCTGACTTTGTTCTCTGTCTCCTTAAGGTTAAGAATCTACTGTACTGGGGTGGGGGTGGAGGTGGCACAAGGTGCTCCTGGACTGCTGGTTACTACACTCGAATGGGTGGTGTCATAGAGGGCATTTAGCCTATTTACATTCAAGGTTAGTGTTGATATGTGTGGATTTGATCCTGCCACCATGATGTTAGCTGGTTATTATGCAGACTTGTTTGTGTCATTGTTTTATAGTGTCACTGGTCTGTGTATTTAAGTGTGTTTTGTAGTGGCTTGTAATGGTCTTTCCATATTTAGTGCTTTCTTCAGGAGTCCTTGTAAATCAGGTCTGGTGACATTAAGAATCTTCTGCGCTGGGGTTGGGGTGGAGGTGGGAGCACAAGGTGCTCCTGGACTGCTGGTTACTACATTCAAATGGGTGGTGTCAGCCACAGTATTTTGTAGTGTAGTGGCAGTGGGATCCATGCTTGTTTGCACTTGCCAACAGCAGTGGCAGAAGCAGCAGTGGTGCAGTGGGGTGCATGCTTGTTGGCTGAAGGCAGGGTGCTAGTGGGTACCAGAGTGCCTACCTCCATGTGGGTTTCACTACAGTGGTGGAGGCAGTGTAGCTCAGGGGGGCTGGGGGATGGTCCTTGCTGGTAACTGTGCATGGGGTCAGGCTGGTAGTGGTGTTGGTATGGGGGCAGGATGCTGGTAGATGCAGTTCTTTGTATGTCCTCTATGCACCACAGGCAGGGGTGGTTGCTTTGGGTCAGGGAGGTCCACTGTTTTCTGTGCCTAGTTTCACTCCTGCAGCTGGTGGGGTGGAACTGGCTGGCTCTGTATCTGCCAAGGCTCTGACTGCAGTGGTGGTCAGTGGTGGCAGTAGGGGAGGTGGGAGATGTTGGGGGTAGTCTATACTCTTACTGCAGCAGTGGCAGGACAGGATGCACACACACACACACACACACACACATACACTGATGGGGCAAGGAAGGCAAAACCTTTCCACACACATGCAGGCAAAGCAATATAGGGAGTCACTGTGGGCCTAGGGGAAGCCGTAGTGTGGAGAGAGAGTGGGTGAGCTGGTACATGACTGTGTGGGCCACCCCACTGGAGCTCTCTGCAGGTAAGGCATGACCAACCAGGGCTGGAGCTATGATGCTGGCCCTCAGGTGTCTAGCAAGTAGGTGTGACCATGGTGGGGCCCTGGGAGAGGCTGGCAGACCAAGGGCTACTTAGTAGCTCATCTGATGGGCAAGACAGCCCTGCGAGTTCAGGTCTGACAGTTCCTTTAGGGCTAAAATCTCCTATGGGAGCAAGCCAATCCTGGGAGACAGGCTTCTCTGGCAGTGCTCTACCGTGGAGGCTCCCACAGCAAACCCTCTGGGCTCCATGTCAGCTGGTGTGCTGCCCCTATCACTTCTCCAAGCAGCTGTTCCTGCCAACTCGAGTGCTTGTGGTGGTCAAGGGGTCTTCTGCTGTGATTGCCGAGGCCTATGGTGAGAATGGGTTGCTTCTTGACAGTTCAACTTGCTGGTTCTCCCAAAAGTGTTGGGGGCCAGGGGTGAGTCCCAGTGCACTGTAGCCCCATGCAGCTTTCCTAGCTTCCTTCCACTGAAGCCCATCTTCTGTGTGTTCCTTCTGTCTGCTCTCAGTGCCTTCCCTCTGAAGATCTATTGGGAGTACACCGGTCTCTCTATTTTATATTTTTATTATCATCTAGTATGAAATCTTTTCTAATTTCCCTTGTGATTTGTTCTTTGATTAGGAGTTAAGAGATGTTTAACTATTTTTTTCCCAATATATTGGGGATTTCATAGATATTTGCATTGTTATTCATTCATTTACTTATTTATTTTTGAAATGGAGTTTCCCTTCTGTTGCCCAGGCTGAAGTGCAGTGGCGTGCAACCACTGCAACCTCTGCCTCCTAGGTTCAAGCAATTCTCCTGCCTCAGCCTCCCAAGTAGCTGGGATTACAGAGGCCTGCCATCATGCCTGGCTAATTTAAAAATTTTTTTTTGTAATTTTTAGTAGAGATGGGGTTTTGCCAGGTTGGTCAGGCTGGTCTGGAACTCCTGACCTCTGGTGATCTGCCTGCTTCAGCCTCCAAATGTGCTGGTATTTCATGCATGAGCTATTGCGCTTGGCCTGTTATTGATATGAATTCAATTGAATAGTGATCTAGTCAGAGAATATACTCTGTGAAATGACTTATTGGAAAAATTTTAAGGCTTGTGTTATGATCTACCACATGGGAGATCATGGTTAATATTCCCATGTGCCCTTGAGAGGATGTGTATTCTGCAGCGATTTAGTGTAGTCTTAGGCAAATTTAAATTAAATCGGTTGATAGAGTATTCAAATATTCTATATTTTTATTGATTTTTAACACACATATCAAATATGTAGAGATGTATGTTAAAATCTCCAATTTTTGGTTCATGTTCTTGGAACTCTAATATTAAGGGTGTACACATTTTGAAGTGTTATCTTTTCTTGTTGAATTAATTATGTTGACATTATGGAGTGGTCTTTTGATGACAGCTTTTATTATAATGTAGTTTATCTTATTTTAAAATAACTATATCTAAATTCTTATTCTTGTTTTCACATATATTTTTCTGTACTTTCACATTCTACGTATCCATTTATACTCAAAATATTTTTCATGTAAATAGCATATAATTGGGTCTTGCTTCAGCTCTACTGGCTGAGGGAGCTCAGCCTTTTTTGGTAGCTCTGATTAGGGTAGTAATCAGTACCAATCAGGATATGATCTGGTTTGGAGTAGTGTTTTGAATTTGATCTCTCTCTTAAGGCCTTGGAATTAAAAAACAAAGAGTCTAAGATGGTTTTTCTTCTTTTCATTCCAATCCCAACTTGTTGCTGACATAAGACTGAGATATTGGTTTTATCAGAAGTTATATTGGGATTTTGGTTGCAGATTTGGCTCAATGTCATGAAATGCTTTGAAGATCATTCAGGGTTCACCCTTTAGAAGTTCCTTGGGACCAAACATTGAGAGCCTGTTTCCCCTTAAAACTAAGCTATGAAACCTTAAGGTTGTTAGACTCAGGTTTGCTAGATGGTGAGGCTCTGATACTGTGAAGCCATGAGAACTCAATACTGTAAACCTGTTTTGAATTCAGGAAACTTCTCTTGCTTTCTAGCCCCACCCTAGCCTTAGCTTACTTTGAAAAATCCCCATGTTAGAAAATTACTAGATGGAAAAGATTATATTTGGGGCTTACCCACTTTCAAATCTGGCATGTTAGCCCACAGGGTTGTCAAAAGCTGGGCTACTTTCTTCTCAAAGTGATGTGTGCAACATGTGCACACATATCCTTAAAAGAAAGATTGCTAGCTTCTTTTTCCTTTGTTCTTTTTTTTTTGAGAGAGAGTCTCACTCCGTCACCAGGTGCAAGGCTGGAGTGCAGTGGCGCGACTTCAGCTCACTGCAACCTCCGCCTCCCTTGTTCAAGCAATTCTCCTGCCCCAGCCTCCTGAGTAGCTGGGACTACAGGCACGTGCCACCACACCCAGCTATTTTTTTTTGTATTTTTAGTAGAGATGGGGTTTCACTATGTTGGCCAGGATGGTCTCCATCTCTTGACCTCGTGATCCCCCCGCCCCGGCCATGCTAAGTGCTGGGATTACAGGTGTGAGCCACCACTCCCGGCCTTTTCCTTTGTTCTTAATGGCTAGGAATTAGTGACAACCAGATCAACTGTCTAGGACACAGAACAAAAGTTAAGTTTAAGACTGGCAGAACTTCATTCCTGAGTCCCCTTGAGGAGCAGAGCTGCTAGCCCCTTAAACTACCAACCTGTGGAACTGTTTCATGATAATGAATGAAATTTCATTTTCTTAATCCCACTGTAATTTGGAATCTCTTTGTTTCAGCACTTTAGCCTGTACCCTGTGTGGTACAAAGTATTATATAAATATGTCTTGCTTAACATATTGTACTTTGTGTTATCTAGAGATTCATGACTTTTTTTTCTGAGATGGAGTCTCGCTCTGTTGCCAGGCTGTAGTGAAATGGTGTGATCTTGGCTCACTGCAACCTCTGCCTCTTGGGTTCAAGCCATTCTCCTACCTCAGCCTCCCAAGTAGCTGGAACTGCAGGTGCCTGCCACCATGCCCAGCTAATTTTGTATTTTTAGTAGTGACAGGGTTTCACCATGTTGGCCAGGATAGTCTTGATCTCTTGACCTGCCTGCCTCAGCAAGTGCTGGGATTACAGGCGTGAGCCACCACCAGGCCCAGCTGAGATTCAGAACTTTAATTAAAATCTGATTAGGCCAGGCACAGTGGCTCATGCTTTTAATCCCAGCACTTTGGGAGGCTGAGGTGGGAGGATGACTAGACCCCAGGAATTTAAGACCAACCTAGGCAACGGTTTAACAGGGCACCCAGACCAGTGTGTTTTGTGCGGGGTGCCGCTGCGCTGCGGCGCCGGCTGAAACCGCTGCGCAAGCCGAAAGGGCTGTGCTGGCATCCCGTGTCTCTCCTACACCTGGGAATTTCCTCGTTCTGTGGGCAACAAAGATTCATCTGGAAATGTGGCTGGGACCACCCTCTGTGCCTTCACTGAGAGCTGTAATCCTGAGTTGTTCCTACTGTGCCATCTTGGAAATCTCCGACCAAATGTACTAGTATTAACATTTGCTTTGCTACATGGCCAGAATACCCCAGGACACATCTGTTTTTCACCTCTTCGGTCCTATAAACACAATGAAGCACTGATTTGAATAAAATAGGCTACAATAATTACATTTTAATTGCTGGCTGAAGTGTCTATCATATAATCTTATTTAGATTATTTTTCCAAAATTTTAATTTATTTATTCTGAGTTTCTATCTCTCTATTCTTTTTTTTCCTGCTGTTTTTAATTTACTATGGAAAAATTTAAATAATACATACAAATTTATAAAATTTACCTTTTTTTTTTTAAAGGAGAGCTTGAAGATTACCTTTTCTTCCTCATTTAGAAGGCACATTTTTATGCAGGATTAATTGTTTTGCAGAAAATAGGCTTTCAATTGTGAAAATTTATGCCTTGTTCTTTTAAATTTCTTTTTATATACTCCTCCTAAGTTCCTTTTCTCTCTCCTGAGCTTGGCCAACTCTCATAGACCCAACACAGTTGTGCCCAGATTCCTTCTTTGCTGCCATGTGCATAACGCCTATAATCCCAGCACTTTGGGAGGCTGAGGCGGGTGGATCACGAGGTCAAGAGATCAAGACCATCCTGGTCAACAAGGTTAAACGCTGTCTCTACTAAAAATACAAAAATTAGCTGGGCATGGTGGTGCGTGCCTGTAGTCCCAGCTACTCAGGAGGCTGAGGCAGGAGAATTGCCTGAACCCAGGAGGCGGAGGTTGCGGTGAGCCAAGATCGTGCACTCCAGTCTGGGTAACAACAGCGAAACTCCGTCTAAAAAAAAAAAGTGGGCCGGGTGCGGTGGCTCAAGCCTGTAATCCCAGCACTTTGGGAGGCCGAGGCAGGTGGATCATGAGGTCAAGAGATCGAGACCATCCTGGTCAACATGGTGAAACCCCGTCTCTACTAAAAATACAAAAAATTAGCTGGGCATGGTGGTGCACGCCTGTAATCCCAGCTACTCAGGAGGCTGAGGCAGGAGAATTGCCTGAACCCAGGAGGCGGAGGTTGTTGTGAGCCGAGATCACGCCATTGCACTCCAGCCTGGGTAACAAGAGCGAAACTCCGTCTCAAAAAAAAAAAAAAAGAACACCAGAGCTCTCTTCCCTTTTGCAGCCATCACTGAAGAGGGAGCAGCCAAAATGCAATTCAATCCCTGTGTGACTTCCGACTACTGCAGTAAGAATTGCAAAGGGCATTTCAGTGCACCTTTCCACATTTGCAGGAAGATTATGTCTTCCCCTCTTTACAGAGAGCTGAGACAGAAGTACAACATTTGATCCACGTCCATCAAAAGGTTGATGAAGTTCAGGTTGTATGAGGACACTATAAAGACAAGCAAATTGGCAAAGTAGTCCAGGTTTACAGGAAAAAATATGTTATCGACATTGAACGGGAGCAGCGCTAGAAGGCTAATGACACAACTGTCCACGTAGGCATTCACCCCAGCAATGTGGCTATCACTAGGCTAAAACTGGGCAAAAATGGCAAAAAAAGACCTTTAACGGAAAGCCGAATCTTGCCAAGTAGGAAATGAAAAGGGCAAATACAAGGAAGAAACAATTGAGAAGATGCAGGAATAAAGTAATCTTTATTTTATTTTTGTATGTTTACCATTTTAATCATTTTAAGTGAACAATTCAGTGGCATTAAGTACCTTCACAATGTTGTGCAATCGTCGCCACTATTACCTCCAGAACTTTTCTATCATTTCTTTTTTTTTTTTTTAATTTTTTATTGCATTTTAGGTTTTGGGGTACATGTGCAGAACATGCAAGACAGTTGCATAGGTACACACATGGCAGTGTGTTTTGCTTTTATTCTCCCCTTCACCCACATTTGGCATTTCTCCCCAGGCTATACCTCCCCACCACCCCTCCCACTGGCCCTCCCCTTTTCTCCCCAATAAACCCCAGTGTTTAGTACTCCCCTCCCTGTGTCCATGTGTTCTCATTTTTCATCACCCGCCTATGAGTGAGAATATGTGGTATTTCATTTTCTGTTCTTGTGTCAGTTTGCTGAGAATGATGTTCTCCGGATTCATCCGTGTCCCTACAAACAACACAAACTCATCATTTCTGATTGCTGCATAATATTCCATGGTGTATATGTGCCACATTTTCCCAATCCAGTCTATCATCAATGGGCATTTGGGTTGATTCCAGGTCTTTGCTATTGTAAACAGTGCTGCAATGAACATTTGTGTGCATGTGTCCTTATAGTAGAACAATTTATAGTCCTTTGGATATATACCCAGCAATGGGATTGCTGGGTCAAATGGAATTTCTATTTCTAAGGTCTTGAGGAATCGCCACACTGTCTTCCACAATGGTTGAACTAATTTACACTCCCACCAACAGTGTAAAAGTGTTCCTTTTTCTCCACATCCTCTCCAGCATCTGTTGTCTCCAGATTTTTTAATGATCGCCATTCTAACTGGCGTGAGATGGTATCTCAATGTGGTTTTGATTTGCATCTCTGTGATGACCAGTGATGATGAGCATTTTTTCATATGATTGTTGGCCTCATATATGTCTTCTTTCGTAAAGTGTCTGTTCATGTCCTTTGCCCAATTTTGAATGGGCTTGTTTGTTTTTTTTTCTGTAAATCAGTTTGAGTTCTTTGTAAATTCTGGATATCAGCCCTTTGTCAGATGGGTAAACTGCAAAAATTTTTTCCCATTGTGTTGGTTGCCGATTCACTCTAGTGACTGTTTCTTTTGCTGTGCAGAAGCTGTGGAGTTTGATTAGGTCCCATTTGTTTATTTTGGCTTTTGTTGCCAATGCTTTTGGTGTTTTGTTCATGAAGTCCTTGCCTACTCCTATGTCCTGGATGGTTTTGCCTAGATTTTCTTCTAGGGTTTTTATGGAAACTCTCTCTTTCCCCATCAAGCATTAGCTCCATTACCATAACTGCTTCCCTTGCATCCAACCTCATTTTAGTAACCACTGTTCTACTTTCTGTCTCTACAAATTTGACTATTCTAAATACTTCATGTAAATGGAATCATTTGTCTCCTTTTCATTTTATATAATTTTGTCAAACTTCTCTTTTGGTATCTCTTACCTTTCGTTGTTTCTCATGTGACTTTCATCTCTATTAAGGTGTGCTTTTCTCTTCTCTTTCTTTCCTGAATTTCAATCTGAGTTTGACCTCTTCTGTTTTCTTATCTTCTATTCTTTTTTTGTTTGTTTGTTTTTATCTGTATATTTTACTGCACTTTAGGTTGTGGGGTACATTTGCAAAACATGCAGGATTGTTGCATAGGTACATACATGGCAATGTGGTTTGCTGCCTTCCTCCCCATCACCTATATCTGGCATTTCTCCCATGTTATCCCTCCCCAACCTCCCTACCCCCAGCTGTCCCTCCCCTATTCCCCCACAATAGACCCCAGTGTGTGGTGCTCCCCTCCTTGTATTCATGTGTTCTCATTGTTCAACACCCACCTATGAGTGAGAACATGTGGTGTTTCATTTTGTGTTCTTGTGTTAGTTTGCTGAGAATGATGGTTTCCATATTTATCCATGTCCCTACAAAGGACACAAACTCATCGTTTTTTATGGCTGCATAGTATTCCATGGTGTATATGTGCCATATTTTACTTGTCCAGTCTATCATCAATGGGCATTTGGGTTGGTTCCAGGTCTTTGCTATTGTAAACAGTGCCATAATGAACATATGTGTGCATGTGTTTTTATAACAGAGTGATTTATAATCCTTTGGATATATACCCAGTAATGAGATTGCTGGGTCAAATGGAATTTCTATTCTAGATCCTTGAGGAATCACCACACTGTCTTCCACAATGGTTGAACTAATTTACACTCCCACCAACAGTGTAAAGTGTTCCTATTTCTCCACATCCTCTCCAGTATCTGTTGTCTCCAGATTTTTTAATGCTCGCCATTCTAACTGTCATGAGACGGTATCTCAATGTGGTTTTGATATGCATTTCTCTAATGACCAGTGATGATGAGCATTTTTTCATATGTTTGTTGGACTCATAAATATCTTCTTTTGAAAAGTGTCTGTTCATGTCCTTTGCCCACTTTTGAATGGGTTTGTTTTTTTCTTGTAAATCTGTTTTAGTTCTTTGTAGATTCCGGATATTAGCCCTTTGTTAGATGGGTAGATTGCAAAAATTTTTTTCCATTCCATTGGTTGCCAGTTCACTCTAATAATTGTTTCTTTTTCTTTACAGAAGCTCTGGAGTTTAATTAGATCCCATTTATCTATATTGGCTTTTGTTGCCAACGCTTTTGGTGTTTTAGTCATGAAGTCCTTGCCGATGCCTATGTCCTAAATGGTTTTGCATAGGTTTTATTCTAGGATTTTTATGGTATTAGGCCTTATGTTTAAATCTTTAATCCATCTGGTGTTAATTTTAGTGTAAACTATTAGGAAGGAGTCAAGTTTCTGCTTTCTGCACATGGCTAGCCAGTTTTCCCAACACCATTTATTAAATAGGAAATCCTTTCCCCATTTTTGTCAGGTTTGTCAAAGATCAGATGGTTGTAGATGTGTGGTGTTGCCTCCGAGGCCTCTATTCTGTTCCATTTGTCTATGTCTCTGTTTTGGTACTAGTACCATGATGTTTTGATTACTGTAGCCTTATAGTATAGTTTGAAGTCAGGTAGCATGATGCCTCCAGCTTTGTTCTTTTTGCTTAGAATTGACTTGGCTATGTGGGCTCTTTTTGTTCCATATGAAGTTTAAGGTGTTTTTTTCCAGTTCTGTGAAGAGGGTCATAGGTAGCTTGATGGGGATAGTAATTGAATCTGTCAATTACTTTGGGCAGTATGGCCATTTTCACAATATTAATTCTTCCTAACCATGAGCATGGAATGTTTTTTCATCTGTTTGTGTCCTTTCTAATTTCCTTGAGCAGTGGTTTGTCGTTGTCCTTGAGAAGTTCTTCACATCCTTTGTTAGTTGAATTCCTAGGTATTTTATTCTCTTTGTAGCAATTGTGAATGGCAGTTCATTCTTGATTTGGCTCTCTTTAAGTCTGTTATTGGTGTATAGAAGTGCTTGTGATTTCTGCATATTGATTTTGTATCCTGAGACTTTGCTGAAGTTGCTTATCAGTGTCAGGAGATTTTGGGCTGAGACTTGGGTCTTCTAAATATACCATCATGTCATCTGCAAATAGAAACAATTTGACTTCCTCCTTTCCTAATTGAATACCCATTATTATTTTTTTTCTTACCTGATTGCTCTGGCTAGAACTTCCAATACTATATTGAATAGAAGTGGTGACAGAGGGCATCCTTGTCTAGTGCCAGATTTCAAAGGGAATGCTTCCAGTTTATGCTCATTCAGTATGATATTGGCTGTGGGTTTGTCATAAATAGCTTTTATTATTTTGAGACGCATTTCGTCAATACCGAGTTTATTGAGAGTTTTTAGCATAAAGGGCTGTTGAATTTTGACAAAGCCCTTCTCTGCATCTGTTGAGATAATCATGTGTTTTTTTGTCTTTGGTTCTGTTTATGTGGTGAATTATGCTTATAGGCTTGGGTATGTTGAACCAGACTTGCATCCCCGGCATGAAGCCTACTTGATCATGATGGATGTTTTTTGATGTACTGTTGCAATCAGTTTGCCAGTATTTTATTGAAGATTTTTGCATCTATTTTCATTATGGATATTGGCCTGAAGTTTTCTTTTTTTGTTGAGTCTCTGCTGGGTTTGGTATCAGGATGAAATTGGTCTCATAAAATGATTTGGGAAGGATTCTCTCTTTTTGGATTGTTTGGAATAGTTTCAGAAGGAGTGGTACCAGCTCCTCTTTGTATGTTTGGTAGAATTCAGCTGTGAACCCATCTGGACCTGAGCTTTATTTTGTTGGTAGGCTCTTAATTGTTGCCTCAACTTCAGCCCTTGTTATTGGTCTATTCAGGGTTTGTCTTCTTCCTGGTTTAGGCTTGGGAGGTTTCAAGTGTCCAGGAATTTATCCATTTCTTCCAGGTTTACTGGTTTATGTGCATAGTTGTTTGTAGTAATCTCTGATGGTGGTTTGTATTTCTGTGGAATCAGTGGTATCCCCTTTATCATTTTTTATTGCATCTATTTGATTCTTCTCTCTTTTCTTATTAATCTGGCTAGTGGTCCATTTAGTTGATCTTTACCAAAAACCAGCTCCTGGATTTATTGATTTTTTTTGAAGGGTTTTCAGGGTCTCCTTCAGTTTTGCTCTGATCTTAGTTATTTCTTGTTTTCTGCTAGCTTTGAGATTTTTGGTTTTTCTCCTCTAACTCCTTCAATTTTGATGATAGGGTGTCAATTTTAAATCTTTCCTTACTTCTCATGTGGGTATTTATTTCTATAAATTTTCCTCTAGACACTGCTTTAAATGTGTCCCAGAGATTCTAGTACATTGTGTCTTTGTTTTTGTTGGTTTTGAAAAACATTTTTATTCTGACTTCATTTCATTGTTTATCCAGTCAACATTCAAGAGCCAGTTGTTCAGTTTTCATGAAGTTGTGCAGTTCTGAGTTAGTTTCTTAATCCTGAGTTCAAATTTGATTGCATTGTGGTCTGAGAGACTGTTTGTTATGATTTCTGTTCTTTTGCATTTGCTGAGGAGTGATTTACCTCCAATTATGTGGTCAATTTTAGAGTAGGTGTGATGTGGTGCTGAGAAGAATGTATATTCTGTGGACTTGGGGTGGAGAGTTCTGTATATGTCTGTTAGGTTTGCTTGGTCCAGCTCTGAGTTCAAGTCCTGGATATCCTTGTTAATTTTCTGTCTCGTTGATCTGTCTAATATTGACAATGGAGTGTTAAAATCTCCCACTACTATTGTGTGGGAGTCTAAGTCTCTTTGTAGGTTGTTAAGAACTTGCTTTATGTATCTGGATGCTGCTCTTGCATTGGGTGCATATATATTTAGGATCGTTAGCTTTTCTTGCTGCATTGATCCTTTTAAAATTATGTAATGTCCTTCTCTGTCTCTTTTGATTTTTGTTGGTTAAAAGTCTATTTTATCAGAGACTAAAACTGTAACTCCTGCTTTTTTTTTTTGCTCTCCATTTGCTTGGTAAATCTTCCTCCATCCCTTTATTTTCAGTCTTTGTGTGTCTTTGCACATGAGATGGGTCTACTGAATACAGCATACCAATGGGTCCTGACTTTTTATCCAATTTGTCAGTCTGTGTCTTTTGATTGGGGCATTTAGCCCATTTACATTTAAGGTTAATATTGTTATGTGTGAATTTGATCCTGTCATTTTGATGCTAGCTGGTTGTTTTGCCTGTTAGTTGATGCAGTTTCTTCATTGTGTTGATGCTTTTTACCATTAGGTACATTTTTGGAGTGTCGATACTGGTTGTTCCTATCTATGTTTAGTCCTTCTTTTAGGAGCTCTTGTAAGTCAGACCTGGTGCTGACAAAATCTCTGAGCAATTGCTTGTTCATAAAGGATTTTATTTCTCCTTTGCTGATGATGCTTAGTTTGGCTGGATATGAACTTCTAGGTTGAAAGTTCCTTTCAAGGCTGTTGAATATTGGCCCCTACTCTCTTCTGGCTTGTAGGGTTTCTGCCGAGAGATTAGCTGTGAGTCTGATGGGCTTCCCTTTGTAGGTAACCCAACCTTTCTCTCTGGCTTCCCTTAGCATTTTTTCCTTCATTTCAACCCTGGTAAATCTGAAGATTATGTGCCTTGGGGTTGCTCTTCTTGAGGAATATCTTTGTGGTGTTCTCTGTGTTTCCTGGACTTGAATATTGGCCTGCCTTGCTAGGTTGGGGAAGTTCTTCTGGATAATATCCTAAAGAGTGTTTTCCAGCTTGCATTCATTCTCTCCGTCACATTCAGGTACACCTATCAAATGTAGATTAGGTCTTTTCATATAATCCCATATTTCTTGGAGGCTTTGTTCATTTCTTTTCACTATTTTTTCTCTAATCTTGCTTTCTCATTTTATTTCATTGAGTTGATCTTCAATCTTCAATCTTCTGCTTGGTCTATTCAGCTATTGAAACTTGTGTATGGTTTGAGAAGTTCTCGTATTGTGTTTTTTAGCTGCATCAAGTCATTTATATTCTTCTCTAAGCTGTTTATTCTCCTTAGCATTTCATCTAACATTTTTTTTCAAGATTCGTAGTTTCTTTGCATTGGGTTAGAACATGTTCTTTTAGCTCAGAAAAGTTTGTTATCCACCTTCTGAAGCCTGTTTCTGTCAATTCATCAGACTCATTCTCCATCCAGCTTTGTTCCTTTGCTGGTGATGAGTTGTGATCCCTTGGAGGAGGAGAGGCGTTCTGGTTTTGGATGTTTTTGTCCTTTTTGTGCTGGTTTCTTCCCATCTTTGTAGATTTATATACCTGTGGTCCTTGTAGTCAGTGACTTTTGGATGGGGTCTCTGAGTGAACATCCTTTTTGTTGATGATGAAGTTATTTCTTTCTGTTTTTTAGTTTTTCTTCTAACAGTCAGGCTGCTCTGCTGTAGGACTGCTGGAGGTCCACTTCAGACCCTTGTGGCCTGGGCATCACCAGCGGCAGCTGCAGACCAGTAAGGGTTGCTGCCAGTTTCTCCTTCTATTATCTTTGTCCCTTAAGGATACCCACCAGATGTCAGCCTGAGCTCTCCTTTATGAGGTGACTTTTTGGATATATGAGGATCATAGAATTGCTTGTGGAGACAGTCTGTCCCTTATAGAAGCTCAAGTGCTGCACTGTGAGCTCCATTGTTCTGTTCAGAGCTGCTGGGCAGGTATGTTTAAGTCTGCTGCAGTGGAACTCATAATTGCCTTTTTCCCCAGGTACTCTGTCCTGGGAAGGTGGGGCTTTATTTATAAGTTTCTGACATGCTGCTGCCTTTTTTCAGAGATATCCTGCCCAGCAAGGAGGTAGCCTAGCCACTGTCTGCCAGCAGAGGCATTGCTGAGCTGCCGTGGACTCCGCCCAGATGCTGTTTGGACTTCCTTGCAGTTTTGTTTATAGCGGTATAGTTAGAACTGCCTTGGTAATGGCGACTGCCTCAGTAATGGTTGACTGCCTCAGTAATGATGGACTGCCTCAGTAATGGTGGACACCCTTCCCCCAACAGAGATGGACTATCCTGGGACCAGCTGCACTTTCTGCAAAACTCTCAATCCAGAGCTTTTCAAATTGCTCGTCTTGTAGGGGTGGGACCCACCACACTAGATCACCTGGCTCCCTGTTTCAGCTCCCCCTTTTTTTCTTTTTTTTAAAAAAATTTTTAATTGCATTTTAGGTTTTGGGGTACATGTGAAGAATATGCAAGATAGTTGCATAGGTACACACGTGGCAGTGTGATTTGTTGCCTTCCTCCCCTTCACCTATATCTGGCATTTCTCCCCATGTTATCTCTCCCCAACTCCTCCCCCCCACTGTCCCTTTCCTATTCCTCCCAATAGACCCCAGTGCGTAGTGCTCCTCTCCCTGTGTCCATGTGTTCTCATTTTTCTGCTTTATGTTTCTGTCCCATTTAATCAGGTGAATGTGCTAATCTGCCTTCCCAGATCTCTAATTGCCAGTTTAACAGGGCAACCAGACCAGTGTATTTTGTATGGAGAGTCGCTGCACTGCAGCGTCGGTTGAAACAGCCACACTGGCTGAAACAGCTGCGCTGGCAACCCGTGGGGCTCCTCCACCTGGGAATCTCTTGGTGTATGGGCAATAAAGATCCGTCTGGAAATGCGGTGTCCACTCACCCTTTGCACTTTCACTGGGAGCTGAAATCCTGAGCTGGTCCTACAGCACCATCTTCTCTCTCCCCCTTCAGCTCCTTTTCTTCAGTTGAATGGGTGGCTCTGTATCCCAGGTATTTCAGGCACCAGTTGAAATGGCTGCCCAGATTTGTGTGAGTTTTTGTGCAGAAACCTGCAGCATGGGCTGAAACAGCTGTGGTGGAAACTCATGGCACTTTTCAGCCTGGGAATCTCCTGGTCTGTGGTCTGTAATAACTCATTTGGAAATGTGGTGTCCACTTACCCTCTGTGTTGTTCTTGCTGAAAATTGCTTTCCAGAGCTGTTCCTATTTGGCCATCTTGCTGTCCTTATCAGAAATAAAGTAATCTTATGTACAATCTTTGATTAAAACTTGAAACAAACAAACAAAAAAAGAACACCATAGATCTTCTTCCATTGTATTAATTACCTCTTCAAAATGTAAGAAGTTATTTATCTTTTTTACCTTAGTGTATGAATGGACTAATGGTGGATACTGTAACCCAGGGTCCCCAAGTTTTTGGGGGTACAACTGTGAAAAAGTAACCACATGTAACTGTTGCATCTTGAGTTCTTATTGTTTCAAAAAGTTCCAGGAGGAAACTCAGCCTCAGTAAAACAAAATCCAATTGGATCCAGAGATGCCTGAAGTGGTGATGAATTTTGGCAAACTCATTACCATACTAAAAACCCTGCCTAGCGAGAAGCTTATCCACCAGGTTCCATACAGGCCACACATGTAGAAGCACGATTAGTGACTGCACTTCAGGTGCTTTGACTCCATCTCTACATACGGTGACTCAGACAATGAGTCCCATAAAAGCCCTGTTTTCACCATTGTTCTGGGAGGCTTTGCTTTTGGGAACCATCTGCAGTGTCCTCCTTCCTTGTTGCAAATAAAATCCTTTGGTTAAACCCTTTTGGCCATGGTGATTGGGCTGTCACTTGCCAAGCAATTGAATCCACTCCTTGTGTGGGTAACACTGTCTCTTACTTTTCCTTCACCTTTATTTACAGTGCAGTACAGGGCCTGGCACCCAATAAATGCTGGTTGAAAATATTCTATCTTCCCTATTTTCTGTGACTTGCACATAATTGGAGACTTGCAGATAATATGATAAAATAAGAATTCAAGAAGAAATAAGAAGCCACAAGAAAAACAAGAAGTTTAGTTTCTTCTTTAGAAATATTCCAAATACAATTTTTTGTGGAGGGATTTCTGAGTGGTATGAAGAATGGAAATAAGGGGCAGGAAATTTACATTTTAATTTGCTTGGAAAAATAAAAAATGGTTAAGCAAATATAGATATAAAGAGCTTTTTGTTTTCAAAACTAGTTTTTGTCCTAAGATGATAAATCATTTGAATGTGTGCAAAGAAATATATGCAACCATGATGCTCCCTAGTGGTCACTTTCTGCCAGAGCAAAGAACAAAATTGAGTTGGTATTCAGCAAATAGGTTTGCTGGGTATTCCGAAGTGTAGAGACTGGTTTTTTTGAAATCAAAGCTGCCCATGCAGAAATTCAAGAAAGTTTCCCTTTCCCCAGAAAACATTCCAATCACTCATAAATGTACATAAAATTGGCCGAAGAAATAATACCTGCTTTATTATTAAAAAACCACATACATACTAAAACTTTTCTTTTTTTCCACCAACATGTTGACATTTGCTGTCTGACAATTAGAAAGCTCAATTGCTCGTGACCTGTGCTCCCAACGTGCTCAGAATATTATGGGGTTTACAACATTGTAAATGAAAAACTATTACTCACTGGGATAAATTCAATAATATGAGTTTGCACAAAATTAAAGGAGAGAGGACAGGTCAAGGATGTTATAAAGAGGAGCTGGCCTTTGATTTATGCTTTAAAGGGTGACTATACATCTGTAGGAGATACATAGGTAGAGCATTAGCAGATGGGTGTTCCATGTTGAAGAGATGCATGGAGGAGTGAGAGACGTGGCTGACTCAGGGATTGGCAGTAGTGGCTTAGGCATAGGCTACATCTGGGGCTTTGACAGAAAATATTGGAAGGAGTCAGACAATGTGAAGACATGGATGTAATACTAAGAAATTTTGGTTTGTGTTTGAAATGGGGGATAAAATTTGGTTTTAGTGAGAGATTCCTGGTGTTGGCGTGGAGGAGTTCCTGGTGTTGGCATGGAGGAGGGACTAAAGGAGGGAATCACTAGTATAAATCTGATGTTATAATCCACGAAGAAAATCATGAAGTGCACATTCAGAATGTTTCAGGAGAGATGGAGAACAGGAGGCAAATTCTAGAGAGCCTTTGTAATACACTTGAATGGACATGGAGACCAAGTGAATATGGGAGAAAGGAGAAAATGGGAGGTGACAGATACTTAGAACTTATCTGCTTGGACAAAATCCTATTAACATAGAGAAAGAATATAAATGGAGGAGCAGACTGGAGCAAGGAGGAATAATGATCAAAGATAATCTATTTTGGGATGAGGTCAGTATGAAACATCTACAACAAACATTGAGAGAGATTTTACTACATAGTTGAAATTATAAGTTCAGAGCTGGACATTGGATGGATTTGAAAACATGGCATTATTGAGAGTGCCCAGGGAGAATGCATGGAGCAGGGACTTCCAAAGTATGGATCACAGAGCCCCAAAGTGATTGATGGATGGGTTTTAGGGGGTCTATAAATTCCTCCAAATAATACACTCGAGTATATGTTGTAGGTTTGTGCATTTTAAAGATAATTTCTTCCATTTTCTCAAATGAATCTATAATCCAAAAAGGACATGACAGACTTATACAGGGCAAGAAGAGAATGGAGCCAAGGGAAGAATGATAAAAGGTAATTCACAGCTGGGCATGGTGGCTTGTGCCTGCAATCCCAGCAGTTTGAGAGGCCAAGGGGGCCGATCAACCTGAGGTTCAGGAGTTCAAGGCCAGCCTGGCAAACATGGTGAAACCCTGTGTCTACTAAAAATACAAACTTTAGCCTGGCACAGTGATGCACTCCTATAGTCCTAGATACTTGGGAGTCTGAGGCAGGAGAACTGCATGAACCCAGGAGGCAGAGGTTGCAGTGAGCTGAGATCTCACCTCTGCACTGCAGCTTCAGTGACAAAGCGAGACTACCTAAAAAAAACAAAACAAAACAAAACAAAAAAACCTTATTTACATTTAAGAGGTAGATGGAGGAAAAGCAAGACTGAATGGAAAGGGGCACAGGGATACTGGAACATCAGGATAGGGTGATGTGAAGTTACTTGTTCCGGTAGAAATTTGTGGAAGAAGGAAGTAGTCAATACTTTAAAATTCTGTAGGAGGTTCAAGCGGAAAATGGGCTTAAAGTTTGTGTGCTCTGCCACTACACTCCCCAGACACCATTCTCTTTAATCTAAAAGGTTGGTGAGCATAGACAATTCTGTTGGTCAGTTTACCAAGGGTCATTCTCTTTATTTCTTCCATACAATCAGGGTATCCCACTGGGATAGAGTCTTAAAATGCTTTTGTGTTTTTTCTTGTTAGTAGAGATGGTCTGGTGATTTAAATCTGACCAAGGGGAACCACAGGAGGACTGCTAGGGAATGTTTTCTCCTGGATGAAAAGAAAGCGGACTATGTTCCCTGTCACCTGTTTTTTTTGTCTATGGAAGTAGTTGTGTGAGGATGTAATCCCTGGAGTTGCAGTGCAATCTTATACCCATGGAGATGCTCTTAAAGACAAGAGGTGATGGGGGAATCAATGGAAGGAATCAATTTACATCTCTGAAGATATTATTGTGCATTAAACCAATGTTGGGGCCGCCTATCTCTTAGCTTATCATATGAGTCAATAGAATCCTATTTGTTTGGGGAAATTTTTAGTTGAATAGTCTGTTTCCTGCAGCCATAAGTGAGACACAACAATGAAGTAGAGAAGGGAGCATGAACTATTTTTTCTTTCTTTTTTAGTTTTTTTGAGATGGATTCTCACTCTGTCACCAGGCTAGAGTGCAGTGGTGCAATCTCAGCTCACTGCAACCTCTGCCTCCTGGGTTCAAGCGATTCCCCTGCCTCAGCCTTCTGAGTAGCTGGCACTACAGGAATCCACCACCATGCCTGGCTAAGTTTTGTATTTTTAGTAGAGATGGGTTTTCACCATGTTGACCAGAATGTCTCGAACTCTTGACCTTGTGATCCACCTACCTCAGCCTCCCAGAGTGCTGGGATTACACACATTAGCCACCGCGCCTGGCCAAACATTCTTTCAAGAAGTCTTAATGTGACTAGAAAGCAAGAAATGTGATATAGTTTGGATATTTTTCCCTGACCAAATCTCATGTTAAATTGTAATTCCCAATACCGGCAGTGGGGCCTGGTGGGAGGTGTTTGGGTCATGGGAGTAGATCCCTCACAGCTTGGTGCTGTCTTTATGGTTTTGAGCTAGTTCTTGCAAGATCTGGTCATTTAAAAGTATGTAGCAATTTCCCCACCCAACCCTACATGGTCCTGCTATGGCCACGTGACATGCCTGCTCCCTGCTCACCTTCTGCCATTATTCTGAAAGCTCCCTGAGGTCTCCTCAGAAGCTGAGTGACGTCAGTGCTATGCTTCCTGTAGAATCTGCATAACCATGAGCCAACCAAACCTCTTTTCTTTATAAATTACCCAGTTTCAGTTTTTTTTTTTATTTTTGAGACATCATTCCATGCTATCACCCAGGCTGAAGTGCAATGGCATCATCTTGGCTCACTGCAACCTCCGCCTCCTGGGTGCAAGCAATTCTCCTGCCCCAGCCTCCTGAGTAGATGGGACCATAGGTGCACATCACCATGTCTGGCTAATTTTTCTTTTTTCTTTTTAGTAGAGATGGGCTTTTGACATATTGGCCAGGCTGATCTCGAACTCACCTCAAGTGATCCACTTGCCTTAGCCTCCCAAAGTGCTGAGGTTACAGGCATGAGCCACCTCACCTGGCCTCCCCTGATATATTTATAGTGTTTTTTGGTACATATCTGTATAATTTTCTTAGTGGTTGCTCTGGATATTATAATATACATATGTGATTTATTGCAGTCAAGGTATCAATACTTTATTACTTTAAGTAAAGCACGGAAACCTTATTTCCATTCAGGTTCCTTTTGTCTTTTCCACTTTTGTCTTGAGTATCAGAAGGTGTTATAACTTTTGTTTCAATGATCAAATGTGATTTATAAAACTCATGAAGAGAGGAATAGATCATTGTATGTAGCTGTATTTCTGTCCCTTGTATTCCTCTATGAACTGGCAGAAGGGTTATTTTATATTAATGAATTAGCTTATAGTTATATTTTCATTAAAAAATATACTCATAAAGATTTATTGGAATATTTCCTCAGTAACTCTATCCAGGATCAAAAATATTTCTGTTGGGTGGGGTCAGGGGTTTTCAGTGTCTTTACCTATAAAATAAAAAGAGTTGGAACAGATATCCACTCTAACTTCTATTAATGCAGTCATTGGGCATTATTTCTTCTGTGAAACAGAAATCAAAGCTCTATGGGGAAATTTGTAGTAATCTTATAATACTTCAAGCTGTGAGTTCCTCCAGATTTTGACTAAGGGGTTGCTAGTTTCATTGTTCTTTATTTGGGATAAAGTTATTCTAATGGGGAAATTTTCCCCAGTATCATTATTCTCTAGATAAAAGACAGGATGACTTAAAAGTTAAAATAAAACTGAGAGCCAGTCAGCACATCTAATCCTCACTTCCATACCTCTCTTCTCTTTTCATGACTATTTTCTCCCTTTTGCTACCTGATAGTGCGAGTTTATGAAAAGAAACTGATCTGTCATTCATTCTAAATCTTTTCAGTCCAATGGGAAAATTCTGATAACTAGAGCTTTAGTAGTTACTTGTTCATTCTTACCTTCTTTGGGATAACTACAATTTCAAAAGAAACCCTACATTTATACAAAGTATCTCCTTTCCAGTTTTATTTTATGTTTAATTTTGTACCCTAGCCATCTTTGGTAAATTCAATGATTTTCCCTTCTCTCCTTGTCCCACATCATGAGGCATCAAGGTCTTGACCTCCAACCAATATGATCTACCAGGTATGGGCATTTCCTAGTAGTTTCCATTTCCAAATTATCTGAGAATTGCTTCCCATAGGAGCCTCACTTTGTTCTGAGTTACTTAGGAACGAAAGCGACTGGTAAATGTACTATCTACTACAGAAGTATCCATTTTGAAATGGTTAATTCTATGTTACATAAATTTCATCTCAATTTAAGAAAAAAAGAAGCAACTCATGACTTTGCCTTTAATCCTTCCTCTCTCTGAGCATAAATAGTGTTAGGTGCACCAGATAAAAAACTTAAAGCTGGCCAGGTGCAGTGGCTCATTCCTGCAATCCCAGCACTTTGGTAGACCAAGGTGGGTGGATCACGGGTGGTCAGGAGTTCAAGACCAGCCTGACAAACATGGTGAAACTCTGTCTTTACTAAAAATACAAAAATTAGCCTGGCATGGTGGTGCTCGCCTGTAATCCCAGCTACTTGGGAGGCTGAGGCAGGGTGATCGCTTGGACCTGGGAGGTGGAGGTTGCAGTGAGCAGAGATCACACCACTGTACTCCAACCTGGGCAACAGAGTGAGACTCCATCTCAAAAGAAAAAAAAAAAAAAGAACTTAAAGCTGCTTCTCAGAAACTGCACATGTAATTTACATTCATATTTCTTTGGCCAAAAAAGTTACATGACCACATTTAACTTCAATAGGGCGGGAATATGAAATCCTCACATTGGATGAGGAAGTGAATATTTTGAAAAAGAAAAAAAATATATATATACACTCTACAACACATGGACTCTAGCCTCAAGGAGCTAACTGACTAGTATGAGAGACAGATATTAAACAAATAAATGTATAATTCTAGTTTATGATAAGTGCTCTAGAATAAGTGAATGGTATGCATAAGGTGGAGATCTATTTAATTAGAAGGGCCAGACTAATCTTTTCCGAGGAATTAGTAATGCAACCACATCCCCATGGGTGATAGGAGCTAGCCAGGTGAAGTTAGGAGGCAACAGCAGAGACAGAAGCACCTGGAAAGACTCCGAGAGCTTGGGATGCTCATGTAACTGAAGGACACGCTTTAACTTGGGTTAGATGGTCCAAAAAAAGTGGTCTGAGAGAAGGGACGGGCTGGTTAATGCAAGGCCTGGCAAACCAAAAGTGTAAGTAAGGGTAGGCTAAACTGCTGTTAACAATCAGACCCCAAAATAAAGACTCAAACACAAAAGGATTCTATTTCTCATTCCAGTTCATATCCAAAGTGTCTGGTAGTTGGGAAGCTCCCTTCTTCATTCAGCATTAATTGACCACCTGGTGCATATAGCAGTGAAGTTTCTGATATATTGATTCAGAAACTGTGGCCCTACAATCACTTGGCTTTGCCATTTCCTGGGTCTAGCCACATTTTTGCACTCTGCCAATGAAAGAACTAGGGTATGAAAGAAGCCACTTGCTTCTTAGAAGAGTGGACCCAGAAGTAGTAAAACTCACCTGTGCTCATTTTCTATTGGAAAAACCAGTAACAGATGTGGCAGTTTAAAATATGTCCATGACTTTTTCTTAACAATCTCTTTAAAAGGTGGAGCCAAATTTTACATCCTTTGAGTGTGAGCTTGATTTAATAATTCACTTCTAATGAACAGAAAATGGGGGGAAAATGGTCTTTTGTGACTTCAGAGACTGGATTATAAAAGACCCTGTGAATTCCTGCTGTTGTTCTCTCTTGTATCACTTGCTCTGGGGGAAGCCAGCTGCCATGTTATGAACATACTCACCTATAAAGAGATCCACATAGCAAAGAAGTAAATCCTCTGGCCATCAGACAGCAAGAAATGGAAGGCTTCTCCCAATAGCTACATGAGTGAGGCTGGAAGAGGATCTTTTAGCTGCAACCAAACCTTCAGATGACTGCAGCCTTGTCCAACATCTTGACTGCAAGTTCATAAAAGACGTTGAGCCAGAGTCACTCAACTAAGCTGCCCATGAATTCATGCTCCACAGAAACTATACAATGATAGGTTTTAATTGTTTCAAGCCACTATGTTCCAGGGTGATTTGTTATGAAGCAATAGATAACCAACACACAGATGGTATATAGCCACAGAAAGGGCTGTAGTCCTGGCTTGGCAGCTGTTTCTCTGACACAAGTCCATTGCTATGGTAGGAAAGAAAAAACTAAGAGGTTTGAGTACATTGTGAGTTATCTTCTCTACCTTATAGTAATGAATTTGGGTTTTGTTCAAGAACCAATAGCAAGCTGCTAAATAATTTTAAAGACAGAAATGGACTATACAATGCTTTGTTGTGAAAATGATAAAACATGGTCAGAAAGGAAATGGGAAGATTAGATAGAAAGCTCCTGAAATGGTCCAGGCAAGAATTGTTTGTGCCCTGAACCTGCGTGGAAGCAATGGGGAGAAAGACATGTGCACATTTAAACTATATTTTAAGAGTACTGTAGTAAAGATAAGAGAACCAAAGGGATTAAAATTCTCAACACTCCAAAAAGTATTGGGGGAAAACTCTTCTTAAGGCAAAGAGAAAGGCCAAAGTATGAAGCCAAACAAAACAAAGACCTTCTGAAGCCTGGGTGTGAATGCTTTGAAATGAATGGAAAGAACACTGGCCCAAAGTAATTCTCAAATATTTTCATAGATCTCTGGAATTGTTCTTGATCTGGTTCTTGAGTGGGCATGCTGGGTGTGTTTAAAACGACAAAATGTAGCAGATGTAGTATACATTTTTATCTGCAGAGCCAAATTAGAGTCTGGAACCTAGGTGAGGATAAAAACTGCTGTATTTCCATCCAGGTTCCAATGTTACATAGATTATCTCATGTAATTCTCATAGCAACTCCATGAAAGAGATTTGTTGTAATTCTTGTTTTACAGAAAAGTAAACTGAGGCCCAACCAAGCTCACAGAACTCTTAAGTGGGAGAGTATGACTTGCACAAGGAACGTCTGACACCAAAGTCCTTACTTTTAACCACTAAGCTTCACTGCTATATGCAGCAGGTGGTCAATTAATGTTGAATGAGTGAATGAATGAATGAATCTGAGGATTCTAATTTTTGCCCCTTCTCCCCACCTCTGCCCGGAACCTAGCACATCTCTGACACTTGAAACTTGATGGGCTTTGACAGCTTCCCGAGACAGCTCCCTTGTATATTATGCTGGCATTCTTAAGGTGGGTTGTTAACAGTGACAATGAGAAGTCTGTCTAAAGCAATGTTATGGACAAGTAGTGACTCAGGGAAATCAGAACCAGATAGAAAGAATATAGATTTTCAAATGGTGTCAATAGCTAACAGACTGGATTGTGAGCATATATAAATATTTGTTTTGGGACATTCTCAAAATCCTTGAGGGAAAGATTGTACGTGTGTGTGTGTGTGTGTGTGTGAGAGAGAGAGAGAGAGAGAGAAAGAGAGAGAGAGAGAGAAAGTGAGAGACAGAGAGAGAGAGAGAGGAGAGAGAGAGAAATCCTAAAGATGTAGTTAGCAGTCAAGAGCAAAAATTTTGGTTATGGATGTAAAGGTCACTTCATTTGTGTCTGGAGACAGGAAGGATATGATGATTTTGAGTTACTGCACTATTGTATCCAGGGAGGAATTTGTGCAAAACTGATAAGGCATTGATCTGAATAAACCTGAATATACTTGTATATAGAAACTTAGAATTAGAAGGACTTCAGCCCTGTGACTTAAATGTGGAATTCTTCTCCAGGTAGAAATAATAGTAATTTCCGTCATACTGTCTTCAGAATGATTTAAAAAGATGTATATATTCTGTTTTTACTTAAAAATTTAGCTTTCTGGCAGGATGCAAATGTAAATGTTTCTCATTCATTTATCTAATATTGAAATTCGAAGTCAAAGACTTGACCTATAGACAGTGGCCAAATATTTTGAAAGTGTAATAATAATAATGTAATTTTTACTATGTAACAGTAACTAAATTAGGTGATCTTTCCAATTCAAAGGACTTTATTGAAAACATTATTTAGTGTTCATACATATGCCGTCTCGTTCAACCCTTATGGTGAGGTGTACATTACAATCTGCATTTTGCATGTCAGTGTACAGAGGCTCAAAGAGGTTAAGGAACTTGTTCAAAGTTACACAGATAATAAATGAAAAAGCCAGGACCAGAACTTGTGGCCTGTTGGCTGGGTGTGTATTGGTACCTGTAATCTCAGCACTTTGGAAGGTTGAGGCAGGTGGATCACTTGATGTCAGGAGTTCAAGACCAGCCTGGCTACCACAGTGAAATTGTGTCTCTGCAAAAATACAAGAATTAATTGGGCATGGTAGCATGTGCGTGTAATTCCAATTACTCAGGAGGCTGAGGAAAGGGAATTGCTTTAACCCAGGAAGCAGAGGTTGCAGTGAGTCAAGATGTGCCACTGCATTCCAGCCTGGGTGACAGAGCAAGACTTTGTCTCAAAACAAAAACCAAAAAGAAAAAAAAAGCCCACCAAAACTTACAGCCTATTGACCTTGCCTTCCCAGTGTTCATTCCACCTTCATCTAATATTTCCTCACTTGCAGATTGTCCTTGGGAAATCAGTGTTCCCTCATGTATAGTCCAGGACCGCCTTGGGTTGGCTCGATCACATTCCCAATGACAATAAATTGTGCCCTATCCAATCTAATCAGCCTTAGTGCTGCCCACAAATTCTCCGGTTTTATTCTTAGACTCTCTATTCTGCCTCTAGTTTCTTCTCCCTCTTCTCTCCTCCTCACTCTCATCAGGATGAGAAATGTTAAGCAACAAGAGAAGTTCTGCAAGTTCCCACCACATTATTTATCCATCTACTTGAATCTGTGCTTATTTTCTCTGCCTTGCCTCCAGTTATTATGGATAGAATGTCTATATGCTTCCATAAGGTCAACCCTTCTGTTTGTACCCAAGATCTCATGACTAGCAATTCTCTCTCTCATCTCCCCACCCTTAATTCAGGTAATCTTTTTTTCTTCTTTGCCTAGGTAATTCCCATCAGCATATAAAAATTCTGTAATGTACTTCATTATTTAAATAAACCCAAACCAACCCTCTTTACCCCATATCGTTAAAATTATTTTAAGTTTAAAATTATTATTTCTAGTTTACACATAATAATTGTATATATTTATGGGGTATAGTATGATATTTCAATACATGTATATAATATGGAATGATCAAATCAGGGTAATTAGCATACCCCATCACTCAAACATTTATTATTCCTTTATGTCTAGAACATTCAAAATCTGCTCTTCTAGCTATTTGAAAATAAACAATAATTGGACACAGTGGCTTATGACTGTAATCCTAGCACTTTGGGACTTAAATGTGGAATTATTTTCCAGGTAGGAAAAACAGTCATTTATATCACACCATCCTCAGAATGATTTAAAAATATGTACATATTTTGTCTTTACTTAAAAATTCAGCTTTTTTACAGAATGCAAATGTATTATGAACATTTCTAATTCATTTGTCTAATATTAACTGGAATTTGAGGTCAAAGACTTGGGCTCTAGAGAGTGGCCAAATAGAAAAACAGAAAAAAAATTGCCTAGGCCAGGCGTGGTGGCTCATGCCTGTAATCCCAGCAGTTTGGGAGGCCAAGGCAGGTGGATCACTTGAGGTCAGGAGTTCGAGACCATCCTGGCCAACATGGTCAAACCCCATCTCTACTAAAAATATAAATATTAGCCAGGCGTGGCAGCACATGCCTGTGATCCCAGTGACTCAGGTGGCTGAGGCAGGAGAATTGCTTGAACCTGGGAGGTGGAGGTTGCAGTGAGCCGAGATTGTGTCACTGCTCTCCAGCCTGGGTGACAGAATGAGACTGAGTCTCAGGAAAAAAAAAAAAAAAAGAAAAATATTGCCTGAATTTAGGGTGGGGAGATGGGAGAGAGAATTGCTGGAGTCATGAGATCTAAGGCACAAACAGAAGAATTGGCCTTATATATGCATATAGACATTTTATCCATCATAACTAGAGGAAAGGCAGGAAATAAGCACAGATTCAGGCAGATGGATAGATGGTGTGGTAGGGACTTGCAGAACTTCTCTTGTAGCTTGAAATTTTTTACTCTGATGAGGCTGAGGCCGGTGAATTGCTAGAGCTCAGGGGTTCAAGACCAGCCTAGACAACATGGTGAAACTCTGTCTCTACAAATATATATATATATATATATAATTAGCTGGATGTGGTGGTGTGCTCCTGTAGTCCCACCTACTTGGGAGGCTGAGGTGGGAGGATTTGTTTGGGGCTGGGAGATAGAGTCTGCAGTGAGCTGTGATGGCGTCACTCTACTCCAGGCTGGGCAACAGAGTGAGACTCTGTCTCAAACAGAAAACCAGCCAACTAAACCAAAGCAAAATAAAAAAACCAAACAAAAAAGAAAATACACAATAAATTGTTGTTTATTATAGTCACACTTTAGTGCTATAGAACACTATAACTTGTTTCTCCTATCTAGCTATACTTTTGATTCTGTTAACCGACCTCTGGCTATGTCATTCTTTTTACTTTCCTTGAAATGTTATCTGCAATCACTATTCCCAGTTTCTCTCCACCCATTCTGTATAGAATCCAATTCATTCAGTCAAATACCCTGTTACACCCATGAAACTGCTCTTGTCAATATTTTCATGACTAGGGTGACTGTACATCCTAATTTGTATAGAAAATACTGGTCCCTGCCTGTTCTCTAGGAATAATTTTTCAATTACTATTATTTAAATAATAATAATTGAAATTATTATTTGAAAGACTTGATTTGGATGATAAATTATATGTTCAAGACTATTTATGATCTCCACACTGATAAATCCAGAAGTCAGTTCTCAGTTCTGATAATAAGCACTTAACTTACATATTCCCTATGTGTTAAGCTACTAGTATTTAACACACATTTTCACATCTGTCTTCTTCAGTTGGCTTCAGGACCTCATGATCTCCTGTGTTTTCTACCTTTCTAGCAGTTTCTTATCTTCTTAACTAGTTCCTTTCTTTTGGAGACTTAATTAGTGAGGGTTGCAGTGTCCAAAGACTCACTCAATTAAATACTCTTCTTCTCTGCCCCATCTATGTTAATTTCCTTTTAACTTCATCTGGTCTCATGGCTTTACACACCATTTATGCACAACTGGCCCTCCATATGCATGGATTCTACATCCATGGATTCAACCAATAGTAGATAAAAAGTATTTTAAAAATCGTGTCTGTATTCAACATGTACGGACTTTTTTCTTGTATTATTCCCTGAACAATACAGTTTAACAACTATTTGCATATAATTTACATTGTGTTATATATTATATGTGATCTAGAGATGATTTAAAGTATAGTACGTGAAATAATATGTGTAGGTTATATGCCAATACCACATAATTTTACATTAAGGGCCTGAAGCATCTGCAGATTTTGATATGTGAGGGGGTCCTAGAACCAATGTTTCACAAATACTGAGGAACGACTTTACTAATTATAAACCAATTTTAAAATCTTCACCCTAGAACTCTCTTCAGAACTCCAGACTCATAGATCTAACTATTTATCTAATCACATCCCATTCATAATATGCCCAAGGTGAACTCTTGACACATCTGTACAAGGAAATCTGCTCTTATCACAGTCTTTCTCATTAAGTTCAAACTACAGTTTGCCTGAAGCAAAATCCTTAAATTCATCCTTGACCTTCACTTTTCCTCATACCTGGTATCTTATATGTCAGTAGATTCTCTTCTAACTACAAATCCTACACCTCTCACCACCTCCACTATTACCCCGTGCATCTCTCACCTGGATAACTGCAGTATCCTCATAATAGGTATTTCTACTTCCATCTTTGCTTCTCTGGGATATATTCTCAATAGAACAGCCAGAACAATGCTTTCCATGAATGTCATATGATATATTACTCTTCTACTCAAAATTCTTTAATATCATATTTCATTCAGCATAAAAGCCAAATTCCATGCAGTGTCCCACAGGGCTTTTGTCATCTTGCTCCATTTATCTCTCTGATTTATTACCCCCTTTTCTCCCTCTGACTCACTTTGCCCCAGGCACAAGAACACCCTTGTGATCCTCTTGCCTCAGGCCCTTAACACTCTGTTTCCTCTGCTTTGATGACTGTCATACACATCCCTATGCATTGCTCCTTTGCCCTCTCACTGAAACTTTTCTTTGCTTTTAACAGTAACAATTCTCTCTGTTCCTGTATTAGTTTCTTAGGGCTGTCTTAACACAGTACCACAAACTGTGTGGCTTAAAACAACAGAATTGTATTCCCTAACAGTTCTGGCGGCAAACCCGTGAAATCAAGATGTCATCAGGACGGTGGTCCTCTGAGAATCTTTTTTCTCTTCCCAGCTTGAATATGGCCGGCAACCTTGGGCATTCCTGGGCTTGCAGCTGTATCACTCCAGTCTCTTTCTCTGTCATCACATGGGGTTCTCCCACCATCTGTCTTCATGTGAGATTTCTTCTTCTTATAAGGACATCAGTCGTATTGAATTAGAGCCTATCTAATAACATCTTCCTAACTTGATTACATCTTCAAAGATCATATTTCCACATAATATTGCATTAACAGGTACAAGGAATGAGTTCTTCAACAGTCTTTTGGGGAAATGTAATCAAATCCATAACATTTTTTCAACTCATTATTTCCTGTCTTGCTTCTGCCTTGAAATATTCTAAAGTTACTATCATTTGACTTACAAGACCTATTATTTATATATTATATTACTAACTGTAAATATAAGCTCCACAAAGACAAAGAGGTTTTTAATTGCTGTCTTAGTTTGGGATGCTATAACAGAATATCAGATACTTGGTTGCTTAAACAGCAAACATTTATTTTCCACAGTCTGGAGTCTGAGAAGGCAGAGTGCTGGCAGGCTGGTGTCTTGTGAGGGCCCTCTTGCTGCTTTGTAGATCTCCAGCTTCTTACTGTAATCTTGTATGGTAGAGGGGATGGAGATGAAGCAAACTCCTGCATGTCTCTTCTTAGACATTAATTCCATCATGAGGACTCCACCCTCAATACCTCATTATCTCCCAAAGGCTCCATCTCCAAATACCATCACACTGGGGATTAGAATTTCAACACTGAATTTTGAGGGGATACAACACTTGGTCCAGAGCAACTGTCTTGTACATTGCTGTGACTGTGACACTTAGAACAGTGCCTGGAACAGCCAAAATAGTTATACTAATGTTAGTGACTGAATATTGGTGTGTCTTTTTGCAGTGATTCTTCTAATTGCCTTAAAATTTGGGGGAGGGAAAGGGGCAGTTGCATGTGCAGATTGAAAGAGTACCTACATTCTATCTTGCAGCGGTTAGCAGACTGTTGCCTGTGGGCTGAATTTGGCTTGCTGTCTGCTTTTGTAAGTACAATTTTATTGGAATGCAGCCATGCTCATTTGTTTACATATTGTTTAATGCTGCTTTTGTGCTATAATGGAAGAATTGAATAGTTTCAGCAGAGACCATATGGCCCACAAAGCCTAAAATATTTACTGTCTGGCCCTTTACAGAAAAAGTAAGAGTGCCAACTCGAGTTCTTTCCTGCTTTCCTAAGTTTAACTGTGGGGATTGTTGATCATTAACAGAGGATCAGATTTAAAAATTAATAAACATTTCCGAAGTGAAAATAAAATGAAGCAGGAGATGGTTTTCAGCAACTCAGTTAATTTAGACCACTGGGTGTCTCTCTTTCCTAAACTTTATAAGTGAATATTCAACCAGCCGTCAGCCAACTAGGGCTGTGACATACCAGACAAATATTGACAGTTGCTAAGGCAACTGGGATAAAGTATTGGCCAGAGGATAATATAGGCGCCAATTGTGCATGCCATGTTTCTCACATAGGGGAGACACAAAGAGAGAAAATGAATGAAAAATATATTTCAAGATCTCTCTTCAACTGTAGCTTAAGAACAACTCACAGTAGATGTTTAACTTAACCCCTCTCTTCTCTTTCAATTTTTCTGGAAATTAACACTTTGGGGACTTGGAGGCTCTTACATTAGTTAACATGCATCACATCAGGGAAATCTGTTTGGGTATCAACTCTTTTTTCCAGTTGTTTCTGGCATTTACTTTTCCAAGTTATACTGTAAGAGCCAGTGTAAGGCCATTTTTTTTCTTTTAGCTTGGCTGATTGTGTCACAAAAGTGGTCTTTGTGTAACATCTCTTTTCAGAGATTTCTTATTCAACATGGAAATAATTAGATTGCTTTCTTTCTCTGCTTCCTGCAACATGGTATGAGAGAATTTTTATCAGTGGTTAAAATTAAGCTTTGACCATTGGTTAAACTTGGGTTTTTGCCATTATGCTGGTGCAAGGCTTTCCAACAGTGGCATTATTATTGACATTTTGGGGCAGACAATTTCTTGCTGTGGAGGGCTGTCTTGTGTAGGATATTTAGACTTATCTCTAGCCTTTACTCACTAGATGCCAGTGGCCATCTTCCCTCAGTTTGTTATGATCAAAAAGGTCTCCAGATATTACTAAATGTCCTCTGGGGATTCAAGTTATCCCTGGTTGAGAACACCATACTAGTAAATTCTAAAGCTCCTATTCTTCAGATTGTCCTTAAAATATCCTCAAGTAGAGCTAGACTTTCAAAACGCCAGTGGGAGAAACAGTGAAAACATTAGACTTGTCCAAATTGTAAAGGAGAACCTCAGGTTTTTACAAAGTTGAGCAGTCTAGAAATTAAAAATATTGATTAATCCAGAGAGCCCAGTTAATAGAAACTTCTTTCATTAAGTGAGATATAAGAGAAGATCTCCCAGAGAATATTTTGGTGTCCTTTTCTCCATGAAATCCTGCTACTTCAAATCTCTTGGATAGTGAGAAGTCATTCACTATGTTCTCTGAACATGCCCATGTTTTGCTGTTCCAAAGCGTTTTCAATGAGTGACTTTGGCTCTCTGAGTTTGGAGCAGATGGGACTGATTATGGCATGGCATCTAGGAAACTTCTACATCTGACATTTGTCTTCTAGAAAACCATCAGCCTGTTTACAGCCCTTGTGAACTGCCCAGTCTTTAAGTCTCCCTTCGAAGTCTGAGTAATTCCACTTTCCCCACTGGACAGGAGGGGCTGGCTGAGGTCATTATGACGATTTATAAGCAGCATGTTGGGCTGTAACTCCCAAAGGAACTTGAAATATTGATTTTATGCATGTCATGCTAAAGATTGAGCAGTTGTAATCTTGCTTTGTATATTACTTCTTGAAGACTTTAAACGAGATGGCTTTGCCACCAGCATAGCTGACATATTCTAATTAATCTTTGTAAAAAGAGTTTGACATGTTTAAATGAGCTCACCCAAAAAGCATCAGTTATCTTTCTGAACATGAAACATGACTTAGAGAAAATTGAATGCTCACTCTTATAATTTTTCTTGGGTAGGTCAGTCATCTGCAAAATGGGTTATTATTTGTAAAGTCTGTAAAAGTGTGTTATATAACATGTTTTCTATGCCTTATGATACAGAGAAACGGGTATATTCTTGGTCCATGATGACGGATTGATGTCTAATAAATATTGTATTCTATAAGTTATTTAATGAAGACCATTTGAGAGCTTTCTAGAAAAGGCAAAAGTCACAAAACCAGGAGGATAGCCTTTCTATTCCTTTGAAAAAGTAAGACGGTTAAAGCTTTAAGTTGTTTGTGGGAAACATGACTGATGGTCAAATGAACTTATTATATGTTATCTCTTTTGAGCTTATAGATTGCATGTTTTTCCCTCCAATGCCTGAATCATTAACTAAAATGTAAGCATTTTAAAGGTATCTTAACCAATAAAATGGGCAGAAATATTTATGGCTCAGTGGGTAGTTTTGAACATTGAATGAGATAAAGATAAAGTATGTAAAATGTTTGAAGTGTAACTCAACCTAGTTAGAACAGGAGCTTCCCTATCAGAATGGAGGAGAGCCAATCAGACCTAAGAAAGCGCCAAGTGCTCCTCCTCCGATGATTCTAGGATCCCTGCTTCCCCGAAGGGGGAGGTCAAAGTCGTGCTGAAAGGAGACATTTCATTTTTCATGATACCAGACTAGATTGTATTCTTTGATTTGGATTTGTTTTATTTTTGAGGAGACGTCAATCCTCACCCTGAGGTGCTCTCTCTTTTTAGGTAAACTTTTGAAATCTGCTGACCCTCTTGATAACAAAAGATGAAACTCAAAACATTTACTTTCTGCTTCGCCCACAGGAATCTGCTCTAGCCCTGTCCTCATAAGTCAAACAGAACAAAGTAGAGTGGAACCTCCACTAACTCAGACCAATGCCTGAGGCACCTGAGTTTGTAAAGCTTAAGGCTTAATGGGGAAGGCATAGAGTTATCTGAGAAAACGGCTTGGACATTGGAGTGGAGTACTTGAAAGAGGGTCATGGGAACCAAATAAAAGAGTATTAAGTAAATATGTAGAATTCATATAGGATACCTTTCAAGGATTTCCTTTCCTAGTGGGCCTCAAAGAAATGAGTAAGTTGGACAAAGTCCACCTGTCCTATTACCACGTACTGTTCTTTTGATATCTATCCTACCTGATCCTTCACTTGTTCCCATCATAGTCCAGGAGATACATGGCATGAGGAAGAAAGGTGAGGTGGTTAGCAAGGGAGAGATAGCCTGTTACGTCACACTTGTGGTGATAGATTTTGGAGAGCAAAGTTCCCCAATTTTCTCTCTCACACCACCGTAAATTGCCAAGTGAAGGTATCACAAGTATTGAGGTAATATCAGCAAGTTAGAGACCCAGAATCTGATAATGGCAGCAGAGAAGTTCCCTTTAGGTTGGAGGGAAAATGCAGTTGAATTCTTCCAATACCCTCCAGAATTTAACAATGACTATGTTCTGTGATAGGAGAGGAGGTTCTTGTCATGTTTGAGTTTCATAGGTGCTCTGTAATGTTAGGATTAATTCTGGTATGATGTACCACATTTTCGTGGAATTAAGTTTGAAGATCTTAGAGATCAAGATCCTTGGGCATTTTGCATATCATCTTTATGAGAATAACCTTACACACAATTTATTTATTGCTTAATAAATGTCTTTTAAAATTAAATCAGGTTAGAGAGAAGTTTGCCCCTGGAAAGCTTTACCTTCTTAGCACCATAAAGGATACTTGTGAGAAGAGTTACTCTCTGAAGCACTTAATAGGATCTATAAAGCACTGAAACATATCTAAAACCAAGATACTTGTCTTATCTGCCACCTGTCATTTATTTTAGTTAAATGATTCACATTGCTTGCTCATTTTTGCATATGGTCAAATTTTTAAAAATCTAGCTATAATATTTTAGTCTCTCCATCACAGTTAGAGTACTTAAACATTATAGAGAAAGCATCTACAAGATAACACATATTGACTCTTCCTAATTATTGCTTCTTTAATTATTCAGGGGGCTAGGTCTAGAATGCCAAATGGGCTTTTTCAAATAGCAACTATCTGGATGATCAAAATTTTAAATTTATATTCAAACATCTTAGAGTTGTGTAGACAGCTTGTGACCCCAAATAGTAACTTACTTCAAATGGGGATTTAGAATTCGCAAACTGCTTTTACAACATTTTCCCCTAGAGTTGGAGAGGTTACTGCCTTCCTTAAACTACTATGGCTTTAATCCTGAATGAAATTAAAAATCTGATGGCAAAGCAGACCTCTAATTCACAATGATGTGAGAGTCCTTTGTTATTTGGGCAAGGGCAAAGAGAATAAACAATATCAATTAAAATAATGCTGGTCTTAAGTTTAACAACTCAAGTAAATGATCCAGTTCCCATACTTCATGGACAAGCTGGAAGAAAAACTGTCAGTCTAGCTGGCCAAGCTCACAAAGATGAAAGGGGCACATTGGGGAGATCATGGCTGGGAGATACACATCAGAAATTGTGCCAGGGTAAGACCAGGAATAGGAATCAATAGAATCAATGCATGCTGAGGCACAGAACTAAAAGGAAAAGTGCTGAGAACCAGGAAAGGGAACATGAAGCCTCTGACATGAGCAAGTATGAGCTCTGCACAGATTTCTGAGATGATTTTTAATGGAACTTTTTACTCTTCTAGCATCAACTTTACAAAGGCATTTTTTTCAGAAAAAGCAGGTAATAATAGTCAAAAAGTTCCAGTTCTCATTTGTTCATCTAATTAATACCTTTATCCAGCCTTTTGATTTCTCCATTTAACATCCTTCTATTTTTCATCAATTTATTCCTCTTTTTAATCTAACATTTGTTGAGTGACCATTTATTGCTTGACATTTGGTCATAAGATACTATTTGTGACCGATAATAATGATTCTGATAATTTTAGATTGAACATGAAGTTGCTTGATGTACTCTATTATTGATGGATCAAGCCTATTTCTTAATTGTCCTTATCTTGAGATTTCTCCTATGTTTTCCTTCTACCTCTCAAGTTTAAGGATGATCCCAAAGCTGGATTTCTAAGCTTGATGAAAGCAGTTGTGATGGTTTATCCTAGAAAAGAGGCCAGCAGTGAGCACACAGAGCAAGCTCAATGTCATCCAGTGGACCAGTGGTCTGGGAGTGCTATGCTTTCCAAAAACCTTTGAAGAAAAGAAAGCAAGGCATTGATACATTGGAGAGAGAGAGGAGAAGAAGGCAAACATGAAAATCTTGGAAACAAAGAAACAGCTTTTTAATATTATTCTAGGTGGTCCATGGTGAGTTGTATTATTACCTATCCTTTAAAATGTTCTTGTGTAGCTAGCTGGAAATATGAAACTGAGAACATGCAAATAGGCTTTTATTCTTTATCCTGAGCAGTTTAGAATTTGACCAAGTGCCTATGAAATCTCTACATGACCAATAAAGCATGTTTGCTTCTAGGCTTACTAGAAGCCCATGTACAAAATGCTATATATACCTAGCTAGCCAATGTGGGGTTGAGGGCTCGTAGGAGAAATCAGGGGCCTTGGCTGTTACTATATTATTCAAAGTGAGACTATAAAGTCCAGGCTCATCCAAAACACCATTTTCCCCCTCAGAATACAATAGAATATCTTCTCTGCACATTTGCAAAGTTAGTCTTCAAATAAGAATAAAGTCAAATGGTAGATGGAAACTGAAGAAAAGGGTGTGTGACTCTTGTGAGATTTGAGGATCTTGTAAATTCACAGTTCACTTATATAGAATTGAAGAAATGTATAAATCAATACAAAGTTCTGTGAGAAAAGGTAGGTCTTTGTGTCATTAAGGAGGGCCATAGAAAATAATTCTTGGACTTTATTTTTAGTCTAATCCTGAGCAGTCTGTATTGCATTAACCATCTTGGTGTGTACTGAAGTTCAACTGTTTTGTTACAGAATCTGTGTCCAACATTGTAAGAATTTTTCTGTGGTGACCAACCCAATATGACAAGAGGTGTGTGGTCAAACTTTGGACATATCCAAGTCTTAACTGAGTGAAGGTATTAACTAATTAATATATTTTTCTCAGGTATAGTGTACAGATTGATTTCAAAGATGGTAGTGAGGCTTAACCAGGATGAATTGTTTTCAATAGACCGAATGGGCAATAACTAGTTAGTAACTTGGGTTATAAACAAATCGTTTGACTGGAAAAACCCATTTCAAAAAATAATCTGACCAATTCAATGAGTCAGTCCACACTTTATATTTACAAATGCCCCTTGGTATCTCATCTGAGCAGACTGCCAAAGCAAATAGTCCCATAAAAACAAAAGTCAAATTTGTTCATTGGATTTTTTTTTTTTTTTTGAGACAGCATCTCACTCTGTCACCGGGTTGGAGTGCAGTGGCATGATCTTGGCTCACTGCAACCTCTACCTCCTGGGTTCAAGCGATTCTCATGCCTCGGCCTCCCGAGTAGTTGGGATTACAGGTGCATGCCACCACACTCAGGTAATTTTTGTATTTTTGGTAGAGATGGGATTTCACTACTTTGGCCAGGCTGGTCTTGAGCTCCTGACCTCAAGTGATCTGCCTGCCTTGCCCTCACAAAGTGCTGGGATTATAGGAGTGAGCCACTGCACTTGGCCAGATATGGTTTTAACAGCTGATTTCATAGTTGGCTTTTCTACATCTCTACCATTTTCTGGGATGTTGTGTATATATAATTTTAATTAATATTTTCATTGCTGATTTTGTCACTACTTGCAGAGAGAGACAAGGATGAATCTGAAGGCTCTGGTGGTTATCTTCTAATCCAAAAACCAAAAGCAGTACTATTACAATGAGATGAGCCTTTAGAATGATCATTATAATGAAAGAAAAAAAGAGGAGGGAAGACACTACAAGCTCTTGGGAGTTGGAGTGTATCATGCTGCTAAGAGTCTGGGCTGTAGAGCCAGGCAACCCTGGGTTTGAATTTATACCAGCCTCATCAATAAATGGGGCAATAGTACTCATCTTGTACTTGTAGGAAAAATAAATTTATAAAAATGATATGACACATAGTAGGTACTCTATGCATGTTAATATAGATGGGACCATAGAAGTTGCTGAATTAAATATCCTCATTTTGAGAACACAGAAGCCTGGAAGCTAAGCAACTAGGACACGGCTTGGTTTTTTGACTCTAAGTTCAGTGTTTCCCATTATCTTTTGCTACCTAGTTTTGCCTTGGATGAAGAGGTAAGGTGAGGATTGGGAAAAACTTAGTAAATGTATATGGCATTTTGTGGTGGGTCTTGGAAGGAGGACAATCCAGGTAGATAATATAGCACCGAGAAGGGTATGGCACAATATAACTTGAGCCTTTCTGTTAATGGGAAAAAGAACACTACATGTTGTTTCTGAATAAACCATTGAATATAGACTTAGGTTCTCTTAATGAATGAGGTCTTACAGGGAACACCTCGGAACCCCCTAACTTTCTGTGTACTTCTGGAAGTATCCAGGTGTGTATTTGGTAGGTACAAGAGATTCTCATTCCCCATGGTTGCTGCAGAGAGATCTACATAATTATCTGAACTTCACAGGAGAACTTGGCATCTGAGGAGGCTTCAGATGAGGAGCTAGCTTACAAGGGTCTGAACATCTTCAGACTCAATTCTAGGGATCTTCTCTGGAATTTGGGAGGCACCAATAGTGGGGCTCAGTTCTAAACGGTGCACTCCTATCAGCATAAAGTGGGAAGCAGAAAAGGATAGGGTAAAAAAAATGGGATAATTTAGTCCAGGGAATCAAGGTTAAAGGAAAAACTCATACAACTCACCGGACTATAAGCTTTAGGAGGCAAGGACTATAATTTGCCTTATTCACTGCTTTATTCTCAGTTCCAGCAAATGACTTGGAATATGGTAGATGATCACTACGTTTCTGTTGAATTGATCAGTTACTGAATACAGAAAAGAAAGACCACTGCCTTAATTTCGGTGGCCTGTGAAAAGCTCAGGACCATATTCCTGACAGTCCTTGGTTACAAAATTGTTGGCCAAAGTCAACGGTTTTTCTTGGCAAAGATCTGCATATGGCCCCCATGCATCCCGTTGGGGAAGTTCCTTAGGTGATGACCATATCCAGGCACAATCCTTTATTGCTTAGTACCCGCTCGTTTATTCATTCATTCTTACAAGTTTCTTGAGCAACCATTACCAGCTTCTCCAAATGGAGTGCATGTAACCCAGAATATGGGCAATATGGTAGAGTAAAATACACATTTTGGATTCAGAATACAAGGATTCAGATTCTGGCTTTGCCGCATAGTAGGTTTATGATGCCATGAAAGCTATTTTTCTTTCTAAAGCTTCATTTTCCTCATTTAGAGATAAAATAATTTAGAAATAAAATAGTACCAACCTCAAAGGATTGTTATAAGGATTCGGATAAATAATCTATGTAAAGTACTTTACATAGTGTCTAGTACCTAATAGGCTTGATAAATGTCAGCCTTTTCCTATTCCTCCACTTCCTCCTTTTCCATCTTTTTTTCGTAAATTTCATATATTCTAAAGTAAACATTGGATTTGTTTTTCATTTCTGAAAGTGATATGAGTATTACAATATATGTTTTGTCCTAGGTCAATTGACAGAATTTTAACATTTCTTTTTGATAATACATTAATAATACACCTTATAATTGTTAGCACCTAAATTGAGATATAATTTGGAATCTTTTTATTATTACTGATAATTTGGCTACTTGAAATATGCAAGAAGATGCAAGAGGTTTCAGTGTAAACATGGTATATTTTTCAGGAGCATCAATTTTACTTAAAAATTTGGTGGAGAAAATTGAAAAATTGATTAGGAAGAAGTCAAAAATTACTTGAATTTTTAGGAGAAAATGTGACAAGCTATAGAAACATTGTCCTGAAATGTTGGGTTTTTGCTTATAGATCATTAGATAATAAGTGTTCAGTCTGTTCAGCTGTTTGAAATACTGTGCTGAACGACCTTGAGAAGCACTGTGTTGTAAAACGGTGGTGAGAAAACCAGACAAGGTCCTTGCTCTCATGGAGCTTAGGGTTTAGTGGGAAACAGACTTGCAATCAATAACAGAGATATGGTGTTTTATGGTGTTTCAGCTACTATGATTGTTACAAAGAGCAGCTGGTTACAAAAGAGGGAGGGTCGGGCCTGTGGTAGTCAAAAGGGTACCAGTGAGGAAGTCTTCTTAGAGAAGGTGAACTTAAAGCAGTTTCTTGAACCGTGAAATGCAGTTTGGGAAGATAACATGGCACATTCAACAGGATCCTTGTAATCTTTATCCTCTTTTCTGAGGGCTGTGATTTTCTACAAATTATTGGGGAAGATTCTCACTGTTCAACTTACAGAGGAACTAGAATGCCCACTTACTGGCATCTCCTGTGTCAAAGTCCTCCCAGGATCTTGTAGGTGGCCTTGCTTCAGCAGGACAGACCTGGGTCAGCTTGGAGCATACCGACCCATATTTAACCCAAGCTAAGAACTTGGCAATTTCTTCCAAACTTCTGAGTCTATGCTACAAGCAGAGTCTGGTTCTCAGATTTTGCTAATAAAATATAAGTCCAAGCCACATTTTCTGCTTGGATTATAAAGTATTTGTTGCCAAGTTCCTTCCAGTAGGACTGGTGGGTTGTTCATTCTGCGAAACCTTGTCATTGGAATGGAATTGTATACTGGGCTGAAATTCAGACCTTTGTTGTCTAGTCCCAAGGAGAAAGACACACATTCTTTAGGAAGACTGGTACAACATAACCATCCTTACCCTTTGTACCTCCTGATTATCCCCAGAACAGCTGGCTTAATGTAACAGTAATTCACGGTCCTCAGCTGCAAGGCTGCAGATAATCCTTCATTATTCAGAGTTCAGCAAGTGCCAGAAGTGTTATTGAAGTGGTAATTGAATTTTGTGAACCCTCTGTGGTCCAGACAGCATAAGAATGCCTGCAAGAACTGTACAGTATGGTTAAGATGCATGCATTTCCAACAATATTGGATCATCAAACTAAGCCCTATAGCCCATAGCCAAAAGGACATACTGTTTTGATAATTTGACTTGTGATGTTGAACATTTTGGAGTGAAACCCATTTGGAAGCATAACAACATGTACCTACAAGGAACACATTGTGAGAGAAATCTAGTACTGCCCAGAAATCTCCATCGAAAGCTTCACTGATAATCTCATCAAGTGCAGATATGTATGTAACAAATTAGTTCTTCTTATAGTTAAAGATGTTCTTGCCTCATTGTTGAATTGAATCCTTGTGTGGAAAAAGAAAAGAAAAATCCCCAAATAATTTTCAATGAAATGTGAGTTATCACTATACCAGCAATTAAGTGCTTTCAAAATCTGACATTCACAGAATGATCTCAACAGTCTCACTACTTTGCAATCCTGTTACTAAAAGAGAACATTTATAGTTTGGGAAAATAGCACAAAAATGAAACTGTTGGAATTGTTTTGGTTGCTGAAAATATTCTTGGCCTCAGCATCTGTGGCACTGTGTAAAGGAAAGAGCTTTGGCTCTAAGCTCAGACAGACCCTGAGTTTGAATCCTAGCTCCTTCATTTACTCTGTCCTTAATAGGTCATTAACTTTGAGTTTCTTCATCTTTCCAAGTAAAAATGAGGTCAATAACGTCTATCTTTGAACATTAAATGTGTAGAATAAAGGGCACTGCTTGGCTCTACTTAATAGTTATATCAACCGCTGTCATTTGGAGGCCTACTATGTTCCAGGTACAGTCAAGTGCTTATGAATATATATTATGATACTATGAGGTTGATATTTAGGGTGACCAGCTTGTCCCAGTTTGCCTGGGACTGTCCTGATTTTATAACTGAAAAGTCCTGAGTCCCAAAACAAGATAAACCGGAGGAGTTGGTCACGCTATCCATACATGGTCTCATCTTACAGATGTGAAAACTGAGTTCCAGAGGCTGTGCAGTGTGCCCAGTATCCCACAGCTGGGAAAGAGTAGGCATGGCATTCAAACCTAGGCTTGGATAATTCTCAAGCCTGTGCTCTTTCTGCAGCCCTAAATTCTGCTCAGTAAATATTTCTTGTCTTGTTGTATTGCTAGAACATTCTGAAATTTGCAAATATCTGTACATCAGACCACATTTTTCGACTGCCTTTAATTATAACTTTGGGAATTCGTGCGTGTGTGTTTATGTATGTTGGAGAGCTCTCCAGGTGATAGTGATAATGAAAATGATAGCCTAAAATATATTTCAAAGAACATCCTGCCTTTTGCCAATACAGAGACCATTCATTCATGTATTTATTCATTCATTCAACAGGTGCGCACAGTGAGGTCTTATTGTGTGTCAGAGACTTAGGCAGATGCAGAGAACTCAAATGCTGGCCTCAAGATACTCATAATGGGGATATAGACAATCGATTGTAAAATACTGTGAGAATTTTGATGATAGAGGCAAGTCCTGAGACTCTTGCCCCTGCAAACACCTCATCTCCCACCTCTCCTCCCGTTCTGTACTCTAGCCTCATGGATCTTCTTTAATACTCTGACTTTATCCCTGGCACTGTGTTGTTTTGATTTACACTAGCTGTTACTTCTCACTGGAAGATTCTCTCTCCTTGTCATTCCAGTGAAATGTCATTTCTTTAGAAAGAATTTCTTTTCCTCAAGTTAAATTAGCCACCCAGAAGTTTTTTATGTTACCACCCTGTTTTGATAATCTTCACAGATTTATTTATGCATTATTTGAAATTTATCTTCCTTGATTGTTTGCTGCTTTTTTGCCTGCCTTTCCTGACAGCGTTATGTAAATTTCAGGAAGAAGAGATAACGTGTTTATTCTTACTGTTTATTTTACTCATGGCTGTGTTCCCAGGGTCTAAAACAATGCTAGACACACAGAAGCAATCAGTAAGTATTTTTTGAATGAACAAAATGAATGACTTAACAAATGCGTTGGCTGCTGGGAGGAGCAGCCATCTCTATAGGAGTATATAGAGGTGCAAGGAGAATTATGCCAGAAGGAATATAAATCAGCCTTAATTTTTGTTTTTCTGGTTATAAAGGTAGTATATTCTCATTTTTTTAAAAAAAAGTTGGTAAAGAAATGATAAAAAAGGAAAAAAATGAGACTAGCTTGATGTAATCACTAATCATATTTTGTTGCACATTCTGTCCTAGGTCACTTTCGATTCATGACATAGATACTTTTGAACAAAACCAAATCACTCTTCTCCTAGTTTTATACAATCATGGGATGTATTTTCTGATATCTTTTCTTAAGTTCTCAGTTTAAAGATTGCTTTGTTTTTCATCCTAGTGGGTATACTATAATTAACATAGCCAAAGCTACATTGTGGAATCTTTGTTTGTGTATATATATATATTTTTACCATTATGAACAATATGTGTAGAACGGTCTTGAAGATAGATCGTCTTTGCCAGGACCCATGTGTTAGCAGGTAGAGAGTAAAAGGACTTTGGTTTGAATTCTAGATTTACCAGTTTCTTTTACCATTTTTGTTTGTTTGTTTTCCTCATCCATTCCATGGGAACATGAAGAATGCCTGCTTCATAGGGCTCTTGTGCAGTTAGACAATTTAATGCAAGTACAGCTCTCAGCACAATATTGGCATGCAAAAATACTTGCTGTCCTTGATAATTTCCTGTGAATAAACTCCTGGAAGGCAAAGTTGCTTTCTAATCCACCTTAACGGACAAATAGAAACTAGCTAAAGAGAAGGGTGGGAAGGAGGGAGCAGACCCAGGTAGTAAAGTTGGGAATAGTAAAACTCTTTTAAAAAGATTTTTTCTTACAAATTATAGAACTTGAGAGCCACATTGCCTCAGCAAGAAGCTTCCAAACACAAAACTTCTATTAATTGTGACTCTCACACTGCCCAGTATGCAGCCCAATGTGTCAAGCAACTCCCCATGATCAATGGAAATACACTTTTCTGGGTACTTGGCAAGATAATACTGATCAAGAAAGCGCTGGCCATTTAAGCTGTGCAGTTGGGAGGATGGACTGCCCTTTGATTAGATAAGGAAGTCACAGAGCTGAGTTTTGTTTGGTCAGATAACAAGTTTAAATTTCAATATATAGGTGTTGTCTGGTGGGCCATCCTGAAAAAACAGATCAGGGCTTGAGAAGAGGGTCTGAGCAACTAGTGTGGAGGCTATTTGAGGCTGCAGAGTGAGGAACGTCTAACTCAGTAAAAGTTGTCTTCTGTTTCCCTTCTGATAAGAAGTTGTAAGCTTATCCAGAAATATTCATTTTGCTTTCAATAGATGCTATTGATTGATTTCTGGTTTAATTCATACATTTTAATTTTATTTTCAGTACACAACAATGTTCAACTTTTATGTAACAAACTAACACAGAATCACACAGCAATACAATCGTGTTTATTTAGTGATATCTGACAAGTAGAGAAATCAAACAGTATTTTACAACATGTACAATTTATATTTTTATAAATACTTCAAAGTAGAAAAGTGGAACACATGTGGTGGCATTAAAAAATATCTAGATTTAATTTTGTAGCCTACCTGGTAGCCTGACAAACCAGATACATGTATGTATACACATGTATCTTGATTATGAGTTTTCATAATTATGGCCCAAGGATAAGTTTTGGGCATGTCTACAATAATTCCAAACTCCTATAAAATATATGGTCTCTTACCACCAGTCATGTTCATTTTGCTCCTTTTTTTCTCAAAATTCCACAAAATGCACATTTGAAACAGTCATCAGAGGATGTAAGCAAGTACTTTGGGCCTCAGTTTACTTATCAGTAAGATGAGAGAATCCCTGCTAATATGCTCTGTTTCTTCTAAATTAAAAAACTTGGGGGCCTCAGTGGCTTCCAGTATATAAATGTCTGAGGGCTGTGAGGGACCAGTCATCTTTGTATTAAGAGTTTTCTGTTTAGCTTCTTTCTATTGGAAAGGAGTCAATCCATCTTAAATGGGGAAAGTCTATGACAACAGTCCACTTAGCAAATATTTCATTACTGTAGATACATGTTTCCTAGTGTAAAACTAAACAGAAAATTAATAGTCATCTCTGGATGTCATGTTGAAGAGCTGTATGTTTCCTTGGATCTGGAGCTTGGAAGTTTAGAGCTGGCTTAGCCAAAAAGGGAGCCAATAGAGAATCTTCCCGATATATGTGCTCAATATATGGTTGAAATACTTGTACAATGACATGTTCAGTATGATTCTAGACTTCACTGAGTCATTACAGTGACATTTTCTTGGAATTGCACTAGTGCACAACAAGATATGATGAGTGCAATGTGATACAGTCTACAAAGTAGGTTATATACCTGTTTCCTTAAATTTATAGAACTTTGCATTTAAAATAAAACCACAGGAAAGTAAGTCATCCCTAAGCCATATCCTGAGCTTACCTTGATTCCAAGTTTACAGTTAATTACATTTTTTATTAAATAAAAAGACAGCTAAAAAGGTCCTCATATGATCACATTAGGAAAATACATAGGATTCAAGGATGAAACCGTGAATCTTCAATACTTCTCTTATATTCCTTTGATGGTGGGTGACGTAGCTGCTACAGGTGCTCTGTAGGTGTGCTTATTGAGTGACAGGTTACATTTTCCCTCTGCTAGCCTTCAGCTCCAGCTCCTGGAGGAAGGCCTCGTTGTTCGTAGGACAGTTGGTGTGACAGGTGCAGGTCCCAATGACCATCACTGGTTTCTTGACTATTTGCCCTGGGGAGCACTGAAACTCTACCTGGATGGTTTTGGTATTGTGAGGAGTGCAGCACCGGCCATCACTGCAGACCCCACAGAACCTGGGCTTGTAGGTATGCAGGCTGGTGCAGTTCTTGAACTGCAGGTGGATGGCTTTGAGTGATTTCTTGGTGCGGAGACACTTTTTTCCTTTCTAAGAAATAGAAAAAGAAGTGATGTATTAAATGGCGACCATTGCTCTGAGGAACAATTTTAGAGTATAGGATTACCTGCTAGTTGCCCACTCAATATCTATTTGTCTTTCTTCTTTGCTTTCAGAACATTAATTTTGCTTGAGCAATGTAGTCAGCTAAAAGTATTTGGGACTTTCTGGGACTATCTGGGACTTGGGATAACCTTGTGTCAAAGTTCTGGCCAAAGTTACATAAGCCAAGGGAATCTGGGAAATCCTTTGCCCTTTGAGCAGACGCAATTCTTTATTGCTCCTGCATTCATTTTCCTTTCTTTCTGGAACGTGAGCTCCTTGACTAATTGTACATAACCATCTTTTAACATTGAAAAGATGAGCATGAAGATGAAAGCATATGTATAATAACAAAATCTATCTTTTAAGACACTGTAAAATGCTTTGGTGTCATTTTTAGCCAAATGCATTTCTACATTTGATACGGTTTACCCAAATCTCATCTCAAATTGTAATCACCACATGTCAGAGGAGGAGCCTGGTGGGAGGTGTTCAGATCATGGGGGTGGATTTTTCCCTTGTTCTCATGGTAGTGAGTGAGTTCTTACAAGATCTGATGGTTTAAAAGTGTGGCTCTCTCTCTCTCTCTCTTTCCTCTCTCTCTCGTTCTCTCTCTCTCCCTCTCTCTCTTTCTCTCTCTCTCTCCTCTCTCTCTCTCTCCTCTCTCTCTCCCTCCTCTCTCTCTCTCCCTCCTCTCTCTCTCTCTATCCTCTCTCTCTCTCTGTCTCTCTCTCTCTCCTGCTGCCATGTAAGATGTGCCTTGTTTTTCCTTCACCTTCTGCCATGATTGTAAGTTTCCTGAGGTTTCTCCAGCATGTGGAACTGAGAGTCAATTAAACATCTTTTCTCTATAAATTACCCAGTCTCAGGTAGTTCTTCATAGCAGTGTAAAAATGGACTAATACGTGTTATAAAAAGAATGGGTATACCTCTGGCATTATTATATGTTTCAAATACTCTTCAGACATTAACTCAACCTTATTAACAGCATTCATTCATACAAGGAAGAATCATTCGTAAAAAGAACAATTTCCCAAGTTTTACATGAAGAAACTGAGTCTCAAAGAGCTAAGGGGGCCAGAAAACATCTAGTATTTGAATTTGTCTGATACAAAGCCCATTCTTTTTATTACATGATGACCTCAGGAAATTCCAAGACATGGAATTTTCATGAAGGCAAAAAAGTGGGGAATTTATGCAAGATTTTATTAGTAATGATAAATGAAGAGGCCCAATATTGATAATTCAGCAAAGAATTGATTAGGTTTTATTTATTACTTATATTTCTTCATCTACTAATTTCCTACAATTAATCACTGTTCACCTTCATAGGCATGACCTGCTTCTTATAGGGTGATTAGATTTGGAATTATCTTAAATCAGTGGCTCTCAAGCTTCAGTGCACATTAAAATCATCTAGAGGATTTGTTAAAACCAATTGTCAGACCTCACACCCAGAGTTTTCGATTCAGTACATCTGATGTGGGACCCACACCACAAATTGGAATTTTAACAAGTCCGTAGATGATGCTGCTGGTTTGGGGACAACTGTCTCAGATTTAAGAGTCTCTTGGAGACAAGGAAGTAATGATTGTTATACTAGTATTTCCCTCAATTATAAACAAATTTTTACAACATTTATAAAGTATGTATACTATAAATAAACATCTTAAAAATAACATATCCAAATATTAAGGAAGATTCAAGTTACAAAAAAATTACACATTTTGAAAAAAGAAAAATCTAGTAGAAAAAGCCACATCTTAGAGGCATGCAATGGAAACATCTTATTTAATGAAGAAGTTACTCTGCCATTGAAAATATTGAAGGACTTCTTCTTTCTTACTATTTTGCATTTAATATTTAGCATGTATTGTTGTCAACACCTATGAAATGGTACAGTATAACAACATTCCCGTGTGTATGTATGTGTTTGTATGTGAGACTCCTTGTGTGGTGAACCTATATTACTATGTTATATGTATGTTTGAATTCCCTGGACTGCGGGGAAGTGCGTCTTCCAGGATATAATTTTAGGGATAAGGTGTTTCTAGGTGTTCTTTCTAAATTGGTTGAAGAAACATAAAGTTAGGATGGACCTCAAAAAATTATATAGCTAAGCAGCCCTATAACTAATGCAACCACTAGGGACTCTTATTTTACCAGTAAATAGAAATTATAAGTAATGGTGGCTACTGTTAACAGATTACTTAGTCTATACACAGCATTTTGCAAATTCATTCTATTTAATCATCATGACACTGAATTAAGGTAGGTACTTTCAGCAGCCCCATTATGTGGGAGAAGAAATTGAGTCTGAGAAATTAAGAAAATTGTCCAAGGTTACATAGCTAGTTCATGTGGAAGGACAGCATTTAAAGTCAAGCTGTCTGGCTCCACAGTTGTCCTCTTACACGTTAGATGATATTGTTTCAGTGCCAAGAGATGTAAATCTTGAATTGCTAAGGACTATTTTATTTTAATCTTAGGTTTGTATAAGGATCCATATAATGGTTCAAACTGAGTATTGCATTTATCTGATATACGGCTCTGGTAACAAGGCCTATGATGTCATCAGCAACCAATCATACCTTCTGATCTGCATGTCTCGCATTCAGTGTTAACATACTTAGTTGATATAATTCCGGCAAAAAATAAAAAGATATGTTCTGTTGTATTTGGCCCATTTTGCCTTATACTGGCAAATGTATTATTTCCACTAGGTTTTAAAAAATACCAACAATTCCCAGACAGTCACTCACTTATTTATCAATAGTTGTTTATCATGCATACAATATGTGCCAGTTAGAGAGCTGAGGACTGAGAGATAAGATGCATGTGGCCTCTACCTTGTTGTTCCATACAGATCAAACCTCAGGAGTAAAGAGAACTGAGATCAGAATGGATCTCTCTAGAAGCAGCTGTGCTTGACAGTTGGGTAGCCAGTTTTCTCCAGGAATGGAATGGGATTCGCTAGACGGTTCTCCATTGGGAAAAGAATTATAGTTGTCCGGCCCTTCCCTCTTTTACCTGAGGGGACACTATGGGCTGCTTGGAGTATTTTGGAGTATTTCAATATGATAAAGAGAAAAAAGAAGATAGGCTGGCTTCAGGAACCCCACTGCCTTTTCTCTGGGGTTAATTCCTAGCTAGAGCTGCTCTCTCCATCACAGAGTGGCACAGTGACTTTCTGAAGCCCCAGCTCCAAGGAAACAAGGCCATCACCTTTGGGATGGGAGGTTTTCTCCAGGCTCCTACCTTATCTGTTGGCTGCTCCGGCTCTTGTTCACAGGGCCGCACCATGCAGAGCCGAGTCTGTTTCAACATCTCACATTGACGGTTCCTGTTGGTGACCCGGGTGGACAACCCCATGCCACAGCTCTTGGAGCATGCTGTCCACTCTGTGGTCTGTTCAATGCAGTTGACGCTTGAGTCCGAGACTTCTACTCCTAGGGTGGCTTCTGGCCTGTAAGCTATGGGATAGATAAATAAGAGAAGCCATATTGGGTAAAATGTGAGGATTGGAAAGTTGTTCTTTTCAGTCATCATTATTAGAAAGTGGGTCTCATTCAACTCTGCACCTACTAAACACCAGTGCTCCCAGGACATGGAACTGAATTAATTAATTTCTGGCATGGCTGATAATGTCTGCCCTCAGAAATAGTATAAAATTCTGGAGACTGCTAATGTAAGTAATCTGGGCAATTAATGGCTTCTAACATATCCTCTACTATCTCTTGAAATTTTAAAAAACTGTTTCATCGATATAAGAAAATAGAAGAATAAAAAAGGCCCTGTAGTGCCATCTGAACCTTCCTGCAGCATCTAGAAAGATGACACTTTTCAGTGACACCCGTCCAGAGATGAGTAGCCTTAATCATGAGGCAGACTACGTAGCAAATCCAGAAAAGAAAGAGGATTTAAAATGTTGTCTTTGTAGTGCTAATGAGGGTCAAGTGGGATTTAAAATACAAATACTGGTCATCCAATGAGACAAAAATAAGACAGAGTGAATTTGGGAGGTCCTCTTTAGGAGAAATTGGGGCAAACTTCTACACTTAGTTGGAGTTTATAAATATGTTTGATCTCATGTCTACAAATCTGTTTGATCTCAGTGGGCAACCTGGAACCCAAAATAATGACCAGAAACTGAGGCCAGTTTTTTTTTTTTCAAATCTAAGAGATGGCAAATTCTTCATGCTTATATTTACCTTCTGCTATGACCAGCCCTAAGTATATTGAGTTTCTTACCTGCAAGGGTAAGGCCTCCCAGTGAATCCTCCTCATCTGGGCCACAGATCCACTTTTCACAGCATTCCCCGGGCACCTCAACTTTTCTTGGAGCTGGGCAGTTAGGCTCAGGAAGTAGCACGTCCAGCTGACAGCGAGGCACACAACCAATCTGCCCATCTCTGCAGGTGCATTGGAATTTGCAGCTTGGCTGAAATTTCTCTCCACTGCGATAGATGACCCCATCGAACACACAGTTATCTCCCTCTACCGCTAATATATTGGGGAAGCAAAGAAAGCAAAGAGGAGGAGGAAAAACAAGAACACGATACAGTGAAGAAGCTTGTAAGATTTGGAAGACATGTTCCAAAACCCAAGTCCTTTTCTAGTTCAGGTGATCTGGTTTCTTATGTATCCACCATAGAGTGATGGCCTCCTGGAGGCCTCTTAGAGAAAGAAGAAATCTTCAAGATCATCTAGTCTTGCCACTCATTTTATGGATGAAGAAAGAGGTGTGCAACTGTGAAGTGATAACCCCAAAGCGCCCTGGCCATTGTTCCCAATGTTCAGTCATTTTGCAAGAACCTCCTTGGAGTCTCCTACTCCAGCAGCTTAGACTTTTAAAAAGAGAAAAAGTGTACTTTATATTTTCCAACAGGTTAGCTGATGAAATTGGGAAGGGCATTAAGATTCCTTGGCACTGAAGCATAATAAATCATCAGTAGCTTAGAGAAAAAAGTAAAAGCCTTTCTGTCCAGAAAGGAAGGGACAATCTCCAGCTTCAGTGTTGTGCCATGTGAAAAATTGATCCCTGATTAAGTTTTAGAAGCCTGGATTGGCACCTGCATTTTATTTTACTTGTATCCAGAGAAGGGTTACATAGTTGTCCCAGGAGACTAGGCTGCTTTGGTTAAAATGGGACAATTACAGGTGTGAAAACAAACCTGCTGGGTTTTCCCCAACTGCAGTTGGGGAAACTGTGAGCCTGTGAGTAAACTCAAGCTTCCATCAGCCCCAAGCAGCCCCCTAGAAATGTCCGAAGGAAATGACTTCACTGGCCCTTAACTCTGCGTGGCTCCCCTCTGCTTAGATTCTTGTCTAGGAAGCCAAGTGAGGAATGCCTCTTACCCCCCAGGGCAGGTTTCCTTTCTGGCTCTGGTGCTCCCCAAACCATGCCTGATACACAGTAAGTGCTCCTGACACACTTACTGCATTATTAATATTTACTTATTGCCCTCTGGAAAGGGGAGGAAAAAAGAAAGAAGGGAGGAAGCAGCTTCAGTTAGCTGCAGGAGAAGAGGGCCAATAGCGGAGGGGCAGGTTTACCCATGCAGATGCCAGTCTGGTTGCTGGGGTCCGCGCTGCGGTCACAGTAGAGGCCACTGCTCTCGTCGCATGGCTCCAGATCTGAGCAGCTCTCGCCACGCTGGCGGGCGCACACCAGACAGCAGGAGCAGCCGTCCAGCACCACGCGCACCCCGGGGGCACAGGTGGGCGGCGTCGCGGGGCACTGGCCCGGGCACTGGAGAGGGCAGGGCTGAGTTGCAGCGACCTGAAGGCATGCGAGACAAGAAGGAGAAACCCCTCAGCGGGGACAGAAGACGCAGCGAGCCCAGTGACCAAGTGGGGGCCACCCAGAAAGGCGAAGTAACTTGGGGCATCTTAAGGGTGCACCGCTTACCTGTCCCAGGAGATGGAGAAGCAGGAAGGCCAGGCAAAGGCACTGCTTTCGGAGACAGAGGCTCGTGCTCTGCACACTGTGCATACTCAGGCTTTTCCCTCTCGCTTCTACCAAAGGAAACTTTCTTCGCTGCAGACTGGCACTGCTCGCCTTCCCCCTGGTCCGGCGCTTGCCGATCACGCCCAGCGCCACCAGCACAGGTTTTATAGCGCGCTCCTGGGACTCGCACAAGCCGGTTGGCTGCAGTGCAGGGAGGAGGGGGGAGATCGGCTGGGTGGGGAAGTGGAACGAACCCTGGGGTTGCCATGGCAATTGGCTGTGGGTGCTGCTCTCCTTAGGGCGCGGCGCCGGGGCCTGAGTGTGCCTGTGTGTGGCGACTGGCTTTTCCCAGAGGGCAGGGAGGGGCTGGGTGGAGTTCCGAGCCCAGGACCCAGGGCTCGATAGAGCGCGTGGGAAGGAAACGCCCGTTTCCTCCTAGAAGTTGCTTCGCTTTCTCCCAGGACGAAGACACCACCATTCCCCACCATCCTCTTCCACCCTGACCATTCCGACAAGGACTGAAAGCATGGGGTCTCCTTATGGGATGCCTGCAGTTTGGGGCCATCTGTGGGGGATTGGCAGAAGGCCCAGGGATTTAGTCATAAGGGAAGCACATGCAAGTTTGTCACCGTTTAGGGCACTCATTGAATGTGTTGAGAGGGAGGGAAGAGAAGGGAGGAAGCGAAGGAGAGAAAGAGGAGAAAGAAAAGTGTGTGTGTGTGTTTGTGTGTGTGTGTGTGTGTCTGTTTGTGTGTTGGGGGGAGGAGTAGTGACAGGGGGAAGGGAACCTAGAAAAAGAAATCTCTCTATCAGGATGTGGGGATGCTATTGACCAAATGGCAAAATTCTTTTGACTCTAATCCTTCAGCTTCTCTGAGCCTTAAGCCCCAAGTTACACAGGTTTGTTAGAAATAAAAGTAAAACACAATAAAAGGAAAATAAAAGAAAACATCATAAAATAAAACAAAGAAATCTTTTTGGCAGAAGAAAGCCTTGAAGCACTTGCTGTAGTCGGCCAAATGTGAGACAGCTCATGTGAAAGTCCAGAAGCCTTTGAGAGTTTCCTTAGCGGGTTCAGTTCAGCCTCCATCACCACCATCAAAACCTCCTCCAGCCAGAGAAGTGAGGAAGGAACTTGCTTGACTTGGCTGACCCTTCAGCAAATCAAATCCCTCTCCCACCGGGCATCCGCTTTCAAAAAATGGTTGCTGGGGCATGCTTGTCTTCTCTCATGGGAAAGAGAGAGCAGTTTTACTGCTCCAAAGGTGACACTGCTTGAAGGATTTAGAGCAGTTTCCCCCCATATTTCAACATTGCTGCTGCCCCTAGGAGAACTCTTTTGGGGATAGCTGCTTTGGAACAAACAAACAAACCACACACACACACTTTTTAAGAAAAATTTTACAGGCCTGTGATGTAATTCTCGAGTTTAAAAAGAAACAAATGACCTCTACATCATCTGTCCCCAGCATGAAGGAAATCAAAGGCAGCGTGTGGTAGGGGCCAGATGTACCTCTGCAAAACCTGCAGACAATGAAGTCACCTCCAGCCCCTTCAAGGTAATTCTCTTGGCAGCCTGAAACCACTGTGACACACTTCCAAACCGCCAATAGTTCTGCTTTCTTTGAGGTAAATGGGACTGAGTAGTACTCAAACTTAAGTAGAGCTGGAACAGTTCATTTGTACTCCTGAGTAGGACATTCATGTACTCTTGAAATTGATAGGTTTTGGAGAGTGGAGGGTGGGAACAGGGAGAGGATCAGGAAAAATAACTAATGGGTATGAGGCTTAATTCCTGGGTGATGAAATACTCTGCACAAATGCCCAGGACACACACATTTACCTGTGTAAACAAACCTGCACATGTACCCCCGAACTTAAAATAAAAGCTTGAGAAGAAGTAAAAAGGAAAAACAAACAAATCGATAGGTTTTATGAGTCATTTGGCCTAATGATGCCTCCACCTGGCTGCACATCAGAATCAACCAGTGTGAATTTTGTGAAAAATACAGATTCCTGGGCCCCACTCTTGATCTACTCAGGAGGATTCTCTGGTGGTGGCTTTGGTAGACAGCACTTTAATATATTTTTAAATGGGAGCTGGCTTTCAGGTTATGTAGGTAGGGAGCAACTAGAAGCACTGCTAATGGGGAAGCAAAGAGCGTTGGCCAAGTGTTCAAAGTGTGAATAGACTGAGATAGAACAAGGAAAATTGACAACATGGAGATTCGGCTAGCTCTTCTCAGAAAGCATGAGGTGGGGGCGGTGAGAGGGAAAATGTAACTTCAAGACAAAGATTAACATGTCAAGAAGTCACTGCAAGTGCAAAACTGCTACTCAGTTTTGATTGCAAGAGATGGAAACCAAATTTGAACTAGTTTTGGCCAAAAGAGGACTTTACTGGAAGGATGCTGTGATATTTCACATAGTGACAGAATGGGAATGGTGCAGTGAGGCCTCAGAGGCAACTAGGATCTGGGGAGAGGAGGGCCAAGAGGACCACTTCCACATAAGGGAAAATGGTCCTTCCAGTCTTCTTGCTTTATGACCTGTCACCACAGAAGGAATGTCCCTCTCTCTTAGGCCCAACTTAAACAGTTTCAGGAATGAAATTGAATGGGTGCACCCTGGACTAATCAATGGGGACAAGGAAGGTGAGTATGGGGATTAGCTAGAACCTCATGGTCGGAATGGAGAGAAAGAGCAGTTCTCTTGGGAAGAAAGCACTGTTTTTTAAAAGGAAAGCAAGGTTGGCAAGCAAAGCAATACGCATCCATGCCATCATCTGCTATAAATGCTCTAGGATGAGGACCTTCATCTTAAAACAATTGTAAATTGAAAGTGAAACCATCTGATGATAATCATGTCATGTCATGCTTCACTGCCTCCAGGCCATAATGTCTGAAATCCTTCCTGCTGGGATAGATGTTATTGGCAGTGCAGGCCTGGTGTGCCTAGCTTATCTCTTTCATCTCACAACTCATTGGATAATCATTATAGTCATACCATTTAATGATGGGGATATGGTTGGAGAAATGTATCCTTGGGTGATTTCATTGTCGTGTGAATGTCATAGAGTGTAGTTACACACATGTGGATGGTGTAGCCTACTGCACCCCTAGGATGTGTGACATAGCCTATTGCTCCTAAGCTACAAACCCGTACAGAATATACTGTACTGAATACTATAGGCAACTGTAATACAATAGTATTTGTGATTTAAACATATCTAAACATAGAAAAGGCGCAGTGAAAATATGGTATGAAAGATAAGAAATTGTACATCTGTACAGGGCACTTACCATGAATGGAGCTTGCAGTGGGTGTCAGTGAGTCAGTGGTGAGTGAAGGTGAAGGCCTTGGACATAACTACACTACTACAGTGTTTATAAACATTACACTTAGGCTAAGCTAAATTTATTTAGAAATTTCTTTTTTCAATGGTACATTAGCTTACTGTAACTTCCTTTTACTGTATAAACTTTTCATTTTTTAACTTTTTGGCTCTGTTGTAATAACACTTACCTTAAAACACAAATATATTGTACATATGTACAAAAATATTTTCTTTACATCCTTATTCTACAAGCTTTTTTCTAGTTTTAATATTTTTGATTTTTGATTTTTTTGGTAAAAGACCAAGGCACATGCGCAAATATTAACCTGTGTCTACACAGGGTCAGGATCATCAATACCACTGTCTTCCATGTCCACATCCTGTCCCACTGGAAGGTCTTCAGGGGTAATACCATGTGTGGAGCTGTCTTCTCCTCAGATGAAATTGGCGTCTTCTGAAATACTTCCTGGATGACCTGCCAGAGACTGTTTTATGGTTAACTTTTTTAATGACTAGAAGTGTGCTCTAAAAAAAGTGATGAAAAGCATAGTCAATATGTAAACCAGTGACGTAGTCACTTACTGTCATCATCAAGAACTGTGGACTGGACATAATTATATGTACTATACTTTTATATACCTGACAGTGCAGTACGTTTGTCTACACTAGCATTACCAGAGACACACGAGTGTGCTGCAATGTCATGACAGCTACAATGTCACTAGGCCACAGGAATTTTTTAGCTCCATTATAGTCTTATGGGACCACCATTGTACGTGCAGTCCACAGTTGACCAAAATATTGTTATGTAACATGTGACTGTACGTGTCTGTTTTGATGACTGCCTCCCTTGCCTGCCTGGGAGCCCCTGAGGATAGAAAACATGTAGAACATGTCGTATTCACCGTAACATCCCCAGCGTCTATGTCTGGGTCAGGCAAGTGGTCAGTTCTTTGAAATACTGCAAACTTTACTTTAAGTTTGGCCACTTTTCATTGCTCTATGTAAGATGAGATAAAAACAAACTGGAGGCTCTTTGTTCTTCAGCAACAGCTACATTTGTCCCATCAGCCTCTGACATGCAACTTCTCTGGGTTGTGGCTGGTACTAAGAACCAAAAGGATGGAATACAGGCTGGTGATCTTCTCCTGTTTGAAATAAACCATGTTGCAGTTGAAGCTTCTGGGAGAAGTCAGGGGAGACCTTATTAGAGACTCTTTTTTGAATTACTGGGCTTGGCAGCTAACCATGGGGTTATGAGCTGCAAGGACTTTGGCCAATTTACTTTTTCCCCCTTCATTTCGCCCTCTCCTTTTCCGCTCTCATCCCAGATGTGACACCAGGGGCTCATTTTTTGCCTTTTCTTTTTTGCATAGACTGTTAATTGATTTACATTCTTATTACATCTCAGCCAGTACTGTTACCCAGATACATTTAGAGAATTGCTTATATTTTCTAAAGGTACAATGTTGTTTTCAGTGCTGTCACGTTATCTTTTGTATTATTGTGAAAAATTTAAAAAATTGGTGCTTAGTTCTGTAGCCGGCAGTTGAAATAGAAAGCACAGCCCCTGCTCCCATATTTAAAAATGAAACAACCTCATAGAAGTAGAGTAGACTAGTGGTTACCAGAGCTGGGGGGAGTCAGGAGGGGAGGATGTGAGAAGTTAGTCAGTGGGTACAAAGCTGCAGTTAGAAGGAGTAACTTCTCTTGTTTCGTTGCACCGTCGGGTGACTATAGTTGACAATGTTTCTAAAACTTCAGAATAGCTAGAAGAGAGGATTTTTAATGATCCTACCACAGAAAAATCAAGAGCATTTGAGGTGATAGCTATGCTATTACCCTAATTGATCATTGTGTAATGTATACATGTCTTGAAAAATCACACTGTACTCCATAAATATGTAGAATTATGATGCATCAGTTAAAAACAACATAACACTAAAAAAATAAAGAAACAAAAGTGGTGATAATGATGTTATCACCTTCAGGAAAACTCCCTCCCTCTTTTTTTCTCAGCGATTGCATTCTCCGTAAACTCAGAGGCATTCATCGTGTCTTCAGTTACTCATTGTTTAGCCAAGCCACATGTACTTAGCTTTCATAACGTGCCTCATAAATCAACCCCACAGCTCCTTAATAATTTTGTTGCTCTTTTCTGAATTTCCTTCATATGTCCCTTTTCCGGGGCCCCAGGGAGTTGATAGAACACAAGGTAATTTCCATTATATGTTAGGCAGGCCAGGCCTAAGTGATGTCCAGTTATATGGCTAATTTCAATCACACCCTCTTGCTCTTCTGACAGATCCCTTGACTTCTTGCTTTTCCAACAACAATGAGGAGCAGAGAAACAGCAGCGATGGGAGGTGAAAGTTAAACATAAAAGTTAAATGTTTCTTTGGAAACATTTTCCTATTGCCTGTATTTTTAAAAATTTCAATTTTTAAGTGAATTTCTTAAAGAAAAAAACCCAGGAGGTTAAGTAAAAAGTCATTCAAGCTAGCAATTTGCTAGGAATGTGAGAAATAAGTTAATTCATTCCATTAGCTAAGAACTTTCTCATAGGGAAGTAGGCTCTGTGGAAATTAAATAAGTATTTAAATGTTTTCTGAACTGGAGAAGAGTCCATCAAGCTTCTATGCATATGGTATTCCCAGCTTCTGGGCACCAACATTGCCCATTTCCATGCTCAGCTAAACAAAGTGGCCCTGAGCAGTGTTTTTTTTTTTTTACTATTTTATTTTTATTTTTTGAGACAGAGTCTTGCTCTGTCACTGGACTGGAGTGCAGTGGCATAATCTTGGCTCACTGCAATCTCAGCCTCCCGGTTCAAGCGATTCTCCTGCCTCAGCCTTCCAAGTAGCTGGGACTACAGATGTACGCCACCATGCCCAGCTAATTTTTGTATTTTTAGTAAAGATGGGGTTTCACCATGTTGGTCCAGTTAGTCTTGATCTCTTGACCTCATGATCTGCCTACCTTGGGCCTCCCAGAGTGCTAGGATTACAGGTGTGAGCCACCTTGCCTGGCCACATTTATTTTTTAAAGAAAATATGTGAATTCTCAACAACTTGTAACAATGTGGTAGGGTAAAACAAGTACTGCTCCCTTGACCAAAACTCTTTAGACTAGGGATTGGTGCCAGAGACAAAGGCATATACATGTGGACTGAACATCAGATGAACCAAAAGCCTGTCTAAAGTACTCCTATTGGATGAGGGTAGATCTAACTCATAAAGGCTGATGGCCAAGTATTCAAAGAGCAAGGAAGGCAGCATCACTTAAATACAGAAACGGCCCTTAAAAATGTCCAATTATTGTCCCCTGAGAAAGAAGAAAAAAGTTTAGGCTCTTTTTTGAGAGATTTCCTATTTCCAAATGATATCTTAGAGCCAAAATATACAACCTCTCCCATCCAGTTTCTGGATTTGCAGCACCTTTTTCACTTAGACTTTTGGAGAGGCGTGACCGCTGAACTTTGCTTGCATTTAACGATGTGAATGTTCACAATGTCCTATTAACGTATTGATAACTGTTTATTACTTCAGGACTTCATGGCATAAATGTAAGATGAATAAGATGTTTTGTATCCTCGAGGATTTTTTTAACCTCATAGGAAAATGAAGTAAATAATAACTACCACATGAGGCAGAATGTGATAATTCCTGCAAATAAACATAAGCAAAGTAGAAGAAAAGCTTACAGGAGGATGAAATTAATTTCTTTGCTTGAGAATATGAGTGTGGTGCAGTCTGCAGAGGGAATGTTGAGAAAGACTATAATTCCATGTTTCATTGTTTGTCTTTTTACTAAACCACATTGCCTTGGAGACTAAATGACATTGACTTGGATCAAGTATAGATAGAATTTTTTTGTGTGATTACTAGAAATGATTTAAGATTAAAAAATAATTTCAAGTTTTATTTTAGAATCAGGGGATACATGTACAAGCTTGTTACATTGGTATATTGTGTCATACTGAGGTTTGAGGTATAACTGATCCTTTTACCAGATCATGAGCATAGTACCCAACAGTTAGCTTTTTAACCCTTGCTCCCTCCCTCCCTTCTCCATGTAGTAGTCCTCAGTATCTACTTGCCACCTTTATGTTGTCCAGGAATACCCAATGGTTAGCTCCTACTTATAAGTGAGAGCATGAAATATTTGGTTTTCTGTTCCTGCCTTACTCTTTTGTAGGACAATGGCCTCCAGCTACAACCACATTGCTGCAAAGAATATGATGTCATTATTTTTTAAGGCTGTACAGTATTTCATGGTGTATATGTATCACAATAAAAAAAAGTCCGGCCAGGCACGGTGGCTCAAGCCTGTAATCCCAGCACTTTGGGAGGCCGAGGCGGGTGGATCATGAGGTCAAGAGATCGAGACCATCCTGGTCAGCATGGTGAAAACCCGTCTCTACTAAAAATACAAAAAATTAGCTGGGCATGGTGGCGCGCTCCTTTAATCCCAGCTACAGGAGGCTGAGGCAGGAGAATTGCCTGAATCCAGGAGGCGGAGGTTGCGGTGAGCCAAGATCGCACCATTGCACTCCAGCCTGGGTAACAGGAGCGAAACTCTGTCTCAAAAAAAAAAAAAAAAAATCCAGTCCACTGTTGATGAACGCCTAGCCTGACTCCATGTCTTTGCAATTGTGAATAGTATGGTGATGAATACTATGAAGTGCATGTGTCTTTTTGGTAGAATGATTTATTTTCTTTTGGATATATATCCTCTAATGGGATTGCTGCGTCAAATGGTAGTTTTTTTCTACCGTTTTTGAGGAATCTCCAAATGGCTTTCCGCAGCGGCTGAACTAATTTACATTCCCATCAGTAGTATATAAGCCTTCCCTCTGCAGCTGTGCCAGCATCTGTTGTTTCTTGACCTTTTAAAAGTAGTCATTGTGACTGGTGTGAGATGGTATTTCTTTTTTTTTTTTTTTTTTTAATTTTTTATTGGATTATAAGTTTTGGGGTACATGAGCAGAGCATGCAAGACAGTTGCGTAGGTACACACATGGCAGTGTGCTTTGCTTTTCTTCTCCCCTTCACCCACATTTGGCATTTCTCCCCAGGCTATCCCTCCCCACCTCCCCCTCCCACTGGCCCTCCCCTTTTCCCCCCAATAGACCCCAGTGTTTAGTACTCCCCTTTCTGTGTCCATGTGTTCTCGTTTTTCATCACCCACCTATGAGTGAGAATATGCGGTGTTTCATTTTCTGTTCTTGTGTCAGTTTGCTGAGGATGATGTTTTCCAGATTCATCCATGTCCCTACAAACGACACAAACTCATCATTTCTGATTGCTGCATAATATTCCATGGTGTATATGTGCCACATTTTTCCAATCCAGTCTATTATCAATGGGCATTTGGGTTGATTCCAGGTCTTTGCTATTGTAAACAGTGCTGCAATGAACATTCGTGTACATGTGTTCTTATAGTAGAACGATTTATAGTCTTTTGGATATATACCCAGTAATGGGATTGCTGGGTCAAATGGAATTTCTATTTCTAAGGCCTTGAGGAATCGCCACACTGTCTTCCACAATGGTTGAACTAATTTACACTCCCACCAACAGTGTAAAAGTGTTCCTTTTTCTCCACATCCTCTCCAGCATCTGTTGTCTCCAGATTTTTTAATGATCGCCATTCTAACTGGCGTGAGATGGTATCTCAATGTGGTTTTGATTTGCATCTCTCTGATGACCAGTGACGATGAGCACTTTTTCATATGATTGTTGGCCTCATATATGTCTTCTTTCGTAAAGTATCTGTTCATATCCTTTGCCCACTTTTGAATGGGCTTGTTTGGTTTTTTCCTGTAAATCTGCTTGAGTTGTTTGTAAATTCTGGATATCAGCCCTTTGTCAGATGGGTAGACTGCGAAAATTTTTTCCCATTCTGTTGGTTGCCGATCCACTCTAGTGACTGTTTCTTTTGCCGTGCAGAAGCTGTGGAGTTTCATTAGGTCCCATTTGTCTATTTTGGCTTTTGTTGCCAATGCTCTTGGTGTTTTGTTCATGAAGTCCTTGCCTACTCCTATATCCTGGATAGTTTTGCCTAGATTTCCTTCTAGGGTTTTTATGGTGCCAGGTCTTATGTTTAAGTCTTTAATCCATCTGGAGTTAATTTTAGTGTAAGGTGTCAGGAAGGGGTCCAGTTTCTGCTTTCTGCACATGGCTAGCCAGTTTTCCCAACACCACTTGTTAAACATGAAATCCTTGCCCCATTGCTTGTTTTTGTCAGGTTTATCAAAGATTGTATAGTTGTATGTATGTTGTGTTGCCTCCGGTGCCTCTGTTTTGTTCCATTGGTCTATATCTCTGTTTTGGTACCAGTACCATGCTGTTTTGATTACTGTAGCCTTGTAGTATAGTTTGAAATCCGGTAGTGTGATGCCCCCCGCTGTGTTCTTTTTGCTTAGAATTGACTTGGCTATGCGGGCTCTCTTTTGGTTCCATATGAAGTTCATGGTGGTTTTTTCCAGTTCTGTGAAGAAAGTCAATGGTAGCTTGATGGGGATAGCGTTGATTCTGTAAATTACTTTGGGCAGTATAGCCATTTTCACGATATTAATTCTTCCTAACCATGAACATGGAATGTTTCTCCATCTGTTTGTGTCCTCTCTGATTTCGTTGAGCAGTGGTTTGTAGTTCTCCTTGAAGAGGTCCCTTACGTTCCTTGTGAGTTGTATTCCAAGGTATTTTATTCTTTTTGTAGCAATTGCGAATGGCAGTTCGCTCTTGATTTGGCTTTCTTTAAGTCTGTTATTGGTGTAGACGAATGCTTGTGATTTTTGCACATTGATTTTATATCCTGAGACTTTGCTGAAGTTTTTTATCAGTTTCAGGAGTTTTTGGGCTGAGGCAATGGGGTCTTCTAGGTATACTATCATGTCGTCTGCAAATAGAGACAATTTGGCTTCCACCTTTCCTATTTGAATACCCTTTATTTCTTTTTCTTGCCTGATTGCTCTGGCTAGAACTTCCAGTACTATATTGAATAGGAGTGGTGACAGAGGGCATCCTTGTCTAGTACCAGATTTCAAAGGGAATGCTTCCAGTTTTTGCCCATTCAGTATGATATTGGCTGTTGGTTTGTCATAAATAGCTTTTATTACTTTGAGATATGTTCCATTGATACCGAGTTTATTGAGGGTTTTTAGCATAAAGGGCTGTTGAATTTTGTCGAATGCCTTCTCTGCGTCAATTGAGATAATCATGTGGTTTTTGTTTTTGGTTCTGTTTATGTGGTGAATTACATTTATAGACTTGCGTATGTTGAACCAGCCTTGCATCCCCGGGATGAATCCTACTTGATCATGATGAATAAGTTTTTTGATTTGCTGTTGCAATCGGTTTGCCAATATTTTATTGAAGATTTTTGCATCTATGTTCATCATGGATATTGGCCTGAAGTTTTCTTTTCTCGTTGGGTCTCTGCCGGGTTTTGGTATCAGGATGATGTTGGTCTCATAAAATGATTTGGGAAGGATTCCCTCTTTTTGGATTGTTTGAAATAGTTTTAGAAGGAATGGTACCAGCTCCTCCTTGTGTGTCTGGTAGAATTCGGCTGTGAACCCATCTGGACCTGGGCTTTTTTTGTGAGGTAGGCTCTTAATTGCTGCCTCAACTTCAGACCTTGTTATTGGTCTATTCATAGTTTCAGCTTCCTCCTGGTTTAGGCTTGGGAGGACACAGGAGTCCAGGAATTTATCCATTTCTTCCAGGTTTACTAGTTTATGTGCATAGAGCTGTTTGTAATATTCTCTGATGATGGTTTGAATTTCTGTGGAATCTGTGGTGATTTCCCCTTTATCATTTTTTATTGCATCTATTTGGTTGTTCTCTCTTTTATTTTTAATCAATCTGGCTAGTGGTCTGTCTATTTTGTTGATCTTTTCAAAAATCCAGCTCTTGGATTTATTGATTTTTTGAAGGGTTTTTCGTGTCTCAATCTCCTTCAGCTCAGCTCTGATCTTAGTAATTTCTTGTCTTCTGCTGGGTTTTGAGTTTTTTTGATCTTGCTCCTCTAGCTCTTTCAATTTTGACGATAGGGTGTCAATTTTGGATCTCTCCATTCTCCTCATATGGGCACTTATTGCTATATACTTTCCTCTAGAGACTGCTTTAAATGTGTCCCAGAGGTTCTGGCACGTTGTGTCTTCGTTCTCATTGGTTTCGAAGAACTTCTTTATTTCTGCCTTCATTTCGTTGTTTACCCAGTCAACATTCAAGAGCCAGTTGTTCAGTTTCCATGAAGCTGTGCGGTTCTGGGTCGGTTTCTGAATTCTGAGTTCTAACTTGATTGCACTATGGTCTGAGAGGCTGTTTGTTATGATTTCAGTTGTTTTGCATTTGTTGAGCAGTGCTTTACTTCCAATTATGTGGTCAATTTTAGAGTAGGTGTGATGTGGTGCTGAGAAGAATGTGTATTCTGTGGATTTGGGGTGGAGAGTTCTGTAAATGTCCACCAGGTTTGCTTGCTCCAGGTCTGAGTTCAAGCCCTGGATATCCTTGTTGATTTTCTGTCTGGTTGATCTGTCTAGTATTGACAGTGGAGTGTTAAAGTCTCCCACTATTATTGTGTGGGAGTCTAAGTCCTTCTGTAAGTCATTAAGAACTTGCCTTATGTATCTGGGTGCTCCTGTGTTGGGTCCATATATGTTTAGGATCGTTAGCTCTTCTTGTTGTATCGATCCTTTTACCATTATGTAATGGCCTTCTTTGTCTCTTTTGATCTTTGTTGCTTTAAAGTCTATTTTATCAGAGATGAGAATTGCAACTCCTGCTTTTTTTTGCTTTCCATTAGCTTGGTAAATCTTCCTCCATCCCTTTATTTTGAGCCTTTGTGTATCCTTGCATGTGAGATGGGTTTCCTGTATACAGCACACTGATGGGTTTTGGATTTTTATCCAATTTGCCAGTCTGTGTCTTTTGATTGGTGCATTTAGTCCATTTACATTTAGGGTTAATATTGTTATGTGTGAATTTGATACTGCCATTCTGATTCTAAGTGGCTGTTTTGCCTGTTAGTTGTTGTAGATTCTTCATTATGTTGAAGCTCTTTAGCATTCAGTGTGATTTTGGAATGGCTGGTACTGATTGATCTTTTCTATGTGTAGTGCCTCTTTTAGGAGCTCTTGTAAAGCAGGCCTGGTGGTGACAAAATCTCTGAGTACTTGCTTGTTCGCAAAGGATTTTATTCTTCCTTCACTTCTGAAGCTCAGTTTGGCTGGATATGAAATTCTGGGTTGAAAGTTATTTTCTTTAAGAATGTTGAATATTGGCCCCCACTCTCTTCTGGCTTGTAGTGTTTCTGCCGAGAGATCTGCTGTGAGTCTGATGGGCTTCCCTTTGTGGGTGACCCGACCTTTCTCTCTGGCTGCCCTTAGTATTCTCTCCTTTATTTCAACCCTGTTGAATCTGACGATTATGTGCCTTGGGGTTGCTCTTCTTGCGGAATATCTTTGTGGTGTTCTCTGTATTTCCTGCAATTGAGTGTTGGCTTGTCTTGCTAGGTGGGGGAAATTTTCCTGGATGATGTCCTGAAGAGTATTTTCCAGCTGGGATTCATTCTCTTCGTCCCCTTCTGGTACACCTATCAAACGTAGGTTAGGTCTTTTCACATAGTCCCACATTTCTTGGAGACTTTGTTCATTCCTTTTTGCACTTTTTTCTCTGATCTTGGTTTCTCGTTTTATTTCATTGAGTTGGTCTTCGACTTCAGATATTCTTTCTTCTGCTTGGTCAATTCGGCTATTGAAACTTGCGTTTGCTTCGCGAAGTTCTCGTATTGTGTTTTTCAGCTCCTTTAATTCATTCATATTCCTCTCTAAGGTATCCATTCTTGTTATCATTTCCTCGAATCTTTTTTCAAATCTTTTTTCAAGGTTCTTAGTTTCTTTGCATTGATTTAATACATGATCTTTTAGCTCACAAAAGTTTCTCATTATCCATCTTCTGAAGTCTAATTCCGTCATTTCGTCACAGTCATTCTCCGTCCAGCTTTGTTCCCTTGCTGGTGAGGAGTTTTGGTCCTTTCTAGGAGGCGATGTGTTCTGGTTTCGGGTGTTTTCCTCCTTTTTGCACTGGTTTCTTCCCATCTTTGTGGATTTGTCCGCTGGTCGTCTGCGTAGTTGCTGACTTTTCGTTTGGGTCTCTGAGTGGACACCCAGAATGTTGATGATGAAGTATTTCTGTTGCTTGGTTTTCCTTCTACCAGTCTAGCCCCTTCGCTGTATGACTGTTGAGGTCCGCTCCAGACCCTGCTTGTCTGGGGTGCACCTCTAGTAGCCGTGGCACAGCGAGGGATGCTACCAGTTTCTTTTTCTGCTCTCTTTGTCCCAGGATGATGCCTGCCTAATGACAGTCTTTTGGATATAGAGGGGTCAGGGAGCTGCTTGAGGAGACAGTTTGTACTTTATAGGGGTTTAATTGCTGAGCTGTGCACTCTGTTGTTCATTCAGGGCTGTTAGGCTGCTATGTTTGATTCTGCTGCAACACAGCTCATTAAACAACCCTTTTTTTTTTCTCAAATGCTCTGTGTTGAGGGGTTTGGGCTTTATTTTTGGATGTCCGATCAGGTGTCCTGCCCAGCTCAAAGGCAGACTAGCCACTGTTTGGCTGCCGAGGCTCCGCCCTGCTGTTGTGTGATTCGCGCTGTTCCTGCCGGCTCTGCTGTGGTCTCCGCCACGCCCTGCGGCGGAGTCTCTTCGTTGTAGCGTGTTGCCTCAGCAATGGCAGGCTGCGTCAGCAGTGGGCGTGTATCTCAGTAGGGACGGGTTGCCTCGGCAACGGCTGGCTGCGTCAGCAGTGGGCGTGTATCTCAGTTGGGGCGGGTTGCCTCGGCAACGGCTGGCTGCCTCAGCAGTGGGCGTGTATATCAGTTGGGGCAGGTTGCCTCCGTAGTGGTGGACGCCCCTCCCCCACAGAGCTTCTCGGACCGTCTGCCCGGGATAGTTTGAAATCGCGGTTTTGTTCGTCCCACTGGGTATCTCAAACGATCTGTCCCTTCAATCCCCTGGGCTGGGCTACTGTGCAAGTCTCTTCAGTCTCAAGTCCAGCCCTCTCAAGTCTCAGGTTGCCGGTTCAACAAGGCACCCGGACAAGTGCGCCCTGTGGGGATTGCTGGGTAGGGCCGGCCGCTGCCGCCCCGGCTGCCGGCTTCGCCAGGCAGACCTACTGCCTGGCGTCCCGTGTCTTTTTATACTTGGGAGTTTCCCCGTTCTGTGGGCAACAAAGATCAGTCTGGAAATGCAGCACTGACTCACCGTTTGCGAATTCAACGCGGGCTCCAATCCTGGGTTGTTCTCACAGCGCCATCTTGAGTCCCCTCTCCGAGATGGTATTTCATTGCTCTTTTGATCTCCATTTCTCTGATGATTAGTGATGTGGAAATTTTTTTTTTCATGTTTGTTGGTTGCTTGTATGTCTTCTTTTGAGAAGTGTCTGTTCATGTCCTTTGCCCACTTTTTAATGGGGTTATTTGCTTCTTTGTTAGTTGAATTGTTTAAGTTCCTTATAGATTCTGGATATTAGACCTTTGTCAGATTCATGGTTTGAAAATATTTTCTTCCATTCTGTAGGATTCCTCTTTATTCTGGTTATAGTTTCTTTTGCTATGAAGAAGCTCTTTTGTTTAATTAGGCCCCACTTGTCAATTTTTGATTTTGCTGCAATTGCTTTTGAGAATTTAGTCATAAATTATTCACCGAGGCTGATTTCTAGAATGGTGTTTCCTACTTTTTCTTTTAGGATTCTTGTAGTTTGAGGTCTTACATTTAAATCGTTAATGAATCTTGAGTTAATTTTTATATATGGTCAAAGATAAGGGCAGGTTTATTCTTCTGCATATGGCTAGCCAGCTATCCCAGCACCATTTATTGAATAGAGTCCTTCCCCATTGCTTATTTTTGTCAACTTTGTTGAAGATCAGATGGCTGTAGGTATGCAGCTTTACTTCTGGGCTTTCTATGTCTGTTCCATTATTTATTTTTCTGTTTTTGTACCAGTACTATGCTTTTTTTGACTACTGTAGCCTTATAGTATAGACTGAAGTTAGGTAAGGTGATTCCTCTGGCTTTGTTAAATTGCTTTGTCAATCTGGGCTTTTTTGTTGTTGTTGTTTCACATGAATTTTAGAATAATTTTTTTCCTAATTCTGTGAAAAATGATTTTGGTAGTTTGATAGGAATAGCATTGAATCTGTATATTGCTTTAGGGAGTATGATCATTTTAATAATATTGATTCTTTCAACTCATAAGCATGGAATATTTTTCTATTTGTTTGTGTCATCTATGATTTCTTTCAGCAATGTTTTGTAGTTCTTTTTGTAGAGCTCTTTTACTTCTATAGTTAGATGCAGTTCTAGTGTTTTCATGTGTGTGGTTATTGTAAATGAGATTACATTCTTGATCTGACTCTTTGTATGTTATTGGTTTGAATGTTATTGGTGTATAGAAATGCTGGTGATTTTTGTACATTGATTTAGTTTTCTGAAACTTAACTGAAGTTGTTTATCAGTTCCAGAAGACTTTTGGCAGAGTCTTTAGTTTTTTTCTAGGTATAGAATCATATCATCAGTGAAGAGAGATTACCTGACTTCTTTTTCTATCTGGATTCCTTTCATTACTTTCTCTTGTGTGATTGCTCTGGCTAGAACTTTCAGTATTATGTTGAATAGGAGTGGTGAGAGGTGGCATCCTTGTCTTGTTCTATTTCTCAAAGGGAACACTTCCAGTTTTTGCTTCTTCAGTATGATGTTGGCTGTGAGTTTGTCACAGCTCTTATTATTTTGAGGTATGTTCCTTTTATGCCTAGTCTGTTGAAGGATTTTATCATGAAAGAATGTTGAATTTTATCAAAAGCCTTTTCTGCATTTATTGAGATGGTCATATAGTTTTGTTTTCCATTATGCTTTTTTGATGAATCACATTTGTTGATTTGCATATCTTGAACCAACCTTGCATCCCAGAAATGAAGCCTGCTTGATCGGAATTAACTTTTGATGTGCTGCTAGATTTGGTTTACTAGTATTTTGTTGAGAATTTTTTTTTTTTTTTTGTCTACACCTGTAAGGAGATGAACTATAGTTTTCTTTCTTCATTGTGTCTTTGCCAGGTGTTGGTTATCAGGATGATTGATAGCTTTGTAGAATGTGTTAGGGAGGAGTCCCTCCTCTTCAATTTTTTGGAATAGTTTCAGTAGAATTGGCATCAGTTTCTCTTTGTATGTCCAGTACAGTTAGGCTGTGAATACATCTGGTCTGGGGCTTGTTTTGGTTGGTAGTTTTTTTTTTTTTTTTTTTTTTTTTTTTTAGTGAATCAATTTGAACACTTAATACTGGTTTGTTCAGGATTTTAATTTCCTCCTGATTTAATCTTGATAGATTGTGTGTTTCCAGGAATTTATCCATTTCCTGTAGTTTTTCTAGAGGGTGTGCCTAGAGGTATTCATATAAGTCTCTGTGGATCTTTTGTATTTCCGTGGGATCATTTGTAAAGTCATCCCTTTGTTATTTCTGATTGTGCTTATTTGGATCTTCTTTCTTTTTTTCCTTATTAATCGATCTGGCAGTCTATTAATCTTGTTTTTTTTTTAAAGAACTAACTTCTAGTTTCACTGATTCTTTGGATTTTTGGGTCTCAGTTTCATTCAGTTCTGCTCTGATTTTAGTGGTTTCTTTTCTTCTGTTGTTTTGGGGTTAGTTTGTTCTTATTTTTCTAGATCTTCTAGGTGTGATGTTAGATCATTAATTAGAGATCTTTCTAATTTTTTGAGTTAAGCATTTAGTGTTATGAACTTTCCTCTTAACACTGCTTTTGCTGCATCCCAGAGATTTTGGTGTTTTGTCTTCGTTTTCATTTATTTCAAAAATTTTTTGATTTCTGCCTAAATTTAGTTGTTTACCCAAAAGTCATTCAGGAACAAGTTGTTTAATTTCCATGTAATTGTGTGGTTTTGAGAGATCTTCCTGGTATTGATTTCTATTTTTATCCAGCTGTGATCTGAGAGTATGGGTGGTATGATTTTGGCTTTTTTGCACTTATTGAGACTTGCGTTATGGCCAAACATGTGTTCAATTTGGAGTATGTTCTGTGTGCAGATGAAAAGAATGTGAATGTATATTCTGTAGTTGACAGGTATGGTATTCTGTAGATACCTATTAGGTTAAATTGGTCAAGTGTAGAATTTAAATCCAGAATTTCTTTGTCAGTTTTCTGCCTTCATTATCTGTCTAATGTTGTCCGTGGGGTGTTGAAGTATCCCATTCATGTATAGAATTTGAAACCTAGAAATGTAGACTGAACAGAGACAATGTGAACAAAGGCATAAGAATGAGAAAATTGAGGACTTGTTCAGGAAATGATAAGGGGTTTAATTCCTCTGGAGGGAGGAAGATAATGGGAGAAATGATTGGAAAATAGACTGTAGCTATCAACTGTTATAGGAGTCTAAATGACAAACTGTACAGTTGAGTAGTTCTCTCGCTCTCTCTCTCTCTCATCTTCTGGTGGGAATTGTGGAATCAGGCTGTGTTTAGGAACATTATTCTTTAGGAATTTATGTTTGATTACAGGAGGAGGTAACTGGAAGTAAACATTGTAGTTGACACATTTTGCAGCAGTTTAAGGAAGATAATGAGGACTAGAACTAGCAGAATGGTAATGAGAATGGAAAGAGAAGGTAGGAAGTAGCAGGTAGGAGATAATTTACCCTCATTGGTGCAGATACAAACATAACACCAGATTCTGACCCTTGGTAACTAGACTGTGGTAGCATTTTGCTGGAAGCCAGATAACTTCTGTGATGAAACATCTCTGCCATCAGACTGCCTGGGTTCACATCCTTAGATCATAGATTCTTTACCTTACCAATCTATGCTTCAGTTTGTTTTTCTGTCTGTAGGATGGAAGCGCTAATAATTCTCTCTTCCTAGGATTGTTAGACTAAATAAAATATTCACAGAAAGTCCTGCAGCCCTTCTCAATTGGGTCCTGTGAGAGAATGAAGTCCTAATGCTTTGAGGAATTCACTGCAATAAATAATTTCTCTTTCCTGCATCTTTAGTGGTACTTGCATGTAACACACACCATTGGGAACTATGGAATATCTCCTAAAGACAAAGTTAGAAGGGGCTTGTTGTAAGATTTGGGCTTGAGTTAGGTGATTTTGAGGATATTTCATGAAAGTTGGTTTCTGTCCTGGATTGAGTACTGACAAGTAACGAAAGTAATCTGATGATTGGTTATCTTAATTATCTTTATTGCAGAGGCAGGATAAAGTAACCACAAATTTTGTTTTTGGAGAAGAGGCAATAGTTTCTTGTGTTGGCTGAAATGGGAGAAATTTGGTCATTTTTGTGGTTGGATGATGTCTTTATTTTTATCTACATCAGACATGATTATAGACTGTACTAATCAAACTTCTACTCTTTTCCAATGACTTTCAGGACTTCCCAGGGTGGAGCTGAAGCTTCAAAAGAATTCTTTCTTGCTGGGGCTACTCTGTGTGTCCAGGTCATCTGCAAACTAACTAGAATAGTGGCTTTTAAGCATTTTTGGCTATGAACCAATATGCATAAATGCGTGTTCACATATACACATACCCACATACCACCCTTTATAAAAGGGTTTTGCTTTCTTTTTGAGATGGAGTCTTGCTCTGTTGTTCAGGCTGGAGTGCAGTGGTGAAATCTTGCCTTGCTGCAACCATAGCTGGGTTCAAGTGATTCTCATGCCTCAGCCTCCTGAGGAGCTGGGATTACAGGTACCCAACGCCACGCCCAGATAATTTTTATATTTTTAGTATAGATGGCTTTCACCATGTTGGCCAGGCTAACCTTGAACTCCTGACATCAAGTGATCCACCTGCCTTGGCCTCCCAAAGTGCTGGGATTACAGGCATGAGCCACTGTGCCCAGTTGATAATATGTTAAAGTTGTGTAGTCCATATTTAGCCTTTGATTTTTTTTTTTTTTTTTTTTTTGAGATGGAATTTCGCTTGTTACCCAGGCTGGAGTGCAATGGTGCGATCTCGGCTCACTGCAACCTCTGCTTCCTGGGTTTGGGCAATTCTCCCGCCTCAGCCTCCCGAGAAGCTGGGATTACAGGCACGCGCCACCATGCCCAGCTAATTTTTTGTATTTTTAGTAGAGACGGGGTTTCACCATGCTGACAAGGATGGTCTCGATCTCTTGACCTCGTGATCCATCCGCCTCGGCCTCCCAAAGTGCTGGGATTACAGGCAACCTTTGCTTTTTAACAAAGGGAAGCCATTGAATAATTTCATATAGTAGAATGAAATGATCTCCAAGTAATCCAAGAATTAACTGGATGAGCACAAGGGCATGTAAGGGGACCAGTTAGAAGGTCATTCCAGTTGCCCAGCTAAGAGATAATATTGGTGTGAACCAGATTCTGGCAGTGGAGATGGGGAGAAAACATTTTAGAAATAATTGCAAAGTAAATATTTTGTATTTATGATTTTTAGTTGAAGTGACAGAAACAAACCAGTACTAGAAAAGCAAGCCTAATCATAAGATTACAGGACTGTCTCCAAAGAAATGTAGGGTTATAGCTGAGACTTAGAAAAGGCCAGGAAACAAGAAAATAGAAAGCCTGAGGAAACTCAGGCAGAAACTTCCCTTTATCTCTCGTCTCTTTTTCTAAAATTTCATGGCCTTCTCTATCTAAGCATACTGGTTTAATCTATGATATCTACACAGGGTGGAAGATAGCCATAACATGTCTCCAATTTTCGATATCTCCTCTGTTTAAAAGAAAGCACGCAAAATTGAATATATAATTTCTTAGTTTTTTTTTTTTTTTTGAGACGCAGTTTTGCTCTTGTTACCCAGGCTGGAGTGCAATGACGCGATCTCGGCTCACCGCAATCTCCGCCTCCTGGGCTCAGGCAATTCTCCTGCCTCAGCCTCCCGAGCAGCTGGGATTACAGGCACGCACCACCGTGCCCAGCTAATTTTTTGTAATTTTAGTAGAGATGGGGTTTCACCATGTTGACCAAGATGGTCTCGATCTGTTGACCTCATGATCCACCCGCCTCGGCCTCCCAAAGTGCTGGGATTACAGGCGTGAGCCACCGCGCCTGGCCATTTCTTAGTTTTAATTCTAATTTCTCAGGAGAGTGCATGAGGTTGGCCAATGTCAATCTTTATAAGTGGATTCAGGAGGAAGTTTTTTTTTTTGTTTTTTTTTGAGACGGAGTTTCGCTCTTGTTACCCAGGCTGGAGTGCAATGGCGCGATCTCGGCTCACCGCAACCTCTGCCTCCTGGGTTGAGGCAATTCTCCTGCCTCAGCCTCCTGAGTGGCTGGGATTACAGGCACGCGCCACCATGCCCAGCTAATTTTTTGTATTTTTAGTAGAGACAGGGTTTCACCATGCTGACCAGGATGGTCTCGATTTCTTGACCTCGTGATCCACCCGCCTCGGCCTCCCAAAGTGCTGGGATTACAGGCATGAGCCACCGCGCCCAGCCAGGAGGAAGTTTTATGGTTAAAATAAGATTCTAGGGACCTATCCCATTGGATAGATATATGGTTGGAGTTAGGAATGCACATGAGGAAGTTACTCTAAAAATTTCTATTTTCTCATGAAGTGGATTGCTGGTAGTAGGAGAAGGTAGTATTCAAAGATGTGAGGATACTGGTAAATAATTGAAATGATAATTGCAGAAAGAGAGAAACTGAGTAGAGGGTCTTAGAGTGAACACAGAACATTGAGAGCTCTTCTGGGCTTAACAATCTTCAATTTGTGGTGGTATTAATCTACAAATTGACAGAGATACAAAAGGTTTAAGTATTAGATGATGAAAATGATGGCACATGGATCTGAAGAATGAGAAGATATATGAAGAGAAGAGACTCATGGATAGAGTGAAAGTAGAAAGAATAGCATGTGTAAATGCCCTGAGGTAGGAGGGCTTTCGTGGGTTTGAGGCTCCATGAGAAGTACAGGAGTGTTTGCAGCTTCAAGTCACCAACTGGCTTTTCTTCAATTTAGCACCTTGTACAGTGCCTCTAGTGGCCAACTTAATTTTTGCATATAGTATGTGCTCAATAAATATTTGTTGAATGAATCTAGCCTTATCTGCATTATATCTAGCAGTTTTCCTTCAAAGTTTCTGTCCTCTAGATGGCATCCTTCCTTAATTTACAGAGGCAACAAGAGTTTTCATCTCACACTGAAAGTTTACATGAATATTCTGGGTCTCAATATCCTCATCTGTAAAATATGGGTTTAATAATAAGAGTTATCTCATAGGTAGTATATTAGGCTGCTCTTGTGTTGCTAAAAAGAAATACCTGAGAGTAGGTAATTAACAAGAAAAGATGTTTAATTTGCTCATGGTTTTTCAGGCTGTGCAGGAAACATAGTGCCAGCATCTACTTCTGGAGAGGCCTCAGGAAGCCTTTACTCGTGGTGGAAGGAGAAGAGGGAGCAAGCATCTCACATGAGGAGAGCAGGAATTAGGTGGGGGTGGGGGGATGGGGGGAGGAAGGTGCCACCAGTTTTAAATGACCAGATCTTGTGAAACTTCCTATCACGAATAACGCACCAAGCCATGAGGGATCTGCTTCCATCATCAAAACACCTCTCCCCAGGCCCCACCTCCAGTATTGGGGATTACATTTCAACATGAGATTTGGATGAAGTTAAATACCCAAACTATATCATTCTACCCTTGGCCCCTCCCAAATCTCATGTCCTTCTCACTTTGCAAAGTACAATCATGCGTTCTTATCAGTCCCTCAAAGTATTTACTCATTCCAGTGTTAACTCAAATGTTCAAAGTTACATCTGAGACAAAGCAAATCCCTTCCACCTATGAGCTTGTAAAATAAAAAAGCAAATTAGTTACTTCCAAGATATAATGGGAACATAGGCACTAGGTAAACATTCCTGTTCCAAAAGGGAGACATTTGCCAGAAGAAAGCAGCTGTAGGCCCCAGACAAGTCTGAAACCCAGCAGGGTAGTCATTAAATCTTCAAACTCTAGAATAATATCTATATCCCACATCCAGGGCACACTGGTGCAAGAGGTGGGCTCCCAAGGCCTTGGGCAGCTCTGCCCTTGTGGATTTGCAGTGTAAAGCCCCCTCAGCTGCTCTCACAGGTTGTTGAGTGCCTGTGGCTTTTTCAGATGCAGCATGCAAGCTGCTGGCGGATTTACCATTCCAGAGTCTAGAGGATGGTCGCTTCCTTCTCACAGCTCTGCTAGGCAGTGCACTGATGTAGACTCTGTGTGGGGCCTCCAACCCCACATTTTCCCTCCCCACTGCCCTAGTAGAGATTTTTCTATAAGGACTCTGCCCCTGAAGCAGGCCCCTGCTTGGGCACCTGGGCTTTCTCATACAACCTCCAAAAGCTAGACAGAGGCTGTCAAGCATTTTTCACTCTTATACTCTACATACCTGCAGGCCTAACACCACATGTAAGCAGCCAAGGCCTGCAGCAGCTTGCACTCTCCAGAGTGGTGACATAACCAATACCTGGGGCCCTTTGAGCCATAGCTGAAGCTGGAGTGACTGGGATGAAGGGAACAGTGTCCTGAGGCTGCACAGGGCAGCAGGGCTCTGGGTTTGGCTCATGAAACCATTCTTTGGTCCTATGCCTCTGGAACTGTGATGGGAGGGGCTGCCTAGAAGATCTCTGAAATTCCTTTGAGGGGTTTTCCCCAGTGTTTTGGCTTTCAGCAAATGGCTCCCTTTTAATTATGCAAATATTTCTAACAAGTGATTGTTACCACAGCCTGCTTGAATTTCTCCCTACAAAAAGCTTTTCTTTCTCTGTCATATGACCATGCTATAAAATTTCCAAACTTTTATGCTCTGCTTCCCTTTTAAATGGAAGTTACAACTTTTAAGTCATTCCTTTGCTCCTGCATTTGAGAATAGGCTGTTTGAAGCAGCCAGGAAACATCTTAAACACTTTGCTGCTTAGAATTTTTTTCTGTCAGATATCCTTAATCATCACTATAAAGTTCCAGCTTCCACAGAGCCCTAGGGCAGGGGCACAGTGCAGTCAAGCTCTTTACTATGGCATTACATGTGTGATCTTTGCCTTAGTCACCAATAAGTTCCACATTTTCATCAGAGACCCCAGCAGCCTGGATTTCAACTGTCCATTTCATCGTTGGCATTTTGGCCACAATCATTTAACCAGTCTCTAAGAAATTAGAAACGTTTCCTCTTCTTCCTGTCTTCTTCTGAGCTCTCCAAACTCTTCCAACCTTTGCCTGTTACCCAGTTCCAAAGCTGCTTCAACATTTTCAGGTATCTTTATAGCAATGCTCCACTCCTTGGTTCCAATTTTCTGTATTAGGCCGTTCTTGCATTGCTATAAAGAACTATCTGAAACCAGATAATTTATGAGAAAACAGTTTAATTGGCTCATTGTTCTGCAGGCTGTACAGGAAATATAGTGCCAGCATCTGCTTCTGGGGTGGGGGGTTCTCAAAAAGATTTTTTACTCAGGTGGTAGGTGAAGAGGGAGCAGGTATCTCATTTGGTAAAAGCAGGAGCAAGAGAGAGAGCTGGCAGGAAGGTGCCATACACTTTTAAATGACAAGATCTTGTGAAAATTATCAGGCCAGCATCAAGCCATGAGAGATCTGCCCCCATGATTAAAACACCTCTGACCAGGCCCCATGCCCAATGTTGGGATTACAATTCAACATGATATTTTTGCAGAGACAAATATCCAAACTCTATCAGATAGTGTGAGATTTCAATCAAATAAAACACGTAGGCCAAGTACAGTGGCTCATGCCTGTGATCCCAACAGTTGGGAGGCTGAGGCAGTTGGATTGCTTGATCCCAGGACTTTGAGACCAGCCTGGGCAACAGGGCAAAACCCCATCTCTACAAAAAATATAAAAAATTTGCTGAGCATGGTGGCGCATGCCTATAGTTCCAGCTACTCAGGAGGGTGAGGTAGGAAGATGGCTTAGACCTGAGAGGTCGAGGCTGCAGTGAGCCATGACTGTGCCTATGCACTCCAGCCTGGATGACAGAGCCAGATCCTGTCTCAAAACACACACACACACACACACACACACACACACACACACACACACCCATGTAAAGCACTCAGTGGCTGTCTTAGTCATTAGTACCTATTACTTAATGTAATCACTAAGTTTATTGCTATGGTCATTATTTCAGCCTTGAGATTACATGTGTTCATGTTATTGTCTTGGCCAGAAATATTTACATTTATATGGGGCATTGGCAATTTGGAAGACTCGTCTTAATTGTTTCCGAGTCCTTTGAGGAACTAGCCCTTATCAATTCTGATTCTAAGTGTTCTGAGTGTGATGCCTAGTCTGGTGACAGGGTAGCCACCTTGGAGGCTTGTGTGAATACTCATGCTTCATCCTCCCTGATTCAAAGGGGGCCACGAAGTCCAACCAGGGCTAAGAAAATGCATAATAATTTGAGAATTTTTGGAAAAGAAAAATAGCTTTGTCTTTCCTCTATGGAAATTACAACAGGACAAAATCACTTTCCCCTGAAATAATGTGAGGGGAGGCTGTGAAATTTGCATCTGTGAAAGCCATGGTTACTACAGGGGGAGCTGAGAGAGCCTTCATGGCCAGCTTGAGTGATCAAGCAGAGTACCAAGGGAAGAAATGCTTAAGAATTGACTTCTGGGTGATATTTTTTGAGCTCCTGGATAAAACCTGTCTGAAACTAATTATGGTTTAGATCTTTTTCATTATGTGAGCTAGTATATTTCATTCATTGTTTAAATGAGATTAAGTTGGGATTTTGTTATTTGTAATACTTAATCCTAAGTGATATGCAATTTTCATCAAGAATGTGATTTATTTATCTTATGTGAAGTATACATTGGCAGAAATAGAATTATTCTTTCAATAATCTTAACTAGAAATTTCTTTGCTAGATGAATCAATAGATATTATGCCAGTAAGTACTATGTATATTTATTTCAGTATAAGTCAAACTCTAGGACAATATAGTTTTTAAAAAATCAATGTCTCTCTTTTAATAATTAGGCTGTGATTCTCACTGGCGATCTCTGGGCAAATTATTTCTACATACAAATTAGTCTTTATTCTATAGTTTATTTCCCTTTTAATGTAAAATAAGGACATTTCAGAAATCTATTTTATTCACAATTCAGAAAGCTAAGTTCAACACTTGCTATTTAATATCTAATATTTAATTTCTATATTTTCATTATATTCACATTTTGGGAGATCATACTTTGTATTATTCACAGAGGGAATATTTGAGGTGGAAGGAATTTTGAATCAGCTACAGCTGGGTTCCAATCTCAGTTCTGCTACTTACTAACTAGCTCAATGAACTTGGACTAGTTATTTAACTCTGAGTCTCAGTCTTTTTTTGTTTTTCAAATAGAGAATGATACTTTCCTCTTCCAGAGAGACATGCAGTGAACAATACTGAGACAGCATATGTAAAGCTTTTACACGAAAGCACCCAAAAGCCCATAACTTATTTTCTTTTTTTTATAATTAGCAATTTAGATTTGTCCCTCAAAATGTTCACTGTGAAGACATGCCAAACAGATATATTGTTCTTTGCTTCAAAAATATTAAATGTTTTGCTGGGCATGGTAGCTCATGCCTATAATCCCAGCACTTTGGGAGGCTGAGGTGGGTGGATCACCTGAGGTCAGGAGTTCGAGACCAGCCTGGCCAATATGACAAAACCCCATCTCTACTAAAAATACAAAAATTAACTGGGAATAGTGGTGTGCACCTTTAATCCCAGCTACTTGGAAGGCTGAGGCAGGAGAATTGCTTGAACCTAGGAGGCGGAGGGTTGCAGTGAGCTAAGATTGTGCCATTGCACTCCAGCCTGGGCAAAAAGAGTTAAACTGTCTCGAGAAGAAAAAAAAAAAAAAATAAATAAAAAAATAAATAAATAAATAAATAAATATATATATATATATATATATATATATATATAGAGAGAGAGAGAGAGAGAGAGAGAGAGAGAGAGAGCAAGAGCGAGTGTTAGATAATGTTTTTCTTTATTTACTAGATTCTAAACACTTGATGGAAAGGGGCTAGTTGTATTTAGATTAGACTGTGCTGAATGCTAATTTGACATCAGGTTTATGAATTACTTCAAACAGTGTATCTCTCATATTTCTTACCACACTAAGCCTTTAGAATTTTGAGAAATAAAGAAAGCCATTGAATCCCTCTTCTTTCCATAATATCCATAATTCCATTTACTTGTATATTGGCTGGAGAGCTTCATTTATTTTTTAACTTCATTTTATTTTGTGTTGCTAACTGTATAGCTCATAATAAGGAAATTGAAACAATATGTGTGCAATCATACTGCAAACTGTGACCCATCCATTTAATGTGAGCTGAGAGAGACGCAGCTCCCCCTTTAGTTTTATTCTTATTTTTGAAGGCTTCTTAACATTTGGATCCCAAGTCTGAAGGAAGAGTTTTGTTCTTCACAATTTTTTTTTAGTATAAATGCCTTGAATGGTTTTCATTTAAAATAAATTTTGCTTTTCCTTTGGATCTCAGTCCTAACTTTGACAATCAGAAACCACTTTTTAACCTCCCAGTTACATACCTTGCCCAGTGGCCTGATGGCCATGACCTTTTCATGCCAATTGGATCCTTCCTCAGTTCCCAGCTGGAGGGTGAGCCGAAGTAGCTAAGAAACCTTCTTAAACAGAGAGATAAACAGATCCACATTTGAATTTGTCTGAATACTAGTATAATTACATGAATGACTTAGCTATCCTTTTTACTGTGCAAGTTGAATTCAGAAGGGAGAAATAATGCCTTGAAAGTGAGTGAAGACAGAAGTAGGGGAACAAGACATTATCCAGTGTCATCTGAGGTGTCTCTTTATCTGGAATGATAGTCACAGTTTGTTACCAAGAGTCAAGGTGGCATGGTGGTTAACATCATGGGCTCTGGTGTCTTTTGGGTTTGAAAAACCCAAGGTGGCATGGTGGTTAACATCTGGGTTCTAGACACCCAGAAGTTTGAATCTGCCACTTATTAGCTATGTGATATTGGAAAGCCTGTGTGCCTCTGTGAAATGGAGAAAACAAGACCCATTTCAGGGCTCTTGTGAAGAGAGGGAAAGATAAATAACATAATAGCACATATAACAGTGCCTGTCATAGTGTAAATGCTAAAAAATGTAAGCTTTAGTTGGTATTGTGTCTTTGGGTATTTGATTTAATGACACACTGAACAGATAGTTTGAATAAATAAATTCAAAATATGTTGATGAGCTAGCAGGTAAATATAATTTTAGTGTTCTAGTAAATTTGATCAAGTGGAAATCATTGAGGGGATATTTATGATATGTATTAATTAAAATTATATACTGCGATCACACACGCATTTTTCAGGAATCTTCAGAAATTTCTTTATAAGCACAGATAAAAGGGTAGTTTACAAATAAGGCCTAAAGGAGAAATTGACAAATGCATTTTGATTTCCAAAGGAGTGCTTTTGTTATTTCCCTGAAAACTAAATCTGAAGCCCCACTTGAGCTATTCCCATTCTCTCCTTACCTCTTTTTTTTTTTAAAGAATCTTGAAAGAATCATCTCTACTTGAGGTTACAACTTGTCACCTACAGTTTTCTCCTGGACTCATCACCTTATTTCACTGCTCCTCTACAGCTGTTTTGTGGAAGCCATTCGACGGCCTGAACTGCTGAAAACCCCAGAAAATCCTTTCTAGTCTTGACTGATAGATGGTTTGGACCATCAGGCTGTGTTTGCTTTTCTTTTCCTCCTGAAGCTCTTCTCTTTTGGCTTCCTTATTCCTATGCTTTCCTACATCTGTATGTACTTCTTAATCTTTTCAGAAGTCTTTTTTTTCAGCTATGTTTTCAATTATTGTATTCTTCAGAATTTGTCTCTTGAACACACTGTTACACTTGCTCCTTCATTAATTTTATCCTAGCCAAAAATTTCAAGTAATACCCAAACTGTCTCCATTTATGTCTTAGTTGTTTATATTTCTGTCTCTTAGATACCATGGTGCCCCATAAAAATCTCAAGGTCAATATGACCCAAACGAAAATTTATTATTTTTCTTCCCACTGCAAAGTTACTTCTCAATAATCCTTATTTACATGTATAATTCTACCATCAGTATGCTCCTCTAAGTCGGAAACTTTGAAATCATACTAGTCTTTCTTCTCCACAACTCCCAGTATTTCTCATTGGTTCACAAGACCAATTTAGCTTTTAAATGATTTAACTCAATCCTTTTCTTCATATCAGCAGGCTCATCCTTAGTTTTCATTTTTCCAATTTTTTTGCTTGCATTATTAACACAATTTATATTGTGGAGTGAGGAAGGAATATAGAGGTAACTAAAGAACATTGAATTCTTGGAGAAAAAGAAACCTGTATAAGGACAATTTCTAACATAATGTGGGAAAAGAGTGTGGCAAGTTGGCATTTGATTGATACATTTTACAATAAGATGAAATCTAGGGCTACTGATTATTGAAATGCGATACTCCAAAGGTCGATAAAAATTTTGAGGAAATGATGATGTTTGAATATTCCCAAGGGATTTTCTGTACTACTGAATACCCGTACCACTTAATTCTGTCTCAATTTAATTAATTTAAAAAGTATTTATCAATTATGTACTAAAAATTGGACAGGCACATATGCAGAGCTGAAGCCATCTTACTCCCTGACTGACCTCTGTTTTCCCTGTCTTGGTAAGTGGTACCTGCAGAAGGTCATTCTATCACCCTTGAAACCTCAAAAATTTCCCTGCTCTCCCATCCCAGAATCCTCACTTTGATTCCCCATCACCCACAGCTTAGGTCAAGGCTTAGTATTCATTTTCCTGAGAGCGGTGGTCACATTTTTGTTGATGTTTGTTCTTTAGCACTCTGCTTGATATTTGCTATTTTTGCATAAATATTTGTTCATTTGCATTTTAATATCCTAGACATTGTCATCTATGGTCTGGTAACCTTTTTTTTTTTTTTTTGAGATAGAGTCTCACTCTTGCTGCCCAGGCTGGAGTGCAATGGTGAGATCTTGGCTCACCACAACCTCCGCCTCCCAAGTTCGAGATTCTTCTGCTTCAGCCTCCCGAGTAGCTGGGATTATAGGTGTGTGCCACCACACCTGGCTCATTTTTTGTATTTTTAGTAGAGATGGGGTTTCTCCATGTTGGCCAGGCTGGTCTCAAACTCCTGACCTCAGGTGACCCACCTGTCTCGGCCTCCCAAAGTGCTGGGATTACAGACCTGAGTCACTGCACCCACCAATAACCTTCTAACTAGACTTTATACCAATAGCATTTTTCTTAGTTCAACTCATCTTTTATGTTGCCAGCACTGTTATCTACCTGAAAACTGAATTAAGTCTGTCCTTGCCTCCACTGCCTTTCAATGGCTGCACAAAGCTCAGTATCTTTCACCGGCTATTCCAGGCCTTTTATAACTGGTTCCAATTTACATTCACATTCGCTTTCTTTTCTGCATCTTATACCCCAGTTACTTCTTGCCATTCCTCAAATAAGCTAGGCCTTCCTTCATGTATTTTTGTACAAGCTGTTCCCTTGGAAAAAGGCTGTTTTCCCTTAGTCCACCTGGCAAATTTCTCTTGCACTCCCAGGTCACCCAGGCAGCGGGCCTTTTCTTCACAGTCCTGGGTTAGACCTCCACGATACATAACTCACTCTTGTCTAGTTACCCCATACTTTCTGAACACCTGGAGAACATGAATTTTTGTTTATTCACTTCAGAATTTTCTGAGCTTTTTATGTAGTGGGTGTGTAGTCGTTGCTAGGAAAGATTTATTAAATGAATAATCAAATTATAAGATGACATTCTATTTTAAGTTATGCACATATTTTAATATCTTATACAATTATTCGTAAGTACATTTTTATAGTTTTGTTCTGTTCTCCAGCCACAGGGATTTTTATGTGACTTCTACGGAAAAAATAAGAAAAAATTGTAATTGTGCAAGATTTCAACTGAGAAGTGACTTTGTTATCTAGGCATTCTAGGTTATGAAAGGGAGACAAAATAGAGTGAGAAAGGAGAAAGAGGAGGAAGGAAAGAAAGAGAGAAAAAAAGGAGAGAGAAAAGAAAGATGAAAAAACAGATAGAAAAAAGATAAACTGCCATGGGCATAAATATGAACTGGCTCCAATAAATGAGACTTTCATCATCAAAATTCTGAGTCGTTATCTCCTTAGGGTCCATTCCAGTGACCCGACCCACTTTTTCAACCACAACTTCAACTTCGCTCAACCAATCAGCATAATTAATCATCACTAAGAATACTTCTTTGGTTTCTTTTCTGTTTTTCATTTTCCTCTTCCTTCATCAGGATACTTTAACCCTTTATTCATCCTCCTCTATCAAAATCCTACATAAGCCCTCAATATGTCACCACCTTTAGGAAGACTTTCCTGATTCTCTCAATGAATGAAAATTTCCTTTCCTCAACTTGCCTAACACTTTTTACTCCTTTTAAGGGCCTGATCACAACCTGCCCTCTACTGTGGTTATTTGTGTACTTAGGTTATCTTGCCTATTGGGGTTTAAGCTTCTTAAATTCAGGAAAAGCCTCTTATGTCTCTCCTTCCTTCTTTCCCTCAGCAGTGCTTGTTAGGGTTTTGATGTTCATTAGGTATTTGCAACATAAAATGGAAACGAGTCATGAGCCTTGATGTAGTTTGAGTATTTTCACTAGCCAAATATGTTGATTGTAATCCCCAATGTTGCAAGTGGGGCTTGAAGGGAGGTGATTGAAGCATGGGGTTGGATTTCTCAAAAATGGTTTAGCACCATCCCTTTGGTGCTGTTCTTGTGATAGTGAGTTGAATTCTTGAGTGATCTGGTGGTTGAAGAGCATGTGAAATATCACTCCCCATTATCTCTCTCTTGCTCCTGCTTTCGGCATGTGATATGCTGGGTTTCCATCTGCATTGCTCCTCAGAAGCTGAGCAATGTCCATGACATGCTTGTACAGCCCACAGAATTGTGAGCCAATGAAAACTCTTTTCTTTACGAATTACTCCGTTTCAGGTATTTCTTTATAGCAATGCAAGAATGGCCTAATGCAGGCCCTGTTTGGTGTTAATAAGCTTCTTAGGGCCTGAACTATCAGATAAATATATGACTCTGCCTTAATCTGTGCTAAATTTTATGCAATGTCTCTATCTTATTTCTACTTTGTACTAAAAAATCTGTATTTCAGAGCTATTAAAGAATATATTAATAAAACAGTAAGAGTACTTGTAAAGATTTTTAAAGTACCAATCTCCAGACTTCTTAGACCTGAAACATTACAATCTTGAAAGAGGCAAGAAGTTACACTGTCAGGAACACAGACTCTGGGTCTAGATCAACTTGCTTCTGAATGCTGGCTCTGCTGCTTACAAGCTGTGTGACCTAAGTAAGCTCCTTAACTCGTCTGTTCCTCATGTTTAGTATGTATAAAACAGGAATAATAACAGTACCTATCTTATAGGATTGATATGAGAATGAAATGCATTCATATATGTAAAATACATGGGACAGTGTATGGTACATGGTTAGTGCCTATTAGATTTTACCTGTAACTTTACTATTTATTAATTCTATTATTATTATTTGCTCTCCGTTGCATATATCTGCTCCTTCAACCCCCACTCCAAAAGCATGAGCTTCTGAACAGTCAATACCCTATTTTCTCAGTCTTTGTATTTCAAGTGACCTGCATAGTCACAGTGCCTGGTATAAACACTGAAAGAGAAGAACCTTGAAGAAAATTCCTGCTTGGCCTAGAGGTGAACCTGAACTTGCCATGCTCCCTGCCGTGGATATTCAAAGAACGTTCTTTTCTTGCTCCCATCAACCTTTTATTTAACCCTGCTGGTTTTCATTTATTTTATAATTCAATCATAATGAATTTTAAAATCCTAACTTCCAGGGATCTCTAGAGACTTGCTTCATCAGTCTGACATAACATTCATTTACATTTCTGATTTTTTTATTTCCTTGTATGAGGTCTAAGAGCTGTTCCAATAAAACACTTTTAAGATTGCATTACACATACTGTGCACTATTTATTTCTGGCTAGATGTTCAAATTAATAAGCAAGAAATTGCTGATGCCTTGATCAGCGATTACAAATGGTAATGCTGTATCTATTATAATTGAAAAAACTGAACCTGGACTCTTCTTTTGTAACCGTCTAAGCTATTAGTTTAAGTGGAAAATATTTGTACAAAAAATATCCAATTCAAGTATAGGAAGATGTTAGACGTCATCCAGCTTTATCACTTTCTCAAGACGGTAAGTTCTTCTGCATTCCCCATGATAAGTTATCGTCTGTCTTCTGCCTGGATTGTCTTAGGAAGAGTGAAAACAATACTTTTAAAGTTCTCTTCTGCCTTTGGTGGATAATTTTAGTTGGTAGGCAATTATTTCTTATAGTACTCTCAAAAACAACATAGGGTAGAAAAAAATCACCGTCTTCCATGATGGCCTTCAAATATTTAAAAACAGGTATTTTATTTCTTGACACTTTACATATCAATAGATTGTGCTAATGGAGCTCAAGAACTTTTAGACCTGGAAGGCACATAAGCATAATTTAATTCTATTATTTGCAGAAATAAAAAATGAGAGGTTCAGTAAATTGCATGATGCCACTCATTTGTTCATTCAGTTATTTAGTACTCAGTAACTGGCTTAAGAAATTTATATTTGAAAGTTAATTATAAGCATATACAATTTTATAATTTATTATAAGGAATAAACTATGGACACATTTATAATTTAGTTTATAAATAATGTTGAAGATCTTGGGGAGCCATAGCTAATTCGTTTTCCTCCCTCCATCCCTAGAGGTTACCACTAATCTATGTATGTTATTTAACTTCAACCATATTGTATCAGTTAGTGTTCCAGCAGGAAAGCAGAACCACTCTGAGTGATATGGAATAAAGGATGTGTAATGGAGATTAGGTTTTATCTGATTGCAGAAGCTGTTGAAATAGTGGACGACTCTTGCCTCTGCCTCTGGTTGTGGGCTTAAATTACTATAGTTTAGTAGGGTCAGAGTAAAGAAGATAAGATAGACATGGAGTAGGGCAGAGTGAGGATAAAATGGAACATACATCAGTATTTTACCGCCTCCAACATTGATGATGAAGGTAATGTGAAAGAAGCTGAGTACCCTTTGCCATGGAGCGGCACACACACTTGACATTGAACTCAGAGAAGCTGAAGGAGGAGCCAGAGGCCTGGAAAAGCTGTGCTCCTAGAGAAGCTGCAGGCCTGGAAATCCTGTGGGCCTGGCTGCTGCTCTATGCCAACAAGGCCAACAACAGTCATGACAATGTGAATGAGATGTAGTGGCTTCTGACTTTTACACTGACCTTTGGAGCAAAACGTCTGTTTCTTCTCTTTTGCCTTTCAAAGCATTTGGAATATCACCTGTCATCAACCTTGATTTACTACATGTATATGCATCTATAAAGAATATGTGAAGTTGTGTTTCATGTCTTCAAGCTTGACATTAATGTCATCTATCTTTTCTTCTGTAACATTTTCACCTTTCGTGTTATGTTTGTGAAATTTATGTCGATAATTATTGTTGTTATTTGTGTTTTGTTTTATTTTGCATAGTATTGCATTGAATAATTTGGCAATTTATCTACTCTTCTTGATCAATATTTAGATTGTTCCCAAATTTTCAGTAGTCAACCAATGCTGCAATGGTTTTGGACATGTCTTTTTGAGCACATAGGTGAGATTTCTTCAAGCTATAGAATTAAAAATACCTTATTTGGTTATAGATTCTGCACATCCTCAGTTTTACTAGTAATTGCCAGTTTTCTTCTGAAAAGTGTATCAATTTACACTTTCAGTTTACAATTTACAATTTACAGTTTACACTTTCAATTTACAATTTTGACACTGGTGCTTCTCAATGGAGGTGGGGGGGTCGATTTTGCCCTCTAGGTGACATTTGGTAATGTGTAGAGATAATTTTAGTTGTCACAACCAGTGGGGGTGGTGGCATCTCTTGGCATCTAGTGGGAAGAGGCAAGGTTTATACTGCTAAACATCCTTTTTTTTTCTTTTTAAATTTCTAGATAACAATTATATAACGTAAGTTTACATTTCTAGAGTTGTTCATATACTGAATACGAATGAGTCTTGGAACCAGCCTCCCTAAATTAGCTCCACTGTATACAAACCACTTGGTTATTATCAACCCAGAAGGGTTACAATGTGTATTCACTAGGCAAAGCAGTTTTGAAAGGGTCAGGAGATCTATGCATGTACTCGGGTCAGGGAAAATTTGAAAGGTAGCTGCTGTAAAATCTCATTGATTACCAATGAAATAGCTGTTAGAAAATCACCTGTGGCTTGTATTGTATTTCTGTTGAGTACTGCTCATCCAGGTAATGGAAGTAAAACAAGTAACAGTTTAATAAAGGGTTAATAAAATGGTCCCAATAGACTTCATGCTAGCGAGGTAGCAGATAAAATAGTTAGTGGGAAATTATTTTATGGTCATGTCCATGGCAAATGAGAAACTGCATTCTAAAAATTTTGCTAATGATCATTTGCTAAACATCCTACAATGTGGAGGGCATTCCCTACAGTAAAGAATTATCTGGCCTGCAGTGACAAGTGTCCAGCTTGGGAAACATTGCTTTACATTCTTGCAGTGGGCACTGTCACTGTTTTATAGTTTGGCCAATCTGATGAGCATGAAATAGTATCTCATTGCTTAAATTGTTATTTCACTGAAGTTTAAAATAGTTTTCAAATGTTTATATTAGCAATTCCAATTTTCTTATGTTATGAATTTTCTGCTCATATCTTTTGACTACTTTTATTGGATTATTTTGTTTTTGATTTGTGTGTGTGTCTGTGTGTGGGTTCTTTATATATTTTAAATACTCAATTTTTTGGAGGCATGCATCAAATGTATCTTTTCCCAGTCTTGAGCTCATCTTTTTCTTTATGCTTTTGTTTCTATTTTTTTGGAAATTTATTTTAAATTTTATTGTGACAAATCAACTAATCCATGTAGCTTATAATTTCTTGTATCTCATATCCACAATTTATAGAGCTGTTTTCTTTCTAAAGTTTATTAAGCAGTGCCTGTTATTAGTGCATTTTCACACTGCTGTGAATAACTACCTGAGATTTGGTAATTTATAAAGAAAAGAAGTTTAACTGAATCACAGTTCTGCATGGCTTGGGAGGCCTCAGGAAACTTGTAATCACGGCGGAAGGTGAACGGGAAGCAAAGTACATCTTACATGGTGGCAGGAGAAAGATGGGGAGGGGTAATGGCACGCATTAAAGCCGTCGGCTCTCTTGAAAACTCAGTCACTATCATGAGAACAGCAAGGGAGAAATCTACCCCTAAGGTCCAGTCACCTCCTGCCAGGCCCCTCCTCCAACATGTGGGGATTACAATTAGTCATGAGGTTTGGGTGGAGACACAGAACCAAACCCTATCAGTGCCTCTCACATTTTAGTTTTCCTTCAGCCTGAAATTTATTTTTATGTATGTAATAAAGTAGAAATCAGATTTTAAAGATATGGATAATAAAATATCTTGAAAACACTTTTTGGTTATTTTCTTCTTTGTCGTTATTTCATTTCCATTTGTTTCCTTGACAGCCCTTTTTCTCATTATTATTTAAAAAATATTTCTCTATTGTGTCTGCTTCCATCTTTTTGAAAGAGTCTTTCCTTTGCTCTTTCTTTAAATTTTTGCAGTTTCTGTGGTTTGCTCTTACTCTTTCTTTCTCTCCTTGTATGCTCATTCTGGATAAATATTACTGCTATTATTTACATTTCTAGTTTGGCTCTGTCTTCTGAAAGCCATTCCTACATGTGACCCCTGGATATTTCTACCTCAGTGACCACAGATACCCTACAAACAGCATTAACAAAACTAAATTCATTATTTTTCCTGCTCCTCTTCCTATTTTCCCATTTTTATGTCTGTTCCATTGACCATCCAGTCATCCAACACTGGGTTCATACAGGAACAGTAGATGATTCTCAATTCAAACTCATAGAACATTTATCCTCTCATATCGTTGACTGGCTATCAAGGAATTAGATCCCAGTTTTAGAATTGTGCATTTCCCTCCTCCTAGATTATTAAGGTTGATCTTTGTCTTTTGCATTTTGGATGAAAGCCCCAAAATGAGCAGTTCCAATTATTTGCCACTTAAACAAGATGATACTTTCTATCACTGACAAAAGGATTTATTTCTAAATGGCATCATATGTGTCACCTGAAGGAAAGGTTCCAGTACATCAGCAGACAGGGCCCCATCCAGCACTGCCAATTCTCTGAATTCTGTGTAATTGATTTACCTGCAACACAACATCTTCAGGTTATCCAAGATTGGGGCTCACTAGCAGATGACCTACAGATCCTCATCCTATTGACTCCAATCAATTTCTTTGTGTGGCTCAATTTTATAGACTGTGTTGGACTGTGGCTTAGACTAAAAATGGCACAATGCCAGTTAGTTTCAACATTGAAACATTTGCTCCTTTATCCACTCATAAATGGAGTATGAGTGGTGAAAAATGAGAATGTAGTGCTTACATCATCCTGAAGGTGTAACAAGATGATTATGAAGCACTTTGTTCACCAAGAGGCACATGACAAGTACTTAATAAACTTCTGCAAATATTGTCTTTATTATTGTACCTAAAAATTCTTACTGCTTTTGATTGTGTATCTGACCACTAAACTCATACACCTTTCTAAGATAAACTCTGTGGCTGATTCAGTCCTGTAGCCCCAAACGTCTAGCTTGGAGCCTGACCTATTGGAGGTATTCAATAGTTGGGGATTTAAATGAAATGTAAGTGCCTTATTGAAAATGAGTTTATAAGATGCTTTCCTGGGAGCAGTTTTTAGTAGGAGGAGAGAGAATGCATGAGGAGACTGGGTGCATGAGAATGAAAGGGCACCACTATTGGGAGAAAAATTGCCAAATGTCTACCATATTGTGTGCATGAACTCTGAGATACTAGACCGTAAAATGCTTTTGATTTATTCTGTACATAGTATTGGTAGAACTTGCTAACAATTTGGAAAAACAGAGTATATCCCTTTCAAACATCATATAGTAAAATGAATTCCAGACAGATTAAACGTGCAAATGGAAAAAATCCAGCCATCAAATTTTAAAGGAAAATAGGGAGGGATGAATGTGTGAGCTTGGAGCAACATTTTCTAAGCATACCACCAAAAAAAGGAATTGATAAAAGACTTAATCTTATAAAAATAAAAAAAAGCCTGCCCTATTTAAAAATATTAATGAATGAAAGAGGAGAAAAACAAGTTGTAGTGCTATTTGCAAAATATATGACTAGGTTTTAATATTCTTAACATGTGAGATACTCTAGTAAGTTAGGATGAAAAATATAGGCAAGCCAATCAAAAAATGGACCAATGGCATAAATACCCATTACAAAAAAAGATGGACAAATTACCAGTACAAATACAAAGAAAGTTACAATCAATAATTTAGAAATTGCCAATTAAAATATAATTTTCTGGTTTTTAAGTTGATAAACATTAAAAAAATCACCAGCAATTTTCCATTTCCACGGTGCACACTTTGTTATAAGGTGACTAAGCTCTGGAGACCTCATGTACAGCATGGTGGCTATATAATAGTAATGTATTATATGCTTGAAATTCTCTGAAAGAGTGTATCTTGAGTATTCTTTCCACAATAAAGAGAATGTAACTATACGAGGAGACAGATATGTTAGTCGATTGTGGTAATCATTTCACAAAAAATGCATATATCAAACTATCATGCTGTACACTTAAATATATACAACTTGTATTTGTCAATTATACTTCCATAAATCTGGGGAAAAGATCACCAGTGTTGACAAAATTTTGGAAGAGGCACTTCTATGTGCCACAGGTTATGCATGGGTACTGTCTTTCTGGAAAGCAATTTGACGATATTCATCAAAACCCAAAAATGTGTACTTACGTTTTGTCCCAGGAACTTCAATTCGAGGAATGTATAATTTGTACCCAGAGCTTTAACTGTAAGAACATCAATCAACTTGTGGTTTGTAAGTGGAATTACAATTTTATTATCCAAATGACTGTGCTGGTCATGATGCTGTTTGTATTTTAGTTATCTTGGGGCTTACTAAGGTCACTGTGTATTATTATATGACATTCTGGTTTTATACATCAGTACCAAGAACTTGGATAATTTGAGTATTCCCCTGAGATATATCTGAGTTTAGTGAAAGTAAACACATTTCTGAGCCTGTAAGTCTCAGACTGCAGATGCTGAAACATGGCAAATTTTCTCGTGTAATAGATTCCACTTAGAGAGACCTCTTAGGAGACTGCTAGATCCCGCCCCCCCCCCTGCCCCGCAATGACAGATTCCTCTACTTCTCCATCTTGGCAGCAAGGATAAAAGTTTTCTTGATTATATCTTCTATAGTATATATCAATTTTTTATTGCTATTATAAGATGTCACCATAAACTTAGCAGCTTAGACCAACACCCACATATTAGCTCATTTCTGTAGGTCAAGAGTCTAGGGAAGCTCAGCTGGGTTTCCTCTTTCATGTCCCAAAAGGCAGAAATCAAAGCGTCATCCATGCTGGCCTCTTATCTGGAGGCCATGAAGAAGAATCCATTTCCAAAGGCATTCAGACTGTTGGCAGAATACAGTTCCTTACAACTGAGAAACTAAGGTCCCCTTCTTTTCTGACTCTCAGCCAAGGTCACTCTCAGCTCCTCAAGGTTGGTCCTTGCAGTGCCCTCATTCCTCTTCAAAGCCAGCAACAGCAGAACAAATCCTTTTGGAATATTTTCCTTCTGCTACCAGTCAGATAAATACTCCAATTTTAAAAGACTTCTGTGATTGGGCCTGCTAGGGTAATTTCTCCTTGAACTAACTCGGAGTAAACTGACTGAAAACCTTTAACTATATTTGCAAAATCTCTTCACGTAATTATTTTCACAGTCATGGGAATTAGGGTGGAAAATCTTGGGCAGGGGGGTGCATTTTGGAATGCTTACTGTAACATAATATCTCCATGTAAGTTGTATTATTCTATGACTCTGACTGTTGATACAAAATAATGATAAAATTATAGAAGGTAGAAATTAATTATGCTGTGCAGAGGTTGTAAATACTTATTCCTACTATTAGGAATCACGGGGCTAGACAGGTATCAAAAGTGTGAGGCTGGCTAGGTGGGAACTGGGGAGAGTTAACACTGGCAGATTATTGCCATGGAGGAAACTGGCTCAGTTTTGCCAGATCTTTTGTGTTTCCAATAGATTATATATATATATATATATATATATATATATATATATAATATATATATATATATATATAATATGTGTGTGTGTGTGTGTGTGCATGTGTATGTGTGTATATATATAGATATATATACTTACACATATATATTTTATGTATCTATAAGATATATATAAAGTCTTCATTTTTAAGAGTTTGTAACTATACTTTTAAACACATTGCAAAAATGTTTACTATATATATGTATATATATATATGTATATATATATATGTTTTAATTTTTTGAGGGGACAGAGTCTTGCTCTGTCACCCAGGCTGCAGTGCAGTGGTGCGATCTCAGCTCACTTCAACTTCCTTCTCCCAGTTTCAAGCGATTCTCCAGCCTCAGGCTCCCAAGTACCTGGGACTACAGGCAGGCACCACCATGCTCAGCTAATTTTGTATTTTAAGTAGAGACCGGGTTTCACCATGTTGGCCAGGCTGGTCTCAAACTCCTGATCTCAGGTGATGCACCTGCCTCAGCCTCCCAAAATGTTTACAACATATTCAACAGGCCAATTCCAAATTATATACCACTAGTTTTCAAGCTCTGCTTTGATCTCTCCTCTCTTCCTATTATAGTTCTGTGAAAACCCGAATACAGAGAGGTTAGAGAATGTACTTAAAGTCACATAGCAAATTAGTGACAAAGCTGGAATAGAAGGTAAATATATTGACACTCAGAATAGATTTATTTCCCTTGTTATACTAGTTTCTTATTGTTTCTGTAACAAATTGCCACTGACTTAGAGGTTTAAAAATACAGCGCTATCTCTTACATTCATCCAAAATGAGTCTTAAGAGGCTAATATCAAGGTTCTGGTTGGACTGGATGCTTTTAGGGCGTTATTAGAGAATCCATTCCTGCCTCTTCCAGCTTCCAGAGGCTGCCAGCATTCCTCAGCTCATGGGCATTTCATTCCAATCACTACTTCCGATATCATATCACCTTTACAGACTTTATCCTCCTGCCTCCTTCTTGTAAGGACCATGGTGATTATATCAGGCCCATCTAAATAATGCGAGATAGTCTCCCTAACTCATAATTCTTAACTTAATAATACCTGCAAAGTCCTTTTTGCCATATGAGGTAGCATACTGACCGGTGCTAGGGATTAGGAAGTAGATACTTTGGGTGTGTGTGTCGGGGGAGGGGGAATTATTCAGCCCCCACATCACGCTAAATACCATTGACTAATATTTAGCTTTCTCATATTCCTCTGCTGTGAATAACACAACTACCCAATCAATCAAGAGAAGCATACCAGACAGCAACTTGCTCTGGCAGTGTGCCCAGCATTTGGGTAGCTTGGACATAGCCACCCCACCACAGTGTCTCTCATTTATTTTCTGTAACTTAAATAGGAGTCGGACTTTTAAAATGCTGGTTCTGAATTTTTAAAAAATCTATTAAGTAACCATAAATATTTATTTTTTTTGCCTTCTTCCTTCCCATCCCCCAGCTTTATGGTGTGTTGAATATTATTTTATACTCAAAACTATTTTCTTTTTTTCTTTTTGGTAAGAATTAAATTTGACGGTTGAAATAAGGGAAGACACCTCATCAAGAAGTAATGGATTTACCTTGCAGTCAGGGTAAAAAATTTCTCTCAGAATCAGACTTGCAGGAGTCTCCATCCTTCTTAATCGATTTTACACTTTGACTTTACTTGCAGACACAATAATACTTGATCAAAAACAGAAATGAGAAATCACAAGAATGTGCCTTCAAGTTTTTGAGGGAATCGGCATAAAGTTGTCCTGTGGATGTTTTGGCCATTTTTAAGAGGTAATGAAATTCAGTGGAAAAAGCTCAGTCAAATCACTATTGTATTCTGCCTCATGTTCCCATCGGCAAGTTGGGAAGAGCCGTGTACCCTTGTCTCACCAAGTAATTTAAAAACATGAAACATGTAGACTGATGTTCCTTTGTAACTTTAGATATTCATGTTTTTTCTTTTGCATGGGCTGAGGATTAGGAGTTCAATTTTATGAACTCATCAGATTGAAGTTTTGTGGTCGTGTTCTCTTTACTCTCAGCATTTGCTCAGTCTCCCATTTGCTGAATATCTGACAAGCATTTATTCCTTCAGTAAATACTCATTAAAACGATCTGCTTGGTGTTCCAAAAGATTAAACTAGAGATTTATATGCAACTTAATTATACAATTTAGAAAGGTGCATGAAACTGGACATGGAACAAATTGCCAGCATAAATAGTGAAAGACGAATTTGGAAAAAGTAGTGTAAATGATTTGGCAGAAAGGAGACAGGAGGATGGGAAAGTGACAGGGAGTCTAATACCTTCATTGAATCGTTTTGTAATGTTTCCACTATATTTGCTACAATAAGAAAAAACCAATGCAGATAGCCATTTCAAATAATTTATATTCAAATTAACACAAATATTCAATATGAAATTAATTCATCCTATTGAACTTTCCTATTAATACACATTAATAGGAAGTTGAACTTTCCTATTAATACACATATGTATACAAATCTATTCTTTTGGGGTAGGAGTAAAAGGCCTCCGTGCTTAAAAGCTCTGGATGGATGAATGTGATGAGTAGTCCTGTAGAAGTGGAAGGGCTCTCATTCTGTCTCCAGTGGCTGGCTAGACTGCCACTCTGGGTATGATCAAGAATGTGAGAGATATAGTTGCTTTGACATCCAGGACTTCTGGCCAGAGGTTAAGCATTTGTGTGTTAAGAGAGTGTAGGAGAGCATGAACCATGGCTGTGGGAGTGCGTGCTTAGGATTCCTATCTTTTGTCATAGGGAATTCCATTTCTGTGATTGGTTGTCCTAGGGTTGTTGCTGTTCATGCCTTTCCTAGAAGAGGGTCTATGCAAGCTAGCTAACCTCATACTTTGATGTAGATAAGATTAGTGCACATATTGACTTTGATATTTCCCACCCATCTGGCCAGCTAATTTTACTGATATGCAAATTAATCAACCCTCCTGTGTTGGTGCAGAGAAGATGTGTTGACAGAAATGGAACTTATGAGTCATAATTCATATAGCCACATACTGTATGGAGGGGATTCTAGGCAGCTGGAAAGGTGAAATCAAAGACCTAGAAATGAGGTGGATGAGTTCTCCAGACCTGCCTGAAAGAGCAACTATCTAATTGAAATAGAGCAAGAAAATATGCTGGTGATGGAATATCCTGATGAATCACTTTGATGTGAACCATTTACTCTTTTGCACCTACACATTTTGTTCTATTAGCCAGGGAGGGTAATTCATATCCAGAAGAGTGGGCTGCAGAGAGTTGAGTGGAAAAGGAGATTCACAAAGTAGCACACAGTAGGACCACATCTTTGAACTCTTTTATTTCATCGTTACAACTCATCTGAAGTTTTTGTTCTGCTCACTTTTTAGAAAATTTCAATTTGATTCTACCATCAGAATAATGTTTCAAATTACTTGGCATCCGTAATCATTGGCATCTCAGAAGTGTATATATTTTAAAGATTTGAGGCAAATAGCAAGTAAACATGCAGGCTATCCTGTTAAAACCTCAACATTCCCACTTACTAGTTTTGTGGCATAGAGCAAATTATTTAATCTCTCTAAGCTTCAGTTTCATCATTGGTAAAGTGAGAATGATTATGATAGTACCTACCTCACACGAGTATTGGGAGCATTAAAGGAGAATAGGCACTTAGAGAACTAAAATTCCATGTTTTTCATGTAGTAAATGCTCAATCATTGTAAATTATTTGTTGTTATTGTCCTAAGGTTTACCACACCTTCTGGCTTTGTACTATAGTTAAAGAATAAAGGCAACTAGAATGTATCATAACTGAAATATCAACCCCATGATAACAGGGCAAACCCCCCACCTTTTCCAAATCAACTACAGAGATAATAATGCCACACACACTCTCAGTGGCACCACAGGACATTGTGTCAGCTGGTGTGGAAAATGTGGTTTCAGGTCTCTCTGGTTCCTATTGGGAGATGGATTACCATGCTAAGGAACTCCTCTGGATTGTAGGGAATTTCTCTATGGAAAAGCATGCATCTCCTATAGCAGGACATCAAGAGTTGGGGTGAAAAGCAGGCTTTGGCTTTTAAGCAAAGCTCAGAGGCTCTTAACAAGTCTAGAACAAGTGTGTGCCAATAGCCTGAGACTTCAAAATGACACTGTGGTGTCTTGGATTTCATCCAAATGTGGCTTTTTCCAAGACTGCTCCATACCATGAGGATAAAATGACCACTTGCCCACCTCTCCACTTTGAACCCTTCTTATGATTCACATGAAACCCAAGGCTGGATTAATCCACTGACCTTCAATATATCCCTCAAAATAACTGTGAAGCCTGTATAAGGAAATTATAACAATTATCATTTTGAACTGTAGTTGCATATTTACTTGTCAGCATTGCATGGGGACCAAGTTTTCTGAGGACGGTGATTAGCATCTTCTCTATTTCTGGGACCAGGATATATCACAATGCTTGGCATGTAGTAATCACTGAAAACATATTTGTTAAATATATAAAGGAATGAAAGAATACATTACTTCATTTTAAGGCGGCCAGTCTCTAGAGTATTAGGATGATGTTAAGTAACTTTGTTGCCCTCAATTTAAGCAGCAGATGGTATATTTTCAAACAAAAGGCTTTCCTTCTTCCCGGATATTTGGGTATATGTCCTGACTGCCATTGGCAGTGAAAGGATAGATTTCAGAGGTCATGAAAGCTTTCTCTAATATTTTTCAGGAACATCCAGAAATCTTAGCCTCAAGGGTGCCTGGAGCATGTACTGAGGCTGCCTATCGGATAATTGGTCCCCATGACATCCAGATTTTCCTTGCTTGCGGCAACAGCTTGAGAAAGTGAGAGTAAAACATTGAAAGGGAATTGACATTCTCAGGAGTGATGTGGATTTTGAGAAGAGAAGATTCTTTAAGGAGATCACCTTATAAAGAAGAATACCAAAAACCATAAATGGGAGAGAAGGAAATAAGGTGAATTAACTGTTTGGTGCAAAGATTTATTTAATGTGTAGAAAATAGAACCACAGAAGGCTAGAGCTATCTGAAAGCTTTGAGAAAATTTTATTCTCAATCATTCATTCTACAAATCAGGAGACCATGGCCGGGTTGTTTAAGCGGCTTGTCCAGAGTGATACAGGGAATTAGTGTGGAGCCAGGATTGTAAACCAGATGCCTGGTTTCTAGCCTATGCTCTTTCCACTCTCTGAGCTGGCTGCCTAGCCCTAGTGCAGAAAGAGAAACCACTCCTGGGGTTATTTGGAAGAGCATGTGTCATCTGGCTGCCATACTCCTGGGAGAGCCAGACCACTTGATGGTGGAAAAAGAGGATGGAAATGCAAAATGCTAAGATGGAACTGCAGATTTTATATGGAAAACATGAACTAACTATGGTTTGAAATATTAAAAATAGGTTAAATTCAATTTAAATTCTATTGGACACTAACTTTAAGGCTATAAACAGAATGTCTGGAAAAATTTATACAGCTACCTCCCTTTTTTGCTGCATTAAGCAAATTAAAAGGACTGTCTCGATCCTCTAGCAACTTATTTAAAGGTTGAAAACAGTAACCTTAATAAAGAAAGGGTATAAAGCATAGAACAAAGATTACTCTTCCTATCTTTGGTCTTACCCACTGTGACACAGAACAAACAGCTCTGGGCTAGAAATGAAAGAACTGAATTCTAGTCCTGTTTAAGCCTCGACTTTATTCAATTCACCAACATCACCCTGCAGTTCAGCTTATTTATCTGTAAAATGAGGAGATTAGACTAGATGTCACTAACAGTCTCATTCAAATTTAACATTCTAAGATATACTTTCTTAGTCTGCTTGAGCTGCTGTAACAAAATATAGATGGTCTTTGACTTACTATGGCCAGGCTTGGGATTTTTTGACTTAACAATGGTGCCAAAGTGATATATATTCGGTAGAAACTTTACTTTGAGTTCTGTTTCTTACTTTCAGTATAGTATTCAATGAATTGCATGAGATAGTCGATACTTCATTATAAAATAGGCTTTGTGTTAGATGATTTTGCTTAATTGTGGGCTAATGTAAGTGTTCTGAGAACAATTAAGGTAGGCTAGGCTAAGCTATAATGTTGTAAACGAGGTGTATTAAGTACATTTAAACTTGCAGTATTTTCAACTTAGGATGGTTTTATTGTGATGTAACCTGTCCAGATAAACCTATTATTGTAGGCTGAGTAACATCTGTGTTACAGACCGTGTAGCCTAAGCAACAGAAATTCATTTCCCACAGTTCTGGAGGCTTGGAAGTCCAAGATCAAGATGTCAGTTTTGGTTTCTGGCAAAGGTCCTCTTCCTGGTTTGTAAATGAGTTCCTCTTTTATTTTTTCTAACTTTAGTTTTAGATTCAGGTTTACATGTGCAGGTTTGTGAAATAGGTAAATTGCATGTCATAGGGGTTTGAGGTACAGATTATTTCATCACTCAGATAATCAGCATATTACCCAATAGGTAGTTTGTTGATCCTCACCCTCTTCCCACCCTCCACTCTCAAGTAGGCCCTTGTGTCTGTTGTTTCCTTCTTTGTGGATACAATGTTCCCATTTATAAGTGAGAACATACAGTATTTGGTTTTCTGTTCCTGTGTTAGTTTGCTTAGGATAATAGCCTTCCGTTCCATTCATGTTTCTGCAAAGGACATGATTCTGGGTGTACAGTATTCCATGGTGTATATGTACAATATTTTCTATATTCAGTCTATATCCTTACAGAGTGGAGAGAGATCATCTCTCTGTTGTATCTTCATAAGGGTTCTGATTCTATCATGAAAGTTTCCCCCTTATGACCTAATTACCTTCTAAATTTCCCACCTCCAAATATCATCACGTTGAGGATTGGGGCTTCAATTTAGGAATTAGTGGGAGGGAAGACAGAGACATTTAGTCCACAGCACCTTTCATGTGTTTGCTTTTTGTGTGAAGTAGAGCACAGATGGTCATTTCTTCACTCCCAAATTGTGTCCACTAGAGTGCAAGGAGTTGTGCGTACTATAGTGAAGAAGAAAGACCTCTGTGACTCCACAGAGCTTACATTCAAGTCAGAGAGATAAGCAGTAAGCAGAAAACAATAAGTAGATAACTTCTAGATGTAACTGTACTTAGATATAAATAAATAAATAAATAAATATATTTAAGCCTTCTCTACCATAAGTAATTAATATAATTAGTAATAGAAGCAAAGCTGGGTTAGAGAATAAATGTCAGGGGTGGAAATCTAAAAATCAGGTTTATAGAAGCCCTCAGGCCTCAATACCAACATCTAAGTAGCGAAAGGAAGACTGTTTCTAGTAGAGAAAAAGACATATGCAAAGGCCCTGAGGCCAGGAAGAGCTGACTACGGTTGAGGACCTGACAGAAGGTGACTGTGGCTGGGAGCTATCCATCAAGGGAAAAGGAAGCATGGAATGAAAGCAAAAGGCAGGTCATGCAGCTTCTTGAAGGCCATAATAGTGCAGTGGGGAGCCACAGGAAGCTGTAAAATGATGTAACTCATGAATAAACATTATCTTCAATTCTGTGTAGAGAGAATGTATTGGAGGAGCTGAGATGTAAAAGGGAGAATAAAAAAGGGTAGATGTAGCAGTTTAGTTAAGAGACAGGGTGACTTGGATGAGAATTGCACAGCAACAGTGAAGAGGATGAAATAGATTTATTAGCATGTAGTGGGTGGGGGAAAAGAGAAATCAAGGTCAAGGATGATGTGAGTATCAGGGTGGATGGTGGTGCCATTAACTTAGAGGCGGAAGGCTGGAGGAAAAAGAAGATTCGGGTAGAGACAGAAATCAGAAGCTCTGTTTGTCCTTGCCAACTTTGCGCTGCTTCTTAGACCCATGCATGAGCATACCAAGTAGGCCATTGGTTACTTGAGTCTTAAGATCATAATAATGACCTGGGCTGAAGCAGTACACATCTTCAGAATTGTCAGAATATAGGTTAGAATCAATGACATGTGAGTACTGAGAGAAAGAGTGAAAGTAAGGAAGAATGCCAAGGAATGGTGGCATAAGCAGGGGAATCCACTGCAAAGGCTGAGGGGTGGTCCATGAGGTGGCAGGAGGACTAGAAGTCACATTAGCAATAAGAGGTGTGGCAAGAAGGGAGGAGTCAGTGTTGCAGAACTTTCTCCTCAGTTCAGCGAAAACTGGGTTCTTGTCACAGGAGGAGGAAAGATCAGGCTCGTGGACACATAGAAGGGTGAGGAGGAGAATTTATTGGGGAAAAAGAAAAAACAGCTCTCACCAAAGCAAGAGGGAATCTTGCCAACAGGCTCCTGCCTTACAGATTGGACACCAGGCAGCCACACAGAAACTAAAGGGGCCAGACTCCCTCCCACTGCCTGTGGCTCCACCCCCTTTCCCAGTGTGCAGGTGAGCATTATTCATAGAGAATCAGTTGGGAAACGGCGGGCTTCATCTGGACCGCAATCTGGTTTTTCAGTCTTCAGACTGTTTTAGCCTTGAAGGTGGGGTTTCGCTGGGGATCTTTGGCTGTCTCCTCTGTCTATATTCAGCTGGGTGAAAAACTGTTTGTGAGTTGAATAAAATATAGACCCCAAAGTGTCATTCAACTTGGAAACTGAGATAATTGTGATCTTTATAAGAGTTTTTGCTGTTTCTTTTATAACAGTGGTGTCATGACAACTACATTAACATGATTTAAAAAATGATTGAGAAAAATAGATGTTGGATTAACTAGTACAATAGTTTTAAGAGGTTTTGTTGTAAAGATCAACAGAGAAGTAATATAGTAACTAGAAATGCTTGTAGAACCAAAGGAAGATAATATTTTAGGCTGAGGCTGGCAACATCACCTGAGGTCAGGAGTTCAAGACCAGCCTGACCAACATGGAGAAACCCTGCCTCGATTTAAAAAATACAGAATTAGTCGGGCATGGTCGCACATGCCTGTAATCCCAGCTACTCAGGAGGCTGAGGCAGGAAAATTGCTTGAACCCATGAGGCAGAAGTTGTTGTGAGCCAAGATCATGCCATTGCACTCCAGCCTGGGCAACAAGAGCAAAAGTCCATCTCAAAAAAAAAAAAAAAAAAAAAGTCATAAGACCCTGGAGCATATAATACAACTGGCTGTCAATAATCTGCTAAGTAATGAGAGATAAATAATGTAGTACAGGGGTTGACAAACAATGGCTTGTGGGCCAAATTCAGTCTGCTGACTATTTTTGTAAATTGCTAATGGCCTGTGAGCTAAGAATAGTTTTTACATTTGTAAGTGGTTAACAATTTTTTTAGAAAATTTTATTGGTTTGAAAATTATATGAAGTTCACATTTTGGTGTACATAAATGAGCTCTATTTGGACACAGACCTCTTTGCTTACGTATTATCCATAATTGCCTTCCTGCTACGATGGCAGAGTTCTGAGATAGCGACAGAGACTGCATGGCCAGCAAAGTCTGAAATATTTACTATCTGGGCCTTTACAGGAAATGTTTGTTGACCTCTGATGTGGAAGAAAACTAATATATTGTGAGACCACCTTGAAAGCGGAACAAGGCAGAGTCCCAAAGGACGGAGGTAGGATAGAAAGACATCAAACCTGAGTATACAAGATGTACAAGGTATCTTGAATTTGGCGACTGTGAGACAACATCATTCTTCTTTGATGCCTCTGTTTTCTCAATGAAAAGGAGGTAATCTGAAATAGGCGTGGAGTCACCCTGGAAGTCTGACCTAAGCCTTCTTGTCTTTAAGAAAGAATTGTCACAACAACACAGAGATTAAGATATAAAATTCATGACTTTCAAGTTTTTGTAGTGAAGTAGGATCAAATATCTCTAAATTTGAAACAATTATCTGAGCTGGGGAAGAAAAGAGAAACTCTGAGAGGAACCAAATGAGTTTGATGTTGTTGTTTCTCTGAAGGGCTCTGCCCCTGGGATTGTTCAAAAAGAGAGGGATGCCAGACCCCCGGAGTGATTTGGGACATCTTCAAATAAAAGATAAATTACCATGATTTTTCTCTTTTAACCCGAGGAATCAACAGACCTGTGGATATTTTTCCAAGTGATTATGACACAAAAGCAGTAGAGGAGATGTGGATGCTCAGTGGGCAGGGTAGAGAGACTGGGACAGTCCTACTGAGTTCTCCATGGATACGGAATACCATGGTGGGAAATCCAGTTGTGCCAAGGGCTGTCGTAGTCAGGACAGCAGCCGTGGGTGAAAGCAAGTGCCATGTGTACAGGCACTAGGCAGCAGTGACAGCAAGGAGGACGGAGGGCAGCCAAGGAGGTCTGAGGACAACCCCTAATCAGTGTTGTGTAAATCTTAGTGGAAGTGTGCAGGGTCACTGATGACTTAGAATAAAGTGTCTTACTCTCCTAATCAAACAGGATGAAATAGATTTATTAGCATGTAGTGGGTGGGGGAAAAGAGAAATCAAGGTCAAGAATGATGTGAGTATCAGGGTGGATGGTGGTGCCATTAACTTAGAGGCGGAAGGCTGGAGGAAAAAGAAGATTCGGGTAGAGACAGAAATCAGAAGCTCTGTTTGTCCTTGTCAACTTTGCATTGACTCTTAGACCCATGCATGAGCATACCAAGTAGGCCATTGGTTACTTGAGTCTTAAGATCATAATAATGACCTGGGCTGAAGCAGTACACATCTTCAGAATTGTCAGAATATAGGTTAGAATCAATGATATGTGAGTATTGAGAGAAAGAGTGAAAGTAAGGAAGAATGCCAAGGAATGGTGGCATAAGCAGGGGAATCCACTGCAAAGGCTGAGGGGTGGTCCATGAGGTGGCAGGAGGACTAGAAGTCACATTAGCAATAAGAGGTGTGGCAAGAAGGGAGGAGTCAGTGCTGCAGAACTTTCTCCTCAGTTCAGCGAAAACTGGGTTCTTGTCACAGGAGGAGGAAAGATGAGGCTCGCGGACACATAGAAGGGTGAGGAGGAGAATATATTGGGCAAAAAGGAAAAAGGAAAAACAGCTCTCAGCAAAGCAAGAGGGAGTCTTGCCAACAGGCTCCTGCCTCACAGATTGGACACCAGGCAGCCACACAGAAACTACCTGCTCACTTCCGCTAAGGGTTGTATAAATAGTGGAAGTGAGCAGGGTCGCTGATAACTTAGAATAAAGTGTCTTATTCTGGATGGTAAATGACTTCTAGGGTCTCCTAATTCTCAGTAGCCCCACAAAGTCAGGGAGGTGATGAACCATAAATTGGCTGAGTTTACTTGTAATTGACTGAGAAAAACTTTAAGTGACTGAATTTCCCTTGAAATTGCAAAACTCAATTTCTGCTCTAGGTGCCATAGGAGTTTTGGACAGAAACTAGGAAAAATACTTACATTTTTTGCATACTTGAGATTTGTGGTTTGAAAATTGAAAATCTCGAGTTTAAAGAGAGAAAGTAGAGAGTTTAAAATGATCAGTTATTTTCTCTGAAAGGGGAAAAAATATTTTACCATATAAATACTTTCTTCCTCCTGATACACCGAGTTTCCTCCCATAATCATAATTATCATGTATAAGGGCTGAATACAATGCCAACAGTTATATGCATATTTCATTTGTGTCCCATATTCTTCTATCAGGTATAAGGAATTATGCTCATTTTGTAGATGAAAAAAACAAAGGTCTGGAATATGTTAAATAATTTGCCAAATGTCACAAGGCAGAATTCCAAACTGTTTCTTTCTAACCTCTGTTTCCAGCTTTCATCTCACCCAACCAATAACTAATGGTAATTGCTTCCATTTAGCAAGACTTCCTTTTGACAGAGACTGAGCCGATTGTTCTAAATATTTAATTTCCCTTAGTCCTTAAAAAAGTTCATGCTTTTTGATATGGTTTATTCCAAATCACTACTTGGATGATTTCAAATAAATTACCTAACTGAGTGAACTAGTAAGCACGAGAAGCAAGATTTAAACGTTAAGTCTCTGTCTCAAAAGCTCATATTCTTAATTACATTAACACTCTTCTGCCAGTCAGACACCTGAATCTACCACTCTTAGGAAACCTTTCTTAAGAAACTGAAGAAGTGATTATTATGCCCTTTTTTTCTTTCTGTTAATTTCAAGGGCATATCTATTAGCTATTTACAAAATCCATGACCCCATCTTCTTGGGTATGGTGGTGTGTAGTAGGAATGGAAGTGATGGGTGCCATTTCTAGGCTTGGTGCATTGATTCCATGATGCCTTGCACCATGCCCGTCCTCCTGGATCTGGCTGCATACAGGTGCAGAGTAGACCTTAGGGGATAGTACAGCAACAGGATGGAGGCGTCTGGAGTCCCCGAATAACAGCTTGAAGGAGAAGCACTTCCAGAGAACTGATACCTGCTCAGGACTGTGGGGGAAAAGCTTCTACTGTACTGAACCATGATTCCATTTTGGTATAGTTGATATTTACTATAGCATCTTAGTTTATTCTAAAGAATACGATGGAAAAGGACATGCAGGAAAAAGGTAACCAATAGAAAGTAGGGGAGATATATTAAAATCAGTTGAAAAGCATTACTGAGAGATTACTATTAGCCCACTGCAATGACATGCATTTTACAAAGAACACTCTGGCTGTAATGTGTTTTGGCTGGGAGCAAGCCCAGAATAAAATTTGGAGTAGGGAGAGCAATTAAGAAGCTATAGTAGCAACCCATAAAAATGATGGGGACTGATCTAGAATAGTAAAAGATGAGTTAGCAGATTTTAGTTATTTTAAGTTTGGAAAATCAATAGAACTTTGCAGAGTTGATTATATGTGACTGAGAAAGAGGAGAGGGGAGGACTCGAGGACGAGACCTGTGTTTCTAGCTGGATGATGGTGATGCCATTTACAGACATATGTACTCTAGGAAAAAGGGTGGGTGGAGTGGTGATGATAAGTTTGATTTTTAATATGTTGCCAAGAGGAACTTGGGGGAGGGCTGACCAAACAGATTTGGAGCTCAGGAGAGAGAAGCTGAAAGTCTAGCTTTAGAATCAATGAGTGTTTAGCTGGTAATACCCAGAAAGTAGATGAGATTTTTTTTTTGTATTTTACATAATAAACGAGATGTTGTAATCGCTCCTCACAATTCCCACTCTTGCTGTGGACTCACCAGAACTTAGGACTAAAACATCTCCACTATCCCTACTTCTCCCAAGAAAATTGAGCCGGTCTGAATTCTTCTTATCTCCAAGGGTCAGTGTGTGTGTGTGTGCGCGCGTGTGTGTGTGGGTGCATGTGTGTGTGTGTGTGTGGGTGCATGTGTGTGTGTATGTGTGGGTGCATGTGTGTGTGTGTGGGTGCATGTGTGTGTGTGGGTGCATGTGTGTGTGTGGGTGCATGTGTGTGTGTGTGTGTGGGTGCATGTGTGTGTGTGTGTGTGGGTGCATGTGTGTGTGTGTGTGGGTGCATGTGTGTGTGTGTGTGTGGGTGCATGTGTGTGTGTGTGTGTGTGTGGGTGCATGTGTGTGTGTGTGTGGGTGCATGTGTGTGTGTGTGTGTGGGTGCATGTGTGTGTGTATGCATGTGTGCATGAGTGCGTGTGAGTGTAAACACATGCATGCAAGTGTAGGCTTATGCATGTACAAGTCTCTCAGTATTTTGAGTCTCCATTGTCAGAGACAAAATGAGGAAGCAGGCTGTGGTTTTCCTGGATTGAAACAGAGCCCAGTCTAGACTACATAGATAGTTTTACCAGACTGCAAATGTGAAGAAAGGTAATGAATTGGGGTGTAGGGGACTTACGCTGGTACCAGGAGAGACTTGGCACCAAGCTCCAGGACTTCGGGAGCCTCCTCTGTACCTGAAGGTGACATGAAGAATGTGATGCTGCTAGCAAAAGCTGTGCATATTTGAGAGGATGAGTCTTAGGAAATAAACAGTCACAATGGCTACCACTTTGTTACTGAAAATGAGATGCCTCTGTCACAGTCTTTCTTGACTATGTAAGTCTGGGTTCTAGTACCCACAAAGAGTAGGGTAGAGGACATCCAGAATTGATCCAAAGATTTTGCTCCTCTTAGTAAGTGGATACTTAAACCAGATTTAATTTACCTTGATGGGGGGAGGGGATACAGTGACATTTATTTCACCTATGTTATTAATAGAACATCTGTTACTACAGATAAGTAATCTAGGGACGAAGAGTTTTAGTAACCATTTTCTAAAATCACATAAGCCATTCTTCTGCCTTCTTTTTTTTTTTTTTTTTTTTTTGAGACGGAGTTTCGCGCTTGTTACCCAGGCTGTAGTGCAATGGCGCGATCTTGGCTCACGGCAACCTCCGCCTCCTGGGTTCAGGCAATTCTCCTGCCTCAGCCTCCCGAGTAGCTGGAATCACAGGCATGCCTCACCATGCCCAGCTAATTTTTTGTATATTTCTTAGTAGAGACGGGGTTTCACCATGTTGACCAGGATGGTCTCGATCTCTTGACCCCGTGATCCACCCGCCTCGGCCTCCCAAAGTGCTGGGACTACAGGCTTGAGCTACTGCACCCGGCCTCTTCTGCCTTCTAAATCCAGGTTGTTGTTGTTTTTTTCGCTAAGATGGGGTGACAGAAAATTCAGAGCTTCTAATCCCTGGTACCCTCATCTTTGCTCTACACTACTTCTTACAAAAGCAGGTTACCTTTGACTCTAACAGCTGTGGTCACTGGAGGATGTAGGAGAGTTATGTGCAAAGATGACACCTCCATGATCAGAAGACATTCTCGTAAGGATGCATTCAGAATGAAATTGGATTCTATTCTGTAGTGTTATATTTCCGATCCGCAATACTGATGTTTGCCAAAATTAGCTTCCCCTCATTCTTGTTGCCTTTAACAGCTAGTTTATTTCAGCTCGACATACAGTATCGATATGGACCTGAATGATTCATGGGAATGAAAGCATAGCTGTATTCAAAGGTGTTCTGGGTGACCTGTGTTTCACAAGCTGCACCATCGAAGCAAAGCCTGGTTCCCTGGGTTTTAGTGATGCTCTCATCTGCCAGAGACTGACTGGAATATGCAGTCACTCACGGTGAAAGGGAAACATGTTTCTCATTCAGCAAGTATGTGGTTCCATCCACAAAGTTTACAGCACAGTTGTATTTGAAGTTCAGTCCTAAAATTTTGTGGCAGTAAAAATGGTCGTGATTTATAGGAAAATGTCACTCGGCCATCTCCACTATAAAAGCCTTTTATAACTCATCGAATATAAATCAGGATGTATGCAGCCAACAAAATGATGGTTTTGGCATAACGTTTTCAAGACAAAAAGAAATGGCCTAGAATTGTCTTGGCTTTTCACTGAGGACAAATATTACAGGAATTTATTGCTGGTCCAAAATCAATATTCTTGTCTTTAAAAATAGATATGAGTAAATTTATGTCTTGGTGGAATTCCAATTACAGAAATTAATTAAAGCAGTCACCACAGAGTTCACCCACAAATACCAAGGATGCCACACCTTTTTTTTTCAATTTTTAGTTTTTGTTAAACCATATTCTAAGGTATATAACTCAAGCTTTAAGCTATATTTCATTCTAATGGGGGTGGATAAGGATGGGCCTCACAAAGGATTGAGTCAAACTTGTTAAATTTCATCTTGGAAATACAAAAGAAGCTTCATACTATGCTCTTCTCCAAATGTCAACACGATGTGAAAGATGTATGATCAAAAGAAACCTGGATTTGAAGTGATAGCTCCCATATTCTCATGTATTTTTGCATATCAGAATACTTAAGGTAGAGACCAGCAAAAAGAAGTGAGGGCCAGGCATGGTAGCTCACGCCTGTAATCTCCAATTTGGGAGGCTGAGGCAGGTGGATCACCTGAGGTCAGGAGTTCAAGTCCGGCCTGGCCAACATGGCAAAACCCCATCTCTACTCAAATACAAAAATTAGCTGGGCATGGGCCTGTAATCCCAACTACTCGGGAAACTGAGGCAGGAGAATCACTTGAACCCGGGGGGCAGAGGTTGCAGTGAGCTGAGATTGCGCCACTGCTTTTGAGCCTAGGAAATAGAGCAAGACTTTGTCTCGAAAAAATATTAGTAATAAAAGAAGTGAGGATTGAGGGAATCCACAATCCTATGAGAGTCTGGAAAGAACATCCAGCTCTATGGCAGGGAAGGAGGAGGAGGTAAAAGATGCTATGCGACTGCCTTGGGTGTGGAAAAAGAATGTTGAGACACAGTAAAAAGAATGATCTCTAGAAGGCTATTAAGAAGGTGCTCAGAAAGCAAATAAAGTAAATTAAAAAAATTTTGGCTTTTCTTTTTCAAGCAACTAACCTCACTCCCTTTCCTCCCATCACCCCAGCACTTACCTCTCCATATCTCACCTGAAATGTTGTGAGACGCAATGTACAGCAACTTGGGCTCTCTGCTGGGCAACTTAGAAGTCCTACTACTGGCGTGAAGTGTAGGGCAGTCAATATGAGAACTTTTCGGAACTATTGAAGGAATCAGAAATGTTCGTCCTAGACAAAGGAAGACCCCGGGGACCATGGTGCCTGTTGTGTAGAAAAGGAAATATACCTGTTGTGTGAGGGCTCAATGGTTTGATGTAGTGTTAATAGAAAGATCTCACATTCATTTATTCCACAAAATGTGTATTAAGTGTTATATGCCAGGCAGAGTTTTAGGCCGAGAGAGAGAGAGAGAGAGAGAGAGAGAGAGAGAGAGAGAGAGAGAGAGAGAGAGAGAGACAGAGAGAGAGAGAGACAGAGAGAGAGAGATTGATTGATTGATTTTGATTTAATGTAAAGTACAGCATTCTTCCAATTTCTTTTTTTTTATTTTTAAATTTGGCATAGGGCCTCACTCTGTCACCAAGGCTAGAGTGCAGTGGTGCCATCTAGGCTCATTGCCTCCTTGCAACCTCTGCCTCCCAGGTTCCAGCCATTCTCCCACCTCAGATTCCCCAGTAGCTGGGACTACAGGTTTGTGCCACCATACCAGACAAATTTTTGTGTTTTTGGTAGAGAAGGGGTTTCAGCATGTTGGCCAGACTGGGCTCGAACTCCTGACCCCAAGTGATCCTCCCACCTTAGCCTCCCAAAGTGCTGGGATTACAGGCGTGAGCCACCATGCCCCACCTTTTCTCCTCATTTCTTAATCAATATTATTGATTCTAGATAGTATTCTAAAAAAATCATTTTACCTATGGTTCTACTGCTCCTTTCATTGGCCTGTGTTTCCTTTCAGTCTTTGCTCACATAGACAGAAAATCTCTATTATAGTTATAAGGACCAGACATAATTTTATTCTACTTTAAAAATTTAAAAATGGGCCAATAATTTCCTAAGAGTATAAGGTATAAGTTTTTGGTGATGCACTGGGCTGACCTACAAACGAGTGACTTTTCTATCCTGGGGTCTTGAAAGAAGAATCCAAGTGATCACTTGGAAGTTATTCAAATATTTATAGCAAGGCTGTAGGGATTGTTTTGAGATGATACTAGAAGAAGGATAATATTATGAAAAGAGGCCTAGTGACTCAGAGGTCTGGTGTCAGTGTGTATAAAGGGGTTCAATATTGAAGCAGTATTTGAAGCTCATATTTCTCCCTTCTACAGCTAATACTTTCTCCTAGTTCATGTTTCAATAATTTTGGAATAATTGTTTTCTTTTTTTCTAGTTATCTTCTGAAAAATATTACAGCTTTTTCTTCCTAAAAACTCTGATAAGGGAGAACTCTTCTCCTGTAGAAAATTCAGTGCACGGTGGATGTCCCAAATATGCTATCATCTTTATGGTGTTAGGATAAGAATCTCCAAGGGAGAGACAATACTTCTAGATAAGATGGTGCTAGGATCCTGTTCCTCTGCCCTATTGTTAAGAATCATGGAAAAGAAGAGGGTAAATTGAGGATAGAGTCAGTGATATATAGTATATTAGTAAGATACATAAAATCTTTGTAGAAATTCCTCTGAGTTGAGCTTGAGACCTGTGACCTCTGTGACAGTAAAGTTATACTAGCTGCATAATACTTGGCTCTCTTCTAAAATATCCCAGGATTATGAAGTATTACAACACAGATTCTGGTATCAATGATATTATCAAATGAGACATATTATCAAATGAATTATGTTTAACTTTTCCAGTGTATAAAAAAGCACATATAAGAAAAAAATAGGGTTAAATATTGGGAAAAAATCAGAATCACAGGACTTTTGCCTCCGTATGTTAAAAAAAATAAATAAAAAAAACAACGGAAAGTATTCATTTAAATACATACATGCTCTAGTTTCCCAAATGTGATGGTAAAGAAAGAAACAGAAGATTTTGGTGAGGCTCAATGATTAACTTCTGATGATATTCAATTGCCAGAAACAGTATGGTAAAAGAAGATTAATGGGCAAAATCTTGAGATTTTGTATTAACAACTGGCCCTTCCATTACCTTCCCACATACTCAGTAATTTGGAAGGAAATAAACTGAGGGGGAAAGTTGATGAAGAAAAACGTAAGAAGAGAACTTTCTGTGAACTACCACATCAACTCAGAACCTTAGAAGAGGCAGAAAAACCAGCCTAGGCTCACTGTATTCTAAAACCCTAGGCTATTCTCAGCAAACTGACACAAGAACAGAAAACGAAACACCGCATATTCTCACTCACAGGCAGGTGATGAACAATGAAAGCACATGGACACAGGGAAGGGAGTACTACACACTGGGGTCTATTGTGGGGAATAGGGGAGGGACAGCGGGGGGGGGAGCTGGGGAGGGATAGCATGGGGAGAAATGCCAAATGTGGGTGAAGGTGCAGAAAGCAGCAAAACACACTGCCATGTGTGTACCTATGCAACTATCTTGCGTGTTCTGCACATGTACCCCAAAACCTAAAATGCAATTAAAAAAAAGAAAGAAAGAAAGAAAGTGTACCTGGAAGAAGTGCACAGATTAGGTCATCTTGGGTCTCTGGACCCTTGGCAGAAATCGATGAAGAAAAAGAGGCATTTGGGCTCTTCCACAAAGGCTTAGCATGGGACCAGCAGAAGAAATCCACCTCCATCCAGACCCTGAAGCTACAAAAAGCTAGACAGAAGAGTAGGCACCCTACTCCTTGGGTGTAGCTAAGAGATGGAAACAAACAGGTCTTAAATAAGAAGAGAGAGGTGCCTCAAAAGTAATTTACATTCAATAGAGATTATGGTTAGGGTGTCATCTGCACATCTTAAAGAGGAGATTTTTAAAGAAATGCTTGTCAATAATGCAAACATATTACCAGAAAGAAATGGAAGACAGAAGGAAAAAAGGAGCGGAGGAAGGAAGGAAAGGAAGGAAGGAAGAAAGAAAGGAAGGAAGGAAAGGAAGGAAGGAAGGAAGGGAGGGAGGGAGGGAGGGAGGGAAGGAAGAAAGGAGGGAAGGAAGGAGGAAAGGAAGGAAGATAATGGAGGTTGGAAAAGGGGAAAGAAGGAGAGAGGAAAAAAATAAGAGAGAAGAAAAGAAAAAAAAAAAGAATGTAGGCAGGAAGGATACAAAAGATAGACAAAGAAACCAGTCTGGAGGAAAGCATAGATAAATAAAAAAGAGAATATTACCTGTGACAAGTTAATAAAAATATAAATTTCACAAACCCTGAACTCAAAGATGGAATGTTGAAAGAGTAAATGTTTGCAGAACTGAAAACCAGGATGGTGAATTATGTTCAAGTCACTTAGCTGTGTATGCTTAAACAGAAATATAAAACTTCTCCTTTATATTTCTATTACAAAAATGAAAAATATATTCACATACTCATTGATAAGTTGAAAGAATTAAAATACAGTATATCTGGAAAGTCACTAGCGGAGTAGCTAGAACATAGTGAGTGCACAATAAAAGCAGGATTATTAGTTGTGCGGTATGAATAGGTAGCAGAAGATAAATGAAAATCTTAATCACTTTAGAGTCCATGCTATTCATTACATCAATTATGAAAACATATGAATAAAAAGTGCAGAATGTATGATTATCAAATATTCTGCCATCCCAATATGGCAAGGAGTAGATGTGAATACATTAGATGTCACAGTCAAGGATCCAAAACAGTAGACTAGAAAATCTAAATAAAAAGAATATTAATGTGATGTACTAAATTTTGGTTTTAAAAGATCAAATACGAATTTAAAAACTAAGTGACATAATTTCTTGAAAGTTTAACAGGCAATGGCAATCTCAGTATGATTTAAGTTTAATACAATGTCTTGGAAAGTTAAAACCATCTTGGTTTGCTTTGCTGAAGGACCCATTTGCAGAAGAGGGATATAAAAATACAATTGAATTTTGCAGAGCTAAGATCACATCTGGAACGTAGGATTTCCTTCTGCACACTACACATTTACAAGGGTATTGACAAATGAAATATACCCAGGTGTTTCCTGGTATGGTAAGGCATCTGGAAATGAAAGAAAGAACTGAGTGTATTTAGCATGAGTTAAGTAGTGACGTTGGAGTTGTCATCAAATCATTGAAGAAAAGGCAGTTGGAGGAAGAATAATACCTATGCTGTTCCAGATGCCTGAACTTATGATGTAGGATGAGGAATATAATTTAGGCTCAATATAAGAAAGCTTTTCCTATAAAGTTTCATATTATCCAAAGATAGAATTTCCTTTTGAGATATCTTTGTCATTGGATGTGTTCAAGAAGACGAATTACAGTTTCACTGGGTCAGTTGTAAAAATGATTACTGCAATCTTTGGAAGATCAAACTACATGATATCTAAGTTTCCTTCAATGTTATTATTATTGTAATAATTATAGTCCTATATGTGAGCTTTGTGGTCAGAAATCCTGTGTTTAAAGGTCTATTTGAAGGAGCAGAACATGATATGGATGATCCTTTGCAAAGGGGCTATAATTTACACAATGGCAGTAACATTGTTGGTAGAGATCATGGCATTTGACTGAATGCCAAATTTCCTAAACTGTTGATCAGCAGGTTTTTACATAAAGAGATTGTCTTAATTTTCTTGTGGTTCTTTGGGAATGAAAGTATATAGTGACATAAACAAGAACAGTGCGTATGTGGGAAAGGAATTTGCTACTGTTTTTCAATCATAACCATGAGATAGTTGTTACTGAAAGGGAATAACGTCCGTTATTTTTAAGACTTCTTTATTTTACTAACCCATATCTAGTGGGAGTAGGAGGATGTTGTCAGGACAGTAGGATCGTGTTGATTAAGTATAAGTCAAGTGTATGGTTTCCTTGGCATTTATTTGAATTAATGCATTCCCTTTTCCACATCTGTGGGGTGCACACTGGCCTCGCCATAGTCACATGGGCATCTCTACTTCTAATTTCCTGTGCCTTCTGAGCCCAAAGTCTTCTTTCACCATCCTTTTCTAATGCAGATATACAATATACTCCCCCCGCTCCTTTTTTTTTAAGATCTCTCTCATACAAGAATTAGGGATGAAGTAGGTTGTACTGAAAGTTTGGGAGATAAAAGATGCTTTGGTAGAGATACAGAGTAATGAACTTAAAAATTAAGCAATTTCTTGTTATGATAAATCTTCTGGCCAATTTGCCATTGAGATTTCTCATAGACAGCATTTGTTTACAGAGTGCAGACCACTACAAAGTTTTCCAGCTCCCTCCTTTTTTTTTTTCCTGCCTTCTATTTTCTTTATTCCAAATCCAAATATCTGTTTTCTCCTTAAGCAGTGTACCTCCTTTCACACAAACCATTATGTTTCCACATTTCCTAGCTAAAGTGACCAAAGCACCTTTCTAAATAAAGTTCTTACCCTACGTGAAATTAAGATGCCAACTGCTAAAATATATTTTTCCTACAAATTCCTGTTTTTGATTGTCTGAATGGGGACCCCCTAATAGCTCTATCATTGAATCTGGACTATTGATTATTTTGGATAGCAGAGTTAGGTGGAAGAAATGTGAGATCTGGAGTAAAAGGATTAGGTTTTATATACCTACTTTGCCATTTAAATGCGGTATGGCTTTGGAGAACTGACAGACTCTCTGAGCCTCTTTTTGCCATCATAAGGTTGAAATGATTTCCAGTTTAGAAAATAATTTAGGATTATCTGAGAATGTGAAGACAAATCACTCAACTAAGTAGATGGCATATACTAACCCTCAACAAATGGTCATTTTTTGTCACCTTGGAATTCATTCCTGTTCTTCCTAGTTTCCGCCCCACCCAATATCTTACAACCATATTCTGATCTATAGCTTAGAATAATGGGAAATGCTATTGAACATGTAGATACGAATGAAAAAAAATTTTACAGACAAATTTTAGTCCTTTATATATTTCATAACCAAACTCCTGCATTACTATGTATCCACACAATGAAGTTGAGAAATTAGATTCTAAAAATACTGAAAGCCAAATAATCATTGGCAGAAAATTGTCTTGGGAGGACCCTGGAAGCTCCTAAATGCTGGGATTGTGTGGAAATATTTTATGCTCTGTTATTAGTATGTTTTCCTTATTTGTGTCAGCTGATACAGGGGAATTTTTGTTTGTTTGTTTGTTTCATTTCTTTTGAGCACAGCAGAAACTCAGAAAATGATGTCAAGCAGGGTGAAAGGTTGGAAACTAAGCAAGACTTAGGTCTCATCTTCTGCAACTTTTGGAAATTATAGTGACATTCTGATAATGGAAAAAGAGTGCTGTTTACAGCTTAAGTTTAAAAAATTATGTGTGTCTCCTCTTTGGTAACTTTTATTTTTAACAGATCTTTTCTGTCGCCTCCTTATAGAGTGCTCAATTTGGAATTTCGTGCAAATAAAACACACCAACTTAATGGGATATGAAAGAGTTGGCTTCAAAATAAATATTTGTTGAAAGGCACTGGAATTATATTAGAAATGGAAGTGAAATTCAACAAAGAGGGAGAGGGAGAGGGAGAGGGAGAGGGAGAGGGAGAGGGAGAGGGAGAGGGAGAGGGAGAGGGAGAGGGAGAGGGAGAGGGAGAGGGAGAGGGAGAGATTTATAAGTTTAAATATAGAACTGTGTTGGGATAAATACAATATGATTTTCTAGTCATTACTAACTTGTTTCACTTAATTTGTAGAGTCTCACAGTTTTTAAATAACTCTCTACAATCTCATTTCTTCCTGTTATTAATCCAGTACTGATAAAGTACTATCATTAAACTACAGTTGAAAACATTATAATTCAGAGAAGTGAAGAGACTCGTTGAATCCATATATTTGAAAGCAACATAGCTGATTTCAGGGTTTGCTAGATCTTATTTCCTGGCTGAATTGGTGTAGGTGGTAGTAAATAACACATGTGGTTTTGGCACTGCAGATTTTAATCTATGGTGATGCACATTCTGTTACAGAGACGCCATGAATTACCGTGGTCTCAAGACTGTTGGTGATAATAACACTAGGGGTCACCATTTCGACTTCCTTCTTACATTAGCCATTAGTGCCTTCATATTTTCATATTGAAGGTTGATGATAAAATCATGGAGAATTTTATTTCATCTTGTTCCGACTATTTTTGCAAGGGGTCTCACTTAAGAAACGGGGATGGTGCTTTCATTCCACTAGAGGTGACGTGTAGAAAATTAATTCCTGTAGAGTTCTAATTCTTATGACTATGTAATATCAAGAGTACTGTAGACTAGGACACAATATTAGGGACTGTCATGCTCATTTAACTCTTAAACAGCTGGATTCTTTTATCTTTTCCTCTTCACTCTTACAGGGATAGGGGCAGAAGTCCCCTCGTGTGACTTTGAAGGAGATTTTGAGGGTAAGAGGATTTCTCTGTCACCAAAGATAGCTACTCTAGTATTATGGCTTAGCTGCAGCAACAATACAGAACCCTTAGCACCCAGCTCTCGAAGAGATGTTGCATTTTGGGGTGTTTGTATATGTGGAGGTTACAAACTACTAGACACATGAATTGATTTTTGCTGTATAAAAATCAATTAATTATTTTCATACTCATGTGTCTGCAGGTTGACTGTGGTTTTCTGATTAAGAGTAGAATCTCTATGGTAACTCAGGGAAGAAAAGGAAGAATCCTAAGAACAAGGTGCTACTTGCTATCTGCTCTCTGGCCCTATGTAATTGAGTTCCTAGCAGAGTGCATAATGCATCCAGAGAGAGGTATTTGTCTTTTCAAAATAGGATCCTGGACCTAATGGGCTCTGCTTGGATCCGATACCAGAATACGGATTCTAAATATCAGTAAAGTTTAAGATCATATACATTGCAATACTTTGAAAGGTTTCTGGGTATGGGTTTTATGAAGAGATGACATAATTACTTTTTGAGTATTCCTGACCCAATACTCAATAGAGATAGCAGTATACCGTTTACATGTATGTGTGTAACAAACTAAAGGACACATAATAAATAGTTAACTCAGGGTCACATTCCTCTCACAGCCAGGTGACTATAAATGTTTCTTTTTTTTAACCTTGAAATTTGATGAGAGCAGATTTCAGTTGTTCTCACCACACACACATGCACACATACATGCACACACACAAATAACTGTGAGTGGTCCTGAATGTGTTAATTAATTGGAGTGTGAGCATCATTATACAACGTATACTTACATCAAATCACCATGTTGTATACCTTGAACATACACATTTTTATTTGTCAATTATATCTCATTAAAGATGGAAAAATGTATTTCTGATAGGTCAAGAAAAAAAGCAATAAAAAAGAAAAAAGAAGCAGAAGCACACAGGGGCAGGTAGATGATCACCTCCTGAGCTTATCAGTTACTGTACATTGATGTCCAGTTTGGATGTTTATAATTCTACCAAGTGAATGTGTTCTGCATTCTTTGACTTTCACATCGAGGCTCCTCTAGTGGTTGGAGGGAGCTCCATAAAGATAAACTGTATAACTAGATTCAACGTTCCCAGAAGCAGCATCTTACCGCTTAATAACCTCATTTCCAATAGTGTGTTGTCTCCAAGTGCATGAGCACATGCACAAACATAACACACATATCATGGAACCATATAATCTTCTTCAAGGGACTCTGAGGAGACTTATAGTCCAAAAAGACTTACCCAGTGATAAATATTCTTCACACCATCTCTAACTCTTTGTAATATTGGATTCTACTAGAAAAATACACTGGAAGAAAAATCTAACTATATCTTGTGGTTGTCAGTTTCATTTATGCCTATCCTAGTTGTTAAGAACTTTTTGTTTTCTTTGTATGGAGCAGGAGTTCATCTCCCTACAGACACCTCTCTGGGGTCCTAATTAAACCTTCTCAGATTAAAATCAGCTATAAAAATATCAATTTTTTTCATTATCTCCACACTGTATTGTGGATTCTGATGACAAAACATTTTCTTTAGAGACTGAATGCTTTTTTAACTTACCTGTCTATCCTTTTAGTTCTCTCCATAACTAAACTGGAAACACCAATAAGCCTCCAGGGTAGAATATGAAGCCCTAAGCAATTAACAGATGTTGAGGGTTATAGGAACACTGAGAATTGCTATGATTGGTGTTTAGGGAGTCATAGCCAGGGCTTGTAGCCCAGAGACAGATGATTTTGATTTCCCACCTCTCTTTGATGTCCTTGTTGACAGATGATGTGAAACTAGCTCCCCTGAGTGTAGTTTGTCTGCATTTACTGGATTTGCAGGTGTTTGGCTTCATACCATTAATGGATAATCATGCCAATGGTCTCTCAAGGCTTACTTAGTGCAGAAGGATCTCATGTATCATAGAAAACCAGAACATTAGAGTGAGAAGTAATTTTAAAGATAATCTAGTCTTCCCCCTGATTTTGTTATTTTATTTTATTTTTTCCTTTATTTTAGGCTTCAAATATAGCGTGTCCTGTTAGTAATATTTCTTACTGCTTCAATGATATTTCGTCTCAATGTCCTCCTTATTTTCCCCTTTATCACCCATCTCTCTCCATTTATTCTTTCCCATTCTATGTCTTTAAAGATGTACAATTCTTGCATGTGTACAATGCTTACATGTGTTTTTAATTTGCATAAATACAAGGTACTTTATATCTCATTATTTGCAGTTCTTTCTCCATCAACATTATGTTTTGTGTGTTTGTATTATGTGTCGCTTCTGATGGCTGCTTAGTAAACCATTGAACACCCTCCCCATTTTCTGCTTACCCATGCATTTATAGATGCATACCTAGATTGTTATAAACTACCCACTTCCGTACATAATGCCCAGATGAACATTGTTAGATATCCCTCCTTATGGATCTATGGACAGGTGCTTCTGGGATACATATGAAAGAGGGGGTTTCTAGGGTTTACTAATGTTTGATTTTATTAAATACCTTAAAGTGCTCATGACTGCAAGTCTATACTTCTAACTGCAGGTATGTTACCTTTCCCCATATTCATGCCAAATGTAGCATTACTTTCTTCCTAATTTTTGCCAATGTAATGGATATAAAGTGTTATAGTTTAATGTTATTCTGATTTTTTTTATTACTCGTATTTTAAGTATCTCATATGCCTGTTGGTGTTTCAGGTTTCACTGTCTGTGAATTGCTTATTTATTTTCTTTTCCCATTTTTCAACTTAGCTTATGAGCTTTTAAAGTACATTTGTAAGAATTTCTTGAATATTTTTGACTTTAACACTATGGCTCTTTTTAAAACATAACTATAATATATTTATCATACTAAGGAGATTGGACATTGGTGTTATGTCATTACATGCATTTTATATTTGTGTTTCTTATAGCAATGAGAATAGTAATAAATAATAAAAATAGTGTCCTCAATATTGTTTTCCTTAAATCCAGGATCCAATTAAGGATCATACATTGCAGTTATTTTCATACCTCTTTCCTTTCCTTTAAAGATTATCCCCAAACATGTAAAAAATTTTTGTGGGTTCATGGAAGGTGTGAATATTTATGGGGGGTGCATTAGTTTTTCTTTAAATGTTTGGTAAAATTCAGCAGTGAAGCTATCAGGTCCTGGGCTTTTCTGTGCCGGAAGACTGTTTACTACTGCATCTGTGTCATTACTTGTTATTTGTCTGTTTGCGTTTTGGATTTACTCATGGTTCAATCCTGGCAGTTTGTATGTGTCTCGGAATTTATCCATTTCTTCTAGGTTTTCCAATGTATTCTCATATAGTAGCTCATAGAAGCCTTTAATAATCCTTTGAATTTCTGTGGTATTGGTTGTAATGTCTCCTTTTTCGTCTTTGATTTTATTTATTTGAGTCTTCTCTCCTTTTTTCTTAGTGGAGCTAAAGTTTTGTCAATTTTAACTTTTCAAATAAACAACTTTTTGTTTCTTTGATTATTTGTATATTTTCTTTTCAATTTTATTTATTCCTGCTCTCATTATTATTGCTTTTCTGCTACTAATTTTGGGTTTGGTTTGTTCTTGCATTTTTGTTTCTTTAAGATGCATCATCATGTTGTTTATTTGAGGGTTTTCTACCTTTTCAATGTAGGTATTTATTGCTATAAACATTCCTCTGAGTTTCTGCCCTAATTTCTTCATTGACCCACTGATCACTCAGGAGCATATTGTCTAATTTCCATGTGTTTGTATAGTTTCCGAAATTCTCATCATTATGGATTTCTAGTTTTATTACATTGTGATGAGAGAAAATACTTAATATAATTTCATTTTTTTGAATATTTTAAGATTTATTTTGTGACCTATCCTTGAGAATTATCCATGTGCTGAGAAGAAAGTGTATTTTGCAGCCATTGGATGAAATGTTCTTTAAATATCTATTAGGTCCATTTGGTCTACAGTGCAGATTAAATCCAATATTTCTTTGTTGATTTTCTGTGTGGATGATCTGTTAATGCTGAAAGTGTGATCTTGGCTCACTGCAACCTCTGCCTCTTAGGTTCATGTGATTCTCCTGCCTTGGCCTCCAGAGTCGCTGGGACTACAGGTGTGCATCACCACGCCAGCTGATTTTTGTATTTTTAGTAGAGACAGGGATTTACCATGTTGGCCAGGCTGGTCTCAAACTTCTGATCTCATGATCTACCTGCCTTGGCCTCCCAAACTGCTGGGATTATACGGGTGAGCCACTGCACCAGCTTTGAGGTAGTCTTACTGGGTTAAATCTGCTTAGTGTTCTCTAACCTTTTTGTACATGAATATTAATATCTTTCTCTAGATTTGTTTGGGAAGTTCTATGTCTTTGTATAAACTTTCTACCCTAATATCTTTTTCTACCTCCTTTTTAAGGCCAATAACGCTTAGATATTCTTCTTTGAGGCTATTTTTGAGATCTTGTAGTTGCACTTTATTCTTTTTAATGTTTTTTTCTTTTGTTTCATTTGACTGTGTATTTTCCAATAGCCTTTAAGCTCACTAATTCATCCTTCTGCTTGATCAGTTTTGCTATTAAGAGACTCTGATGTGTTCTTCAGTATGTCAGTTGTGTTTTTTAGCTCAAGAATTTCTGCCTCATTCTGTTCAATTATTTCAACCTCTTTGTTAAATTTATCTGAGAGAATTCTCAATTCCTTTTCTGTGTTATCTTGGATTTTGTTGAGATTCCTTAAAACAGCTATTTTGAATTCTCTGTCTGAAAGTTTACATATCTCTAACCAGGATTTGTTCATTGTCACTTATTTAGTTTATTTGGTAAGATTATGTTTTCCTGGGTAGTCTTGATGCTTATGGATGTTCATTGGTATCTGATTATTGAAGAGCTAGATATCTATTGCAGTCTGGGCTTGTTTGTATCTATCCTTCTTGGGAAGGCTTCTGTATATTCAGAGATACTTGGGTGTGTGATGTAAGTCTTTGTCATAGGAGGTGTATCTGTTTTAGGGGGCACCCCAAGATCAGTAACACTGTGGCTCTTGCCAACTCATAGAGGGTAAGATACAGAAGAATTTCCTGGATTACCAGGCAGAGACTATTGTCCTCTTCACTAATTTCCCCCAAGAAAACAGTCACGTGCTCTCTCTATATATGCTAACCTGCTGACCTGCCTGGAGTTGGGGAAAGGGGGAAACAAACACCTCTGTGACCACCACTACTAGGACTCTGCTGGGTCAGACCCAAAGCCAGTGCAGCACTAAGTCTTGCCCAAGGTGCACAATGACCACTGTCTGGCTACTTCCTATGTTGAATCAAGGCTCAAGGGCTCTACAATCAGCAGGTGGCAAATCCAGCTAGGCTTTTATCTTTCCCATAAGGGCAGTGAGTTCATTCCAGCTATGTGTGGGTCTGGGGATGCTGTCTGGAAGCCATGCCTAAAGTCAGGAACAGCAGGTCAGCTGGTAGAGCTCCAGAAATCTACCTGGTACTCTATACTATGTGGCTGAGCTGGCATCCAGGCTGCAAGACTAAGTCTTTCCCACTCTTCCTTTCCCTTTCCACAAGCAGAGGAGTCCCTCTTCATGACCACTATTATCCCAGGCATGGGGAAAATAATGCCTGGCTACCACTAATTTTCATTCAAGGTCCAGGGGCTCTTCAGTCAGCTTGCAGTGAATGCTGCCAGTCTTGAGACTCTTCCTTCAAAGCAATAGTCTTCCATCTTGCCAAGGGCAAGTCCAGAAATGCCATTTAGGAGTCATACTTAGGAGCCCACTTGGTGCTCTACCCCACTGCAGCCATGCTGATACCCAAGCTGGTTTTCAATTCTTATGAAGGTATATGTGGATAGTTGTTTAATTTGGTGTTCCTGTAGAGGAGACAGTTGATGGCAGCTTCTTTTTTCCAATAAATTAAGAAAGAATATATTTATGAATGTCTAGTAAGTACCAACCATTACATAATATGCTGTTGAGCATTTTTAAAAATTTGACATTTATTTTTATTTTATTTTATTTTTTTAATTGCATTTTAGGTTTTGGGGTACATGTGTAGAACATGCAAGATAGTTGCATAGGTACACACATGGCAGTGTGTTTTGCTGCCTTCCTCCCCTTCACCCACATTTGGCATTTCTCCCCAGGCTATCCCTCCCCAGATCCCCCACTTGCTGTCTCTCCCCTATTTCCCCCAATAGACCCCAGCATGTAGTACTCCCTTCCCTGTGTCCATGTGCTCTCATTTTTCATCACCTGCCTATGAGTGAGAATATGCGGTATTTCATTTTCTGTTCTTGTGTCAGTTTGCTGAGAATGATACTCTCCAGATTCATCCACGTCCCTACAAAGGACACAAACTCACCGTTTTTGATGGCTGCATAATATTCCATGGTGTATATGTGCCACATTTTTCCAGTCCAGTCTATCATCGATGGGCATTTGGGTTGGTCCAGGTCTTTGCTATTGTAAACAGTGCTGCAATGAACATTCGTGTGCATGTGTCCTTATAGTAGAACGATTTATAGTCCTTTGGATATATACCCTGTAATGGGATTGCTGGGTCAAATGGAATTTCTATTTCTAAGGCCTTGAGGAATCGCCACACTGTCTTCCACAATGGTTGAACTAATTTACACTCCCACCAGCAGTGTAAAAGTGTTCCTATTTCACCACATCCTCTCCAGCATCTGTTGTCTCCAGATTTTTAATGATCGCCATTCTAACTGGTGTGAGATGGTATCTCAATGTAGTTTTGATTTGCATTTCTCTAATGACCAGTGATGATGAGCATTTTTTCATATGATTGTTGGCCTCATGTTTGTCTTCTTTTGTAAAGTGTCTGTTCATATCCTTTGCACATTTTTGAATGGGCTTGTTTGTTTTTTTTCCTGTAGATCTGTTTGAGTTCTTTGTAAATTCTGGATATTAGCCCTTTGTCAGATGGGTAAACTGCAAACATTTTTTCCCATTCTGTTGCTTGCAGATTCACTCTAGTGACTGTTTCTTTTGCCATGCAGAAGCTGTGGAGTTTGATTAGGTCCCATTTGTCTATGTTGGCTTTTGTTGCCAATGCTTTTGGTGTTTTGTTCATGAAGTCCTTGCCTACTCCTATGTCCTGAATGGTTTTGCCTAGATTTTCTTCTAGGGTTTTTATGGTCCCAGGTCTTATGTTTAAGTCTTTAATCCATCTGGAGTTAATTTTAGTGTAAGGTGTCAGGAAGGGGTCCAGTTTCTTCTTTCTGCACATGGCTAGCCAGTTTTCCCAACACCATTTATTAAACAGGGAATCCTTTCCCCATGGCTTGTTTTTGTCAGGTTTATCAAAGATTGTATGGTTGTAGATATGTTGTGTTGCCTCTGATGCCTCTGTTCTGTTCCATTGGTCTATATCTCTGTTTTGGTACCAGTACCATGCTGTTTTGATTACTGTAGCCTTGTAGTATAGTTTGAAGTCCAGTAGTGTGATACCTCCCACTGTGTTCTTTTTGCTTAGAATTGACTTGGCTATACGGGCTCTCTTTTGGTTCCATATGAAGTTCATGGTGGTTTTTTCTAGTTCTGTGAAGAAAGTCAATGGTAGCTTGATGGGGATAGCGTTGATTCTGTAAATTACTTTGGGCAGTATAGCCATTTTCACGATATTAATTCTTCCTAACCATGAACATGGAATGTTTCTCCATCTGTTTGTGTACTCTCTTATTTTATTGAGCAGTGGTTTGTAGTTTTCCTTGAAGAGGTCCCTTACATTCCTTGTAAGTTGTATTCCTAGGTATTTTAGTCTTTTTGTAGCAATTGTGAATGGCAGTTCATTCTTGAGTTGGCTCTCTTTAAGTCTGTTATTGCTGTATAGGAATGCTTGATTTTTGCACATTGATTTTATATCCTGAGACTTTGCTGAAGTTGCTTATCAGTTTCAGGAGTTTTTGGGCTGAGGCGATGGGGTCTTCTAGGTATACTATAATGTCATCTGCAAATAGAGACAATTTGGCTTCCACCTTTCCTATTTGAATACCCTTTATTTCTTTTTCTTGCCTGATTGCTCTGGCTAAAACTTCCAGTACTATATTGAATAGGAGTGGTGAAAGAGGGCATCCTTGTCTAGTGCCAGATTTCAAAGGGAATGCTTCTAGTTTTTGCCCATTCAGTATGATATTGGCTGTTGGTTTGTCATAAATAGCTTTTATTACTTTGAGATATGTTCCATCAATACCGAGTTTATTGAGGGTGTTTAGCATAAAGGGCTGTTGAATTTTGTCAAATGCCTTCTCTGTGTCAATTGAGTAATCATGTGGTTTTTGTTTTTGGTTCTGTTTATGTGGTGAGTTACGTTTATAGACTTGCATATGTTGAACCAGACTTGTATCCCCGGGATGAATCCTATTTGATCATGATGGATAAGTTTTTTGATGTGCTGTTGCAATTGGCTTGTCAGTATTTTATTGAAGATTTTTGCATCTATGTTCATCATGGATATTGGCTTGAAGTTTTCTTTTCTTGTTGAATCTCTGCCGGGTTTTGGTATCAGGATGATGTTGGTCTCATAAAATGATTTTGGAAGGATTCCCGCTTTTTGGATTATTTGGAATAGTTTTAGAAGGAATGGTACCAGCTCCTCTTTGTGTGTCTGGTAGAATTCGGCTGTGAACCCATATGGACCTGGGCTTCTTTTGTGTGGTAGGCTCTTAATTGCTGGATGGCAGCTTTTATTAAGCCATCTTACTTCACTTCTTCTCTATGTTGGTTTTGAACATTGTAGGTATCTATCCCAGTAAGTATGCATAGGTTTATATTGTCTATTATGTCTTTTATTTAATAGTGGGCATGGAGATGCTGCCACAGGCACAAAACTACAGGGTGACCAGCAAACCAACCCCCACCCCAGCAGCAGGTGTTGCCCACATGAACCCACCTACAAAGGGCACACACAGTGCCATGCCCACCAGCACCCAGCTCCATGCTAATACCACCACCAGCATGAAGGCAAGCACAGAGGCTAGTGGGGCCACTTGTCTTCTATGCTGTGCTGCCACCACCACCCTTGCAAATGACTGCACAGAGGCCAGCACCCACACACTTACCAGAATCCCACTGCAGCAGATGAGTGTGTACCCCGCTGTGCTGCTGCTGCTGCTGCTGCTTCTGGCACATGCAATTGAAGATGGATACTGCTACCACTGCCCTAGGAAGTGCTATGTCTGGCACCACCCATCAGAATGGCAGTGACTGGGCAGTCTGAGAACAACTTGGCTCCTCCATCGTGGCAAGTTCTTAACTTTCAAGGGTCATAGAACAAAGTTTGGTTACCAGACAAATACCAGCCCCCTGAAGATAGGTCATACAGTCCAGTAGTCCTGAGCTGAGTCTTGACTTCCTAAAAACCTCCAGAAATAAAGCCAGTTGACTGAGCCCACCTTATACCATAATGAAATTCCCAAGAATGTTAAATAGGATAAAAGAAAAAGAAAAGTCCATCCAGAGGTCAGCAACATCAGAATTTGAAGGAATATTAGCCCTCAGAGATGAAAAAGAACCAGTGCAAGAATTATGGCAACTCAAAGCCAGAGTGTCTTCTGACAACTGCACTAACAACTCCAAACAACTGCACTACTTTTCCAGCAATAGTTCCTAACCAGGCTGAAATAGTTGAAATGACAGAAATATAACTCAGAATATGGATAGAAAGAAAGCTCATGAACATGCAGGAGAAAGTTGAAACCTGATCCAAGGAATCTAAGGATTATAATAAAACAATATGGGAGCTGATAGATGAAATGGCCATTATAAGAAAGAACCAAACCGATCTGATGTAGCTGAAAAACACTCTACAGAAATTTCATAATGCAACTGCAAGTATTAACAGCAGAATTGACCAAGCTGAAGAAAGAATGTCAGAGCTTTAAGACTGTTTCTTTTCAGTCAGAGAAAAAGGGAGAAAAAACAAAAGAAGAATGAACCAAATTTCTGATAAATATGGGATTATGTAAAGAGACCCAATCTATGACTCATTGGCATGCTTCAGACAAAGGGAGAGAAACCAAGCAACTTGACAAATATATTTCAGGATTTCATCCATCAAAATTTCCCTAACCTTGCTAGAGAGGCCAACATTCTAATTCAGAGAATGCAGAGAATTCCTGCAAAATACTACACAAGAAGGCTATCCCTAAGACACACAGTCATCAGGTTCTTTAAGGTCGAAATGAAGAAAAAAATGTTAACAGCAGCTAGAGAAAAGGGGCAGGTCACCTACAAAGGAAACCACTTCAGGATAACAGCAGACCTGCCAGCAGAAACCCTGCAAGTCAAAAGAGATTGGTGGCTTATATTTAGCAATTAAAAAAAATTAACCAAGAATTTCATATCTAGCCAAACCAATCTTTATAAGTGAAGGAGAAATAAGATCCTTTGCAGACAAACAAATTCTAAGGGAATGTGTCACCACAAGACCTGCCTTATGAGAGGTCATAAAGGGAATGCTAAATATGAAAAGGAAAGACTGTTACCAGCCACTAAAAAAACACACTTGAGTATATATGCCAGTGACATTATAAAGCAACCACACAAGTAAGTCTCCATTATCACCAGCTAACAATATGATGACGGGATTAAATCCATACATAGCAATACTAACCTTGAATGTAAATGGGCTAACTGCCCCAATTAGAAGGCACAGAGCGACAAGTTGAATAAAGAAGCAAACCCCAATGATATACTATTCAAGAGACCCAACTGAAATGCAGTGAAACCCATAGGCTCAAAGTAAAGTATAAAAATCTACACCCACACACTAAGCAGAAAAAAAGCACAGGTTGCTATTCTAATTTCAGACAAAACAGATTCTAACAGGGATCAAAAAAGACAAAGAATGACTTTATACAATGACAAAGGGCTAAATTCAACAAGAAGTCCTGATTATTGTAACTATATATACACGCAACATGGGAGCACCCACATGCATAAAGTAAGTTCTTAAAGACCTGTGGAGAGATTTCGATAACCACACAATAATAGTGGGAGACTTTAACATGCCACCGACAGTATTAGGCAGATCATCACAACAGAAAACTAAGTTATTCAGGATCTTAACACTTGGTAAAATGAACTTAATAGAGGACTACAGAACTCCACTCCAAAACAACAGAATTTACATTCTTCTCATCTGCACATGGCACGCATTTTCTAAAACTGACCACACAATTGGGCATAAAACAAACTTCATCAAATTAAAGAAAAATTGAAATCATCCCAACCACACTCTTAGACCAAAATCCAGTAAAAATAGAAATCGATACTGAGAAAATCACTCACAACCATACAATTAAAGGTAAATTAAACAACCTGCTCCTGAAGAACTTCTGGGTAAATAATGAAATTAAGCAGAAATCAAGAAATTATGTGAAGCTAATGGGAAAAAAAGCAATATACCAGAATCTCTGGAACAAAGCTAAAATAGTGTTAAGAGGAAAGTTTATAGCACTGCATGCCAACATCAGAAAGTTAGAAATATCTGAAATTAACAATCCAACATTGCAGCTAGAATAACTAGAGACAAGATCAAACCAACCTAAAAGCCAACAGACCGTAAGAAATAACCAAGATCAGAGCTGAACTGAAAAAAATTGAGACAGAAAATTCATGACTCAAAGATCAAAGAGTCAAAGAACTGGTTCTTAGAAAAAAAAATAATAAGATAGGCCACTAGCTAGACTAATAAAGAAGAGAGAGAAGATCAAATAAACGGAATCAGACATGACAAAGGGGATGTTACCAGTGATCCCAGAGAAATACAAAAATGCCTCAGAGACTCTTATGAACACGTCTATGCACACAAGCTAGAAAACCTAAAAGAAATGGATAAATTCCTGGAAACATACAACCTCCCAAGACAGAACTTGGAAGAGATTGAATCCCTGAATAGATCAATATGTGCTTCAAAAAAAAAAAAAAAAAAAAAAAGCCTCCTATCTGGAAAAAACTCAGGATCAGATGGATTCACAGTCAGATTCTACTAGATGTATAAGGAAGAGCTGGTATCATTTTTACTGAAACTATTCCAAAAATTGAGAAGGAGAAACTCCTTCCCAATTCATTCCATGATATGAGACCAGCATCATCTTGATATGAAAACCTGGCAGAGGCAGAGAAACAACAAAAACAACAACAACAAAAAGAAAAAAAGAAGAAAAAGAAAGAAAGAAAGAAATATAAAACTTCAGGCCAATATCTTTGATAAATGTATATGCAAAAATCATCAACAAAATTCTAGCAACTCAAATTCAGCAGCACATTTAAAAGCTGATTATAGAGTAGGCTTTATCCCTGGGATACAAAATTGGTCCAACATATGAAAATCAATAAATGTTATTCATCATACAACCAGAACTTAACACAAAAATTACATGATCATCCCAATACATGCAGAAAAGTCTTTTGATAAAGCTCAACATCCCTTCATGTTAAAAACCCTCAACAAAGTGGGCATTGAAGAAAACCCATCATTCAAAATAATAAGAGCCATCTACGACAAACCTATAACTAACATCACATTAAGTTAGTTAATGTGATGGGCAAAACCTGGAAGCATTCCCCTTGAAAACTGGAACAAGATAAGAATGCCCTCTCTTATTGATAATAGGACTGGAAGTCCTGGCCAGAGCAATCAGGCAAGAGAAAGAAATGAAGGGTATCCAAATTGGAAGAGAGGAAATCAAAGTATCCCTGGTTGTAGATGACATGATCATTTACCTAGAAAACCCTAGTCTCTCCCTAAAAGCTCCTTAAGCTGATAAACAGCTTCAGCAGTTTCAGGATACAAAATCAATGTACAAAAATTATTAACATTCCTATTCACCAATAACAGTCAAGTTGAGAGCCAAATCAGGAACACAATCCCATTCGCAATCACCACAAAAAGAATAAAATACCTAGGAATACAGCTACCCAGGGAGGTCAAAGAACTCCACAAAGAGGACTGCAAAACACTTTTGAAAAAAATTAGAGATGACACAAACAAATGGAAAAACTTTCTATGCTCATGGATAGGAAGAATCAATATTGTTAAAATGGCCATATTTCCCAAAGCAATTTATAGATTCAGTGCTATTCCTATCAAACTAACAAAAGCATTCTTCACAGAACTAGAAAAAACTTTTCTAAAATTTATATGGAACAATAACAAAAAAGCCTGAATAGTCAATGCAACCCTAAGCAAAAAGAACAAAGCTGGAGGCATCATGCTGCCTGAATTCAAACCTTACTACAGGGCCACAGTAATCAAAACAGCATGGCACTAGTGCAAAAACAGACACATAGACCAATATATAGATAGAACAGAATAGAGAACCAGAAGTAAAGCCATGTAACTAAGACTATCTGATCTTTGCCAAAGTTGACAAAAACAAGCAATGGGGAAAGACTCCCTATTCAATAAATGGCGCTGGGATAACTGGCTAGTCATGCAGAAGATTGAAACTGGACCCCTTCATTATATCATATATTAACACAAAAATTAACTCAAGATGAATTAAAAACTTAAGTCTAAAACCAAATACTATAAAAATTCTGGAAGATAACCTGGAAAATTCCATTCTGGGCATCAGACTTGGCAAAGACTTTGTGAAAAAGACATCAAAAGCAATTGCAACAAAAACAAAAATTGACAAATGGAATGTAGTTAAACCTCAGAGCTTCTGCACAGCAAAATAAACTATCAACAGAATAAACAGACAACCTAGAGAAGGGGAGAAAATTTTTACAAACCATGCATGGTCTAACATCTGGAACCCATAAGAAAATTAAACAAATTTACCAGAGAAAACAAACAAGTCCTGTAAATAGTAGGCAAAGAACATGAACAGACAATTTGCAAAAGAAGACATTCCATGTGGCCAACAAACATGTAAATAATGCTCAACATCACTGGCCGCTAGAGAAATGCAAATCAAAACCACAATGAGATACCATCTCACACAAGTCAGAATGGCTATTACTAAATAGTACAAAAATTATAAATTCCGGTGAGGTTGTACAGAAGAGAGAACACTTACACACTGCTGCTGGGAATGTAAACTAGTTCAACCATTGCAGAAAGCAGTTTGGCAATTTCTAAAAGTACTCAAAGCAAAATTACCATTTGACCTAGCCATTTCAGTATTGGGTTATACCCAAAGGAATATAAATCTTTCTACCATAAAGACACATGCACACATATTATCACCGCACAATTCCCAATGACAAAGATACAAAATCAACCTAAATGCCCATCAGTGGTAGACTAGATAAAGAAAACATGATATACTATGAAATACTATGCAGTCATAAAAAGTCTACAAGATCATGTCCTTTTCAGGAACATGGATGGAGCTGGAGGTCATTCTCCTTAGCAAACTAATGTAGGAACAGAAAACCAAATTCCACAAGTTCTCACTTATGTCCAAGCTAAACATTTGAGTACAAACGACACACAAAAAAAGAGAACAGCAGACATTGGGGCCTACTTTGAGTTTGGTGAGTGGGAGGAGGTTGAGGAATGAGAAACTACTTATTGGTTACTATGGTTATTACTTGTGTGATGAGATATTTTGCACATTCAACACCTGGGAGATGGAACTTACCTATAGAACAAACCTGCATATGTACCCCTGATCCTAAATGCAAATTAAAATAAAAATATTTAAGTCCTGTATAGAAGATTAATCCAATCTTTTTATGTATTTAAATTTTTACTTATTAATTCTTCTTAAACTTTTATTTTAAGTTCAGGGGCACATGCACAGGTTTGTTACATAGGTAAACTTGTGTCATGGGGGTTTGTTGTATAGATTATTTCATCACCCAGGTATTAAGCCTAGTACTGATTAGTTATTTTTCCTGATCCTCACCCTCCTTCCACCCTTCACTCTCTGATAGGGCCCAGTGTGTGTTGTTCCCCTCTATGTGTCCATGTGTTTGTTTCATTGGCTCCCACTTATAAGTAAGAACATAAGATATTTAGTTTTCTCTTCCTGCATTAGTTTCCTAAGGATAGTGGCCTGCAGCTCTATTAATAAAATTAAATATTTTTCTAGAAATATTGTGAACATTTTTGTTTTGTTAGTACATAGGTAATGTGAGAGATTTCAATTTACTTCCACAAATCATGTTTATTTCTATATTTTTTCATTATTTATGCCATAGAGGAATACTGTTGGTTTCAGGAGTAATTTCAAACTCAAAAACCTTCCTTCATGTCTGATTTTTTCAAATATCTTCTTTCAGTTTTGTTAGGTTTCAAATATTAATTGTATCACCTGCAAATATGGCAGTTTGATCCCATTCTCTTGTATCTTTATACTTTTTTCCCCCTTAAGTTGTATTGGAGCACTCTTTGGCTCAATACTGCATAATGGGTTACCTTGCAGCCCCACCTTACTCAGATCAAAAGCCCTCCTTTCACTTATCACAGCCTCTTCACACTTCTATTTTCTGCTACTGTCTATCCACATTGGTCCTTTGCTCTAGGAACGTTGAGTGTTCTACTGTTTCTAAAACTTGCCAGCTAAAGTTTTGCCCCAGGATCTTTGCAAGGCCACCTGTATTTGCATGAGCTGAAAGTGAGTGCTTCCTTATATTTTAAAACCTGGATATTTTATTTGCCTCACTCTGGTCTAGAACCCACTTTGTGCTTACTTTTACCCCTGCCTGGAACATTCTTGCCTCAAATATCTGCATGGTTTATGCTCTCATTTTTTGCAGGCCTTTGCTTAGATGTTCGCTTCTCAGGTCATTTAAAAATGGACATGCACACCTATGCCAGCACTTTCTATCCCTCTTAGCTTTATTTCTCTCTATAGCATATATAACTACTTAACACAGACTATGTCAGAAGTCGCTTTGCTATTTTTTAATTTTTCTCTCTCACCACTAGAATATGTCTGGCCTATAAAAAGTAGATATTTTTTTGTGTACTTTGATCACTGTTAGACTCTTGATGCCTGGAACTGTGTCTGGCATATAGAAGGGGGCCTTATAACCATGTGTTGAAAAGTGAATAAATAAATAAATGAATAAATGAATGCATACTATTGACATTTTTGTCATGTTCCATATAAAAAAGAGAACGTATCTGACATTTGTCCAATGACCAGAAGGTTTGGATTAGGTTTTTAAAAACTGATAGATAACATAGGTACATATACATGGGGGACATGTGATATTTTGTTACATGCAAAGACTGTGTGATCAAGTCAGGGTATTTGGGGTATCTATTACCTAGATAGAGTATATAGTGTATAATATACTATATATAGTATTTATTATTTCTATATATTAGGATCATTTTGAGTGATCTCTTTTAGCTATTTTGAAGTACATCATTGTTTTTTTTTATTGCATTTTAGGTTGTGGAGTGCATGTGCAGAACATGCAAGATAGTTGCATAGGTACATACGTGGCAGTGTGTTTTGCTGCCTTCCTCCCCTTCACCCACATTTGGCATTTCTCCCCATGCTATCCCTCCCCAGCTCCCCCCGCCGCTGTCCCTCCCCTATTCCCCCCAATAGACCCCAGTGTGTAATGCTCCCTTCCCTGTGTCCATGTGTTCTCATTGTTCATCACCCATCTATAGTGAGAATATGTGGCTGGTGGGAGTGTAAATTAGTTCAACCATTGTGGAATACATTGTTGTTAACTACAGTCACACTACTCTGCTATCAATCAGTAGAATGTATTCCTTTTAACTAATTGTTGTTTGTAACAATTAACCAACTTCCCTTCATTCCTGTGCATACATTACTCCTTCCCCACCCATAAGCCCTTCCCAGCCTCTGATATTTAACATTCCACTCTGTATCTCCATGAGATCCTCTTTTTTAGCTACCCATGTGATACTTGTTTTTCCTGTGTTTAGCTTATTTCACTTAATGACTTCCAGTTTTGTCTACATTGCTAAAAGTGACACAATTTCATTCTTTTTATGGCCACATAGTATTCCATTGTGTATATATTTTCTTTATCCATTTACCTGCTACTGGACTCTTTGATTCTATATTTTGCTATTGTGAAGTATTGCAATAAATATGGGAGTGCAGGTATCCCTTTAACATACTGATTTTTTCTCCTTTAAATAAATACCCAATAGAGAAATTTCTAGATGGTATGGAAGTTCTAGTTTTAGTATTTTTAAAAATCTTCATACTATTTTCTATAGTGGCTATGCTAATTTACATTCCCACTACAATTTATAAGAGTTCTCTTTTGTCTGCATTCTTACCAGCATGTTAATTTCTGTATTTTTTTTTTTTTATTATTTACTTTAGGTTCTGGGGTACATGTGCAGGTCATGCAGGATTGTTGCATAGGTGCATACTATATCCAGTGGGATAACATGGGGAGAAAACCTGGATAATTTTTGTATTTTTACTAATATCCATTCTAACCGGGGTAAGATAATATCTCATTGTGGTTTTGATTTGCATTTGCCTGCAAATACAGGCAAATGTTGAACATTCTTATGTATTTCTATTGGTCACTAGTATGTCCTCTTTTGAGAAATATCTATTCATGTTTTTGGCCTATTTTTAAATGGCATTTTTATTTGTTTATCTTGTTTTTACTGTTGAGTTGTTTGAGTTCCTTGTATATTCTGAATATTAGTCCTTTGTTAGATAAATACTTTGCAAATATTTTCTCTGGGTACTCTATCCTGTTCCATTGGTATATGTGTTTTTACAAATATCATGCTGTTTTAGTTACTATAGCCTTGAAATATATTTTGAAGTCAGATAGTGTGATGCTTCCAGGTCTGTTCTTTTTGTTCATGATTACTTTGGCTATTCAGGCCCATTTTTGATTCCATGCACATTTTAGGATTTTTTCTATTTCTTTTAAAACTGACATTGATATTTTGATAGGGATTGCATTAAATTTGTAAATTGCTTTGAGCTTATGGTCATTTTAACAATATTGATTCTTCTGATTCATGAGCATGAAATGTCTTTCCATTTTTTTATGTCCTCTACAATTTCTTTCATCTGTGTTTTGTAGTTTTCCTTTTAAAGGTCTTTCATTATCTTGGTTAAATTTATTCCTAGGTATTTTTTGGAAGCTATTGTAAATGGAATTGGGTTCATAATGTCTTTCTCAGCTAGTTCATTATTACCAGTTTTCATATGTTGGTATTGTACCCTGCAACTGTACTGAATTTATTCATAAGAACTAAGCTGGCTGGGCGCAGTGCTTCATGCCTATAATCCCAGCACTTTCGGAGGCCAAGGCGGGTGGATCACGAGGTCATCCTGTTTAACATGGTGAAGCCCCGTCTCTACTAAAAATACAAAAAAAAAAAAAAAAAAAAATTAGCTGGGCATGGTGGCGTGTGCCTGTAGTCCCAGCTGCTTGGGAGGCTGAGGCAGGAGAATTGCTTGAACCTGGGAGGCAGGAGAATTGCTTGAACCCGGGAGGCGGAGGTTGCAGTGAGCCGAGATCGCACCATTGCACTCCAGCCTGGGTAACAAGAGTGAAACTCCATCTCAGAAAAATAAAAAACAAAAAAGAACTAAGCTTTTTTTTTTTTGAGCCTTTCATCTGCAAAGGGCAATTTGATTTCTTCTTTTCCAATTTGGATGCCTTTTATTTTTTTATTTTGCCTGATTGCTTTTGTTAAAACTTCCAGTACTATGTTGAGCAGGAGTGGTAAAAGTGGGCATCCTTGTCTTGTTCCAGTTCTTAGAGGAAAGGCTTTCAGCTTTTCCCCATTCAGTATGATATTAACTGTGGGTCTGTCATATATGGAGGTATGTTCCTTCTATGCCTAGCTTGTTGAACATTTTTATCATAAAGCAGCATTGAATTTTATCAAATGCTTTCTCTGTATCTATTGAGATGGTCATATTTTTTTGTCCCTCCTCCTGTTGATATGATGTTGCCACATATATTAATTTGCATATGTTGATCCATCCTTGCATCCTTGGGATAAATTTCACTTGATTATGGTGTATTAGCTTTTTGATGTGCTAGTAGATTCAGTTTATCAGTATTTTGTTTAAGACTTTCATGTCTGTGTTCATCAGGGATATTGGCTTGTAGTTTTCTTTGGTTGTGGTGTTCCTTTTTTGTTTTGGCATCAGAGTAATGCTAGCCTTGTAGAATGTGTTGGCAAGAATGATCTCCTCTTTAATTTTTTGGAACACTTTGATGAGAATTGATATTTTCTTTGACCGTTTGATAGAATCAAGCAGTAAAGCCATCCAGTTCTGGAATATTCTTTGATGGTAAACATTTTATTACTGATTAAATCTCATTACTCATTATTAGTTTGTTCAGGATTTCTGTTTCTTCCTGATTTGACCTTGATAAGTTGTGTGTGTCTAGAAACTTATTCATTTCCTCTAGATCTTCCAGTTTGTGAGAATAGAGTTGCTCATAATAGCCTCGTGATCCTTTGTATTTCTGTAATATCAGTTGTAATATCTTCTTTTTATTTCTGATTTCATTTTTTGGGTTTTACTCTCTTTTATTCTCCTGGTTAACTTAACTAGTGGTTTATTAATTTTGTTGAATTTTTTTTTCAAAAAGACAGACTTTCATTTTGTTAATCTTTTGAGTTTTTTTAGTTTCCATTTTGTTTAGTTCTTGTCTGAAATTTTTCTACTTTCTGATTTAGACATTTATTGCTACAAACATTCATCTTAGAAGTTTTTTTTTATTTCTTTGTATTCCATAAGTTTGAGTCTATTGTGTTTTAACTTTCATTTGTTTCAAGGAATTTTAAATTTTTTTTCTTGATCCAATGATTATTCAGCAGCATGTTATTTAGTTTCCATGTATTTGTACATTTTTCAAAGTTTCTCATGTTATTGATTTCTAATTTCATACCCTTGTGGCCTGAAAAGATACTTGATATAATTTCAATTGTTAAAAATTTGTTGAGACTTGTTTTGTGTCCTGACATATGGTCTATCCTAGAGAATGTCCCATGTGCTGATGTTGTGCTGATGATGTATTCTGTAGCTGTTAGGTGAAATATTCTGTATATCAATGCCTGTTAGGTCCATTTAGCTTAAAGTACAGGTTAAATGGAGGTTTCTTTTTTGTTATTGTTGTTAATTTTCTGTCCAGATGATCTGTCTAATGCTGCATGAATTGTTGTAGTCCCCAACTATTATTGTGTTGGAGTCTATCTTTCCCTTTAGATTTAATAATATTTGCTTTATGTATTTGGGTTTTCTAGTGATAAGTACATATATGTTTAAGATTGGTATATCCTCTAGCTGAAATGATCTGTTTATTGTTGTATAATTACCTTCATTGTCTCTTTTTATTGTTTTTGATTAAAGTCTGTTTTATTATATAAGTTAGCTACTCCTGCTAACTTTCAGTTTTTGTTTGCATAGATTTTTTTTGCATCCCTTTACTTGTAGTCTATATGGCTTTTCAGGTGAGATGATTTTCTTATAGACAGCGTATAGTTGAATTATGTTTTTTGTTCATTTTAATGCATTTACATAAGGATGCATTATGTGAGGGCTTATTCCTGTCATTTTGTTGATTTATTTCTGGTTGTTTTGTATATCGTTTATTTCATTCACTTCTTTCTTATTATCATTGTGGTTTGCTGTTTTCCTGTAGTGATAATATTTGAGCCCTTTCTCTTCCTTATTTGTATGTTTGCTCTCCCAGTGGGATTTTATACCTTTGTGTTGTTTCATGATAGATATTGTTGTTTTGCTTCTGGGTATAAGACTCCTTTAAACATTTCTTGTAGGACTGGTCTAGTGGTGATTCATTTCTTCAGTTTTTGCTTGTCTGGGAAAGACTATTTCTCCTTCATTTGTGAAGGGTAACTTTGCTGGGTATAGTATCCTTTTTTGGTAGTTTGTTTTTCTTTCAGCACTTTGATTATATCATTCATATATATCTTTGTCTCCTTGACTATAAGGTTTCTGCTGAGAAATCTGCTGTTAGTCTAGTGGAGGTTCTCTTATAAGTGACTAGATGCCTTTCTCTTGCTATATTTAAAATTCTCTTTTTGTACTTGACTTTTGATGATTTGACTATAATATGCCATGAAGAAGCACTTTTAAAATTGCATCTATTTGGGAATATCAGAGCTTCCTGTGTCTGAATGTTTAAATATCTTACTAGACTTGGAGACCTTTCACCTATTATTTCATTAAATATATTTTCTGTTTCTTTTTTTGCTTTTCACCATCTGGGACACCAAAATTTTCAAATATTTCATCACTTTTTCATGTCTTGTATGTCATGTAAGCTTTGTTCATTCTTTTAAATTCTTTTTTCATTATTTTTGTCTGTTAGGGTTATTTCAAAAGATCTGCCTTTAAGTTCTGAAATTCTTTTTTTTCTGCTTGATCTAGTCTATTGTTGAAACTTTCAAATGTATTCTGTATTTCATTAAATGAATTCTTCAGTTGCAGAATTTCTATTTGATTCTTTTTTATAATCTCTGTCTCTTTGGAACATTTATCATTCATATCCTGAATTGTTTTTCTTAATTTTTATGTGGTTTCTCTGAGTTCTCTTGTATCTCACTGAACTTCGTGAATACCATTATTTTAAATTCTTTATCTGGGATTTCATAAATTTCTTTTTCATTGCAATCTGTTACTGGAGTTTTATTATGTTCTTTTGGAGATGTAATATTTCCTTGCTTTTTTATGTTTCTTGTGTTTTCTGTTGATATGTACACATATGGTATAAGTCACTTCTTCCAACTTCTTGGATTTGCCTTTGTAGGGGAGGCCTTTTTCCTAATGATGTGTCTGTGGAGTTGGTTGGGTAGGGTGCCTTGGCATTGATTCTGGGTGTGTGTAGTGGCATAGTCTCCATAAGATTTCTTCACTGTAAACAGAGTTAGTGGTTTCTGTGATTTCCTCAGTGGCTTGGCTATGGTTGTTAGTGGAGGTAGGTGGGTCCTTAGGCCCCTGGGCAGTTCAATGGTTTATAAATGTAGCAGGACAACCATTGGGCTCCAAGGTGTCAGTGGCTAATGTTAGTGATGGCTGTGATGGGTTGGGCTGGCTAATTCCCTGGCACTCAGGTAGGATGTGCAGGTAGGTGTCAGTGGTAGTATTGATGCAGGTTAAGTTGGCCCATCTTCAGTTCCCTGGAAGAAATACACAGATGCTAGTGATGGTGGACTTGGTGGGGTACTCCCCAGGCCCCTGGAAGGCATGCTTAGGCATTGGGTGGGGGGACGTGGTGCCAGGTCAGGGGGACCTGACCTCATTCCGCCTCCCAACTTTCAGTGGTGCATACAAGCATAAGTTGTAGTAGGCAGGGTGTGGGTGATCTGCAGAGGTAGTTGTGTGGGAAAGCCTCCTGTCAGTGTTCACACAACTGTACAGTGGTCCTACTGCTGGTTGCTGTCAGTGGGAGCAACCCCAGTCTGGCAGGTGACTTTCTGGCTATGAGGAATTTACACCTCAGCCTTCTGCAGCAGCAACAAACATGGCAGTGTGTAAGGGGAGCCTGTCCTCAGTGTGTATGTTAAAACACAGAATATGCTGCTGATGGGGATGGGGTTGCTGTCTGTAGCCTCAAGCAAGTAGCTCTGAGTAGCTCTCTGTGGCAGCAGTGGCCATATGAATTGTGGGAAGAGCCTCTATCTTCAGAGCACAGGCTAGAATACAGCAGCTATGCTCAAGTCAGAGAGACAGCTCATAGTCTTTGAGGAGCTTGGGCTTCAGTTGCCTTTGTTGAAAGAGTAGCCTCCTGGATATACTATACTACCCTTTCCCTGAGGTGTGGGTCTATGTGTGGGCCACAGTTCTGGGAATGCTGTCCAGTTAGCATTGGGCTGCTGCAGCCCTTCAGGGAGCTGCAGAAGGATGTCAGTGGGGGATCCTGAGATGTGAAGATGCAGGAGCTGTTTGGCTGCAGGGTAGGATGTAAGCCAGTTTAGGCTAGGCTCTCAAATGGCATGGTGCTCCAGCACTTAGTTCTCCAAGGTCACACATGAACCAGCATGAGCCCACTGGAGTGATGTCTTCACAGGGTCTCCATGCAGCTGCCTATGCTAGTCTGAGGGACTGTTTGGGTAAAAGGGCTGTCCCATGGCAGGGACTGCAGGAATCTGTGGAGAAGACATGGACCTCTGGGGGTCTTTATCTTACCGTTTCCCTGAACCGGAGAGCCTCTCCAGGCTCCCAGATCATCCCGGGTGAGCTAACTGCCTCACTTCCTTCTCATTCCATGCCTTGTGTTTTCTGTCATTTCTCTGCTGAATTTCAGTGTTCTCTCTTATATGTGCTATTCTAGCAGTGATTGGTCGTAATTTTAGTTTTTCTTTCTGGAAGCAGCAAGTGTTAGATTCCTTTGGTCAGCCATCTTTAACCTCCTTTTCTATAATAGGTTTTTAATATTTATACTTTCTCAAATTAAGAATTTTTTTTCTATTCTTAGTTTTCTAAATGAGCTTATTTTGAATTACGTATTGGTGTTGAACTTAAAAAAATTTGTTTCTATTTATGTATATATAATCATGCAATCTTTGCTATTTAGCCCATTAATGTGAAGGATTACATCATAAATATTCTGATAATAAATGAAAGACATGTTTTGGGGATTCACCATTATTTTATGATATTAATTTAAAATAAAACTCTTTGATAAGATTTTTTAAAATTTAGCTGGTTAATGTTTTATTTATTTATCTCAAATTGCCTTCTAGATAAAAATGTAGATTCCACTGTAGTAAAGTGATTTGCTTGAAGATACATTATCAGCTTTAGACCCCAGATTTCCTGATTCTTTATCTGATCCCTTTGCTTAGATCTTTTCTAAGACTGAATTCCAACAGATTATAATCTTACTTATTGTACATTTTAATGGAAACTATTATACTATTTTAAGATGGAATCTTTGTCTTACAACTGGTTGAAAGTAAAAATTTCAATATGCAGATAATATTTTTATCTATATGATACAAAACAATGTTTTTTAACTTCTTAATTTTAAATGGGATTGATTTTTTTTGGTGATCTAAAAATGATGTGATGAATCAATTATTCATGGCCTTCATGCTTATGAGTCACTCCTCTCATAATTTCTTTCTGCTTGAAAGAGTTTCTCTCTCAATTTATGAGAAAAGATATTTTTGCAGTGAGACATATCAAGGACATATGAGAATTTACCTACCCTTGTTCTCCAAGGCTTCTCCTGTGTGCCATAAAAATTAATGATGATGCAAATATATTCATCAAATATCAGTTAATATAATCCATTACATCAAAATGCTAGAGAAGAAAAATTATGTGATTATATCAATTGATGCAGAAAAAACATTTGACAAGTTTTAACATCCATTAAAGATTAAAAATTCAGCAAACTAAGAATGGGGGGAACTTCCTCAACTTGACTGTAGAATATTTATAAAACTGTACAGTTAGTATTATATTACATGGTAAGAAACTAAAAGCTTTCCTGCTAAGATCAGAAACAAAGCTAGCATCATGATTTCTCACTACTACTTTTCAACACTGTGCTGAAAACTTATGCTGTAAGACAAGAAAAGGAAATCAAAGGTATACTGATTGAGAAGGAAGAAATAAAACTATCTTTGTTCACAGAGGATATCATCATGTATCTAGAAAATCTGAAAGAACCAACAAAGAAAATATATGCACATACACAGACACACACACACCGTCGACCTCCTTGAACTAAGAAGTGATATTAGCAAGGTTGTGTGATACTAGGTTAATATACAAAAGTCAATTACTTGTCTCTATATCAGCAATGAACAACTGAATTCTGAAATTAAAACACAATACCATTTATATGATCAACTCCCAAAATAAAATACTTGGGTAAAAATCTAACAATATATGTACAAGGTCAATATGAGGGAAACTACAAACTCTTATGAAAGAAATCAAAGAAACAGTAAATAAAGAGATATTCCATTTTTATGGATAGGAAGACCTAATATTTCCAAGATGTCAGTTCTTCCTAACTTGATCTGTAGATCCTGTGCAATTCTAATGATAATTCCAGAAAGTTATTTTGTGGATATTTTGTAGATTTATTTTGTCAATACATCTAAACTTTATACGGAAAGGCAAAAGACCCAGAAGAGTCAACAGAACATTGAAGAAGAATGAAGTTGGAAAATCAACACTACCTAACCTCAAGACTTACTATGAAGCTACAGTAATCAAGACAATGTAATTTTGGTGAAAAAAATAGATGGATGGATTAATAGAACAGTATACAGTCATGTACCATATAACACTATTTTGTTCAATGACACACTGTATATACAACAGTGGTCCCCTAGGTTTATAACTAATCATATATAGAAACCTGATTTACAGCCCTTGATACTGGCATTACAGGTTAAATAGGGAAAATGATTAGTATTCAGAGGAATGGTGATACAATATTTGGTTTTTCTTAAGAAAAAAATATGATAATATTTACCATCTAGATATGCATTAAGTATACTTCATGATGTTTGTACAATGATGAAATCACCTGACAATGTATTCTTCAGAACAAATCCTAGTCATTAAGTGATGCATTATTATATAGAGCTCATATGCAGACTCATACAAATATAGTCAACTAATATTTGACAAAGAAGCAAAGGAGAAGGGGAGGAAGGCAGCAAAACACACTGCCATGTGTGTACCTATGCCATGTGTGTACCTATGTTCTGCACATGTACCCCAAAGCCTAAAATGCAATAAAAAAATAAATAAGAGAAAAAAAAGAAGCAAAGGAGAAAATGGAGCAATGAAGAAAAGACTTCTTTTAACAAATGGTATTGGCACAACTGGTCACCATATAAAAAAAAATTCTGGACACAGACATTACACCCTTCACAAAAATTATCTCAGAATGTATGACAGCCCTAAATGTAAAATGCAAAATTACTCATCTCCTGGAAAATAACTAGAGGAAACTCTAAATGACCTTGGGCTTGGCACAGTGACTTTTTAGACAGAACACAAAAGCAATGATCTATAAAAGAAATAATTAATAAGCTGGACTTCATTAAAATTAAAAACTGTTGCTCTGAGAAAGACAATGCCAAGAGAATGAAAAGATAAGCCATATAATGAGAGAAAATATTTACAAAAGACGTATATGACAAGGGACTGTTACACAAAATAGACAACAAACTCTTACAACTCAGCATAAAGAAATGAACAATTTGATTTTGAAAAAAAAATGGGCCAAAGACCTGAACAGACACCTCACTGGAGAAGATAGACAAACGGAATATAATCACATGAAAAGATCCACATCATATGCCACTATGGAATTACAGATTAAAACAACAATGAAATGCCACTGCATACCTGTCGAATGGTGAAAGTCCAAAGCACTGACAACACCACATGCTGGAGAGAATATGAGGCAACAGGAGCTTATTCATTGTCCGTGGGAATATACAATAGTATAATCACTCTGGAAGACAGTTTGGAAGTTTCTCACAATACTAAACAAATTTTGCTCTGAAATCCAGCAGTCATATCTCTTAGTATTTACCCAAAGGAGCTGAAAACTTGTGTCCACAGCAAAACCTCTACACGGATCTTTATAACAGTTTATTTATGATTGCCCAAACTTGGGAGCAAGTAAGATGTCCCTCGGTAGGTGAATGAATAAATAAACTGTGGTACATCCAGACATTGGAATATTATTCACCAGTAAAAAGAACTGAGCTCTCAAGCCATAAAAGACACAGAGGGATCTTAAATGCATATTACAAAGTGAAAAAAAAAAAGGCCAACCTGAAAAAGCTACATACTGTATGATTCCAACTCTATGGCGTTCAACAAAAGGCAAAACTATGGAGACAGCAGTCACCAGGGATTAGAAGATAAGGAAGGATGAATCAGTGCAGCACAGAAAATTTTTAGGGCAGTGAAACTATTCTGTATGATACTATGATGATAGATACAGTTCACTATGTATTTGTCAAAGCCTATAATGTACAGCACCAATGTAAATTATGAACTTCAGGTGATAATCATGTGCCAGTGGAGATTCATTAATGAAAACAAATGTATTATACTACTCTGGTATAGGGATCTTGATAATGAAGAAGGCTATGCATTTTGATGGGGTTAGAGGTAAATAGGAACTCTTTGTACTTTTCACTCAATATGTCTCTGAACCTAAAGCACCTCTAAAACAACACTTATTAAGAAGAAAAAGTATATAGTCAGCCCTCAACTAACAGATGAACTGTGCTTTATAGATTATGTAATGGTTTGAACAAGAGGCATGTTTCCATAGAAATATCCATGATACTTAAGACCCAAAGCTAAATGACATGAGCCTATTTAATTTACAACATGGCTGGAATTGTGTGGTTGGGACTGCAATCCCATCAATAAGAGAAAGTGATCCTTTGGGAAAGTGCCTTCTGTGGCACATGATAATAAATGAATTACTTTCCTTCTTTTTGACCAGTGATGCTTCTTGACAGATGTCTTTGAATGTATCTCACATGCCTCATTAATTAAATACACATTTATCAAGCATCTTTTATGTCCTAGTCACTGTGCCAAGTGCTGAAATTCAGTGATCATTAAGACAGTGTCTATAGATTCAAAATACTTAGTTCTGATTGTCTAGTGTGAGAGGAAAGCAGCAAGCCTTCAGAGAAAACAATGCCTGTCTTGTTTTTAATAGTCAGTCATATCTGTATTACACTTGGGAATTTTAGAATGCAAAAAATACTATTAGAGTACATTAAAAGTACAATACATTTTAAGGTTTTAACACATCTCATATCTAACTTAAAGCTCCATAGATACTATGGTGGACATTCTACAGTTAATAAAACACAGTTGCTAAGATGTTTACTAATTTTTCAAAATCAAACAGTGGTACAAAATCAGGTAACCAGAGACAGAAATATATACCAGGAGGAAAGACTTGCCAATGGGAAAATGAGTTCCATGACATGACAGTCTTTCACCTTATCCGAAATTCTTCTACCAAAGACTACTATTTCTATAGGTATCTTTTCAAATCAATAACCTAAGAAAATAATGACGAATAAGTCAGTTTGTCCAATATAGTGAGATCTTTGGGAAAATTTTGAGGCATGATTAATCCCCACATACTTGGGATATTTAAACTAGATCCTGGCTGGTAAATGTCACATATTGCTCCCTAGACTATTAGAACTGAGAAAAAAACCTAGAAATAATGAAATCTCCTGAGATAAGGAAACACAGTGAAAGATCTAGTGTTACAAAAATACCAGTTATTTTAAAATTTCCTTGACTCTAAACCTCCCATTGTGTCCTATACACACGTTTATATGAAATATCACAACATCTGTTAATGTTTGTTTTATTTATCTACTTGGGATTGAATAAACAACTGTGAAGAGCTTGTGGCCAATAAATTTATCTTGTTGACCTTTGCATCTTTAATACTTAGGAACTTTGTATCTTTAATGCTTAGGAACAACATAGAGAACTGATGTTTTGACAAGGTGTTAGTCACTATCGAATAAACAAATAATAGAATACACAGACACAATTTAAGTCATCAAAAACTAATTATTGATATACTTGAGATTAGAACTCAAGTCTTTTTACTATCATTTCAGTATTTTTGATATTTTCTATGTTACTTCCTCATTATTACAGTTATAAATATTCTCCAAGTGATGTTAGCCTGGTTAATAATTTTTGAACAAGCCACTGAAAATGAGATAATCATTACAATTGCATTTATCAGGATACTTGCTGTAAAGTTATCAATATGTAATACCAGTATTGTAGCTTTCACTAAAACAGCCAAATAGGCCCTCTGATTTAATCAGATATTTTATATAATCCATATGAAAAAATGAGAACATTTATAATTGTCAGTGGTGAAAAGGTCATAACAAAGCAGAAAAGCAGGCTGACCCAAACTCAATGCCTAGGGCATCTGAACAGGATTCTGAATTTTAGCCTAAGGATCAAAAGAAGGAATATGGAGAGAAGGAGAATCTAGATTAACATAAAGCAGAACCTTCAAATCTGTCCAGAATGAGATGTGTGAACGAGGGAACCAGGAAAACCCAAGATTTGTGGTTCAGAAGTTGGTTAGAAGGCAAGGCAGGGAAAGCCATTCATCCATCCATACGTATCTTAAGGTACTGGATTTTTGTAAATGGAATTGTCCTTTTCTTTTTTCTTCCCTTTTTTTTCTGTTCTTTTTTCTTTCACTGAAACCTAGAGCCCAATCACTCTGAACCCTTAGACTGATCATAAGGTTTAACACAGCAGTGTTTATAAAAAAAACTTTGTTATATAATAACTCTGAAATAAATACCATTAACTTGAAATTTAAAAAATACCAATATTTTTCTTAAGGTAAATAATAGAAAATAAATTCAGTTAAGAAAACTCTACAGAACACCAAAAGAAAAAGGATATTGTCTCTAATTTTTAAAAGCCTCAAAATGTTAAAATTAAATATAACAGAAATAACAACAATGGTGATCTCTTGGTTGTGGCATTATATTTTTTATGATCGTTTTTTCTGTATTAAAAATAATGTCAGTCTAATTTTAAAAAAATATAGAAAATAATATCATTGCTATGTGATCAAGCTATTCATGAGTTTTGGAAATTATTAGGTTCAATTTTATTCTATTTATTACCATTTAACAATCTTTTATTGAGCAAAGCATTGGGCCAGATGTTAGGAAAGATAGAAAGATGAATAAAAGACAAGCTGTGTCCTTAAAAAGAATTTACAATCTGATGTGCATTTGGACCCCTTGGGGTCCAAATTGAAATGCTGGCATTACATTTGAGCCTTCTGAATTTCCATCAATGGAGTATAGTTATTCTAAACCAAATCAGAGCCACTTTCTAGGAAAGGTTAAGAAATAATCTAAAAAACTCTTGCCTCTCTGTTCCATTTGAAAGAATAAGGTAGGTTGATTTGCAGATGACTAGACCAGATGGAAGGATTGAGAATAAAGGACAGAGAGATGGTAGCGGGAGGAGACCATGGGCCAGTGACATTGTCTGGACACTTCCAAGAGCACCGTGTTCCATGGAGTGGGCAGTGAGGATCAAAATGAACTGGGACAGGTGGGGACATTTTTAGAACTGGTTAAGTCCAACAGTCTTTAAATCACAAAATCTTTTACATTTTTGTATGGGAAGAAATAATGAGAGGTCATTTGATATTTCTGTTTCCAACAACTGTCCTTAAGACAGGAATAATAACAGCTCAACTACAGAGTGCACACCATTATAGTAAACACCGATTTTGATGGTTTAACATGTATGTATATGTTTAATCATCACTCTTTGATGTAGGTACTGTTAAAATCTCCATGTTTTTTAGAGAAGGGTAATGAGGCATCAAAAGCCTAAGTAACTTGCCCAGTGGCATGTGCTAGAAAGAAGGGGGCATAAGATCAAACACAGATAAGATTCAAATGTAAACATTTGGCTTCTGAGTACATGTTTTTAACTACTGTGGTCTCCTACTTCTCCTCAAGATAAATACCACTCTTCCACCACATACACAAGAAAATCTATAACTGCCTCACTGATAGATAAATTATTTATTTTGCCTAGATCAAATTCTTCCTCTTTTCCTCTTTGATGCTGATACCTTACTTAAAGATTAATATAAGATCACCAATTGGCATTATCACCTTTACATATCATTACTGTCTTAACTTGGAAGTTAAGTTATGGCAGGAGGAGAGTGTATACATGCCAAGTTAACTAAGGTTGATCTGTATTCTGATGTCTGTTGTTAAATTGGCCTCCCTACCACCTTCTTCTAAGCTCTCCTATATATCATAGCAATATTTATCATAGCAATAAGGATGAGGATGAAGGTAGGGACATTCATCCTCATTTTTAACTGGCTTCTGGCTAGAGTTTCGTGATAAAAGACATTCATGTAAAACTTGGAAAGAAGCGGAGGAATAGAACCATGATTCTCATGAGTCAGATGCAGCCAGATTCATAGCAGACATGAGATTCACAGTGGTCCGATTTAATTTCCTCAGGGAATAGTCTTAGGGATACATTTTCAAGTTCTGTTGCTATGGGTTAGACATTCAAAGGCATTGATAAAGGGAAGTTCATGTATAGTCTTCATCTCTACTGCTGTAGACACACTCTTCATGGTTCAGGGATGGCTGATTACATTGGCTGAAGTCAACTGGCTGAGATGTTCCTTTCTGCTTAAGTATTTGGTGTTTCCTCAATGGTGGATGCTTTCTGGAAGGTGTTAACATGTGATACAAGGATCTTTAGACATGGTGCTCATTCTCATACAAAAATTCTCATGTTTCTGTCCCTGAATTCTATTTAAAGCAGGCTTTTTTAAAAAAGAGCTGTTTTAGGTTGACAGCAAAACTGAGCAGAAATCCAGAGATTTCTGGTATACTCCCCTGTTATTACACAGGCATAGCCTTCCCCATTATCAACATTCCACACCAGAATGGTACATTTGTTACATTTGATTAGCCTACATTGACATCATTATCACCCAAAGTCCATAATTTACATTAGATTTTACTCTTGGTGTTGTACACTCTATGGGCTTTGGAAAATGTATAAGGACATAGATCCACCATTAATAGTATCATACAGAGTAATTTTACCTTATCCCTCCCTACTTTCTGACTCCTGGCAACCACTGACTCTTTTCAGATTTTTTTTTTCTTCACTTAGTAATATACATTTAAGTTTCTTCCATGGTTTTTCATGGCTTGATAGCATATTTCTTTTAGCACTGAATAACATTCCATTTTCTGGATGTACCATAGTTTGCTTATTCATTCATCTACTGAAGGACATATTGCTTACTTCTAAGTTTTGGCAATGATGAAGAAGATAGCTATGAAAATCCATGTACAGATTTTTGTGTGGACCTAAGTTTTTCACCTCTTTTGAGTGAATACCAAGGAGTATAGTAGCTGGATCATAAAATAAGAATATGTTTAGTTTTGTCAGAAATCACCAAACTATCTTACAAAGTGGCTGTACCATGTTGCATTCCCACCAGCAATAAATGAGTTTCTGTTGCTCCATATCCTTACCACATTTGTTATTGTCAGTGTTTTGAATTTTAGCCATTCTAAAAAACATGTAGTGGTTATCTCATTTAAAACTTTTTAATTTCCCTGATGACATATGATATGGAATATCTTTTCATAAGCTTATTTGCAATCTGTATGTCTTCTTAGGTGAGGTGTCTCATAAGACTTTTTCCCTTTTTTAATTGAGCTATTTTCTTACTGTTGAGATTTTATATTTTAGATAATATCCTTAATTTTTGTTTCCAAATTTCCAGTCTGTTTTCTTCCAGACTGCTGACCAGTCTGACAAGCTGTTTATCAGTTAGTAGTTGACTTTATTTATATATATTCTCACCTGGGCCATCCTAGGCCATTTCTTGTTCATTAAGAGTGGGTAAATCAGGCATATTGCTTATGATTCTGCCCAGTAGGAATATTTTTCTTCTTTAATATCTTTCATATCCATCACTAAGTGGGGCTGTAGCATAGCTATCGTTTAATTTTGGGTTGCATTCATATGTAAAAGTCAGATCATATGTGTAAAAACTGAACTCAATCTGATTCCTCCCCTTTTTAGGGTTTTGTAGAACCCCTCTCCCTGCCCTACCCCATAGTTTCATTAGTGTGAGCTTCCACAGCAGCATTACGGTGATGTGGGGGCCTGGGATGCCGGATCACACAGTTTACTTGTTCCCTCTGGTCTTATCAGTGTTCGCTCCTGTATATAAGTATCCTTTTAATCTTTTTACCTCTTCTTCATCACCTTCTTTTTTTAAATTGTATTTTTGGTTCTGGGGTACATGTGCAGATCATGCAGTATTGTTGCATAGGTATATATATGGCAAGGTGGTTTGCTGCTTCCATCCCTCTGTCACCTATATCTGGCATTCCTACCCATGTTATCCCTCCCCAACCTCCCTACCCCACTTCTGTCCCTCCCAAGCAGACCCCAGTATGTAATGTCCTGCTCCCTGTGCTCATGTGTTCTCATTGTTCAACACCTGCCTATGAGTGAGAACATGCAATATTTGGTTTTCTGTTCTTATGTCAGTTTGCTGAGAATGATAGTTTCCATATTCATCCATATCCCTACAAAGAGCACGAACTCATCCTTTTTATGGCTGCATAGTATTCCATGGTGTGTATGTGTCACATTTTCTTTGTACAAAAGAGACAAAATTAGGTAGAAGAAGACTTCAGACCATGATCCAGACCTGAAATCTGTGAAAGAAAAGGAGATTAAAGCAGGATTGTGTAGAGAGAGCCTCAGACAAGGTCTCTGTCAAAGCCTGGGGAGCTCTGGGTGAAGATTGCCTGTTAAAGGAGTCTGTGTTAGGGAGAAAAGGCCAGGTGCTAGTACCCTCTCCATGGTTGGCCTTTGGTTGAAGGCAACCTAGGAAGCCAGAGACTTGCCTTGAAAGTTCAGGCTGACTCAAAGCCTCTGCAGGTGGAGGCTATCATCTAAGTGTCCTCCTTTCATTTTTCTTTACTGGAAGGAAGATCTGAGAGGTTTACCTGTACAACTGCCACATCAGGTGATTCTTATGCATAGCAGAAGTATAATTCTACAGGTTGTTAAACAGATTTTTTGAATTTTACTCTGAGAGAAGTGGAAACATTAAAAGCTTTTCATATGAGGAGTATATGGCCCAAATGTTAGGGCTGCTTGATTTATTTAGCTATTAACAGGATGACTGCAGCTCTTGTCAAGAGCAGATTTGGAGAGTAAGGGTGAGAGCAGGGTCACTAGTTAGGAGGCAGTAAATGATGGCGGCTTGAACCAGAGTGAAATCAGTGTAGATGCTGTGAAGTGGTTAGATTCTGAATACATCGTAAAGAAATTCCTAATGAATTATATGTGATTTTGAGAGAGAGAAAGAATTTGGGACAGTTGAATATTTTAATCTAAGCCATTAGAAGGATGGTGTTCCATCAACTGAAATGAGAAAGACTGAGTATTTCAGGTTTCAGGGGATAAATTAGGACTTCAGTTTTTTTTTTTTTTTTAATTTTTTATTGGATTTTAGGTTTTGGGGTACATGAGCAGAGCATGCAAGACAGTTGCGTAGGTACACACATGGCAGTGTGCTTTGCTTTTCTTCTCCCCTTCACCCACATTTGGCATTTCTCCCCAGGCTATCCCTCCCCACCTCCCCCTCCCACCGGCCCTCCCCTTTTCCCCCCAATAGACCCCAGTGTTTAGTACTCCCCTTTCTGTGTCCATGTGTTCTCATTTTTCATCACCCACCTATGAGTGAGGATATGCGGTGTTTCATTTTCTGTTCTTGTGTCAGTTTGCTGAGGATGATGTTTTCCAGATTCATCCATGTCCCTACAAACGACACAAACTCATCATTTCTGATTGCTGCATAATATTCCATGGTGTATATGTGCCACATTTTTCCAATCCAGTCTATTATCAATGGGCATTTGGGTTGATTCCAGGTCTTTGCTATTGTAAACAGTGCTGCAATGAACATTCGTGTACATGTGTCCTTATAGTAGAACGATTTATAGTCTTTTGGATATATACCCAGTAATGGGATTGCTGGGTCAAATGGAATTTCTATTTCTAAGGCCTTGAGGAATCGCCACACTGTCTTCCACAATGGTTGAACTAATTTACACTCCCACCAACAGTGTAAAAGTGTTCCTTTTTCTCCACATCCTCTCCAGCATCTGTTGTCTCCAAAGGACTTCAGTTTTAAACATATTAGATTTGAAATGTCTCCAAGACCTCTAGGTGACTATATCAAGTAGGTTGTTGGACATTCAAGTTTGGATTTTAGGAGAGAGGTCCAGCTACAGATAGAAACTTTAGAGGCATCAAATAGTATTTAAAGCCATGAGATTGAATGCTGTTACCAAATAAGTAAGTATTGATAGAGAAGAGGTCCACAAATTAAATTCTGAGGAACCAACGTTAAGAATTTTGAGAATAGAGGTAGAAATAGCAGCGGGATCTAAGAAGATGAGGTCATCAGTTAAAAGGAAAGCCAATAGTGTGATGCTCTAGAATGCAAATGAAGAAGGTGTTTCCAGGAAGTGAATGTGATCAGTAATGTCAAATGCTTCTGATGGGCCATGCGTGATGAGAACTGAGTTTTGACCTCTGGACTTTGCAATGTGGAAGTCATTTCTGACCTTGATAAAAGCAGTTTTATTGCATGAAACCTAATTGGAATGAAAGTAGGAAAGATTGAGGGGAGAGGGATTAGAGATAGGGAGAATAAATCACTTTTGGAGTTTTGCTACAAAGAGGAGTTTTGCTACAAAGAGGAGCAGAAAAATGATGTGGAAGCCAGAGGATGAAGTAAAGCTAAGAGGGGAGTTTGTTTTCCCAGAGGGGGAAAATAATACCTTGTTTATATGCTGTTGGGAGTGATTCAGCACAGAGGAGAAACTTGATGCTGCAGGAGAGAGAGAAGAATTGCTGGAGTGATGTCCTTGGGCCAGATGGGATCTTGCACAGGCATACAGGGGCTATTTCTGGATAGAAGCAGAAACGGTTTATTTCTAGTTACACAAAGGAAGAAGGGTTTCTAGAGTCAGCACTTTGGGAGGCCGAGGCGGGTGGATCACGAGGTCAACAGATCGAGACCATCCTGGTTAACATGGTGAAAACCCCATCTCTACTAAAAATACAAAAATTAGCTGGGCATAGTGGCGTGTGCCTGCAATCCCAGCTACTCGGGAGGCTGAGGCAGGAGAATTGCCTGAACCCAGGGGGCGGAGGTTGCGGTGAGCCAAGAATGCGCCATTGCACTCCAGCCTGGGTAACAAGAGCGAAACTCCGTCTCAAAAAAAAAAAAAAAAAAAAAATAGTTGTGGTGGTGAGAGTTGGTGTAAGTTCTCTTCCAATGGCTTTAATTTTCTTAGAAAAGTAGAAAACAAAGTTATCCATGGAATGTGGGGATAGAAAAGGAGGCATTAGAAAGTTGAGAAAAGAGAAGGTATGTGCACCTTACAAACGGAGAAAGACATTCCAAACAAAAGAACTAGTTTTATGACTATTGCCTGTCTGACCACAAGTAGCTTTGTGTGGTTTGAGTGTAAGCTTATAATTGGAAGAGGTTAGGATAGCGCTGGAAAGGTAGGTTGGGATCAGATTGCGAGTGGCCTTGAATGACATGTTAATGGTTTGGAAATTTTTTTTCATAAACTGTTGGGAAGAATCAGTGTTTCAATAGAAGGAAACTGATTAATTAGAATAGCATTTATGCTGGAAATATAGTCTTCTGACAGCTCACAGAATAAATTGAACAGAGAAGTGCAGTTATACCTCACTATATGAATGCTCACTCCCCATATATTCACTGTAAATACATGTAAAATTTATATGTAAAACTCACTACTTTAGATAAAATACAAGCCAATAAATCAGCATACATGTGCTAGCAAAAATAGTTTTGGTTGGAATCTGGACAAGAGGATTCAGAGAGCACTGCTTTCGTATCTTCTCTGTTCTGATAAGATGATTTTTCATACTTCTGTTTTTAAAACATTTTGTGCATTCTTTTACTTATTTGCTTTACATTATTAAGTAAAAATGCTTTTAATATGTTTTTTTAAAAACTCTGCAGAAAGAAATTTTCTAGAAAAGCTCATATGCTTAACAAGATATTTGCTCTACATTAAGTGAAAATGCTTTTAATATATTTTTTTAAAAACTGCAGGAAGAAATTTTCTAGGAAAGCTCATATGCTTAAAAAGATATTGGAGATGGTAAAGTCTATTGAACAAAGTAAATGCATAAAATATTTAAAGCTTGACCATACATATTTCTATATCTATTGTATATCTAAGGAGAAAATAAATATTATAAAAGCATTGTTGATGCTGGAAAGCATCACTGTGTTACTTGAGCACAGCATAATATTTTTAATAACTAGAGAAATAGAGTATGTAATGGATTGAGAGCACACTCAGCATGGAATGTAATTTAGCCTTGTATTGAGACAGCAGAAGACACTGGACATTGCTAAAGATCTGAAGAAGGCAGTGGAGAAATGGAGTGATTGTGGAGGGAAGTTGAGTTCCAAAGCAACTCAGGAATGGTTTGAGAAAGTTGAGAACCTGTAAGATTATATAATTTAAACATCATTGACCGGCCATCCTTAAGCTTTGTATAGCCTGAGGTAGAGTAAAATGAAGGGTGCTAGCCCACAGCTTACCCAACTTTGCCTCTATCAGCTATCCCATACTGTGAGGGGCTTTGCATATGTGAGTGTGAACATTCCAGTCCACACTTAAAAATTCTATTTACTGACTCATTCCCTACCCCCAGGCTCAGCAAAGAGCCACAGTATGGCCACCGTTCATGGGGCATCTACTGACTGCAGAATCAGTCTAGAGAGAGGCTTGTGCAGGCTTGTGTCCATTTGGGCAGGATATTCTAGGGTCTTAGTTACCTGATTTTGGTCTAAATGAGAGGAAGAGAACTAGGTGGGCACATCCTTTTGATCTCTAGAACTATATTTCCTGTGAGGAGGAGTCTGGCAGGAGGAAAGCCAGATCCAAGCCCAGGCAGGTTTGCTGAGATCTAAGGTAAATAGTAATTAGGGTTGAAGCAGTTTCTATTAATAGCAAGGCTGAATCCATCTTTCTCAGTGAAATACAGGGAACTGTTGGTGGAAAAATGTGTCATGAATAGAAGATGCAAAATCTTTAAAAGAAATTTTAGATTATGCAGACAAAATTATTGCTTTTGCTCATGAATATGATCCTGACATGAAGAAAAACATCACATTTAAAAGATGATGATATGCACAGTGTCATACTCTCAGGAACTGTGTAATTGGAACCAAAAGGATTTTAAAGCTATTACTGAGATTTCTAACCCAATGCCTTCTCTATGGTTTTAGATGGCCATCTGAGTGCCAATAAGTGCAGCCTGTACAGTATACCTCAGATATTTACTTTTTTACTCGTTTTTTTCCTCCAGCTCACTCTAACTAATCCTCACTTACCACCAAACTCCATTTCCCTTCTTCTTAATGCCAAACCTCACTCAAACAACTCTTTAACAAGCACTGAATAGTTTATATTGTCTTTCTTTTTTAAGTTAAATTTTATTTGCTTTTATTATATCCTAAATGTATTACTATATTTTATTATTTATTTACATTATAGTTCATATTTATTGAAGTATAAAAAGAAAATATAATTTGTATAAAATTTTATAGTTTCATTGTGCAGTACAGATAGACATATTCACTGTGTTCATTAAATTTTAGATGATTAACAAAACACAGCTCAAAAGAATCAGACATGACACAAACAAATGGAAAAATATTCCCTGCTTATAGATAGAAAGAATCAATACTGTTAAAATGGTCATCCTGCCCATACCAATTTATAGATTCAGTGCTATTCCTATCAAACTTACAAAGACATTCTTCACAGAACTAGAAAAAAACTATTCTAAAATTCATATGGAACAAAAGATAGCCTGCATAGCCAAGGCAATCCTAAGCAAAAAGAACAAAGCTGATGACATCATCATGCTGCCTTACTTTGAACCTTACTACAGGGCCACAGTAATCAAAACAGCATGGCACTTATACAAAAACAGAGAGATAGACCAATGGAACATAATAGATAGCCCGAATTAATGCCACACCTAAAACCATCTGATCTTTGCCAAAGCTGACAACAATAAGCAATGAGGAAAGGACTCCCTATTCAATAAATGACTCGGGGATTACTGGCTAGCCATATGCATAAGATTGTAACTGAACCTCTTCCTTACACCATGTACAAAAATTAACTCAAGATGCATTAAAGACTCAAGTCTAAAACCAAAAATTATAACAAGTCTGGAAGATAACTTAGAAAATACCATGCTGGACGTAGGACCTGGTGAAGACTTTATGACAAAGACACCAAAAGCAATTGAAACAAAAATGAAAATTGACAAATGAAACCTAGTTAAACTTAAGAGTTTCTGTACAGCAAAAGAACCTATCAACAGACAATCTAAAGAATGGGAGAAAATATTTGTAAACTATGCATCTGACAAAGGTCTAATATCCAGAATCCAAGATAAATTTATGAGAAAAAAGCCAACTCCACTGAAATGTGGGCAAAGATATGAACAGATAATTTTCAAAAGAAGACATACACATGGCCAATAAATATATGGAAATAGGCCCAACATCACTGATAACGAGAGAAATGCAAATCAAAACCACAATAAGATACCATCTCACACCAGTCAGAATGGCTATTACTTAAAAGTCAAAAAATAACAGATGCTGGTAAGGTTGCAGAGAAGAAACCTCACCATTACATTCCCACAGGGGAATGTAAATTAGTTAAACCATTGTGGAGAACAGTGTGGTTATTCCTCAAAGAGCTAAAAACAGAACTTCTATCCCACCCAGCAATCTCATTATTGGGTAATTGTACCATAGAGTCACATGCACATGTATGTTCATTGCAGCACTATTTACATTAGCAAAGAAATGGAATTAACCTAAATGCCCACCAATGGCAGACCAGATAAAGGAAATGTGGTACATATACTCCATGGAATACTATGCAGCCATAAAAAGAACGAGATCATGTCCTTTGCAAGAACATGGTTGGAGCTGGAGGCCATTATCCTTAGCAAAATAATGTAGGAACAGAAAACCAAATACCATGGATTCTCGCTTATAAGTGGGAGCTAAATGATGAGAAAACATAGACACAAAGAAGGGAAAAACAGACACTGGGGCCTACTTGAGAGTGGAGGATGAAAGGAGAGAGTGGATCAGAAAAAAAATAAACAACTATTGGGTACTAGGCTTAGTAGCTGGGTGATGAAGTCATCTGCGTAACAAACCCCCATGACATGATTTACCTATATAACAAACCTGGAAACACATCTCTGAACCTAAAATAAAAGTTAAAAAATTTAGATAATTAGGGAATTGGTGTTTGTATGCTTTGTATCATGTAGGAATCCTTGAAGGATTACTTTATAGGTAGTTACAACAGTGCTTCTAAGGCTAGCTGAAGAGAAAAGCTCACTTTGGAAAAAAAAAAAAAAAAAAAAAAGGCCAGTTCCACACAGGCCAATATTGCAGAAAAAAATAGCAAAAATAAATCACTAGGGCATCAGGGTTAAATCAATAGACTTCAGGGAGCAGAGTTTGATGGTAGCGTTTCCCATTGTCATTCCTATGCTACAAACAATAGAGCCCTTCAAGAATGCCAGACATCCCTCCTGAGTGTATTTCTCACAGCCTTGGTGAAAAGAGAGTACTCTGAACCCACCAGGAGATGTAATTAGAAGTGGAGTGAGCAGATTTTACTTAATAAATCTACCCCAACATTCCAAAGGCATTCTAAATATTTGGATATCTTATACTACAGTATACCAGAATATTCTGGCATTTCAGTTTTACTTAGCATAATGCTTATTTTTATTTATTTTTTTTTGGTGATGGTGTCTTGTTCTGTGGCCCAGGCTGGAGTGCAGTGATGTGATCTAGGCTCACTGCAACCTCTGCTTCCTGGGGTGCAACTGATTCTCCTGCCTCAGCCTCCTGAGTAGCTGGAATTACAGACATGCACCACCACGCCCAGCTAATTTTTGTATTTTTAGTAAAGGGAGTTTCACCATGTTGGCCAGTATGGTCTCAATCTCTTGACCTCCTGATCTGCCTGCTTTGACCTCCCAAAGTGCTGGGATTGCAGGAGTGACTCACTGCGTCTGGCCAATTCTATCTTTAAAAATTTGTAAAATATAAAATATAAAAGTGGTTATTAAATGATAGGTAGGATATAATTTACTTCATGTAACTTTTATATTCATGCAGAGAGCTAATATGTATTATTTATAGATATAGACATATGGAACAAACTTTACAAAGTATGCAGTAAAATAAACAACATTTTAGAATGGTAATTATCTCTAGGAAGGAAGGGGAGAAAATGAGATCAGGGAATATTATACATAGAACCTTATCTATAGTGTTGCATTTCTTTGAAAAACACTACAAAATATATCTGAAGCACATATAGCAAAATATTGATATTGAACAAATTTGGAAGGTGATATACTGTTTTTATTATTTTCTCAAAATATGCTTGAAATTTTTCATTATATATGTATTTAAAATAACTAAAAGCAAACTTTATTACTTTCCTGTTTCTAGTCTGAGTGCCGGGGGATGATGATTTTGCTCTGTTGCCCAGGCTGGAGTGCAATGGTGCAATCTTGGGTCACTGAAATCTCAATCTCCCAGGTTCAATCAATTCTCCAATTCTCCTGCCTCATCCTCCTGAGTAGCCGGGATTACAGGCACGTGCCACCATGCTTGGCTAATTGTTTGTCCTTTTAGTAGAGATGAGGTTTCACTGTATTAGCTAGGATGGTCTCAATCTCCTGACCTCGTGATCTGCCCACCTCAGCCTCCCAAAGTGCTGGGATTACAGGCGTGAGCCATGTGTCCGGCCGGGAAACAGATTTCTAAGCCAAGATAGCAATAAAGCTTCGAATGTAATGATTAGAGAAGCCCACTGTGTATTCCAGCTGTTCTCTGGTGAAACCTACTGTGTGTTTCTTTTCTTTTCCCCTTATTTTTTAATGAGTTTTCTAGACTTATAGGCATATCATGAAAATGAATGATTTTGACAGAGTATGTCGAGACTTTTGATGAAGAATGTGATGAAGCTTTACATGTTATTGGATGACTAGGAAGAGAAATGTGGACTAAACAGAAGTCCAGTTAGCTGTGCTGAAAGCTTTGCATGGGATTAGTGATAGTTTGGCCCTGAGTGTATTATTATTGTTAAAATTAAAACTTTAGCAAAATTAACAATTTAATTAGGCAAATAACTATTTGTGAGCCAAGCAACCTTCAGAACCAGAAATTACCAATGAGATACAGAGAGAGTTTGTTTGGTTACGTCTTGGCGTTTGCCTCATTTGAATATGGTCTAATTAATTGGCTGCCTGTAATTGACTAAAACTTGGCAGCTGTGATAGGCTGAGACTCAAGTATACTTGTTTAAAAAGTATATTCCTAAATTAGGCTTTTGGTTAGTTTATGTACCAATTTTGGTTGCAATTCATTAAATGAGGACTCAAAGTACAGAGACATCCTCAGGCAAAATTTAATTTAACACTACCAATCAGCAAAGATGTCTGTAATATTTAAAATGTATTTTGTTAGAGTTTTTATATTGTAGGTAATAAGAAAGGGTTTGTGCATTAGTCTTCACAGCAGATAATAAAAGCTAACATTTATTTAGTGCTCTCTCAGTGCTAGACTATGTTATAAATTCTATGAGCACTATCTCATTTTAATAAACACAATTACTCTAAGAAAACTATTGTTACAATGGCAATTTCACAATTGTTATATTGTGATACTTGTATTATAAGAAATGTATATTTGGTCTCTATCCCTGGTTCCTGGCAAACAGCTCCTAAAACTCTTGGGACATCTGGAATGATAAGAGTATCTTTTATATGCTATTAAGCTTACTAGTGGCTGGGAGCCCTAGGTAGCTTCAGGATGGGGCTGGTCACCAGAAAGACAAAGGCATGATTACAGTGTTGGGGCTTTCAGCCCCCACCACACAACCTCCAGAGGAGAGAGATTGAGGTTGAGCTGAACACTAATGCCAGTGATGTTATCCGTCATGCCTACTTAATGAAGCCTCTGTAAAAATGCAAAAGGATGGAGCCTCTGGACTGATGAACAAATGAAGGCACCTGGAAGGTGGTGCTACTCAGAGAGGGCATGGAAGCTCCACAAACCTTCCTACGTATGTTGCCCTATGCATCTCTTTCGTCTGGCTGTGCATCTGTTAATCTCTGTGATATGTTTAGGCTTTGTGTCCTCACCCAAATCTCATCTTGAATTGTAATCTCCATGATCCCCATATGTCTAGGGAGAGACCAGGTGGAGATCATTGAATCATGGGCGTGGTTTCCCCCATGCTGTGCTCGTGATAGTGAGTTCTCAGGAGATGTGATGGTTTTATAAGGGCCTCTTCCCCTCTTTTCTTGGCATTTCGCCTTCCTGCTGCCTACTAGAGAAGGTGACTTGCTTCTCCTTCACCGTCTGCCATGATTTAAGTTTCCTGAGTCCTCTCCAGCCTTGGTGAACTGTGAGTCAAACTACTTTCATTTATAAATTACCCAGTCTCAGGCAGTTCTTTATAGCAGTATAAAAATGGATTAACACTTTGTAATATCCTTGATAATAAGTGGGTAAACATAAGTAAGTGTTTTTTCTGAGTTCTGTGGGCAACTGTAGCAAATTAATCAAACCCTAGGTGGAGTGTGGATCATAAGCACAGGTCACAATCTGAGGCTTGTTATTGGCATGTGAAGTAGAGACCAGGCTTATGGGATTTGAGCCCTTAATGTTTGGGATCTGGCAGTGTCTACAAATAGTGTCAGAATTGAATTGAATTATAGAATATACATCTGGTGTCCTCTAGAAAACTGATTGGTATGAGAGAAGTCCTCATACATCTAGGTGACCAAAGATAAAGTATTCTGTGTTGAGTGGTGAGTTGTGTATGTGAAAGTAGAAAGTAAGGTATTTTTCCCACTTTTCTTTCCGAAACAACTAAAGAAACTCAGGTTAAGCGACTTGCCAAGGTTATTCAGTAACTCACACAGTTAATACTGGCCCTGAAATGTCCTAGGGGCTACAGGAGGAGGCAATATAGCAATGTGATTGGGATTTCAGCTTGCCATTCCCTAACCCTGTGTTTTTGGTAAAATTACTTCTCTAATTCTGATTCTTCACTACAAATGGCGGAAACAGTAAGCACCTGATATGGTTTGGCTCTGCGTTTCCACTCAAATCCCATCTTGAATTGGAATCGCCATGTGTTTAGAGAGGGACCCGGTGGGAGGTGATTGGGTCATGGGAGTGGTTTCCCCCATGCTGTTCTCGTGATAGTGAGGGAGTTCTCACGAGATCTGATGGTTTTCAAAGTGGCTGTTTCTCTTGGATTGTCTCTCTTTTCCCTGCTACCTTGTGAAGAAGGCGCCTGCTTTCCCTCTGCCTTCTGCCATGATTGTAAGTTTCCTGGGGCCTCACCAGCCATGCAGAACTTTGAGTCAATTAAGCCTTTTTTGTTTATAAATTACCCAGTATCATGTAGTATCTCTGTAGCAGTGTGAGAGTGAACCAATACAGCATCTGATTTCACTGTGTTTTGTGAAGAGAAATGAGGTAATACATATATAGCACTTAGTACAGAACCCCATGCCATTGAGTGTTATCTAGGAGAGACTTGGGTTTGCTACAAAAGGTTGACTAATATGAATGACAAGCTATTGAGAAGATATGTTTTGCCTGACACCCTTGATGCTGAACCATCCTGTTGGCTCTTATGTATGGCGTGGCTCCATGTTGACCACAGTATGGATAATACACGAATGAAGTGTTGTCTACAGTGGTGACAAAGCACACAACTAACTTCTTGGACTTCTTTCTCTTGTTTGTAGAGTCCACAAGGCTAGAGCCCAAGTCCATTTAGACTTTGGAAGATAGGTAAGAGTAACCCTGCTGATGTGACGTTATCACATATGTTTAAGTTTTTGACAAGCAATTAACTCACAGTGGATGTCCTGTCACTGCTAAGCAGGACATGGTGGAGCAGCTTTGAATGATAACAAGTGAGCTTGCCAAGCTCACTCAATCCAAAAAGGACCTGTTCTTGAGTAGTAAAGGGGAAGAGAATAAAGCATTTAAAGGCGTTATATAGCTTTTCTCATTATAACCGTATAATAATGTTTATTATATAAAATTCAGAAATAGAGATTTTCTTTTTGTTCTTTTTTAAATTAATTTTTAACTTGATTTTTGTGGGCTGGAGTTATATTTGTGGGTTGTGTGAGATGTTTTGATACAGACATGCAACATATGATAATCAAATCAGGGTAAATCTGGTATCCATCACTCAAGCATTTATCCTTTGTGTTACAAAAAATCCAATTATATACTCTGAGCTATTTTAAAATGTATAAGTTACTTCTGACTGTGGTCTGACTGTTGTGCTAGCAAATGTAAATTCTTATTCTATTTTCTTGTACCCATTGACCAATCCCGTTTTCCAAACACTCTGCCCGCACCCTTCCCAGTCTCTGGTAACCTTCTACTGTTTATGTATATGAGTTCAATTGTTTTAATTTTTAACTCCCACAAATATGTGAGAACATGTGAAGTTTGTCCTTCTGTGTCTGGCTTATTTCATTTAACATAATGACCTCTAGTTCCATCTGTGTTGTTGCAGGTGACAAGATCTCTTTGTTTTTTATGGCTGCATAGTACTTTCTTGTGTATACGTGCCACAGTTTCTTTATCCGTTTATCTGTTGATAGACACTTAGGTTGTTCCCAATTCTTGACCATTGTGAATAGTGCAGCAATAAACATGTAAGTGGAGATATCTCTGAGATATACTGATTTTCTTTCTTTTTGGGCATACACCTAGGAATGGGATTGCTGGATTGCAGGGTACCTCTGTTTTTAGTTTTTTGAAGAACCTCCAAACGGTTCTTCATAGTGGTTGTACTAATAATCTACATCCTCATCAACAGTGACAAGAGTTTCCTTTTCTCCACGTCCTTCACATTTGTTATTGCCTGTTTTTTGGATTAAAGCCCTTTAACTAGAGTGAGATGATACCTCAGTGTGGTTTTTAATTTTGGAAATAGAGATTTTCTACATGTATTAAAAGTAAAAACATTTTACAGTGATAGATGGCCCTAGTTATGGTCATACCCTTTTCTAGATTTTCTTTGAAATATGCAGTTTCATGAAAAAAATTATTTTGAAACTGAGTTTCACAGATCTTTTTCATGGCTGCTGTGTATTTCTGAGTGTCTTGAAAAAGTCTTCTCTATATCACACTATAAAATTCAAGTCAATGTGATGTGTGTGTATATGCGTGTGTGTATGTATATATATTATTTCCCTCAAAAAAGTAGGCTCACCTCCCTGAATGTTGTAAATGGCTAATTTAAACCCCCACAAAAGGGTTTATGTGGTTTGTCTTTTTTTCCGAGGATTCATTTTAGCAGGTGGTATTTTACACACTAATCATAAAATATGTGCTGAACTGACCCTACATCCAGCCTGCTCCGAAAAGCACAGTGTTTTAGAGGAATGATTTCTTTACTTTGTCCTTAGCTTCTTGTTTTAAGACAGGGTATTTCCAGGCATAGAATTAGGGAGAGTAAAAGTATTTATTTTTATAAAGTTTAAAGAGATTTTCTTCAAGTATGCGATTTTCTCAAAAATAGGAGCATGTGATTTCTCAAATAATTCTCCAATTCTTTTTAAAACATGTTTGTTCAGAGAAAAATTTGGAAAGGTAGAAATTATAATTATCTTTTAGTTGAAAGCCTTCTTTTCCTATAGGGTAAACTTTTTTTTTTTTTTTTTTTTTTTTTTTGAGATGGCGTCTCACTCTGTCAGCCAGGCTGGAGTACAGTGGTGCAATCTTGGCTCACTACAATCTCTGCCTGCCAGGTTCAAGTGATTCTCCTGCCTCAGCCTCCTGAGTAGGTGAGATCACAGGTGTGCACTACCACACCTGCCTAACTTTTGTATTTTTAGTAGAGACAGGGTTTCACCATGTTATCCAGGCTGATCTCAAACTCCTAACCTCAGATGATCCACCCGCTTCGGCCTCCCAAAGTGCTGGGACTCTGGGTGTGAGCCATTGTGCCCTGCCACCTATAGGGCAACTTTCTGAGACTGCGCTTCCTTTTGAACAACAGACAGATGGCTTTGCAAGTCACCACCAGTAAGATGCCCGGGAAGAACAAAGTGCTTTCAGACTTGGTAATACTGGGCATGTGTTTTATACAAATACAAGCATTTCTATTTTACCTTCTAGCAAAAAACCTGAGTTTAGTAAGTCAATGTATAAGTTATACAGGGAAATGAAAAACTTCTCTTTGAAATCTTTGGGAAACAGAACAAATAAACTATGTAGTGAAATAATTCTGAATTTTACATGCTCTTTTCAATCTTGACTTTAATAATTGCTCTCAAGTGGCAGCTGTGATTCACAGACGAAGCTGTAGGGTCTAAAGAGAAGGCTATAGTGATTGGAGAGATTATTTACTCAGCCCTTGCCAAAGTTCTGGTCCCAGTTTGCTTCCTGAAAAGAGTGTCTGAACCAGTGACTATCAATGGATGAGGATGAAGAGAAAGAAACGTATGGAGAGAATCTCCCTGTATTTATAATATCTCAGAGGAGTTTTGTGGGTTTTTGTAAAGTGTGCATGATCACAGATTAAAATATTTGGATGTGAAAGACAAGGAGATGTGTGGAGACAATAATATGTAATATAGAAAAAAATACAATTAGACAGCTAACCAACTAGCTGTATTGGATCAAACCTCTCTCTGAGAGCAACGAAAATAGCTGAATAAAGGGGAAAGAAAAGAAAACAACAAGGCGTTTGGAGATATCTGAGATCTTATTGAGGCTGCCAAGATTTGTGAACTCAAGATCCCAGGGAGAAAGGAAAGGCTGATAGCACAACGTTAGGCATCACTTTTCTTTCGGGGCATTTGTCAATCTGAAAACAGAAGAGGCTGAGGAGCTAAGCGGAGATTTGGGCTAACCATGGGGCTAGAAGAATAGGAATTAAAACTAGAGTTAGAATCTTTCAAGGCTACATCAGAGTTGTGTGGGTAAACTGGAAACAGACAAAAGAGACAAAAGCTCAGGTTCAAATTTATTCAATCCTCAAAGGGAAGAAAAACAGAGCAAAGATAAAAGCCAAGGATATCCTATCTCTCTTTCATATCAGTTACCAGAGAGGAAGTGACCTCTCTTACCCAAGGCCAGTACCTCCTAGGGTTCTGCCTTATTTATTCTCTCTCCATCTTGCGTTGTTAGTTATCTTTGCTCTCTCTCCTGTATATATAACCACACCATAAGGCATTTCTATAATCCCAAATTCTTTATTCTTTTGGCATGTATCATGTCATGAATTCAGTGGGCCTTGTTTCTTGCTGCACTAATCTTCACAGAAGCCGTTCCTCGAGTAGAATAAATTAGCACAGTAGCTAGGCTTATGGACTTTTTCTAGGCTTCCTTTTATTCTTCCCCAGCTGATTTTCATTAACATTTCAGGCTACTTCAGATTGATGAGTATGTTAAACACATTAACTTTCTTGTTAAAAATCTTGCTTTTTGATTATTTACTCTTGTGCAAGCCATGCTGCATTGCAGACCCTCCAAAAAAGCCCATGAAACTGCTGCATAGGGTCCATCTAATTATACACTTTAGCTGATTGTCTAGCCAAGGGTCAAAAGCAATATTCAGCCTAAGCTGATGTTTGAGATGAATATCACTTCATGACATGAACTACTTGGAAACAAAAATAAATAATTACATTTTCGACATTTCAATTTTATCATTAAAAATGCTCATAGTCAAAGTGTATAATTTGACATCGTACAATACAGTGATTTCCCAGCCTTCTCAACGGAGGTCAATACACTAAACCTGTGTAATCCTAATACAGTAGACTCTCACTTTCAATTCAGATAGAAGGAGGAGCAAGCTATTCTGTTTTGAGTTCTGCCATTGTAAATATTGATGGTGAAATAGACCCTAAGTGAAGATTTTCTGGGCAGAGTTGCATCACGTAAAGCACATAAGGGTGTTAATTTTTACTCATGTCACATTTTGAATGTCTATATGTGAAAATGAATGTTTAAGTAGTAATACTACACTTTGAATAATATGCAAGGCTTATAACTAATATTTTTTATGGTGATTAGATAATAATTTTGGTTGTCTCCTCCTTGATCATCAGCAAATTTAGAGTTCCAGAGATGGTGATAAAGTAAATCTTTGATTAATTACCCTTCCAAAGAGCAAGGCTGAGTCCCAAAACCAAATTTTGTAAAATTTCATGGTCGAATCAAAATCTGATACATTTCTGTCATGGGTAATTTCTTATTTGCAGTCTCCATACTCTCAACATCTTCAATATCATTCGCTTTGTTGGTCAACATATTCAGCGCCAAAGCACACACACTGGGTCTGACTCCCATACTGTTATTTGTTAGTTGTTTTATGTGAATGATTGTAAGATGGGTTTTGATAGAAAGAGCAGTCCCACACTGCATCTCTGAAAGTGCTCTTGCCAAAGTCACTAATAATTTCTTGAACTGATCCTCAACTGACTTGATATCCAGGCAGCAAATATATTAGATTGGTGAAAAAGTGATTGTGGTTTTTGCCATTACTTTTTAAAAAGCCTGATACAATCTTGATTATTCCCACTTTGTGAAATATTTTTTCCTTTTCTTGTTATTACAGTTTGTAAGCTTTCTCTAATTACTGTTTTTTCTTACTTTCTTTTGAATTTCCTTGCTTTCTGCTAATCTCTTGCATATAAATTTTATTCCAGATTCAGCCTAGATAGAATTTTTATATTTTTGCTTCATGTAGCCTCTCTATGAGGATTTTTTCCCCACTCACAAATTCAATAATACATTTCCATCATGATGATCCTCAAATCTATAACTTCAGCCAAGATATTTCTCCAGAGCTTCAGATCTAAATTGTTAGTCACCTCTTAGATATCATCATATAAAATCTTATAAATATAACCCCTTTAGTGTTCTTTGTATCAGTGAAAATACAGTTTACCTAATTATGAAAGCCAAATACCCAAGAATTTTCCATGACTTGCCCTATTCTCATTTTATTTTTATATTTAATCAGTTATCAAGCCTTGTATTTCTATTTGATAAAATGACTCTCCTTTTACTTTTCACTTACCTTCATCTTTTGTTGTTATTACAGTTTAGGCAATAATCTTTTGTCGATAGTCTCAAAACAGCTTTTTTTCTGATCTCCCATATTTTGAATTGATTACTTCCAAACATGTTTCTATTGGAGCCAGAGGGATATTTCCAAAAGTCAAATCCAATCAAAGCATTATTCTAATTAAATACCACTCCCACCATTACATTTAGAATAATACTTTAATTGGGGGGTATTTATAAACTGCCTTCATTTAGCCCCTTTATCTCATCTTTTGTCCTTCTCTCGTTTTCTCTGCTCCAAACATTCTGAAGCTTTCTTTCTCTGAATAAGTCATGATTATTCTTACTTTTCTGCCTTTGCCAAGTAGAGGTTTTGATGAAGTTTCAAGTTAATGGTTTGTGAATGTAAGACAGTTCTATTTTTTTTTTTTCAATAACTGTTGCCAGGATTGCTTTGTTGAATTCCTTCCCCTTGGGCAACAAAAAATAAAATGGTATATCAATTTGACCAATAACTTTTTATTTACTTTTGATTAAAAATAGTCTTAATTTGGGGTAGTGAAACGTTCATTTTTTAAAAGCTTGGGCAGGGCTTCCATATAGTGTATATATTGGACAGGGTTTGTGTCGATTTGGATAGGGTTGGATATTGGACAGGGTTTGTGTCAATTTGGATAGGGTTGGATATTGGACAGGGTTTGTGTCGATTTGGATAGGGTTGGATGTATTGTTGGCTTTCCCCTTCTCTTTATCTTATTCCCAGTGTCTATTCTATTGATGATAAGAAGGTGAAGGGTGTGTGCATGGGGGGGAGGGTGTATGTGTGTGTATGTGTGCATGTGTAGATGTGTATGTAGTAGTGGGAAAGGGAGAGATGGTAGAGGAGTGGGATGTCTTATGCTGTGTTAATGATAGTGAGGCATTATGGTTCAATCACCTAATATACACCATTTCCTTATCTCTGATGTTGTTACTTGTTCTACACTGAGAGAAGTCAGATGCCAGGCTTACAGTTATAATAAGATTAATCTGATTTTTGGAAATATCCTTCTGGCTAAGTTGAAACTCATTAGGAGTAATCAATTAGAAACATAGGCAGTCTTCTAAGGCTGAGAAAAACAATAAAAGGGGGAAGTACTCCCTATTAAATAAATGGTGCTGGGTTAATTGTTTTAACCATATGCAGAATAATGAAACTGGGCCCTTTCATCATATATACAAATTACCTCAAGATGGATTAAAAAGAGTTTAATGTAAAACTTGAAACCTTAAAAATCCTGGAAGAAAACCTAGGGAATACCCTCTTGACATCAGTCTTGGCAAAAATGTATGGCCAAGTCCCCAAAAGCAATTGCAGCAAAAACAAAAATTGTTAAGCAGTACCTAATTAAACTGAAAAGGTCTCCACAGAAAAAGAAACCATCTCTCTCTATGTATATGTATATGTGTGTGTGTGTGTGTGTGTGTGTGTGTGTGTGTATATATATATATATAATATAATATGTATATATACACACCACAGAATGCTACGCAGCAATAAAAAAAATGAAATCGTGCCTTTACAGCAACATCGTTGGAACTGGAAGGCATAATCTTAAGTGAATTAATGCAGAAACAGAAAACCAGATACCACATGTTCTCCCCTATAAGTGGGAGCTAAACATTGAGCACACATGAACATAAAAATGGGAATAATAGACACTGTAGTCTACTAGAGAAGGATAGGCGGTTGTGGGCTAAAATACTATTGGCTACTAAGCTAACTACTTGGTAGTTATATAACCTAATGTTCATCACCATACTACTCACAATAGCAAAGACCTGGAATCAACCTAGGTGCCCATCAATGGTGGACTGGATGGCTTAGTAGCCACCAGGTAGTTCGCATAGTGGCCAGTGGGTACTTTTAAAATCCACAACTCACAATATCTGTGTAATACTACACATGTACCCTTGTATCTAAATAAAGCTGAAATTAAAATAATTCTAAAAAGAAATATACACAGTCATCAAGCATCAGCTGATACTACCCCTCTACATTATTCTAAACCTTGGATCACTTCAGGAGTAGAACCAATTCTCCCACATCACTTGAATGCTAGTACCCAAGCATTTTCTGATAAGGTAATGGCATAGTTTGTTCCTGTTTCTGTGATCTGAGTTCAGCACCCAGGAAATCTAGAGATATCTACTATGCATAATTCAGCTTTGGGTGAAGTACACTTTGCTTTTTCTTGATTGGTCTTAGTATGTAGCTTGAGGTATCCACTTCTTTCCCCCACACTCCTCCATATGACTGAGCCCATAAAATAAAAAACACCTAGTGACCTCAGAAACCTCCAACAAGAAAATGTGATGATGGTAGTTTCTTCCTCTGATGCTCCACTTCTCAATGTTGATAAATATTTATTTAGAGGGAATATGTTAAGTGAGTGCTATAGGAGCTCAATAAACTCTCAAAAATAACCTAACTTTGTCTCTATTTTTATTCATCTTGACATACACTGTACCTTGTTTCACTTAACATTCATTCTAGATACGCTTTTCTGTTGCTTTTTTATTTAAAAAGTGGAAGAGCTAAATATTCCGTTTCCTAACATGCCTTGCACCTAGAGGTGACCATATGATAGAATGCTGATCAAGGACGAAGCCCATGAGAAACTTTTTTATCCTTGAATTCAAAACAAAAAGCAAAGACTTTCAGGAAGAAAGCTCCTTTTCCCTCTCACTATTCCCTTTTCTTTTTACCTAAAATGAAAACCTCATACTCAGAGGTGGAGGAAGAGTGACAACACAACTGAGGAAAAGTCCACAAGACTTGCATTGTTAACTGAAAAACCAAGCTCAAAATATTTCAAAGAGGTTTTTTGAGTTAATATGAGTGACCCCAGCTTGGGGAAACAGGCTCACGGAGTCCTGAGAAAGTGTGCCCAAGGTGGTCAGATAACAGTTTGGTATTATACATTTTTAGGGAGCCAGGAGTTAATAGGCAAAAACATAAATCAATGCAGAGCTCGTGTACATTGGTTTGGCCCCAAAATGCAGGATATCTCAAAGCAGGAGCTATTCGTCATAGGTGGATTCACAGATTGTTTAACCTGCAATTGGTGAAAGGAATAAAACTTTGTCTAAAAACTTGGAGTTAGCAAAAAGGAATGTTACAATAAAAATGCTATGTCAGAGCTACACATATGACCTGTTTAGTGAGACTGATGGTCACTAGGTGTATGACTTAATTCTTGCCTTGTATGGCCTTAGGTCTTGTCTGAAGTTTGGTATCTTTTTTCCACAAAAAATACATTTTGTTAGTTTTATTATCTCTGTTTTAACATTAATATTGGTCAATGGTTGTGCCTAAACTCCAAATGAAAGTGATTATAATGAGGTGTATTAAACTTCCCTTCTTGTCATAGCTGGGAAGTCAGTTGTTAAGGTTTCTCTGGGGTGCCCTTGGACCAAAGGGGTTCTGTCCAGTCAGTGGGGGAGTTAGGATTTTGTTTTTGGCTTACACATAGATGCTGGCCACCAGCAGCATCTGTTAAACTCTGGACTCCTTGTTAGGGGTTAAAAAATAGAAAACCTCAGACTCCATTGTTTAAGCTGTTGCAGTGAGTTTTCTGTTACTTGTAGTTGAATGCAAGTCTCTATAGGGACCTAAGATGTTGGCAGGGTTATAATGAGAGTTCTGTTGGAATGTTCCCTGTTATGGGTTGGCAGTGTCCCCACCCAAATCTCATCTTGAATTTCCACATGTTGTGGGAAGAGCCTAGTGGAAGGTAATGAATCATGGGGGTAGGTCTTTTCCATGCTGTTTTTGTGATCGTAAATAAGTCTGACGAGATCTGATGATTTTAGAAAGGGAGTTTCCCTGCATAAGCTTTCTTCTCTTGTCTGCCACCACGTGAGATGTGCCTTTCACCTTCTACCACAGTTGTGAGGCCTCCTCAGCCACGTAGAACTGTAAGTTCATTAAACTTCTTTCTTTCGTAAGTTGCCCAGTCTCAGGTATGTCTTCATCAGCAGCATGAAAATGGACTAATGCAGTAAATTGGTACCAGTAGAGTGGGGCACTGCTGAAAAGATACCTGAAAAGGCAGAAGTGACTTTGGAACTGGGTTATCAGGTTGGAACAGTTTGGAAGGCTCAGAAGAAGACAGGACTTGTGGGAAAGTTTGAAACTTCCTAGAGACTTGTTGAATGGTTTTGACCAAAAGACTGATAATGATATGGACAACAGAATCCGGACCGAGGTGGTCTCAGATGGAGATGAGAAACTTGTTGGGAACCAAAACTTGGTTTGTTATGTTTTAACAAAGAAACTGACAGCATTTTGCTCCTGCCCTAGAGATTTGTGGAACTTTGAACTTGAGAGAGATGATTTAGGTTATCTGGCAGAAGAAATTTGTAAGCAACAAAGCATTCAAGATGTGACTTAGGTGCTAATAAAAGCATTCAGTTTTAAGAGGGAAACAGTATAAAAGTTTGGAAAATTTAAAGCCTGACAATGTGATAGAAAAGAAAATCTTACTTTTTGAGTAGAAATTCAAGCTGGCTGCAGAAATTTGCATAAGTTGCAAGGACCCAAATGTTAATCACCAAGAAAATGGGAAAATGTCTCCAGGGCATGTCAGAGACCTTTGTGGCAGCCCTTCTGCTTATAGATCTGGAGGTTTAGGAGGAAAATATGGTTTTGTGGGCTAGGCCCAGGGTTCCTGTGCTGTGTGCAGTCTAAGGACTTGGTGCCCTGTGTCCCAGCTACTCCAGCTGTTACTAAAAAAGGCCAAGGTGTAGCTCAGGCTGTGGCTTCAGAGGAGGGTGCAAGCCCCAAGACTTGGCAGCTTCCATGTAGTTTTGAGACTGGAGTTACACAGAAGTCAAGAATTAAGGTTTGGGAACCTCTGCCTGGATTTCGGTATATATATGGAAATGCTTGGATTCCCAGGCAGAAATTTGCTGCAGGGGTGAGGCCCTCATGGAGAACTTCTGCTGGGGAAATGTGGAAGGCAAATATGGGGTTGGAGCCCCCACATAGAGTCCCTACTAGGGCACTAGGTGTAGTGGAGCTGTGAGAAGAGGGCTACTGTCCTCCAGACCCCAGAATGGTAGATCCATTGAAAACGTGCACTCTACACCTGGAAAGCAGTCAAAAGTGGGGCTATACCCTTCAAAGCCACAGGGGCAGCATTGCCCAAGGCCATGGGAGCCCACCTCCTGCATCAGTGTGACCTGGATGTGAGACATGGAGTCAAAGGAGATTATTTTGGAGCTTTAAGATTTAACTTCCCTGCTGGATTTCGGACTTGTGTGGGGTTTGTAGTCCCTTTGTTATGGCCAATTTCTCCCATTTGGGATGGCTGTACTTATGCAATCTCTGTACCCCCATTGTGTCTAGAAAGTAACCAGCTTTTGATTTTACACGCTCATAGGTGGAAGAGAGTTGCCTTGTATCAGTTGAGACTATGGACTTTTGAGTTAATGATGAAATGAATTAAGACTTCAGGGAACTTTTGGGAAGGCATGATTGGTTTTGAAATGTGAGGACATAAGATTTGGGAGGGGCCAGGGGCAGAATTATATGGTTTGGCTATGTCCCCACCCAAATCTCATCTTGAATTTCCACGTACTGTGGGAGGGGCCTGGTGGGAGGTAATTGATTTATGCAGGTCTTTCCCAAGCTTGTCTTGTGATAGTGAATGTGTCTTACAAGATCTGATAGTTTTTTAAAAGGGGAGGTTCCCTGCACAAGCTCTCTTCTCTTGTCTGCCACCATGTGAGATACGCCTTTCACCTTCCAGCATGTTTCTGTGGCCTCCCTAGCCACAGGGAATTGTAAGTCGATTAAATCTCTTTTGTAAATTGCCCATTCTCAGGTAAGTCTTCATCAGCAGTGTGAAAATGGACTAATACATTCCCTATTAGTAAACTCTGCAGTATGAGGGTTGGAACCATTGACATTCTTCTGAACTAGAAAGGTAGGGGTATAGGGTTCCTTTTGTCAAAGCTGTGAGTCATCTCCATGGTCATTTGTGCACAGCATCCATCATCATTTAATATCCTCGTGTTACATATTACATCCTCATAGTACTGTTCTCTGGGTCAGGACACTCTTGAATCCCTGTTATCCCTTCATTAACATACTCATATTGATTTTCTTAGTTTAGACATCATGTCCTTGAGAAAAATATTAGATGATTCTCTATGTTAGTTTCCTAGAGCTGCTGCAACAAATTATAATAAATGTGGTAGCTTAAAACAATGAAAATTTTATTGTCTCACAGTCTAGAGGGCAGAAGTTTGAATTCAAGATGTTAGAAGCACCACCTTCTCTTTGAAGAATCTGGGAAATAATGCTTCCTTGTCTTTTTTTTTTTTCCACCTTTGGGTAGCTCCTGACATTTCTTGGCTTGTGTAGCATAATCTAAATCCTGCCTCCATTTTCAACTGACCTTCTTCCCTGTCTGTGTCATGTCTTCTTTTATAAGGATGCTAGTCATTAGATTTAGAGCCCACTCTAAATCCAGGATGATCTTATCCTCAGATCCTTAATAGACACATTCACAGGTACCAGGGGTTAGGACTTGGATTTATCTCTTTGCAGAACACAGTTCATTCCACTGATACTTCCATGTCTGGATTAAGGGTTTTCATGTCTCCCATAAACTGCTTATATCCCCATAGAACCAATTATTATAACATATTTTAACTGCCTTCGTATTTATTTCTATATCTTCATTGAGGGCAGGGATTTGGTCTTTACATCCTTCAATGTCCAGCATGGTGCCTGGAACACAGTAGAAAATAATAACATTAAATGAATGAAATAAAATCAATAAATATTACGACTAATGGGACACATTCCAGGTTAATATAAGGATACAGGAAGTAACATTTTGTTATTTTTAGGCTTGTTAGTTTGAGCTGGTTACTTAAGGAGCCAAGGACAGAGAGTTAATCTAAGTGAGAAAATTATTCTTTTGTGTACAAAAATTTCTATAATAGATATTATGCAAATATAGGTTTCCAAATTAGTTTGGGTGGAAGAAGCTGGTTAGGGAATGAATTGTTCTCCATAATTAAGAAATTATTGTGTGTTTTTACAATGAACCTCTGGACATTTTACGTTGGAAGGAAGAGAGTGAGAGACAAGTGTCTGAGGGAGTGGGTGAGAGAGACAGTGGTAGACCACAGACTAAGAAGAAAGGCCAGTAGGAAATTAAATCCCTGTATGGCATATGACTAAGGGTCTTTGTAAATGTCATATCTAGTTGCTCTTATTCTGTGACCCTGCCAACTTGCAGTAAAAAATTTTATAAGCAGCTTTTAGTAGTTGGTATTTTAGGAAATGAAATGTGGGCAAGGCCATCCGCACTTGGGGTCACAACAGTGTGTCAAAGCAGACAGCAGCCTCTGTAATAAGATTAAAATGATTAGATAGTGCACTTAATGTGAGTAGGAATCCAGAATGAGACTTGTCCAGGAGATCACTAGATCCACAGAGTACTCCCTAGAATATTGGAGGAAATCTGTAACTTTCTAAGCATAAAAGATGAAGGCTTCAACCATTTTGCTTTTGCATTAATGAAAATTAATACCTAGAAAGTTGTACATTAGACACATATGAATAGCTTAAGTACCAGCTATTTTAACAGCCAGAGGCACCCTTAGGTGAAAATGCAATGAATATTTTGGCACTACAAGTATATAAACATGATCCAGAAGACGGTTTGGCAGAGACATTGTATAGGAGTCAAAGTCATGCTTTTGACTTTGGAATATCTACTATAATCTCTGTGATGCTCCACAGTGCAATTATTTTAAGATTCTAAGGTTTAATGGGCCACAGTGTAATTTTTGGGAAAAGGGAGTAGAATTTTTTATATAGATCAACTCTATAAATCATTTGTGGTGAATGGTTTCAAAAAAATAAGAAAGTGTGTCTTCCCACCTGTTTGAACAAAGTTTTTGTCTCACATGTTGCCCTAGGTTATGCTCCGATTATGTTGTTCACTCTTACGGCATTTCTGGTTCTCTCTCTGTGAGTCTGAGTTCTACCCACATGGATCATGGGTAGCTTATTCCTCCCCACCCTAGCAACATTCTTTATAAGCTTGCTATAAAAAACAATTCTCAGTGTTCTACAAATTCTGGCTGGCATTCAGAGAAGATTTGAAATCTCCAGATGGAGACACCTACGTGAATCTAGAGGATGAACGACTAACAAAAACAAGTAAATGTCACTACTCCTTTATACATTAAAAAAAAATAGAACATGTAAACATGCCAACAAAAGTTCAGTCTCTACACTTGGATGATTCTTTCCTCATCAGAGCCTCTTTGATTATTGCTAAGAGTTCGCACTGCAGACATTTATTAAGGAATCTTAACCATATAAGCAAGATGGACTATTTCCTGCCAGGTTTAGGGCCTGATACGTGCTTTTATTTGGAATTAAATAAAATTAAATTTTTCTTGTTACATTTTGGTATTGGTTGACTGAAAACATAGATATCTCCATGAGGTCAGGAGATTGATAATTGCTGTATTTTATTGCCTACAAAATTATCAAAAACATAGAACTTATAAAGTGTATTTTGAATTAACAAATGGTTCTTTATTATGTAAGAAAGATTTTTAGTGGGTGAATTGAAAACTATGATTGATCATGCTAAGAAGGAAAAGTAAAGAGAGAGCATGATTTATCAAAGCCACATAATTGAAAGTCAATTCAAAGAGTGATGGTTGAAGGAGACTTGAACCAAGTGCAAAGACAGAGAAAAGGCATTATAGGCAGGATCATACTCTGGAAACTCTGAGGAAAGAAAAGACTTCAGGTGTTTAAGATACGTAAAAGCAGGCTAACATGGATGGAGCAGAGTGGCTGAGAAGAATTATAAATTGAGAGGAATAGACAGGCATCCAATGATTTGTGGTCTTAAAGGCTGGAATAAGGAACTTTGAATTATTCTAAGATAAATCAAATATCAATGAAGGATTTTACAGTGGATCTTAGCCAAAACTCCAAGAAGTGATTACTAAAGTATTTTAAGCAGGGTTGTGCCGTGATCTGATTTAGGTTTTTGAATATTTATTCTGGCTGCTATATAAAGAAAACATTAGAGGCAGTCATGGTCAAGAGTGTTGGGAGGGCAGGCAAGACAGGTGATTATCACTGAGGCTAGGGTGATAACAGAGAAAACAGAAAGTAGGGTGGCATCATGATGAGTTTTGAAAATAAAACAGCAAATTTTTTTATCAGTTGTAGACAGAGGAGGACAGGGTGAAGGAAAGAGAACAATGAAGAACAATTTCTAGTTTTTAAACTTGAACAATTAGTGTTGTCATCTTTCTAAAATTTATTTTAATTGACATGTATATTTGTGTTATAAAACAATGTTTTGAAATATGTGTATATCATGGAATGGCTAGAATAAGCTAATTAACATATTGTATTATCTCACATACTTATCATTTTTAATGTGAGAACACTTAGACAGCAATTTTGAGTCACCATGTTCTAAAATGGATTCTTTGAACTTGATAGTCATGTCAAATGGAAATTTTTTATCTTTTGACTAACATCTTCCCAAAGCCCTTCCCCTCTCTGGGAACCCCCCGTCAACCTCATAGTAACTACCATTCTACTCTCTGCTTTATTAGTTCAGTTATTTCTTAGATGCTACACATAAATAAGGTCATATAGCATTTATCTTTCTGTGCCTGGTTTATTTCACTTAATATAATGTCCTCCAGGTTCATCCATTTTCATAAATGACAGGATTCTCTTTTGTTTTTATTTCATGGTGAAACAGTATTCCATTGTGTGTATGTTCACGTTTTCTTTATCCATTCCTTTGTTGATGAACACTTAGGTTGATTTCATATCTTGCCTATTGTGAATAATGCTGCAATGATCATGGGAGTGCAGATATCTCTTTGGCATGCTGATTTCACTTCCTTTGGATATATACCCAGTAGTGGGATTGTTCAACCATATGATAGTCATATTTTTAATTTTTTGAGAAATCACTATACTGTTTTTGATAATGACCTATTAGTTTACATTCCTAACAACAGTGTGCAAGGGTTTCCTTTTCTCCAAATCCCTGCCAATACTTATCATTTGTCTTTTGATAATAATCATTCTAATAGGTATGAGGTGATATCTCATTATAGTTTCAATTTGAGCTTCTCTGGTGAATAGTTGAAAATTACCAATTTTTTTGTTTACACCATGGTCATTTGTATGTTGTCTTTTGAGAAATGTCTATTTAAGTCCTTTGCCTTTTTGATGGAGTTATTATTTTCTTACTACTGAGTTCCTTATATATTTTTGATATTAACACCTTATCAAATATATGATTTGCATATATTTTGTACCAATCCATGTATATTTTCACTGTTGATTATTTCCTTGGGTGTTCAGAGATTTTTAGATTTAATGTAACCTTATTTGTCTATTTATACTTTTGTTACCTGCACTTTTGGGGTCATATCCAAAAAAGTTATTACCCAAGCCAATTATATAAAATATTCCCCTATGTTTTATTCTAGAAGTTTTACAATTTTAGGCTTTAATATTTTGAGTCTTCATTTTGAGATGATTTTTGTGTGTGGTATGAAATAAGGATTTAGTTTTATCTTTCTGCATGTGGATATCCAGTTGACCCAACACTATTTATTACCATGTATATAGTCTTGTATCTTTGTTGAACATCAATTGACTACAAATGTGTGGATTTCTATCTGGGCTCTCTATTCTGTTCCTGTGTGTTTGTGCTCCCTATAGCTATGTGCTTGTTTTTATGCTAGTACCATACTGTTTTTATTAATATAGCTTTGAATTATATTTCAGAGACAAGGAATGTAATGCCTTTAGCTTTATTCTTTTTGCTGGTTTGCTTTAATTCTGTTTTTTATGGCTCTATACACATTTTAAAATTGTTTTTTTCTAATCTATGAAAAATGTGATGGGAATTTTGTTAGGGATTGTACAAAATCTGTAGATAGTTTTGGAGAGTATGGAGATATTAAAAAGATTAATTCTTCTGATCCATGAACATAGGATGTCACTCTATTTTTGTCTTATTTCTATTTTATCACTATTTTATAGTTTTTAATGTGCACATCTTTCACCTACTTGGCAATATTTATTCCGAAATACTTTTTTCTGTACTATTGTAAATGAAGCTATTTTCTTAATTTCTTTTTGGGATGATTTCTTGTTAGCATATAGAAATGTTATAGATTTTTTTCATATATAGATTTTGTATCCCCAATTTTACTGCATTTGTTTACTAGTTTTATCACTTTTTTGTGTGGAGTCTTTAGGGTTTTCTTACATATAGAAGCATCTGCAAAGAGAGAAAATTTAACACCTTCCTTTCCAATTTTGAGGTATTTTCTTTCTCTTGCCTAATTGCTCTAGCTAGAACTTCCAGTACTACACTGACTACAATGTAATGGTGAAAATGATCACCTTATTTCCTGATCATACAGGCAAAACTTTCAACTTTTTAATGTTAAGGATAGTATTGGCTGCAGACATATCATACATGGCTTTTATTGTGCTGAGTTTTGTTCTATTTCTAATTTATTGAGAGTCTTTTTCATGAAAAACGTTAAATTATGTCAAATGATTTTTCTGCATGTGTTCAGAAGATCATATACATTTTGTCCTTCATTCTATTAATGTGGTGTATCAAATTTATAGATGTGCATGTGTTGAACCATACTAGCATTATCCCTGAGATAAATCCTGCTTGCTCATGATGAATTATTCTTTTAAGGTGCTGTTGAATTTAGTTTGTTAGTATTTTGTTGTATTTTTGTATCTATGTTCATCAGGGATGTTGGCATGTAATTTTTTATTTTTGGTTGACTTTGGTATTAGGGCAATACTGGCCTCATAAAATTATTTTGAAAATATTCCCTCTTCAAAATTTTGGAAGCATTTGAGAAGAATTGGTATTCTTTTTTAAATGTTTGGTAGAATTCAGCAGTAAAGTCGTTAGGTCTTTGGCTTTTATTTTGATAGGAGACATTTTATTACTGACTCAATCTCCTTAATTATTATTGGTCTGTTCAGATTTTCTATTGCTTTATAATTCAGTATTTATAGTTTGTATCTAAGAATTAATTTCTTCTGGGTTATTCAATGTGTTGTCATATAATTGTTCATAGTAGTCTCTTATGATCCTTTCTATTTCTCTGATATCAGGTGTAACGTTGCCTCTTTAATTTCTGATTTCATTTATTTGAGTCTTTTTTTTTCTTAGTCCAGATGAAGATTTGTCAATTTTGTTTATCTTTTCAAAAAATAATTATTAGTTTTATTGATCTTTTCTATTGTTTTGCTATTCTGTTCTATTTATTTCTGTTGTTCTTTATTATTTCCTTCATTTTACAAAGTTTGGGCTTATATATTTTTATCTAGTTCCTTGACATATAGTATTAAGTTGCTTAGAGACTTTTTTTCTTTTGTTAGGTGAGCGTTTATTGCTGTAAACTTTCTTCTTAAAACTGCTTTTGATACATTTAATAAGTTTTGCTAGGTTGTGTTTTTATTTTTGTCTCAATAAAGTTTATGTTGCTCTTTAATATCTTCTTTGATGCATTGGTTGTTCCAGAGTGTTGTTTAATTTCCACATACAGTCATGAATATATTATGAAAAATGTGATAGTAGTTGATTTTGTCATTGTACAAGCATCATAGAGTGTGGTTACACAAACCTGCTTGGTATAGCTTACTACATACATAGGCTATATAGTATAGCTTATCACTCCTAGGCTACAAAACTATACAGGACATTATTGTACTGAATACTCTAGGCAATAGTAACACAATGCTAAGTATTTGTGTATCTAAACCTATCTAAACATAGGAAAGGCACAGTAAAAATACTAGACTATAAATACAAAAGTACAAAAATATAATACAATCTTATGAAACTGTTGTATTTGCAGTGCATCATTGACTGAAATATCATTATATGGTGCATAAATGTATTTGTGAATTTCCCAAAATTCCTCCTGCCATTGATTTCTAGTTTTATATTATTGTGGTCAAAAGAGACTTTATTTTATTTCAGTTTTCTTAAATTTGTTAAGACTTGTTTTGTGGCTGAACATATGAGATCCTGGAAAATGTTTTCTGTGACATTACAAGAATATTCTCCAGTATTCTGCAGCTGTTGGATGAAATTTCCTGTACATGTCTATTAGGTTGGATGGTCTGTCCATTGTTGAAAGTGGAATATGAAGTCTCATATTATGGTCCCTTTCCCTTAACATCTATTATTATTTGCCTTATACATTTATATGCTCCATTGTTGGGCGCATCTATATTTACAGTTGTTATAGCAAGAGCATATTACATACAGGACGTGATAACCCATTTACAGTATATAATATCATTCTTGTTCTCATTATACAGTTTATGACTTAAAAGTATATTTTATGTAAACATAGCTATTCCTACTCTTTTGGTCTCCGTTTCCACAGAATACTTTTTTATTTCATTCCTCCATCATCAGTTTATGTGTGTCCTTAAAGGTAAAATGAGTCTCATAGGTAGAATATAGTTGGGTCTTTTTTTTTTTTTTTATCCATTCAGTCACGCATTGTCTTTTGAATGGAAATTTTAATTCTTTATATTTGCTATGGTTTGAATATCCCTCCCAATCTCATATTGAAACTTGGTCCTTCATGTGGCAATGTTGAAGGATGGGGCTTTTAGGAGGTAATTAGATCATAAGGGCTCTGCCCTTATGAATTAACATGAAGAAATGAATTAACCCATTTGTAGATTAACAAATTAATGTGTTGATGGATTAATGTCTTATCATGGAAAGAGAACTGGTGGATATATAACAAGAGGAAGAGAGAACTGATGTAGCAAAATGTTAGCTTGTTCAGCCTTCTTGTTATGTCATACCTTCTGCCACATCAGGACTGTTCAGAGTCCCCACCAGCAAGAAGGCTCTCATCAGATATGTCCCCCTCAAACTTGGACTTCTTCCCAGTCTCTTGAACTGTTAAGAATTCAATTTTATGTCTTCTACCAGTTTTAGGTATTCTGTGTTAAGAAATAGAAAATGGACTAATACAATATTCAAGGTAATTACTGATTAGTAAGAACTTACTACTGCCATTTAAATTGTTTGCTGGTTGTTTCTTTATTATACCTTTCTTTTTCTCTTGCTGTGTTCCTTTGTGATTAGATAATTTTGTATGGTGGCATGCTTTGGTTTCTCACTTTTTATAATTTATGTATACACTACACGTTTTACTTTGTGGTTATCATAAGGCTTAGATAAGACATCTTATGGTTATTATGTCTTACTAGGTTGATAATTAATACAATTGGATCACATATAAAAACTACACTTTCACTCCATTCCTTCCATATTTTGTTTTTGTTATCACAGTTTACATGTTTTTAAGTTGCATATCTTGTGCCAAATTATTGTAGTTATTATTACTTTTAATCATTTTTAAATCTTCATACTAAAGATTTAAGTGTTTTACATGCTGATAATGTAGTGTTAGGGTATTCTGAATTTGACTGTATAATTACTTTTATCAGTGAGTTTTATACTTTAATATGTTTTCGTGTGACTAAGCAGCATTCTAGAACTCCCTTTAGCATTTTTGTAAAGAAGGCTAGTGGTGATAAATGCTTTCAAATTTTGTTGTTGTTATTGGTAAAGTGTTTACTTTTCCTTCATTTCTGAAGGACAGCTTTGCCAGGTAAAGTATTCTTCATTGCCAATTTGTTTTTCTTTGAGCACTTTATTCTATTTTGGTTGTTTTTTGTTTTTTATTTTCATAAATCCTGGCCTTCTAATTAAACACTTTAAATATATCATCTCACTCTTTCCTGGTCTGTAAGGTTTATATTAAGAATCCTGACAATCATACTTGAGGTCTCTTGTACGTGATGTGCTTGTCTTCTCTTGCTGCTTTTAGGATCCTCTCTCGGCTTTGAGTTTTTACACTTTGATTATCATATGTCTCACTGTAGTTTTGTTTGGATTGAACCTGATTGGAGACTTTTGTGCTTTCTGCACTTGGATATTTATATATTTTTTTTCATATTTGGGAAGCGTCATGTCATTACTTCTTTAAATAAGCTCTGTGCCCCATCTCCTCCTCTGACCCTTTTGGAGCGTTTGCAACACATACATTGGTTTGCTTTCAATTTTTTTTTCATTTTGTTCCCCTAATTTCAAATAATCTGTTTTCAACTTTACTGATTCTTTTTTTTCTGCTTGAGTCTGCTATTGAAGTTCTCTACAGAATTTTTTAGTGCAGCCATTATGTTCTCTACCTGTAGAATTTCTATTGATTCTGATTTTTATCTTTTGATATTCTCATCTCATTTGTGTTTTGTTTTCTGATTTTGCTTTGTTATCTATTTTTATTTTTATGTAGCTGAGTGAGTTTATATAATGCATATTTTGAATTCTTTGTTAGGCAGGTCATAAATCTTTCTTTAGGGTCAGTTATTGGTGTTTGATTTCTGTTCCTTTGGTAGTATCATGTTTTCTTGATGATTTTTCTTTTTTCTTACCATGTACCCAGTGAAATTGTCTTGCATTGGTGGCAGCACATATAGGAACTTATTCCAGTCTTTGCATATTGGCTTTGGCTGAGAACATCCTGGGTCCCTGCTGACCCAGGTTGGAGATTGAGCCTGGAGCCTAGAGGGTGGACCTGTTGATTAAGTATATGGGAGCAGACCTGGAACTTCTATGGGTGCTGGCCTGAACTAGGGTAAACCTTGAACCTGTCTGCAGAGGTTGGCCAGGTGCTGGGATAGGACTGGTGTCTGAGGCATAGCTGGTCTGAGTCCATGGGGCAGATACGAGTCTTTAGTCTATGGGGCTGGCCTAGAGCATATGTTTACAGTGTTGGTCCCTGAGCCTTAGTCTGCAGGATCTGGACTGGCACTAGGGTCTACTGGAGTATGCTTGGACCCTAGGTTCAGTGGAGCCACAGAGACTTGCCTAGAGCCTGAAGATGGCTTGGTGCTGAGGCAGGGGGGCTGGGTCAATGCGGACATTCTGAAACCTGGGACCATGGGTGCTGGCCTAATGCCTGGAGCCACAACAGCTAACCTGGAGCCTAGGGGTGTGTTGACCAGCTTGGCACCTGAGTCTGTGGGGTCCAACCTACAGCCTGAGTTTGTGGAGTTGGCCTAGCATTGTGGTATGTCCAAAGCCTGGGCTGCAGTATCTGGGCTAGTGTCAAGGTGGACTTACAGGTTTAATCCTCAGGTACCAACCTGGAGTCTGGAGACTTGGAGGCCAGTCAAGTAGTGGATTTTGCTGGTATGGGCCAATATTAGGGTCCAAGGCAGTCTGGTGCTTGCTTCACTTTTTTTTTCCCCAAAATAATGGGTATCTCCCTCTCCCTGCTGCTTGGGATTGGGAAGACGGGTAATGCATGTAATGTGAAACTGTTGTTCTTACCCATTTCGGTGTGTCTGATATGTTTGGCTATGTCCTCATCCAAATCTCATCTTGAATTGTAGTTCCCATAATCTCCATATTCATGGGAGGGACCCAGTGGGAGGTAATTAAATCGTGGGAATGGTTACTCTCATGCTGTTCTCCTGCTGGTGAGTCCTCATTTGATCTGATGCTACTATAAGGGGATCTTCCTCCTTTGCTTGGCACTTCTCCTTCCTGCTACCATATAAAGAAGGACATGTTTGCTTCCCCTTCTGCAGTGATTGTTACTTTCCTGAGGCCTCTCAACCATGCTGAACTGTGAGTCATTTCAACGTCTTTCCTTTATAGATTACCCAATCTTACACAGTTCTTTGTAGTACTGTGAGAATGGACTATACAGTAAATTGGTGCTGAGGTAGTGAAGCATTGCTCTAAGTTGCCTGAGAATGGGGAAGCAACTTTGGAATTGGGTAATGTGCCGAAGTTGAAACAGTTTAGATGGCTCAGAAGACAGGAAAATGTGGGAGAGTTTGGAACTTCTTAGAGACTTATTTAATTGCTTTGACCAAAATGCTGATAGTGATATGGACAATGAAATCCAGGCTGAGGTGGTCTCAGATGCAGATGAGGAACTTCTTGGGAACTGGAGAAAGGTTTAGCAAAGAGGCTGGTGGCATTTTGTCCCTGCCCTAGAGATTTGTGTAATTTTGACCTTGAGAGAGATGATTTGGGGTGTCTGGTGGAAGAAATTTCTAACCAACAAAGCATTCAAGAGGAAGCAGAGCATAAAATTTGGAAAATTTGCAGCCTGATGTTGTGTTAGAAAATGAAAACCCATTTTCTGAGGAGAAATTCAAGCCAGCTGTAGAAATTTGCATAAATAACAAGGAGCCAAAAATTTTTTAAATATATATTTTATTGCATTTTAGGTTTTGGGGTACATGTGAAGAATATGCAAGATTGTTGCACAGTACATACATGGCAATGTGGTTTGCTGCCTTCCTCCCCATCACCTATAGCTGGCATTTCTCCCCATGTTATCTCCACCCCACACTTTCCCTCCCTTAGTTCCCCTCTACAGACCCAGTGTTTGATGCTCCCCTCCCTGTGTCCATATGTTCTGATTGTTCAATACCCGCCTATGAGTGAGAATATGCAGTGTTTGGTTCTATGTTCTTGTGTCAGTTTGCTGAGAATGATGGTTTCCAGGTTCATCCACATCCCTATAAAGGACACAAACTCATCGTTTTTTATGGCTGCATAGTATTCCATGGTGTATATGTGCCACATTTTCCCTGTCCAGTGTATCTTCAATGGACATTTGGGTTGGTCCCAAGTCTTTGCTATTTTTTTTTTTTTTGAGATGGAGTTTCGCTCTTGTTACCCAGGCTGGAGTGCAATGGTGCAATCTCTGCTCACCGCAACCTCTGCCTCCTGGGTTCAAGCAATTCTCCTGCCTCAGCCACCTGAGTAGCTGGGATTACAGGCACGTGCCACCATGCCCAGCTAATTTTTTGTATTTTTAGTAGAGATGGGGTTTCACCATGTTGACCAGGATGGTCTCAATCTCTTGACCTCGTGATCCACCTCAATCTCTTGACCTCAGCCTCCCAAAGTGTTGGGATTACAGGCGTGAGCCACCATGCCCGGCCTGTCTTTGCTATTGTTAACAGTGCTGCAATGAACATTCATGTGTATGTGTCCTTATAATAAAACGATTTATAATGCTTTGGATATATACCCAGTAATGGGATTGCTAGGTCAAATGAAATTTCTATTTCTAGGTCCTTGAGGAATCGCCACACTGTCTTCCACAATGGTTGAACTAATTTACACTCCCACCAGCAGTGTAAAAGTGTTCCTATTTCTCCACATCCTCTCCAACATCTGTTGTCTCCAGATTTTTTATGATCACCATTCTAACTGGTGTGAGATGGTATCTCAATGTAGTTAGTTTTGATTTGCATTTCTCTAATGACCAGTGATGATGAGCATTTTTTCATATGTTTGTTGGCCTCATGTATGTCTTCTTTTGTATAGTGTCTGTTCATATCCTTTGCCCACTTTTGAATGGGCTTGTTTGTTTATTCATGTAAATCTATTTTAGTTCTTTGTAGATTCTGGATATTAGCTGTTTGTCCAATGGGTAGATTGCAAAAATTTTTTCCCATTCTGTTGGTTGCTGATTCACTCTATTGATTGTTTCTTTTGCTGTGCAGAAGCTCTGGAGTTTAATTAGGTCCCATTTGTCTATGTTGGCTTTTGTTGCCCATGCTTTTGGTGTTTTGGTCATGAAGTCCTTGCCTACTCCTATGTCCTGAATGGTTTTGTCTAGGTTTTCTTCTAGAGTTTTTATGGTGTTAGATCTTATGTTTAAGTCTTTAATCCATCTGGAGTTAATTTTAGTGTAAAGTGTCAGGAAGGGGTCCAGTTTCTGCTTTCTGCTCATGGCTAGCCAGTTTTCCCAACACCATTTATTAAACCAGGAATTCTTTCTTCATTGCTTGTTTTTGTCAGGTTTGTCAAAGATCAGATGGTTGTAGATGTGTGACATTGCCTCCGAGGTCTCTGTTCTGTTCCATTGGTCTGTATCTCTGCTTTGGTGCCAGTACCATGCTGTTTTGAGGCTTCTAATATAGTTTAAAGTCAGGTAGCATGATGCCTTCAGCTTTGTTCTTTTTACTTAGAATTGACTTGGCTATGCAGGCTCTCTTTTGGTTCCATATGAAGTTTAAGGTGTTTTTTTCCAGTTCTGTGAAGAGGTCATTGGTAACTTGATGGGAATAGCATTGAATCTATAAATTACTTTGGGCAGTATGGCCATTTTCATGATATTGATTCTTCCTAACCATGAGCATGGAATGTTTCTCCATCTGTTTGTGTCCTCTCCTTTCATTGAGCAGTGGTTTGTAATTCTCCTTGAAGAGCAAGGGGCCAAATTTTAATCGCCAAGATAATGGGGAAAGTGTCTTCAGGGGATGTCAGAGAACTTCAGAGCAGCCCCTCCTATCACAGGCCTGGAGGTCTAGGAGGAAAAAATGGTTTTGTGGGCTGCATCCAGGGCTTTGCTGCTTTTTGCAGTCTTTGGACTTGGTGCTCTGTAGCCCAGCTGTGGCTAAAATGGCCAATTTACAGCTCAGGCTGTTGCTTCAGAGGGAGAAAGCCCCAAGTCTTTGTGACTTACAGATGATGTTGGGCCTGAAAGTACACAGAAGTCAAGAATTGAGGTTGGGGAACCTCTGCCTAGATTTCAGAGGATGTATGGAAACACCTGAATGTCCAGGCAGAAGTTTTCTTGCAGGGGCAGAGCCCTCATAGAGGACCTCTGCTAGGGCAATGTGGAAGGGAAATGTTGAATGTCCCACATAGAGTCCCCACTGGGGCACTCCTTAGTGGAGCTACTAGAAGAGGGCCACAATACTCCAGACAAGAAAGGTAGATCCACTGACAGTTTGCACCATGTGCCTGGAAAAGCAACAGATACTCAATACCAGCCTGTGAAAGCAGCCAGAAAAGGGGCTGTACCTTGCAAAGTCACAGGGATAGAGCTGCCCAAATCTGTGGGAGCCCATCTCTTGCATCAGCATGCCCTAGATGTGGGACATAGTGTCAAAAGATCATTTTGGAACTTGAAGGTTTAATGACTACCCTATTAGATTTTGGCTTTGCACTGGGCCTTGTAGCCCTTATAGTCTTGGCCAGTTTCTCCCACTTGGCATAAGTGTATTTACCCAATGCCTGTACCTTCATTTTATCTAGGAAGTAACTAACTTGCTTTTGATTTTACAAGGCAGAAGAGACTTGTCTTGTCTCAGATGAGACTATGGACTTGGACTTTTGAGTTAATGCTAAAATAAGTTAAGACTTTGGGGAACTGTTGGGAAGGCATAATTGTGTTTTGAAATGTGAGAAAGATGAGATTTGGGAAGGTCCAGAGGTGAAATGATATAGTTTGCTGTTTCCCACCAAAGTCTCATCTTGAATTGTAGTTCCCATAATCCCCACATGTTGTGGGAGGGACCTGGTGGGAGGCAGTTGAAACATGGGAGTGATTACCCTCATGCTGTTCTCATGCTGGTGAGTTCTTGTGAGATCTGATGGTTTTATAAAGGGTTTTTCCCCCTTTGCTCAGTACTTCTCCTTCCTGCCACTATGTGAAGGAGGACATGTTTGCTTCCCCTTCTGCCATGATTGTAAGTTTTCTGAGGCCCAGCAGAACTGTAAGTCAGTTAAACCTCCATCCTTTACAAATTACCTAGTCTGGGGAAGTTCTTTATAACAGTGTGAGAACAAACTAATACAGTGTCTTTTCTTATTTTTGTGCTATGCTCAAATGTTGCAATTTCTCTTCAAATGTTGTAATTTCTCTTCTTATTTACTTAGCTCTTGTGAAGGTATTTCTGTTTATGGATAGTTATTCAAGTTGATATTTCTGTATGAGGACAAGTACAGGAAAAGCCTATATTACCATTTACTGATGTCACTCCTAGTGATACCTTCTTCAAACAGTTTATTTGTAAATGTGGAAAATTAAGAGCTTTGTCTGAAGTATCTACAAGATGGAAATGATAAGCACATAGTTAAATTATGAATTGGAGATCAGCGAAGTTTTAATTGGAGTTGTAGATTTGGGAGTCGATACCATAAAGATGGTATTTTACACTATGATTCTAGGTGATATAACTGAAAGAATGATATATATAGGGAAGACAAAATAAGCTATGACAGATCTGAGTCATTTTCCCTAGAAACCCATCTTATGAAAAGTCTGGGACACATAAGAAGGCAAACAAACTAGAGTCTAGTCAAAGACAAAACCATGTAAGTTACCTGAACAAGGAAAATGTAATATAAATAATCATTAACCCATAAAGGTAGTTAGCTACTAACAGGGTTAACCATAAATTTTAAGCTATCCAGAAGTGGCAGTCAGAAACTACCATGTCTAGAGCAAAACAAAAAACTTTACGACTACAAGGAGGTTCGTTCCCTCAATGCTGAGATTTGGACCTCTTTAGAGAAGCTATGCCTCCTTCAGAAAAATGCAGGCTACAAATAGCAAACAAGTGGGCCGGAAAGAAGGCTGTAGGATGTTGTGGCTGTGTGGAAGGAGATTGCAGGCTGGAGCTGCTACAGCGAAGCTCGGATTGAGCAAAGGTTGGCCTGAGGGTCTGGCTAGAGCTACCACAGGAGCTGACTGCTGCTATAACTTAGAAATGCCTACCACTGAGGAGAATGTGGTCTGAAGCTATAGTTGAAGCTAATTCACATGGGCCACCAAGCACCAGTACTGAATGATAAGGGAGAATTATAACCCGGAAGAGAAATTTCTTTCTGTTGCTATCACCTTGCAGTGTCACCCAGTGCCCTCTACTAAAAGCCTCTCATTTTACAAGCATATGGGGTCCAGTTGCAGTATCACAAAACAGGGCAGAGAAGGATAGATTTTGAGCTGAGAGACAATAAACTGGCAGCTGGTACAAGAGACCATGTAGTAGATACTCCAGTGGATAACCCCAGCTGAGTTCCCAACTGACAGCTAAAACTGCCAACTATGTAAATGATTCATTTTGCTTGCTCATCTCAGTTAAGCCTTCAGATGAGTGCAACCCCAGTAGATATCTGACTGCAACAGCATAAAACATTGTAAGCAAAAGTCATGTAACTGAGCTCAGTTAATCCAGATCCATGGAATAAAATATGTTGTTGCTTTTAGTCAGTAAGTTTGGGTTGCTTTGTTATGCAGCAATAGATTACTGAAAGTTGCTAACTTTATAGAAGACTGCTGAAGGACCATTTTAGATTAAGAATGATCAGAAGAGTCCATTCAGTTTTTCAGCATGACACAAAGAAATGGAGGAGCAGAGGTAGACTTGTGGGGAAAAAGGAGAAACAGAAGATACACTGGTGGGAGAGAAGAGTGAGATACTCTCTTCTTTATGACATTGCCTTCTGTTTTGTTTTGTTCTCACTTCTCCAGCACCCCTTCTCAGTCAGCTTTGCTACTCAACATTCCCTGTGGAATATTTCCAGGTGGGATTCCCCCAGGTTTGTGTGACTGGCCTCTTTTATTCTCAGCCTATACTCTTTTAATAGGCAACCCAATTTCTCCTATGGTTTGAAATAGTATCTGTATGGTTATAAATTTAAAATGCACATCTTCAACATCAACTATTTCCTGAGCTGTGGACACATGCATCCAATTCCCCATTTGACATTTACACTTGCTTCTTTCTAAATTATTTATGTCCCAAATGCAAGTCACAAGCTTCCGTTGCAAACTTTATCCTCTTCTACTTGTTCTGTCTTAGTGAATGCTCCATTGCACACTCAGTGGTCCAAGCCAGAACTCTGGAGACGATCTTTTACACATCTGTCTCTTTCAACTTTCATATCTAATCAATTACCATGTCTGGACTTCTACCTTCCAGCATCTTCTGAATCCTTTCTTCATTTCCATTATCATTAGCCAAATCTAAAATACTTTTTATCTTTTGCCTGTTCTGCCACAGGAATCTCCTAAATTGTTTTTTCATATCCCCTATTGTCACATTTGTAAACTGTCCTGAAGACGGACTGCCAGTATAGTCTTTAAAAATAACAAATATAAATACGTTTTATCCCTTTTAAAAGCCCTTAAGTCACCTTCCATTGTTTGTCTGGTAAATCTCAGCATCTCTAACATGTCTAAAGTGGTCTTCAACATTTCCCCTGATTAATGCTTTAGACTGATTCTTCCCCATTTCTTCATACTGCTTATTTATCTCTATACATTAGCATCCTTTCATTTCTTTTATGGCCTGAAATACCCTTGTAGGTCAGACCAGTTACCCAATCCAAACTAGGATAGGTGCCCTTATTAATCTACAATGTCCTTTCTTCTCCATCTGTGAACCCATTGTCGCTTTAACTAAGTATATTATCATTTGCTTTCTCTGCTAGACTGAAAGCTCCAAAAAGCCCAAGTACATGTCTGTATCAGTCTCCACTGTATCTCCAGTGCTTAGTATAGTTTTGAGCACTGAAAATAAAATCAAGGACTAATTGCTGAATTGTTAAATCAACAAGGATCTAAAATACTGAGAATTTACATTTCTTCATCAAGCTGTGATTTCAAGCTGTATGGGAATGTGCTCTTAGTTATGTCTTCAATAGACATGGTGACTTCAGTTTATACCAAATATTATAGGAGTTTGAAAATACCATCTTTGGTGAAAAGAACACATAAAAATGGGAAGCTTCTTTCCATGGGGCTAGATTAAGGCTTTGCTACAACGTACAAGTTCTTTGTCTCAGAAGGACTTTTCTTTAAGCTTCATTAAAATAATTTGTCACTGTGTGGGCAAATAAATAAAACATAAAATAATGAAGAGATGGAAATAGATGTTGGGAAGGGAAAGGAAGAAAAGCTTTATCATTCGAAAAGCATTCCCCTCACCCTCTTCTGCCTTCTCCCTATCATCATGTCTTAGTTCATTTAGTGTCACTATAAAGGGATAGTAGCTGAGGCAGGGTAATTTAAAAAGAAAAGAGGTTTATTTGGCTCACAGTTCTGCAGGCTGTACAAGAAGTGTGGCACCATCATCTGCTTCTGGTGAGAGATTTAGGCTGCTTTCAATCATGCAGAAAGGCAAAGGGGAGCTGGCACATGCAGAGTTTATGTTAGGAGAGGAAACAATAGGGACTGAGAGATGCCAGGTTCTTTTAACAATCAGCTCTCACAAGAGCTAATAGAGTAAGATTCACTTACCACCCCCTTAGAGAGGGCATTAATTCATGAGGGTTCCACCCCCATGATCTAAACACCTCCCATTATGCCCCATCTCCAATATTGAAGATCAAATTTCAACATAAGATTGGAGGGAACAAGCATCCAAACTGTGGCACATTGTGAGTTAGTGTCTGGACTCAGCCTTGTTGCTGCCCATTGGCCTAAAGTTTTCTGGGAACGGCATGTTTACAGCTAACATTCCAATAAAGGATTCAGGAAGTTAACATTTATTGATTTTTTTGTATGTCCAGCATATGCTGGAGATATACATACACACACACATATACATATACATATGCATACATATATATTTTTTAACATAGAATCTCATGTTAATCTTTACAAATAACTCATGAAATGAGAATTTTTAGGCCTAATTTTTTGGAAACTGTTGAAACTTCCCTCTGTCAGGAGGAAAAGCACATTTCAGTTTTTCACTGGGTTGGGGATGAGTACAGGTACAATGGAGTTAGAAGCAGTACTGGTTGTATAGCTTGGCTTAAAGAAGAAACAAAAACAAAAATCCCAAGTATAAAGCTGAGGCAGATATCAGATATCTAAAGAGAAGTGGGGGAAAAGTTCAAGAGGGTCTAACTTGTATCAACTTTACAACATCAAATTTGGAGGGCAAATAGGGAGCCTGAATATTTCCGTTACGTATCAAAAAATAGGCGGAACCCCTTACTTTTTGCCCAAGGTTGGAAAATAACTCTTAAGGGCATCAGACTGGTTCAGGCATGATATAGCTTGGCTCTGTGTCCCCACCCAAATCGCATCTTGAATTGTATCCCATAATTTCCATGTGCTGTGAGAGGGTCGGTGTGGGGGATAATTTGAATTGTGGGGGCAGTTTCCCCCATACTGATCTTGTGGTAGTGAAGAAGTCTCACAAAGTCCGATGGTTTTACTAGGGATTTCTGCTTTGCATCTTCCTCATTCTCTCTTGTTGCCACCATGTAGGAAGTGCCTTTCACCTCTCACCATGACTCTCAGGCCTCCCCAGCCATGTGGAACTGTAAATCTAATTAAATCTCTTTTTCTTCCCAGTCTCAGGTATGTCTTTTTCAGCAGCATGAAAACGAACTAATAGAGTAAATTGGTGCCGAGAGTTGGGTGTTGCTGAAAAGGCATCTGAAAATGTGGAAGCGACTTTGGAACTAACAGGCAAAGTTTGGGACAGTTTTGAGGGTTCAGAAGAAGACAAGAAAATGTGGAAAGTTTGGAACTTCCTAGAGACTTGTTGAATTCCTTTGACAGAAATACTGATAGCGATATGGACAATAGAATCCAGGCTGAGATGGTCGGAGTGATGAGGAAATCTGGTTGGGAACTGTAGCAAAGATGACTCTTGTTATGTTTCAGCAGAGACTGGCAACATTTTGCCCCTGCCCTAGAGATTTGTGAAACTTTGAACTTGAGAGAGATGATTTAGGGTATCTGATGGAAGAAATTTCTAAGCAGCAAAGCATTTAAGATGCTACTTGGGTACTGTTAAAGGCATTTCCTTTTAAAAAAGGAGAGCATACACGTTCAGAAAATCTGAAGCCTAAAAATGTGATTAAAAAAGAAAATACATTTTTCTGAGGAGAAATTCAAGCTGGCTGCAGATATTTGCATAAGTAGTGAGGAGCCAAATGTTAATCCCAAGAAAATGGGAAAAATGTCTCTAGGGCATGTCAGAGACCTTTGTGGCAGCCTCTCCCATCACAGACCTAGAGGTCTAGGATAAAAAAAAAATGGTTTCATGGGCAGGGCCCAGGGTCCCCCTTCTCTGTGCAGACTAGGGACCTGGTACCCTGCATTCCAGCTGCTTCAGTATGGCTGAAAGGGGTCAGTGTAGAACTTGGGCTGTGGCTTCAGAGGGTGCAAACCCCAAGGCTTGGCAGCTTCCATGTGATGTTGAGCCTGTGGGTTCACAGAAGTCAAAAATTGGGGTTTTGGAACCTCCACCTAGATTTCAGAAGATGTATGGAAATGCCTGTATGTCCAGGCAGAAATTTGCTGCAGGGGCAGGGCTCTCATGGAGAACTTCAGCTACGGTAGTGCAGAAGGGAAATGTGGGGTTGGAGCCCCCGCAGAGTCCCTACTGGGGCACCACCTAGCAGAGCTGCAACAAGAGAACTACTGTCCTTCAGACCCCAGAATGGTACATCCACCTGCAGCTTGCACCATGTACTTGCACCATGTACCCCAGACACTCAGTGCCAGCCCATGAAAACAGTCGGGAGGAAGGCTATACCCTGCAAGCCACAGGGGTCGAGCTGCCCAAGACCGTGGGAAAACCACCTCTTACATCAGCAAGACTTGGATATGAGACCTGAAGTCAAGCAAGATCATTTTGGAGCTCTAAAATTTGACTGCATTGCTGGATTTGGAACTTGCATGGGCCCTGTAACCCCTTTGTTTTGGCCCTTTTCTCCCATTTTGAATGGCTGTATTTACCCAATACCTGTACCTCCATTGTATCTAGGAAGTAACTAGCTTGCTTTTGATTTTACAAGCTCATAGGTGAAAGGGATTGGCTATGTCTCAGATGAGACTTTGGACTATGGACTTTTGGATTAATGCTGAAATGAGTTAAGACTTTGGGGGTACTACTGGGAAGGCATGATTGGTTTTGAATTGTGAAGACATGAGATTTCGAGTGGCCAGGGAAGAATGATATGGTTTGGCTTTGTATTCCCATCCAAATCATAATTTCCACATGTTGTGGGAGAGCTCTGGTGGGAGATAATTGGGATCATGGGGACGGTTTCCCCATACTGTTCTTGTGGTAGTGAATAAGTCACATGAAATCCAATGGTTTTATCAGGAGTTTCCGCTTTTGCATCTTCCTCATTTTCTGTTGCTGCCATCATGTAAGAAGGGCTTTTTACCTCCTACCATGATTCTGAGGCCTCCCGAGCTATGTGGAACTGTAAATCCAATTAAACCTCTTTTTATTCCCAGTCTCGCGTATGTCTTTATCAGCTACATGAAAACGGGTTAACACAAGGTAGAAAGTAAATAATATGCTCAAAGCCATGTCACTAGTGATGATGAAACTAGAATTTGAACCCAGATCTGCTGTATCAAAACCCATCTTATATTGCTGTTTTGAGAGTCAATTTATATTCTTAAAGTGGAACTATACAAGGTAGTCTTATCTTCTTAGTGCTTATTCGAAAATCATGGAATATTAAGCCCCGAGTGATTTTTAAGTTGTGCCTATACAACTAACTTACATTTTAAAAACATTCTTCTTGATACTATGAGAAGAAACTAAAGAGGTCAAAGAGTAACAGAAAGGAAACCAGTTCACAGACTTTTGAGATACTACAAGTAATGTCGTATGTCTTGGAAGGGCTAGTAGTGACAGTGGTGAGATGGAGGCACCATTGTGAATGGACTTGGAAAGTAGACCCAGTGGAGATAAGTTATCTGTAAGAAAGCGAGAAGAGTCCTACAGCTTCTAGGACTTTGGCTAAGGTAACTAAGATTGGATTGCCACTTATCATGTTATCTTCCTCTGAGAAGGTGTCTCCGAATTTAGACACCACCTACATCATAGGTTTTCTTACTCTGAATTGTAATTTTTGGTTTGACTGTTACTGGCCTGGTCTTATGTAAGGAGTGCAGACCTGGGTCTTATTTATCACTGTACTTCTAGTACCTAATATATTATCTTGCAAAAGTGTATAGTAGCATCAGATTAGAATCTGTAGAATAAAATAAATATCTGAATTCATACTCACATAAATAATTGAATAAATAAATGATAGATTGATAAGAGATAGCTTTTTAAAAGAGCATAATAGCAATATCTAAGGAATAAAGGAAATGGAAAAATTGTTAGGCAGAAATGGCAGTAACAATTTTGTAGGCAAGTATCATTGATAATGCTATAATTAGTGAGAAAAATATGAAAAAAAAAAGAAAAAAATAGAAACTTGCCCTACTGTTTTTGCAATTGCTCTTTGGTCCAAAATTATTTCAAAATAAAACGTTTGAAAACATATGTGCTTAATACCCATTTGCTAACTGGACTGATGAATAAGGTCTTTCTGCCTGACATCTTCAAGTACCTAGAATCTCTTTCAGACTGTCTACGACAGGTTTTTCCTTTCTTAATTTAGATTTCTCACTTAACTACACTTCTTTTTCTAACTCTGCTGTTCTCAACCTTGCCATACAGCTTGCTACTCATTTTTCCATTGCCTTCTAATCAATATTTTCCAGACTGGCCCTCCTGATTTATTTATAACCAATTTGCTGCTACATGGAGATACAAAGCCTAATATCATTCTCATTTATGACACACAAATGCCTACATCACCAAAGCCTTAGATATTTTTTACCTTTATATGTGAGATTTTTTTTTTAAAGTAAAGCCAAAATGTTAATCTTTACTACAAAGTTCCCAAGAACAAAACAAGCCTAGATGGTACCCTGACTTTTTACATGGCAGCTTTCACCAAGGAACACAAGTTTTATGGAGATAAATAGTGGTAATTAAGGCTGGCACTTTTGACAAATCCTGCAAGGCTTGTTTTTAGGAAGGGATAAAATACTGAGCCCTGAACTTGGGTTTTTCATCCAACACTTAAACTGGCAGCAGCATAGGTGGTGGAGTCTGTCTTCTGACCTCCATTTCCCTCCCTCATTAAGAGTCCAAACCACTCTCCCGTTTTTGAGATTCTTAATATACAGATTGATGGTCCAAAAGTGACTGTTTCTGAGAAGTCATCAGAGGAAAATCTTTGCCCTGTCTTGCCTCGCACACACAACTGAATGTGGAGGAGATGTGGAGGAGATTACAGATTTGCTGGCCACTCAACTCTGAGCAGCGCAGTTCTCCTACTCAGAAAGTGGTCTACAATTCATGTTTGTAGTCCGTTTGTTCTTGTTCTCAAGGAGACAGGCTATTTTTCTTTTCTCTTCTTTGGTGAAGTGCACTCTATTATAGGCACTACTTCAAAGGGAATAGTTGGATCAGACTACCCTGAAAAAATCTCTAATAACCTGCCATAAATTTAAAACTTTTCAGTACAGTCAATATTTTGCTAAAGATAGGAAATGTGGCAATTTTAAAAAAAAATTGGCAACTGTATTCCCTAAGGAGAACTGGTGACTTCTCCCTACTCCTAGCCCTGGCTTAGTCTAAAGAATCTTTATGATCTTAAAAACGTTGACGATAGGAGTGAGCCAGTAGGAGCTAGCTCCAGAAAGACTAGATGGATATCCGGACTGCAGACCCTAGGATGCACATCTACATAAACCACTTTTGTTCATTTTGTATCACTGAACCTTTCTAGGAGCAGTAGTGTACCAAGGATTATTCTGTTTTGTTTTTCTCAGACTGCAAATATTGCAACCTAACAATTCCAAAGCAAATCCCCTCTTATTTTCAGATAGAAAGTTGACATTTATCTCCACCAGAACAAAGTGTATAGAAATGAAGAAAATCTATAAGATGGTCACTACAAATATATTTTATTCTTGAATTTAGGCAAGCGAGACTGGGGTTTTATAAGAATCACTCAATAATCTTGCTAATAATATGGATTCCTTGTCTCCAGTATCTGATATTCTAATTCCTAGATTCAAATGCATAGCAAGGCCAGGAAATCATTACCTAGAAGAAGAAAGAGACTAAATCATACTAGAGGTTTATGAACCTGGAAAATATCTTTTGTTTATTTATCCTTCCATCTGTCTTCACCCACCAGTCTATTCAGTATATGTTTATTAAACATTTCTATATAAACTCCTACTATATGTTAGGAATAAAACTGTTACATAATTCTATATTACTATGTGGTAGGTGTTACATGAGTATATATTACATTAATACATAATGATGACCTAATGGGACATTCAATCAGAAGGGAAGATGTACTAGAAAATACAGACAGTTATGGTATGATTCATTAAAAGTAGGGATAGGGTCATGTACTTAGTGAAATGAAAGCCATGAAAACAGCATTGAATCTAGCCTTAAGAAGTTGGACAAGATTTCTAGGAGGAAGTAAATTCTGCTCTGGGTTCCAAAGAAACTGATCATTTCAAAGTAGTCAGTAAAGAAAACTTGGTAAAGAGGAGTAAGATGATGACAAAGTGTGTGCTGAGGTCCCAGAAGTGAAAAGAATGTGATGTCAGGTTTCTCATAGCTCAGCATTAAAGCAAGAGTACCAGAAGGCAATGGGTGAAGTGGTGAAGGGTGAGGTTGAAAAGTTGAAGTAGTCTCATGATTACATGTTCCTTTTTGCCTGTGACAGTCCTGGTTCAGGCTTGTTGTTTAGATCAGTTTTAATAGCTTTTTCCACTCTCAAAATAGGATAAATTTTACAACTGGATAATACATTGTGTGGTTGGCCACTTACAGCCAGTCCCAATGAGTCTAGCTTTTTGGCCAGAGGAATCTATTCTGGGTTTCAAGGGTTTTAGGAGGATTGTGAATTGATCTATTTTATGGTTTGACTATCTCACTCTGGTTGCAGTATAGAGAATAGATTACAGAGGGACAGGATTGGGGTCAGGAATTGATATAGCTTGGATCTGTGTCCCTGCTCAAATCTCATGTCGAATTTTAATCCTGTGTTGGAGCTGGGTCCTAGTGGGAAGTCATTAGATCATGGGGGTGGTGTCTAATGGTTCAGCACTATCACTTGGCTTTTCTCATGATAGAGTTCTCATAAGATCTGGTCATTTAAAAGTGTGTGGAACTTTCCATACCTCTCTCTCTCTGGTGCTACAGCCATATATACATGCCTCATTCCCCTGTACCTTCCTCCATGAGTGTAAGTTTCCTGAGGGTTACAACTAGATGAAGAAGCAAAAGTTGCTATGCTTCCTATACAGCCTGCAGAAGTGTAAGCAAATTCAACCTCTTTTCTTTATAAATTAACCAGTCTCAGGTATTTTTCATAGCAGTGTGAGAATAGACTCATACAGAAAATTGGTACTGATGAGTAGAGTATGACCTTAAAGATACCTGAAAATGTGGAAGCACCTTTCAAACTGGCTAATGGGCAGAGGTTGTAAGAGTGTGGAGGATTCTGAAGAAGGCAGAAAAATGAGGGAAAGTTTGGAACTTCCTAGAGACTTGTAAATTGTTGTGACCAAAAATGCTGACAGTGACATGAACAATAAATCCAGGTTGAGGAGGCCTCAGATGGAAATGAAGAACTTACTGGAAACTGGAGCAAAGGTCACTTTTGTTATACTTTAGCAAAGAATTTGGAGGCATTGTGCTCCTGCCCTAGGGATATTTGGAACTTTGAACTTGAGATTGATGATTTAGGGTATCTATCTAGCAAAAGAACTTTCTAAGCAGCAAAGTGTTCAAGATGTGACCTGGCTGCAAACAACTTATGTTCATATATGTGAGCAAAGAGATGACCTAAACCTGGAACTTCTATTTAAAAGAGAAGCAGAGAATAAAAGTTTGAAAAACTTGCAGGCTGACCAAGTGGTAGAAAAGAAAAAACAAGGCCATTTTCAGGAAATGAATTCAAGCGAACTATAGAAATTTGCATAAGTAAAAATGACCAAGTGCTAATGATCAAGACAATGGGGAAAAGGCCTTGAAGTTATTTCAGAGCTCTTCCTGGCAGTATCTCCCATCATAGGCCAGAGTCCTAGGAGGAAAGAATTGTTTGGTGGGCCAGGCTCAGGGCCCTTCCACCCTGCACAGCCTTGGGACACTGCTCCCCAAATCCCAGTTGCTCCGGTGCCAGTCATGGCTCAAAGGTAGAGCTCAGGCTGCTGCTTTATAGGGTGAAACCCATAAGCCTTGGTGGCTTCCACATGGTGTTAAGCCTGTGGGTATGGAGAGTACAATAAGTGAGGCTTAGGAGCCTTTGCCTAGATTTCAGAGGATGTATGGAAAGGCATAGATGTCTAGGCAGAAGTCTGCTACAGGGATGGAGCCTGCATGGAGAATCTCTCCTAAGGTAGTATATAGGGGGAAAAGTAGAAATGTAGGGTTGGAGACTTGTTGAATTGTTGTGAAACAAAATGCTGGTAGTGATATGGTCAGTGAAGTCCTGGCTGAAGAGGTCTCAGATGGAGATGAGAAACTTACTGGGAATTGGACAAAGATCACTCTTGCTATGCTTTAGCAAATAGACTGGTGGCATTGTGCTCCGGCTTTAGAGATAATGTGGAACTTTAAATTTGAGGAAGATGATTTAGGGTATCTGGCAGAAGAAATTTCTAAGCAGCAAAGCATTCAACACATCGTTTAGCTGTTGTTTCTAAAAACCTATGTTCATTTACATGAACAATGAAACAACCTAAAACTAGAACTTATATTTAAAACATAAGCAGAGCATAAAAGTTTGGAGAATTTGCAGTCCAACCATGGGGCAGAAAAGAACAACCCATTTTCTCAAGAGGAAGTCAAAGCTGCATAAATTTGCATAAGTAAAGAGCCTAATGTTAATAGTAAAAACAATGGGGAAAATGCATTCAGGGCATTTCAGAGACCTTTGTGGCAGCCCCTCCCACCACAGGCCTGGAGGTCTAGAATGAAAAAATGGTTTCATGGGCCAGGCTCAATGCCCCGTTGCTCCCTGCAGCCTTGAGACATGGCATTCTATGTCCCAGCCACTCCAGCTCTGGCCATGGCTAAAATGGCCAAAGTACAGCTTGGGCAATTGCTTCAGAGGGTGCAAGCCCCAGGTCTTGGCAGCTGCCATGTGGTATTGGGCCTGCAGGTGTGCAGAAGGCACAAATTGAGGTTTGGGAGCCTCTACCTAGACTTCAGAGGATGTATGGAAACACTAGACATATGAATGTATGTTTAGGCAGAAGTCCGATGCAGGGGGTGGACCTCTTATGGAGAACTTCTGCTAAGGCAGTGTGGAGGAAAAATGTGGGGTTGGAGCCCCCACTGGAGCACTGGCTAGTGGAGCTGTGAGAAGTGGGCCACCATCCTCCAGACTACTGAATGGTAGATTCACTGGCAGCTTGCGCTTTGTACCTGGAAAGGCCATAGGCATGCAATGCCAGCCCTTGAGAGCAGCTGTGGGGGCTAACCCCTGCAAAGCCACCCTGCTCAAGGTCTTGGGAGCCCACCCTTTGCACCAGTGTGTCTTGGATGTAAGACATGGAGTCAAAGGAGATTGTTTTAGACTTTTAAGATTTAATGATTGTCCTGCTGAGTTTCGAGCTTGCATGGGGTCTGAGCCTTTCTTTTGGATGATTTTTCCCTTTTGGAATAGGAGTATTTACTCAATGCCTATACATACATTTGTCTTGGAAGTAACTAACTTGTTTTTTATTTTAGAGGCTCATAGGTTTAAGGGACTAGCTTTGTCTCAGATGAGAATTTGGTTTCAGGGTACTTTAAAAACAGGTCCTCTCTACCAAGGTAGAGTCTTTGTCTAAATCAGTTCCTTTCTTGAAGTTTGACATCCTCCCTTTCTTGTCTCTGTGCTTATTTATGCTGAGATTTTACCCATAAACCCTCTGTCTAATTCTGCTGAGCTGAATTTTCACGTTCTCCAAGGAGCACTTTAATTTGTACTCTAGCTTGAATTTGGCACTCTCCTTCCCTGTTTTCTCCCAATTTAAAATTGTCTTCACCATGGACAATTTCCAGCCTGATATCTTTCTTGCTTTTTATTATTACTTGAGTTTCTTCTCTGGCTAATTAGTATTTGTTCTTAAATATGAAGGTAATCTATACTCCTCGTTTTTTTCCTAAGTAAAATCCAGGAAGAAAAATTGTAGAATTCACTCTAGTAGCCTAGAATTCTGAATATTTAATTTTTCTTAATTTGTAAAGATAGTTAAACAATGTATAGTTATTGGTGGAACAATTCAGTATGATATATTCTTTGGTTTGAATGTATTCCCTCCAAAATTCAAGTATCGTCAGTGTGAAAGTATTAAAGAATGGGGACTACAAGAGGTGATTAGGCTATGAAGTCTCCCTCCTTACGGGAATTAAGGACCTTATGAAAGAGGTGTCATGCAGCATTCCGCTAGGTTGCTCTTCTGCCCACATGCCATGAAAAAACATGAAGTTTCTCCTCTCTGGAGGATGCAGCCCTCATCGAACAACCAAACCTGCTGGTGTCTTGAATCTTGGACTTCCTGGAGCCTCGAATCTGGAAATTCCCAGCTTCTAAAACTGTGAGGAAATAAATTTCCATTCATTATAAATTCTTCAGTCTAAGCTCTTCTGTCATAGCAACACAAATAGTCTATTCATTTTTAAAAAATCAGGCTATGGGTCATAAAACATAGTGCAGGCTACTTTTAAAAAAATACTTTGGTTTCAGAGAAGTTTTGGGTTCCAGCAAACTTGAGCATAAGATACAGAGCTTTCTTATCGGCCTTCTGTCCTCACATTCCCCAACAGAATGGCACATTTGTTAAAATCGATAAACCCACTTTAATATATCATAATCAACCAAAGTCCAACCATTGTTGATGTTAGGGTTCATGCTTGGTGTTTTACACTCTATAGGTTTTGGTGAGTATTTAATAAAATGTATTCACCATTATAGTGTACAGATTTTCTCACTGCCCGAAAAAATCCTTTGTGGTCCATTGATTTATCCCTCCCCACCTGCCCCCACCACCACACATCTGGCAACCACTGACTTTTATTTTACTTTCTCCATGCTTTTGCTTTTTCCAGAATGTCACATATTGGAATTATATAGTATGTAGGATTTTCACAGATTGTCAAAATTTTTTCACTTAATATGAATTTGAGATTACTCCTTGTATTTTTGTGGCTTGGTAGCTCATTTCACTTTATTACTGAATAATATTTCATTGCTTGGGTGTACCAGAGTTTAGCTATCCACTCACCTATGTAGGATATCTTGGTTGCTTCCACACATTGGCAATTATGAATAAAGCTGTTATAAACTTTTTTTTGCACATTTTTGTGTAGACATAAGTTTTCAACTCTTTTGGGTAAGATATTAAGAAGTACAATTGAGGACCATATAATAAGAATATATTTAGCTCTGTAAGAAACTGCCAAACTGTCTTCCATTGTGGATGTCCATCCTGCATTCCCACCAGCAATGAACAAATGTTCTTGTGGTTTTGGATTTTCATCATTCTAACAGGTGTGCGGTGGTATCTCATTATTTTAATTTGCGTTTCCCTGATGACATATGATGTGGAGGATGTTTTCATATGCTGGTTTGCAATCTGTGTATCATCTTTGGTGAGGTGTTTGTTTAGATTTTGACTCATTTCTTAGTAGGATTGTTTTCTTATTGTTGAGTTTTAAGAGTTATTGTATATTTGAATAAAGCTCTTTATGTGTTTTTTTAAACAAATATTTTCTCTCAGTGTGTAATTTATCCTCACATTCTGTTCACATTATCTTTCACAGAGCAGAAATCTTTAATTTTAATGAAGCCCAGATTGTCATTTATTTCTTTCATAAGTCATGCCTTTGATGTTGTATCTAAAAAGTAAAACTGCTAAATCCAAGGTCATCTAGCTTTTCTCCTATGTTATATGCTAGATGTGTTATAGTCTTACATTTTAGATTCAGGGCTGCAATCCATTTTGTGTTTTTGAAGGTTGTGTTGCCTGTGTCCAGATTCAATTTTTTGCATTTGGATGTCCAGTTGTCCCACTAACATTTGTTGAAAATATTACCTTTTATCCATTGTATTGACTTTGCTTCTTTGTCAAAGATCAGTTGACCATATTTATGTGAGTCTATTTCTAAATTCTCAATTCTGTTTCATTAATTGTCTATTCTTTCTTCAATACTACATCGTCTTCATTGCAGTGGCTTCATAATAAGTCTTAAGGTTATGTAGCATTAGTCTTCCAACTTTCTTCTTCTTCATTCTTACGTTGGTGATTCTGGGTCTTTTGTCTTTCCATATCAATGTTAAATTAATCATTGTCCATAAAAATAAATGGCTGAGGTTTTGATTGGGATTCCATTGCTGGGGTTTTGATTGGGAATCCATTGATAGGATTGGGAAGAAACAATATCTTGACAATATTGAGTATTCTTATCTATGGACATAAAATATTTCTCCAATTTATTTTGTTCTTCATTGATTTCTTTCATCTAAGTTTTATAGTTTTCCTCTTTTAGATCTTGTACATATATTGTTTGATTTATATGGACATAATTTTTCTGTGCTACTTCAAATGATATATTTTTTTAATTTTAAAATCCATTTTTTCATTGTTGGCATATAGGAACATATGACTTTTGTATATTGGCCTTTGTCTCATACAACCTTGCTGTAATCACTTATTAATCTCAGGAGTGTTTTTTTTTGTTGTTGTCGTTGATTCTTTTGGGTTTTTTACATGGATGTGTAAAATAGATAGTGCCATCTGTAAACAAAGACAGCTTTCTTTCTTTCTTTCTTTCTTTCTTTCTTTCTTTCTTTCTCTCTCTCTCTCTCTCTCTTTCTTTCTTTCTTTCTTTCTTTCTCTCTCTCTCTCTTTCTTTCTTTCCAATCTGCACATTTTCTTTTCTTTTCTTGTTTTATTTTATTATCTAGCACTTCCAGTATGATGTTTAAAAGGAACAGTGAGAAGGAACATTCTTGTCCTGTCCCTGATTGTAGTGGGAAAACTTCTCATTTCTCACCAATGTGCTGTTTTTTTGTAGTGGAACTTAATGACAGCTAAACAAATAATGTAAAGCCTCTTTCCCCAAATCTAGCTAAGATTGCTATTGTTTAGTCACACTGACCTTCCCTCTGTGTAAGTAATTTTTTAGGTAAAGAGAAATCTTTGTGAGAAAAGATGAAACAGGAGCATAGTTGTACAATTGCCTTCCTTAAGCCCCTTATTTATTTTCACAATTATTTATTGTTTGTACACTATGTAGTAGATACTGTTCAAGGCTCTGGAAATGCATCAGTGAACAACAGAGTTATCTCTGCACTTTAGGGACTTATACGCCAAAAGGAAGCGATAGGCAGTAAATATGCTATAAATGGTCATCATAACTGTAGTAGAAGAAGTTACCAAGATGTTTTGAGATAATGGGGTGTGGATTACATGAGATTGGATGAGCAGAGGTCTTTCTGAGAATATCGTATGGACCAATTTACAAAGAGCCACAGAAAGAGCTTTCTAAGTAGACGGAATAGATTGTGCAAAATCCCTGAGATATGAAAGAACTTAACAAGTTCAAGATACAGAAAGAGGCATGACATAGCCAAATAGAGGTAAGAAAGGAAAGAGTGGCATGGAGTAAAGATGGAAGTAAATGAAGCCAAAAATCAAAATGAGAATTGAAAGGCCTAGGCAGGCAGTTCAGAAACAGAATTAAAGAGTTAAGTTTCCTTTCATGAGAAGAGGGATATAATCACTGTTGCTGTCTTTATACAACCCTTGCTCTTTCCTCCTAAACCTGAAACTGTTTCGTCACCATTGGTTTGCCTCATCTGAAGGGTGGTATATGAGTTGCCTTGTCTAACTCAGACCTTCTTTCATTGATTTTACTCAGTCAAATTCTGTGTTGTGGAGGCCATGGGGAGGCACTTTTCATATGCAAATAGGTTAATCATTCAACAAAAGTGGCCTAATTTAGTAGAGATAAATATGTTAAATATCCATTCTCCTCTGGGGTATTTTAGGATCAAAAGCTTTCCCTTTGGTTTGTATACTCATGCAGATTTGCAAGCAAACAATCTGGATGATTCTGATTCATTTACATTTAACTCATTACCATGTTATTCTTTTACAGTGGTTTGAAGTTTAAAAACCTTTTGAGACTTGTTTACCTAAAAAAAATAAATACTTAATTTTAAAAGGTCTTTTTTTTTTTAACACTTTTTGTTTATAAGAACAGGAAATATTATAAACACAAATAAACAAAAAAACTGATTCCAGATTTCAGTTTGCAACATCAAAATTTGTGATGCTTGTGTAAGTTTCAGATGAGCCAAATGGACTTAGATATCTGTAACAGAGTGAGACAATCCAACTTTGGTAACATGAACAACGGGTATCTTTTACGTAGAAGACTACAGCACATCATCGAGAGTTGAGTTTCACTCTACTTTCTAATTTCTTTAATTCAGTGAGCTGTTGAATTTCAGACAGTTCAGAAGTACCAGTCCTTTAGAAAAAAATAATCAAATTACATACTGACAATGTTTGAAGAGACATTATAAAAGGTCATTTATTGGTTAAGCCCCTGCTGTTTGCACCTAACAGAATTCAATGGACTGGGCTGGAAAAAAAAAAAAAAAAAAAGAAAAGAAAAGAAAAGAAATTAATTGGTTTAAGTGACTGAAAAAGTCAGGGGTAGAGTGGGTTTCAGTCATGGGAGAATTTACAGACTTAAACAGTGTCATCAGAACATGTCAAATACAAAAGTGTCAAAGACAGAGTTCTGTCTCTTTCCACCTCCGAACTTTGGTTTCCTCTCTTGTCTTTATGTGATGGCAAAATGGTTTTAAGTAACTTGAGGCCCAGTGGGTGATTAAAATGACATGCACATGCTCCTCCCTCAGTAATTATCTCAAAACTCCATAGGTGTCTGATTGGGTCAAGAGTTCGTTTATGAGCCAATCACTGTGCTTGAAAGATGTTTTCTGATTGGTTTTCTGATTGGTCAGGGCCGAGTTACGTGTTACCTCGTGGAACTAAGGTTTCAGTGAGTTCTGCTTGAACTACTGGGAAAGAGACAGGGAGGTGATATTGTGAAGGAAACTTGAGGTATCCTCCTCAAAGGAAAAGACAATAAATACTGGATAGTAAAACAACCCAACCAGCAAACAGAGTGAAACAAAAATGTCCATTACACACCTACCCCACCTATTCCTCTGATGTTTACATCTCTTGATTGGTAAACTAAATTCGCTGCCTGGATGGACATCCTAACTTTGTCATAAATTACCTAGGTGATGTGGCCAAATCCCTTCACTTCTCTGTGCCTCTGTATCCTCATTTCTAAAAGGCGGGGATTGAATTCAATGCTCTCTCCAAGTTTTCTTCCAGCTCTGAAATGGTAATGATCCCACGCTTGCCAAATGAGAATGGGAAGATTCTCCTGGCCTAAGATTTCATGGAAAAGAAAACGGAAGCAGACCCAGGTGCAGGGCAGAAAAGGGAGCCAGCAGACCCAGGCCATAGAGCAAAGGAAGCAAAAAGAATGCTCAGGGGAACAAGGTCAACTCCAGGACAGGACATCTCTCTGCAAGCTGAGGAGCACCCTCCAGTCACCGCTGATTGCTCTGTGAGTGAGTGCACTGGAGCAGTGGTGATAGTTGCCATAGAGAGGGATAAATAGACTGTTGTTTGGTACAATAACTTGGTTTCCACCAGAAAGTTTCACACTCGAAATAAATATTATATATGGTTCCCATCGGCAGTGACTAATCCAGAAAGAAAAACATATACTTTCTGAGGTGTTATAATTCTACATATCCATAATCTCTCATCTAGAGTCTTTGAAGTCATATGTGATTTGAAATTCAATTTTTTAAAACTTAAAAAGCAAATAGAAAATATATATCATTGATTATATCAAAAGTAGGAAACAGTGTAGCACCGTTTAATCATATATATTACTATTGCTATAGTAAAATGTATGAATGTTTACATAGAGAGAAAGATTACAAATAGTTTCCCTTTAGTTCAGGGCAAGTTGAATTTTTGAAAAAATTCCAGAGCTTTCTGGATTCTGGATCAGTGGACATAGGACTGTGGACCTGTAGGCACCAGAGGTGATTGAGATCATCTTGGTTAGGATAAAGAAGAGAGATGGAATCTGGAATGTCAGTGAATAGGTTGACTTGTTTTTATTAATGTTAAGGTACATGGAATTTACCTCCTTGTCTTTTTCCTCTGTGCAAGTCTATAGTAGGTGTTTAATAACTATTTGTGAAATGAATACTTTGTATCCATTTTTGGATCATGGGTTGTATTTTCATCTCACTGTCCCGCTCTCTCTACTGAATGGTTGCATCACACTCATGAACGGCCTCTATAGCATTTGATGGGTAGAGCCCTCACCCTGGTCTCTCTTTTGCTGATTTTCATCAAGCCGCATTGTATCTCAGTAGCTGGATGGTCCTGCTTGATTTCACTCTTGAATTACTTTCCCTCCATCTGCTCCTTGTGTATTGGTGTCCGGCTGCTCTCATTCTTCTGAATGCTTTTCTTTTCTTTTCTTTTTTGAGACGGAGTTTCGCTCTTGTTACCCAGGCTGGAGTGCAATGGCGCGATCTCGGCTCACCGCAACCTCCGCCTCCTGGGTTCAGGCAATTCTCCTGCCTCAGCCTCCGGAGTAGCTGGGATTACAGGCAAGCGCCACCACGCCCAGCTAATTTTTTGTATCTTTAGTAGAGACGAGGTTTCACCATTTCGACCAGGATGGTCTCGATTTCTTGACCTCGTGATCCACCAGCCTCGGCCTCCCAAAGTGCTGGGATTACAGGCCCTCTGAATGCTTTTCATTGGTAAACTGCATCGATTACCCACTTAGGATTTTTGTGGTAGATAATCCTAAGTGGGTATTCTACTAGTTTATATGTTCAATTATGCTCACATCTCCAAAGCTGTATCACAAGCTTATGTGGATTTTCTAAGATCGAGAGTTATGGCTGACAGGGTTTCCAAAATCAAATGTGCTAATGAGTTACAGATTAAGTTTATTATGTTCCCCTTCTTCTCTTTTTCTGCTCTCCTCCCCATTCATATCTTAGTGAAAACTGTCTCCATCTATTCAGGTCCCCAAGACAGATTCCTGAGTTACGAAGTTTTATCTCTTGCACAGTACCTAGCTTATATCTTTCCTATATATTCATTTTTCTCCATCATTTATTCTGTGACCATCTTAATTCTGAACTTCATCATTCTTTGCATGAGCTACTCAGCAGCCTCCTAAATCACTTTCCTGTTTCTAGTTAACACTCTTTATAAGTCATTATCTTCTTTCTTTTCTCGAAAATCAAATCAAGTCGTCACTCTGCTTCAAGTCTTTGATTTTCCTCACCCTCAAGATCAAGTCCAAATTCCAGTCTCTGATACTACACTCAGGTCACCTGGCCTCTGGTTTCTACTCTCATTTTGGGTTTCCATTCTGTGTCCCAATCTTAGGAAATTATTTGTATCTCTCCAAACATGCTCAAACCATTTTGTCTTGTTTCTTTGCACATGGTAGCCTCATTTTCTAAAACTGCTTATCTCCTCAAATAACTAATTATATTTATGATTCAGACTCGGCTCAGACGCCTGCTTCTCCAGGAAGTTTTTCTGATCATGCCCAGCTGGACTCACTATCCTCCTCTGCGCACCTATAGCACTCTGTTTATAATCCTATTAGAAATATTTTACAATGTTGATTTTCATTCATAAGATTGCTGGATTTATTTCAGCAGAGGCCAAGAAGTTCATATCTCATTGTCTAGATAAAGTTGGATGCATTTTTCTCAGTAAACTTCTGTCGAATGAAGGAATCAATAAACATACACTCTCACTCACTCCCCTTTCTCACATATTAAGGCGCTCGTAAATTATTCAGTATGTTTTTTTTTTTTCCTAAAGTTTAATTGTTGGCTCATTAACTCTAGGAAATGCTGTTCTGAATTTTGTGATTCAAACTACTACCATATCATTCAGATTAAGTAAGGTCATAAGCAGTAATAAACAATCTCTAATTTCTTAGAGGTCATATGGCCTCAACTCATTACCTGGGCCCCAGACAGGATAAGCCGACCGTGTGCCTAGAATCCTGAAACATTTATAATATTTGATGATCAGCAGAACTTTATATATAAAGACCTTTAATTTGTTTTATCACATTTAAAACTACATTTGTGAGAAAAAAACACACTTTTTAACATCACATGTTGATTTTTTTTTTGAGATGGAGTTTCGCTGTTGTTACCCAGACTGGACTGCAATGGCACGATCTCAGCTCACCACAACCTCTGCCTTCTGAGTTCAAGCAATTCTCCTGCCTCAGCCTCCTGAGTAGCTGAGACTACAGGCGCGCACCACCATGCCCAGCTAAGTTTTGTATTTTTAGTAGAGACGGGTTTCACCTTGACCAGGATGGTCTGGATCTCTTGACCTCATGATCCACCCGCCTCGGCCTCCCAGAGTGCTGGGATTATAGGCATGAGCCACCGTGCCTGGCCCACAGGCTGATTTTTATAAAGAAACTTCTAGATGAATATGAATTTGTTTGATTTTTCTTCTCCTTCTATATCAGCATATGAAGCCCTGGCTCTCTGAGCCTCTAAATCTTAAACACCATGGCCGCCATGCATTCCATCACCAAGGGAATCCTTCCTTCCTCTCGCTGCTGTCCTTACCTGGGCCTTCATCTCTGGAATACAGCAGTAGCTTGCTGACTGTTCTCAGTCTCCCTCCTTCATTCTGCTCCTACACATTGCAGCTTGAGTAATCCCATTAAAATATTCCTTAGGGTTTCAGTATTTCACCAAAGGTTGTAGAATAAAATATTAAGCCTATAGCTTATCGCCCAAGGCCTGTTATAATTTGTTCCCCACCTCTACTGTGACCTCATTTTCTCATTATCTCCTTGGGAAAGTCTTTGGCTCATGCAAAGTGCCCCTCCCTGAGCCTTCGCTTTCTTATCTGTACTGGTTTAATAATGACAGTCCCTATCTCATAGGCTTGTCATGAATATTGAATGAAATAATATATAAAAAGCCCTGATCACACAGTCCTGACATATAGTCAGCCCTTGACATTATTATGACACCCTGTTAAAAATATATATTACCCTTTTCTGGCACTTCCATTAGAAATTCCTTTTTAATTAGCAGTGCCTGTGCAGTATTCTTTATACTCTTTATATTCTTTATATAAAGAATATCATTTTATATAAAGAATATCATTCTTTATTCTTTGGGATTCTCTGAGAATAAAGAGTTTACTAACAACATACATATGCCAATCATTCATACTGAAAAACTAAATAAATGGCTATAAGCAAGTTCTTTGCAACAAATTATTCCAGTTTGTATTATCTAAATGATGGCATGCTCTTCTTTTTTTTTTTTTTTTTTTTTTTTTGAGATGGAGTTTCACTCTTGTTACCCAGGCTGGAGTGCAATGGCGCGATCTCGGCTCACTGCAACCTCCGCCTCCTGGGTTCAGGCAATTCTCCTGCTTCAGCCTCCTGAGTAGCTGGGATTACACGCACACGCCACCGTGCCCAGCTAAATTTTTGTATTTTTAGTAGAGACGGGGTTTCACCATGTTGACCAGGATAGTCTTGATCTCTTGACCTCGTGATCCACCCGCCTTGGCCTCCCAAAGTGCTGGGATTACAGGCTTGAGCCACCACGCCCGGCCGGCACACTGTTCTAGTTCTTAGTCTTGCTAAGTTTCACTCTGACTACCAACAGTTAAGCACTCAAAGGTGTTATTACCCTGAGGATCAAATAATTTGCCTTTTTAGCTGCTAGTATCCTCTCATGGACTAGCTTCATTACACTTTTGACTTAAGAAATTGCAAAAATCTTTGGTTACTTCTGGGGTGGGATGGTGCATTATAAAACTAGGCTTTTTCGTATTAAGGGTGGTCAGAGGATGTTACAACGGGGCACTGGTGTGCCTGCTGAGAACATGGATGGTGGCTGGTAGACTTGTTGATTCCTTATAAATGCACCCTGATCAAAGTTTCTGGAAATTGGGCTATAAAAATGATTCAGTACTGTATAAAGAGGACTGATCTAGGAGTCTGAAAACCTGGTCTCTGACATCTGTGTAGATCCTTTGGCATCAGTTTATTTATCTGTAGAATATGAATAAAGTAACATCTGTTTCTTTAGAAGACTTGTAAAATAACAAATCATGTTTGTGAAAGCGTTTTGTTAAAACTGATAATTTTATTTCTGCATTAAATTTACACACATAAAATGCAAGACAATATACAAATAACCTGAGAAAAATTTTTGGTATATTTATGGTATTTACTGAAAATACGTTTTTTTTTTTTTTTTTTTAAGAACCAAATTTAGTTCCTAAGAGGTAACTGTTACACATACTTAGAGTCAACTGTGACTAGTAATGAGAACTTTTTTTGCTATTATTTTTCATTATTTTTAGTTTTCACATTCCTAAAGGGAAGAAAAGTATGTAGAAGATTTTATAGAAAAGAAATTTGAGAAATGTAACTATCTGGGGGGTCAAAATCCCCAAAGTTGAATTTTTATCTTTTAATATTGAAAACTGGCATGTTAGGTAAAAGCCAGAATCATTAGACTTACGTTTGCATTGCCAGAGCAAAGCAAAGCTTAACTGCTCTTTGGAAGGAAGTCACTGGTTAGTATCCGGCTAGTTTGGTCAGAATAATGACAAAAACAGCAGCAGCAGCAGCTCCTGCTTCAATTCTTATTCCTCCTGCTTCAATTAAGATCAGAGTAATGTTCATTTTGCTGGGGGAAAATCTGACCCAGAAATGATGAGGCTTGCCCCAAATCTTTTCACTGAGCCAAACTATGAAACAAGTTTACCTGCTCTAAACCCTGTCTTCCTTTTAAGGAACCACCTGATAAAGCTGGTTGTGAGAATAACTGTAACTTCAATCAAGAAGGCAAAGACAAAAATAGAAAGTTTACTATAAGATGTAGCCTTCTTTCATTTACTTTTACTCCTGCACGTAACGTCTGATGGCCTTAAGCCCGTGTTATTAATAACTCAATCGCTGCTAAGGTTTTTTAGTGAAAAGTGAAAGACCTGTGCCCAACCTCAGTAGAAGAATCCAAATTTTGCGAGCAGAGCCCAGTTTACATGTTCCAAAATTGTATTTAAACAGAAACGTATTACAAGTTTCTGAAAAATAACTTTTAATTATACCACAGTGAGTGTCTCAAGGACACGAAAGACACTGGTGTTTTCAGTCTGAGCCACCCTCAACTCCCTGCTTAATGGAAACTTGCATTCTGATTATATTTTTCTGTGCTTTGAATTGAATTCTGATTACATTTATTGCCATCTGTGCTTTTAAAGATTAAACTTTGACTAGTGCCTTAAAAGGGACCACAGCTCTCTGCTGTTATTTAGGACAGCATGTTACATATCGCTTTAAAATTTGGGTTTTCACATTACCCTGAAGAAAGGGATTCGGGACACCTCACATTAAAAGGGAAAATCTTTCTGAGGTTTCCCACCATCAGCAGCCACCTAATGTCTCTAAAATGTACTCTGACTGCCCTCTCCTGGTTGAATGTAGGAATAGCAGGAAGAGAAGTTAGGAACATTTGTTTTAGCATTCATTGCGTGCTCTTTGACAAATCTGAATTTAATAGAAATGGAAATTACCTAGTGATCAAAAGAGAAAAATAATGGGGCAGAGAAAGACTTTCTCAGATGTGACTCTGCAGTGCAACCATAAACTCTGAGTCACCAGATCCCATGAAAAAGGACTCCAGTGTTGGACTAAAGTCTTGCTTTAGGGCCGATTAGTCAGTAGGGCTGTCCCACAGTTACCTCTTATGAGTGTCCAGAACTCATCCAAGTTCTGGATAGGTTTGATTTCAGCCTCATACACTGTCAGAACCCAGTGGAAGCTGGGGAGACCAATGTTGCATTTGTTTTAATTTATATATGTATTTTGTAGCCTGGTGCCCTTTGGGGTGTCTCAATGGCAGATAAAGAGACTGATATTAGGCTGAAGTGTAAAAGTGCAGAGGTAGCTGGAGATCCATGGAAAATGTTGTGTTTTTCATTGTAAAACATTTCAGCATTTCTCCAGCATTCATCTACCAAATTCTTGGCTGTGATAATAACCTAAAATGTGTATATCTATTCAACTCCTTGCCTCTGGTTCAGAATTCTAGTACTTCAAATGCTTTAGATGCCAATATTTCCTGGCCTTTTAGACTAGATTTCTTGGGTTTGGAATGCATCTGTGCACCGCGCTGTGTTACCTTCCATGCCCCTTAATCTCTGTGTCTTCAGTTTCCACATCTGTAAAATGGTGATCATGAATGCATGTTTTGGATTACCATGAAGATTAAATTTGATACATTTAAAATTCTTAAATCAGCAGCTAACACAGGATAAATGCTCAATAAATGTTAGCTCAATAGTCAAAAGAGGGGTAGGATCAGTAACTTGTTAAAAGCTCCATTCAGCAGAGGAACCATAAAATTGTTCCTTGCCACCAACATGTCTAACAGATTTGATGTGTCTAGTAGAATCACACTGACCTCAAAACCCTCTCTAGATCTTTGTTCCTTTCCTGAGATCTGCCATATATACCTTATTTCCTGACTGTGACCCACACAACCCACAAACGGAGATTTTTTTTTTTTTTTTTTTTTTTTGCTGCTGCTGTTTTGAAGAAGAAGAAATTCATTATAAATATCTTCAGGCCAAGTATCCAGTGAATAGCTCAAAATGTCAGAAGTGACTTGAAGTTTTACAAGTTAATGGAAATTTTTTTGAAGGGCATCATTCCTTTTATCCAATGATGGATGGGAAGAAAAACTTCACTATTCTGATCATAGGGAAAACACAGATTCACAATGGCCAGGCAATGGTAAGTACCCTTTGAGTGCTCCACTCACTACAGAGCTCCCATAGGTGCTTGCCTTCGATTTAGCATCATGCCAGCAGTTCTGACTAAAGAAGAAAGGCCACATAATTATAAAATATCAGATATGCACCTTTGCTCTTAAATCTGTTAGCAAAAGTGGAAAAGGAATAGGGATTTCTGACCATTCTTTATTTCAGAAATAGGGAGATCATTGTGAATTAGAATGTTGCCAGGTTAGAATACGAGGTAACAGAATACCTGGCAACAGATTAGGATATTAAGAGAGTGAGTTGGCAAAGAGAAAGGAAGGCAAACTTAAAAACGGACCTGCTACCTCTGAGTGCCTGTGAGTCATCTGCTGTATGCTTCTGAAACCAAGCATTAGAATTCTTGGACTAGAGTGTTCTAGCCAAGATGTTGGACAAACTCTTCCAGGGCAGTTGGGAAAACTTCAGCATTAATAGTCCTTAAGTAAAACAAAAATAGCATATAGGTAAAGAAAGAAATATTAAGAAATACCTGGGCAGGTGCAATTTGGTTTAAAGTGGCTTCAAATCTCACAGGACAAAGCCTGTACAGCATGTCACAGAAGGATCTTCATAAGGGGCTCCTGCTAACAATGGCAGAGTTGTCTGAACATCCATCACCATCTTATCCTCCATGCCAGCTGCATTGAACCACTTTCCTTCTTGAACACATTATTTCTTTCTTTTGAACCTTTACAGGTGAGTCCTTCTGTCTGGAATGCCCTTTCCTTATTTTCTTGATTGACTCTGATTTATCTGTCAGATTGCATGTATGCAATTCCTTACTCCAAGATCCAGTTAGCTAGCCTTTCCCTGTGTTTCCAATAGCATCTTATATTTATATCTAAAATTAACTTGCTCTGTGTTAATTGTATGCTTATTTGTAGGTATCTCTCCTTAGGGACAGTCGTTGGGTCTTATTAATCATTGTAGCCCCATCTCTTGAATAATGCCCAGCCTAAAATATATTCTCAATTTATGTTTTGAGTAATTGAAAGGATTCCGTTACTCTAAGAGTCATGCAGAACTTCCGCTTGAGAAGTTCTCTGAGTGGTGATTTCACCTTATTCTTGTGATAAGCTTTGGATATTGATTCAATGAAATGTTAAGAGTCTAAAATCTCTCAGATCAACCAATAACCTATAACTCTTCTTTTCCTTTTTTTTTTAAAAACATTTCACCAATGTGTAACTTATTTGTATACATCAACTGCCCCAAATCAAGCTGATGTTTAGCTTTAAATACAAACTGTGGTATATTATTAAAACATAAAGCATGTTATATTCCAAAAATATTTGTGCCAAATATATGACTGCTAAACGGTAGACAATATGAGGAGCTTTGACTCACATGGCTCTTGAGACTTCATGGGGGGTCTTTCACGTTCACTGTCCCGTAAACTCTCACAATGATCCCTTCTAAGTGGGGATTGTATTTTTCCCACCTTACAGAGAAGAAGGAAATTATGATTGCTTTGTAGTTTTCCCAAGCATATCCAGTAAATAAGTGGTTACCAGAGTTGACAGCCCTAACCGTTTTTAACTTGGATCTTTCATCTGAACTCCAGACTTGTATATCCAACTACCTTCAGACATGTCTAAGGAGTCTCAAACTTGCAAACAAACTCGACATATTTGTTACAGTTTGAATCGTGTCCCCCAGAAAGTTACATGGAAGTCCAAAGTCATGGGACCTTGGACTGACCTTATTTGGAAATAGAATCTTTGCAGATGCAGTTGAGTTAAAATGCAGTCATTAGGGTGGGCCCTAATTCAATCTGGTGTCTGTCTAAGAAGAAGAGACAGAGACATGCAGAGGGAATGCCAGGTGACAACTGAGGCAGAGATTAGAGTGACAAGACCAGCCTGGCTAATGTGGTGAAACCCTGTCTCTACTAAAAATACAAACAAAAGAAAACAAAAACGAGTGGTGGCACACGCCTATAGTCCCAGCTGCTTGGGAGGCTGAGGCAGAAGAATCATTTGAACCCAGAAGGCAGAGGTGGCAATGAGCTGAAATCATGCCACTACACTACAGCCTGGGAGACAGAGCAAGACTCTGTCTCAAGAAAAAAAAAAAAAAAAAAAAAAAAAAAAAAAAAAAAAACAATACACATTAGATCATACCATTCCTCTGCTCAAAAGTCTGAAGTGGCTTCCCACATATCCCAGAAATATATAGGGTCCTTTCATTAGATGTCAAGGTTTTGTGTGAGCTACTTCCAGTAGCACAGCTTCCTGTCTCATCTCACGCCACTCCTACTCCTACTCATTTTCTGGATACACTGCTGCCTTTGCTGAATTTGATCACATCCCCATGCTTTTATGTCAGTTCTAAAGGGTTCTTCCTTCCCCTAGACACCTACATGATTCCTTCCCTCAACTTTAGAATTCTGCTAATTGCCTCCAAGTTAGGCTTTCCTTTTCTAGATTCTTTAAAATGGCAACTCCCCCTTTCCTGGCACATCCACCCTCTTTATCTTACATTGCTTTTTTCCTTAGTATTCATGAGTAATACATCATGTATGTACCTTGCATTTATGTATTCCCTCTCTCCTTACACCAAAATGGAAGCCCTATGAGGACAGGAATGTAATTTTCTTTACTGTCTGTCTCTGGAGCATATAGAATACATGGGAGTTCAATAAATATTTGCTGAATTAAGTGCATAAATTAAAGAGTGGTCTCTTTTTCTATTATACACAAACAAAAAATATATAGTGCAAAACAAATGACTGATATGGTTTGGATGTGTGTCCCCTCCAAATCTCATATTGAAATGTGATCCCCAGTGTTAGAGGTGGGGCCTAGTGGGAGGTGTTTAGGTCATGGGTGTGGATTCCTTATGAATGGCTTGGTGCCATCCCCTTGGTGGTGAGTGCGTTCTCACTCTATTAGTCACTATTACAGTTCATTGTTTAAAAAGATTGGCACCTTCTTCTCTATCTCTTATCATGTGATACACCTGCTTTGTATTTGCCTTGCACCATGATTGGAAGGTTCCTGAGGCCCTCACCAGAAGTAGATGCTGGCACCATGCTTCTTGTACAGTCTACAAAACCATGAGTCAAACCTCTTTTCTTTATTCATTAATCAGATATTTCTTTAGAGCCATGCAAAAGCACTCAGTTTTTTTTTAAATGGGCAAGTATGCTCAATATTATTTATTTGCACACCCCTAAATTACCCCACATGACATAGTTTAACAATTCAAATATCCATGTTTGATTTATCTGAAATAACCAATAGATTCAAAAGTGGAAGAGGTTAAAAACAGAAAAAGAGGAGGACTTGGTGTGTGTGTGTGTGTGTGTGTGTGTGTGTGTGTGTTCATGCCTGTAATTCCAGCACTTTAGGAGGCCTAAGCAAGAGAATTGCTTGAGGCCAGGAGTTCAAAATCAGCCAACATAGTAAGACTCTATCTCTCCCTTTTTTTTTTTTTTTTTTTTTTTTTTGTAGAGGCATAGTGTGTGGGAGGCTCCCAAGGCAGGAGGAGTGTGGGATGCTGAGAGCACACTGAATGAAGGCAAGAGGGGGTGAGAAGGTCCTGGAAACATAGGAAGAGGCCACCATATATTCTTTTTTTTTTTTTAAAGAAAGGAGAGAAGGAAAGAAAAAAAAAAGGAGTGAAGGAGAAGAAGAAAGAGGAAGAAAAAGAGGGAGAGAGAACAGGAATGTTGCTTTATTCTAAAAATGGGTATTGAAAACCTCCTTTATGCCAATAATTGTGCTTAATAATGGCCGATCAATATTTCATTTAAACCTATGAGTAGGAGTGATGTGATACTGACAAGAAAGTATATTTTGTGTATTTAAAGTGGAGAGCTCTATAAATGTTGATTAAGTTTACTTGTTCCGGATCTGAGTTCCAGTCCTGAATATCCTTATTAATTTTCTGTCTTATTGATCTAATATTGATGTTGAAGTCTCCCACTATTATTGTGTGGGAGTCTAGGGAGTCTAAGTCTCTTTATAGGTCTTATGTATCTGGGTGTTAGGATTGTTAGCTCTTATTGTTGCATTGATCCTTTTACCACTATCTCTTTGTTGCTTTAAAATTTATTTTATCAGATGCGAGAATTGCAACTCCTGCTTTTTATTTATTTATTTTTGTTCTCCATTTGGTTGGTAAATCTTTCTCCATCCCTTTGTTTTGAGTCTTCGTGTATCCTTGCATGTGAAATGGGTCTGGATGTAGCATACCGTTGGGTTTTGGTTGTATCTTTTGACTGGGGGATTTAGTCTATTTAAAATTAGGATTACTGCCATTTGATGTTAACTGGATGTTTTGTCCATTCGTTGATGTAAATTCTTCATTATGTTGATGCTCTTTACTTTTTGGTATATTTTTAGAAAGCATAATACTGATTGTTCCTTTCTATGTGTAATGCTTCTTTCAGAAGCTCTTGTAAAGCAGGTCTGGTGGTAATAAAATCTCTGAGTACTTGCTTGTTCATAAAAGATTTTATTTTTCCTTCAGTTGTGAAGCTTAGTTTGGCTGGATATGAAATTCTGGGCTGAAAGTTCTTTTCTTTAAGGATGTTGAATATTGGCCCCCACTCTCTTCTAGCTTGTAGAGTTTCCGCTGAGAGATCTGCTGTAAGTCTGATAGGCTTCCCTTTGTGGGTAACCTGACCTTTCTCTCTGGCTGCCCTTAGTATTTTCTCCTTCATTTCAACCCTGGTGAATCTAATGATTATGTGCCTTGGGGTTGTTCTTCTTGAGGAATATCTTTGTGGTGTTCTCTGTATTACCTGGGGTTGAATATTGTCCTGCTTTGCTAGGTTGGGAAAGTTTTCCTGAATAATATCCTGAAGAGTATTTTCCAGCTTGGATTCATTCTCTCCATCGCATTCAGGTACACCTATCAAATGTAAATTAGTTCTTTTCACATAGTCCCATATTTCTTGGAGACTTTGCTCATTCCTTTTTATCCTTTTTTCTCTATTCTTGTCTTCTCGTTTTATTTCATTAAGTTGGTCTTTGACCTCTGATATCCTTTCTTCTGCTTGATCAATTTGGCTATTAAAACTTGTGCATATTTTGCTAAGCGCCTGCAGAGGTGCTGCTGTTCCCTCCCTTAATCCTTCCCTACTAATTGCTAGAAATGTCTCCACATAGAGGCCTCTCCCTCAGGAGGCAGCAGAAGGCTCTCCTTAGGATATGTCCCCACTGTTCTGGCTGCCAGGTTGATGACTACAGTTAATTTTCAGATATCCCAGCTGAATTAGTGCAGGGTATGCTAATAAGGAGATTATACCCTAAAGCAGTTGCAAGAGCTAACTAGCATGTATTAGTAGGAGCCAGGGGAGTACCAGTGAGATTGGAGTTTAAGGATGCTTGATCAAGCAAGCAGAACATAGGACTAGATAAGAAAGAATGCTTTAATTCCAGGGGTTGAGATAACTGAATTATGAAAGAATACAGTGCAAGAAGGGATTGGAAAAGTCAGCAAAGTTGGCATGTTGGGATAATATATTATGTGAGAGAACAATACTAAAATTTTATTTTATAGGAAGTTGTGGAAGACACATAATTAGCCCATGCTCGCAGGCAGGCTCTGATGAGAGGAACCAAGAAGGTCATCCTAAGGTCAGTGATGGAGCCCCTCCAAAGACCAGGACTGATGGTATTAAAGACATTAACAAAGCCTGACTCATCAATAATGAAGATGATGAGACCCCAAGGTAAGAGTAAATGGTGAGGCTTAACCACCCACTTCAAAAGGCTGCACATTCTGGGAGAGGTAGTCATAGAGCCTCAGCCCACAGGGATTTATGCAGATGTTTACTAGAACATGGCATTCTTAGGGGCAAGAACAAATAGACAGTGAATGAGGGTACTGCTTATTATACACAGTAAAAAAAGGCAAGAAGAGTTGAGCAGGAAGCTTTTGGCAAGGGCTCACATTTTCTTGGTAAGGTAACAAATCTGAACCAGTTTTAAGACCAGGAAGCTTTTGACTGACGAGTTGGATGGTTTTCCACAAAAAGGAACCCTGCAGTACCAGGGCAATTACATACTGTGGTGATTCCCTTGGTCTTTTCCCAAAGACATGTATGAGAATTTACTCAAGCGATTGATACTGGGTCAAGGGGAAGTATAAGACATTGTGAGGGTTTTGGACACAGGGACTGAGTTGACATTCATATTTGAAGGCCCAAACCATCATTATCATTTCATTGTTAGATTGGGGACATAAGTAGAAGGGTAATAAATGGAACCCTGGTCAAAGTCCATCTCATTAAGCTTACTGTGTTTATGAACTAAGCTTTGGCCATCTCCCTGTTCCCTAAATGTATAAATGGGTTTGTATACTTGGCAATTGGTGTAAACCTTGTATTGAATTTTTAGTCTGTATATTAAGAACTATCATAGTGGGGAAGCCCAAGGAAAAGTTTCTGAAACTGTGCAGCCCCTCAGCCAATGTACTAATTTAAAAAATATATATATTACATTTCATGGGAAGGGGGTTGACAGAGAATAGTGCCATCACTAAGGATCTTAATGATTTAAGGAAATTTGTCTTTACTATATCTCTGCTTAATTCAACAGTATGGCCTGTGCAGAAATCAGATGCATCCTGGAGACTGTAGAATACAAGCTGAACCAAGTGGTGATCCTGATGACAACTGTGGTGCCAGATGAGGTATGGGGAATATGGTATAGTGAAGGAATGTGTTCTTGGCCAGAAAAGGACATCAGGAACAGTTTACTTTTACATGGATCAGACAGCACTAAACATACTTTCAAGTATGGTTCCCTCTGTACTTTCAAAGGCCTGAATCATTACATTGGCCAGAGTGTTCTCCTCCATGTTGACAGATTTGTAGCAGGACTGGCATAATTCCGCTGCGTGTCATAATCTGAAGACCACCTGGATATGACTGCAAAACATGATATTGGGCTCATTACATCATTCATATCAGAATGAGCAAGGGCAGAATGAAAACGTTGGTACAATGTGCACTCCAGAGGGCATGAGATGAACCCTCTAAAGATTCAAGCACTTGCTCTTTCTATAAAAATTTTAGACATCTGCTTGTCAGGGGCATAGAAAAAGTTAAATGGTTGCATTCTGCTTTCTTAATTCCAAAACAGAAGTACCATGGTTTGTAGGTCTCATTGGGGCAATATATTCCATGGGTAGGAATATTCTTTTGGCTTACACACTGACATAAAAGGGGATGGTCTTTGAGTGGTGTCTGGAACAGGAAAGAGCTGTGCAGCAGATCCAGGCTGTGACACAGAAGCTTGTCTTGGTGACTTCACTTTACCATAACCAAATGCCTCAGAACTGGGTGGCTTAAATAATAGAAATCCATTTTCTCACAGTTCTGGAGGCCACCAGTCCCAAATTCATTTCTGACGGAGTCAATTCCTGTTAAGGGCCTCTTCCTGGCTTTCAAGGGTTATCCTCTTGCTCTGTCCTCGCATGACAGAGTCAAAGCATTCCTCTTCTAGTGCGTCCACCAGTCCTATGGATTAGGGCCCAAACTTTATAGAAGCATCTAATTTTATCTTCTGAAGATCCTATCTCCAAATACAGTTGCATTGGAAATTAGGGCTTCAACATATGAATTCAGGTGGAGGTGTGGGTAAAAACAGAATCATAATTTAGGCCCGAGATTGTGGGTTCTGCAGCAAGGCCCTGCCCTTTGAAGTGGAGAATTAAATGCAGAGCAAGGGCTTTATTGAACTATAAGGCGTGGCAGCTCTTGAGGCATTTTTGACTCTTCAAGCACCAGCGAGCAGGAAGGAGTTGCCCTCTTTGCAGCAGTAATTGATCCTGATAGAAAGGTGCATAGGGCTGATACTACACCAGAGAAATAGGGAGGAGAACGTATGAAACTCAGGTGATCCACATGGGCACCTTTGTGGTAATTCCTTGCCCAGTTGTGACTGTGGACGGACAAGTGCAGTGACGCCCCACCTGGAAAAGTTATTGTCTTGGATTGAGACCCTTCAGGAATGAGGGTGAGGGTCACACCACCAGATAACTCACCCAGACCTGCAGAGGTAGGCGATAGCTGCGAGGAGAATTCAGAATGGATGGTTGGAGAGAGAGATGAATACCAGTTGTGGCCCCAAGACCAACTGGAGTGATGTGGCTGTTTGACCCACTAATTTTCCTTTTCTAAAAGTCCTGCCCTCAGGATGAGAGGCCCACTAAGGAGTGGCTCCCAGGATATGCATGGAGAAGTGGATTTATTTGGTAGAAAGTGTGAAAAGTGACAGTTACGAAGTGTGCTATTTAAATCTCCAAAGAGAATGGTTCACAGGGAGTGCAGTTATCTGACAGCACCAGTTGCAGATGCCCTCAGGTTCTTCCTTCATTGTCCAGGACAAGGAGCTGAGGCCATTCGTTCTGGGCAGTCCGCAAGCAATGACTGCACATGGTGTTGGTACCAGAGCTCATTGTTTCTAGCTGGTGTGAGGCTCTTCAATGGGCAATCTTTGTGCTGGAGCTCACTGCTAAATTGGTTGAGACTTTCTCAGAATGAGCACTGTCTGAGGGTCTTACCACCCGATCTTCTTCTACTTTCATAAAAGTCAAACCTGCATCAGGGGCAGAAAGCTTTCTTTTCCTACTTGTGCTCCCTCTCCTCTTTGTCTTTTAGAAGTATTATCTCCAACAAACAACTTGTACTTGGAACCGCATCTTGGCTGCTGCTTTCCAAAGATCTTCCTCTCTGAGACTTGCGTCATCATCACTGGTAGATGATAACTTAGGCTTGAATAAATTAAGTGGTTCACCTCAGGTCCCACAAATCTTCAGTGGACTGTTTTTGCATAATACTTTATTCTTGTACTGAATAATATCCATGAAATCATGCAATTGATGTGCAAGTTATAATTCCCTAAATCACATGGAAAGTATAACTATTAAATTTAAAATAAAAGAAAAACCAAGTTTGGGCAACTTAGTTGTTCCACATGGGAAAAATACATTTCATATTTGTTTGTTGGGAATTTATTTGTTCTATAAAAGCATATTTGGCCAAGAGTTAATTTTTGAGATTTAGTTAACTTTGTCATTCTGAAGAAATGGAATATCTATCTACTTACTGAGAAACCAATTTCAATTATGGCTGCCAGCCTCTGTGTTAGACACTTCCATCAAACAACAAAGGAGATATAGTCAGTTTTATGCCCTCCAAGCCAATACTCTATTCCTATGGTCTCTAAAATGGAGTGTGTGCACTTTAAGAAATATGCAAGGTAATTACATAGAGTGACAAAGGAAATATTTTAATTCTATTTTATGAGCATGGATAAAGTATATATGCTCAAAAATCGAGACAACTGTTAAAATTTGTTCATAGAACAAATGAATTCTCAACAAAGAAATATGATATTATGTAATTTTCCAGTAGGGGATAACTAAGTTGCACAAACTTAGTTGCTATGTAACATTAACAAAACACAAACCTTACATTCTGGTGGAGAAGAGGGCAAAGTAAATGTATAATAAATTAGTGCTGTGTACATACACACTGTATGTAAAATATGTTCTAAGTGCCATGGAGAAAAATGCAGAAAAGAACAGGGAGTGCTAGTGTGAGATTTGAGGTGAATGTGGTTCTGAGGTAGGACCTCACGATAAAGGTGACGACAAACCAAAACCCAGAGGGTGAGAAATCCAACCATGTAAGTAACTCAAGAAAAGAGGAACTAGGGTTGCCCTTCTGCTAGGGCACAGCCTAATAAAAGTGTAACTAACATGCTTTTTCATTACTAAGTTGGATATTCAAAACACTAAGCATAACCCATTTTTGCCAGAGGTTGCAAATATTTTTTTGTGAAAAATCAGACCTTGGCGATGACCTTAGCAGTAGGATATAAACAACTCCCACAAGCTTAGTGTTCCAATAATGGAGCACTAGGCATAAATGGGTTTAAGATGATTGCCATCTCCAAACTCTGGACCCCTGCTCAATGAATACATTAAGCTGCCATCTGAGACACCGAGTCTCCAAACTAACAAACTTGAGGCATGTTGTTAATGATAGAACCTTCATGACATGATCCAGAATTCCAGATTCTGGAATATATAGAGGTGGAAATTAATAGTCCATGCGTCAAGATTGAATGGCATATCTCAGACTGGAAAAACCCTTCTGAAGTCAGTTCCAGGCATCCCTAAAAGCCTGGATAATTTGGGAAAAGGCTGACTTGATGTAAGGTAATACAGCAGACTGAAGCCCCAACCGTAAGTTCATGCTAGAATTGGCCAAATGGAAACATACTTAGGTAGCCAAGCACTCAGGGACCATTCTAGATGCAAGTGGCCTAACCTTTTCACCTGCATGCACGTTTGGCTTAAATTCTTCCAGTTAAAATAATGAGTCCTTGGTTATGACAAAAATGTTCTAAGATATGAAATTTACCATAATTATGTTGTTAAACATTCTGCTAAAACTTCCTTGGAGGGAAAAAATATCACACTTTTGGATATGTATGTAAAATCTGGGTGAACTGAGGTAAACAGAAATTAAGAGTCTGCACTTTGGAGTTAGACTGCCAGGGTTTACATTCCAGCTTTCTCACTTGCTAGGTAGGTAGCACTGGGTGTTTCTTAACATCTGTGTTTCAGTCTCTAAGGCTTTAAAATGGGAAAAGATTATACACCCCATAGGGTTGTTATGAGGAGGAATATATGAAGTAATATTTGAAAAAAAATGCTTGGAATATATAAAACATAGTATGAATGCTTTTTAAATAAAACAGAATTCTCTCTTTTTGGCATGGATAGTTATATATGTGTATATATATAAAATTATATGGTTATATATATTATAAATTTATATAATTTATAATATATATGTTTGTTTTTGGTGAGACAGGGTCTCACTCTTGTTACCCAGGCTGCAGCCTCTACCTGGGCTCAAGCAATCCTCCCACCTCAGTTTCCCAAGTAGCTGGGACTAGAGGCACGTGCCAGCATGTGCTCAGCTAATTTTTTATTTTTTTTTATTTTTTTGTAGAGATGAAGTCTCACTATATTGCCCAGATTGGTCTTGAATTCCTAAGCTCAAGTGATCCTCCTGACTCAGCTTCCCAAATACTGGGATTATAGGCATAAGTCGCTGCACTCGGCAAAACAGAATTCTCATTTAAACTTCCTTTGCAACATTACTTTCAAAGACTTACCTTTTTCACCTTCATCAAAGAAACAAGACTTTCTGACAATTCCTGAGAGACTCTTTTGCACAGAAATATTTTAAGCAGAACTTTTTATACATTGTAAGTCTAGAAGCTCTGTTTATATTAAACCTTTAATTGAATTTCAAAGTAAATGGTACAATAACTAGATGACCACAAAGATTATCAAAGGAATACTTTATTAGTCATAACACGTATAAAATAAATTTCTTTTCATCATGGAGTCACCAGATTTTAAAACCAACCAACACTTTCTCATTTTTACAACTAAGATATGTAAAATTTTTAAATTTCATAATTTTTGTTCAACTGCTTTGTCATTCAACTCACAAATCTAGAATGCAATTAATCTACAAATCTAAATATTCACAGATGTGTCTTAGTCTTGGTTTGTAACAATCTAGAAGCAATCTACTTACAAAAGTGCCACCAAAGCATTTTAAAGAAATCACTTTAATGCCACCAAACATAAGCTTGCTATACCTGGGAAACAAAAATAAAATTTCACAACTAAATTTTAGCAGACTAAACAATTCCAACTAGAATGGACTATATATCCTTATGGCACATTTATGACATAAGTAATTCATAATACAGGTTTAGGTGTGTGGTATGTAGCTAGGAAAACCAAGGAAGTAGAATATTAAAAGATCTGACGTAAGTATAAAGTCATATGCCTGATTTCCTCAAGCCTTCTTGTTCCCCTCATGTCTTCTGTCTTTAATCACAAACCAGGCTTTAACAGGGTTCTTTCTAGAGGATTATTAGACAAGTAACACTTAATCATTAAGTACTGATCGTGCCACTCATTCACAGTTGTTCTACGTTCATGAACTCTAATAGCCCGACTTACACGTGGCACTCCAAGGGGATGCTTCAGCCAGAAAGTAAAAGGCTGAAAGAGCAGAGCAATACAAAAACCTTAATGTGGTGCGAACTGTGGCCTCACTCTAACTTGTTCTTCCATTCAAAGCATTTTGGCACCTTTCCATGACCAGGATCTCTACAGGTAGGTTAAAATACTTTTCTATGCTATTCAGCCAGAAATAGTTTTTGTTCCTGGCTATCCTTATAAAACTGATTTTGTCTTTCGGTCACCAATGCAAAAACAGTATAGATGTTTGGGCTAATATAAAAACATACAAGAATCTACAACTTTATATGTAATACTCTATTCAAATTTAACTCAAAGTAATGCAAAATAATTAGAAGTAAAAATTTAATTATTCTTAGAGGTCTATTTGGAAAAGCTTCACATTCCACACACAAATATGGGTCTATTCATGCACAGGGAAAACAACTGTATTCTGAAGCATAAATAAATTACAAGACAGACATGAGTAGCTAGATAGCAGTTCCAGTAGTGATTAATGGTCTCTGGGGATCCCATTTTAAAGACTCTCAGATGAGAATCTTGCTCAGTTGTTAGATCATTAGTTTGATTAAGCAACTCAAGTTTACTTCATAAATTACTTTTTCCTATATTCAGGACTCTGCCTGAGACAGTTTGAGAAACTATACGCCCCTCCAAAGGTAAGCATTTGACTATTAACACAAAGGCAATGTGATTATTGCAATAATGAGGCTAAGTATTATGTGGCTTGTCTAGTTAGGTTTATACGTTTTCATGATGGGTTGTTTTACACCAGTTTGTCGATAAACATTAGCCCACAAGGTTAAACCCAGACTCCCCTTGTTTTTATAAAGTTTCTTTAGAACATAACCACACTCATTCATTTCTGTATTGTCAATAGCTGCTTTCATGCTACAACAGCAGAAATGAATAGTTGTGACAGACTGTATGGCCCATGAAGCACAACTATTTGCCATCTGGCCCATTCTCAAAGTGTACCGTTTCCTGTTTCACGCTAAAATATGGAGGTCAGTGGGAACATTGAAATGTGTTTTTAGAAAGTTAAAATTAAGGTTCAGGTGACTCAGCAACCAGACAAAAGGTATACTAATTTTTTATGAACCATATGTTTGTATTTTATGGACATAAAAGGAAACTTTCAGAAAAGAAAAAAGGAAGGGAAGAAGGGGAGAAATATAAAAGGCCATTTTTTTTTAACTTCATAAGAAAATTAACATTCCATCCATGAAATAAACCAAAACTTGAGCTTAGAGTCTCTCCCTCCTAAGCAAACTACTTTTGGAATGTTTTTACATCTGGACAAAATGGTAACCAAATTAATCAGAAATATAAAGTAGACAAATGAAACTAACACACGACTGCCAGTTTCTAAGGAGTGTTACGGTCTCCATCTTCGTAAAGCCAGACCCAAACTGCAACCATAACAAGCTGTCGTCATAAAGGCAAAAATCTAAGAAAAAAGAAACAAAAATTCACATCAGATTTACAACACTGATTTAAACACAGTGTCCTAAAGAACAGCCATATGAAGATTGAACAATCTCCTAAAGACACTTAGAAAATATTTTATATTGATTTTTTTTGATGACTTGTACAACTGTTTTATTCCCTCATACAATTACCCCCCAATTCCTTTAAATATTTTAGCCCTATTAATTTTCTCATTTATAGATAACTTTACATTGAACGTTTGTTCACATGCTGGGCTCACTTATTAAGTATCTGTGAACCCCCAGGCACCATATTTAAAAATTCATCATGAAGTTCTATACATGTAGTGGTTTCACAGCCAAGAAAACCAGCAACCCTCGGAACCTGAGGATGCATCAAATAATTTCCATGACAATGGAAAGTAACTTTAAAAGTCAACAAAGACAAGTGGAAATGAATGATCAGGTTGGCTTTCTCTCGTATGGGAGACAGTCCTATGCACAAATGTGCACTCTACTGTGTTCTTAGAATTTAATGAGAATTTCTTCAACACCAACTGTGTGTATATTACTACATTTGGTACATATAAGCAAAGAGTAGATAATGTCCTCACCCTTTTGGGGTTTATGATCCATAGAAGACTAAAAGACAAAGCAAAAGCAGTTCAACATGATAAATATTATGGTTTAGCACAAGGGTTCTTAACGAGGAAACTATAGCTCTGGGAAGCAATACTGGATTCACCTATAGATCATTTTCACAGTTTAATTGCTTTTCTGCTATTCTTTCCACCCTTCTTCTGCTGATTGATTCTCTGACAATTTCTAATCTAGACATTGTTTTCTAAATGACAGCAATAGCTTTTGATACATGTATTAGGGAAAAGGAATTTGCCTCCCAATCTGATGTCCCATGGATGGGACATTTCAAAGCTAAAACCATGACTCTTTGTTGTAATCCCACCTTCAGCCTAATTCATTGTAGGCACTCAATAAATTTTGACAAATCCTATCAGAGACTTGGGAAACTTATAATGGGTCTTGAAATCATTTGTCTTCTACACCTCAAAATTCAGACTCTAGAATGGTATTTATTGTCTGATAGCCACTAGCCACATGTGGTTAAAATAATACTAAAACTTCAGTTCCTTCATCATGCTGGTGTGCAGAGGTGTGCTCCCGGCTCACTACAACCTCCGCCTCCTGCGCTAAAGAGATTTTCTTACCTCAGCCTCCCAAACAGGTAGCACTGCAGGCACAAGCCACCAGGCCTGGCCAATTCTTGATTCTTTTTTTTCCCCACTTTGAGAGACAGGGTCTTGCTATGTTGACCAGGCTGCTCCAGAAATCCTGGCCTCAAGCAGTCCCCTTCCACCTCGGTCTACCAAAGTGCTGGGATCACAGGCATGAGCCATGACTCTTTGGCTTACTTTTCAATTGCTCAACAGCCACATGAGCCTAGTGGCCAACATATTGGACAGCACTTACAAAAAAAGAAAGTTCTACTAGACAGTGCTGCTCCAGACAGATTTCAATGCCTATATGGGGAGTACTGGGTTATTTACAGGCTACCTGGGAAACATAATAAAACATTAGGGTCACTAATTTGCCATATATTTATATTAAATATCACACTATTTCAGAAAATTTGGACTTCTAGCATCTTAAAAGTGATCTTTAACAACAAAAATAATACATTAGTTCTTCAAATTATTATCTATACAATACAAAATGACAAATTCACTCCAGTATGTGAATTAAAGATGATTTAAAAATTTATAAATGCCCCAAGGAATGCATTTCATCTGCCTACCATCTACTGCAATGGCTGGCATAGTTGCCTCCCTTCCTCACCTGCACTTCCCTGAATGGCAACAACTGCAGCTTATCCACCCCATCCTCAACAGCCAGCAAAATTACTTGATATATGGTAGGCCCACAGTATCTATTCATTGAATAAAATTAACGTGCAAACAGCTATTGAATACTAAAGAACCAAACTGGGAAATATCCCTTACCATGTCTGAAAGTTATAAGAAGCAAAAACACAGTTCTTTTTGCAGACCCCTCAAAACTCAGACTCCAGACCTTTATTGTCTAATATGATAGCCACTAGTCACATGTGGTTAAAATTATTAAAATAATATTAAAAATACAGTTCCTTAGTCATACTGGTTACTCCCCATTCCCCCCCATCCCTCGACCGAGTCTTGGTCTGTCACTCAGACTGGAGTGCAGTGGTGTGGTCTCAGCTCACTGCAACCTCCGCCTCCTTGGGCTCAGGAGATTTTCTCACCTTAGCCTCCCAAACAGGTGGCACTACAGGCACAACACACCAGGCCTAGCCAATTCTTAATGAGAGACGGTGGCTTGCTGTGGTCTTATGTGAACATCAACCTCTTTATGCTTCAGTTTAATCACCTGCAACCCTGTGAGCAAAGTGATCATGGCACTTTGCTCACAGGGTTACTGTACAGATAACAGCTATGATATATTTAACATTAACGGCTAGTATTAAAGAGTACTGTTGCCTGAAGAGTTTCTTGGAGGCCTTGACAGTGGAGCGGAAGTGCTGGTGAACAGTACTCATTGAGTACTTACTGTGGCTGCTACATTTATGTTATACTGGTTATCACTCAGGAGCGGCTGCAGGGTCATGGTTGTATTGCAATGCAAATCGTGCAGGGATGTGGCTGCTGCTTCCAATAAAAAGGCTCCAAAATAGAAGACAAACACTGTGAAATGGTAGGCAAAATCCTAAAAGAGGAGAGAAAAGACATCTGCAATTAATAAGACATTTTCCATTCTGTATTTCAAATGAAGGCTAGGTTTAGCAAGATCAAAACATTTAATTAAACCATCTTAATTACCTTCTCTGTGTATCTTGGCCTGACGTTTCTATAGCAACTATTAGAATCCAAGTGAAAATCAACCCATTTTAACTGGCACATTGGTAAATTGGCAAACCTTTCCATAGACTGAATTTTATAATTATATAATATTTTAATTTGGATTAAGATGCCCATAGAGATCAATGTTAATTAGGATAATATAAAAAAGCCATACATATGCTGTCTTTAAAATTCAAGTAAAGTAGCATTTAAATAACATTATTATATGTATTCATATAAATTATATAAACTATTTTTGACCAGTTATTATCATTAGAGATTTTCCATTGAAAATACAGAAGACTAATTAAATATATAATTCAATAACATATATCCATGTTTGTTTCATTAAAAACTAACATGTTATATACTTCCACAAGAAGTATAAGACCTCATTTGTTAGGCTTCTTTGTTGCTGACATTCAGCGAAGCATTAACACTGTTATAGTTCATGTGGTCTTACCTGAATTAATGTATCAACACATTACTGTTTGTAACAGTTCCCACATATCAGATACCTTATGTGCATTATTGCTCAACCTTATAACCACCATTAATTATCTCCATTAAATAAATAATTTCTTTTCAGTTAAATGACTGTTTAAAGCCATGTAAATATTAATTTTAGGAGGGAGAAAAACCTGTAGTGTGTCTGGTCCCAAAGTTCAGTTTATTTTTTTTAAATTATTTTACTTGACAAAAATCATATTTATTGTATACATGTTTTGAAATATTTATACATTGTGGGATGGCTAAATAAAGCATATACATATATCTTCCCATAATTCTTTTTTTTGTGGTGAGAACATTTAAAATATATTCTTTTAGCATTTTTCAAGAATATAATACACTGTTACTAACTATAGTCATCATGCTACACAATAGATCTCTTGAACTTATTTCTCCTAACTGAAATTTGTATCCTTTGACCAACATTTTCCACAGTCCCCCATCAGCTCATCCCTTGGGAATCACCATTCTACTGTCTACTTCTGTAAATTCAGCTTAAGATCATGTGGTCTTTCTGTGCCTGGCTTACTTTACATAACATAAGGTTCATGTATATTGCAAATGACAGGATTTCCTTCTTTTTAAAGGCTGAATTAGTATTGCAAAATATATACTGGATTTTCTTTATCCATTCATCTGCAGATAGATCCTCAGGTTTGAATTTGTATCTTGGCTGTTATCAATAATGCTGTAATGAATATGAGAATGTAGAAATCTCACTGATTTTATTTCCTTCAGATATATACCCGGGTGTGGGATTGCTAGATCATATGGTAGTTCTATTTTTAACTTTTTGAGGAACTTCCACACCGTTCTCCATAATGACTGTACTAATTTACGTTCCTACCAACAGTGTGCAAGGGTTCCCTTTGAAGTCCACTTTCTTTCCTATCAAACCTATTATTGATTTCTATTAGTGGCATAGCAATATTACAAAGGAGAGCATTGTACTGCCTTTGTAAATGCCATACAGCAAATGATACTGTTTACAGGAATTGTTCTCATATCTAAAATACTCTGCTAGGACAAATTTAACCAACCATGGGTTAAAAACTACAAAGGTGTGCTTTCTATTAAATAACTCTCATTTGTAAACTGATTCACAAATGCCTTAAGATTTAAGAAAAGTGTTACATACTGGCCACATGTCTAATCTATAGGAGAGATGCTAAATACATGCGGTTATTCAACAAATACTAGCTGACGAAGGTTCAACTCCAAATCCAAATGTCACCACTTTTAATGGCTAAATGAAATGAAGCTGGATCTTAGAAAAATTAGGAGGAAATTTGAGATCACTTAACACTCATTTAATTTACTGAGGTGAATCCTCAGATTCAGCTGATTATGTAATAAAGCGATTCAGTGACAGGACTGGCAACTCTTGGTGTGATCTGATCCCTTGACCTCTTTACCATTACACACCATTTCCTGTTGGCCACATTGGCCTCATTTTGGTCTCTAGGAAGCATTTCATAGGTCAAGAATGCTACTCTTTTTTATTTTATTTTATTTTTTTGAGATGGAGTTTTGCTCTTGTTACCCAGGCTGGAGTGCAATGGCGCGGTCTCAGCTCACTGCAACTTCCGCCTCCTGGGTTCAGGCAATTCTCCTGCATCAGCCTCCTGAGTAGCTGGGATTACAGGCGTGCACCACTATGCCCAGTTAATTTTTTTTTTTTTTTTTGTATTTTTAGTAGAGACGGGGTTTCATCATGTTGTCCAGGATGGTCTCGATCTCTTGACCTTGTGATCCACCCGCCTCGGCCTCCCAAAGTGCTGGGATTACAGGCGTGAGCCACCACGCCTGGCCAAGATTGCTACTCATTACACATGGTATTGTTTCTGCCAGAGAGGATTCTGCCCACAAGCAATTACTGCTTGCCCCTTCCCATCTCTCTCTATTCCTGCCAATGTTACTTCTTCCGCCCTACTTTTCAGGAGTATCCGAATTAAATTGCAGTTTCAAGGCTTTCCTGTCCAATCCTGTTTCTTCCCCTTTCATCTCTTATAGGTGTTACTTCCTAATACACTTCTTGCGCTCCTCACTCCATATACTTGGGTCATCCTACCTGGCTAGGGTCATATATACTCTTAGTGTTGGGAGGAAGGATATAGTGTGGAATTTATGGCAATGCCAGTGTGAAAATTACTATGGAGGTTCCTGGAGTTTTAGAGCCTCTAGTAACCTGCACTGGAGAGTGAGAAGTCTGAACAGCAGCTCCTGGTGCCAAGCCTGGTAGAGAAGAAACACTTGATTTTGAGATGCCAAGTGACCAGGCATCCAGATCTGCTTATTTTGAGTTGCGTTCCTCGGAAGCCACTAACTCAAAAAGTCAGGTGGTCCAGAGGCTGTCTCCTTGTGATGGTAAAGGCACATATGATACTGATCTGAGCAAGACCAGACAAGAGTTAACTGCGTGAGCTGGTAGCCTAGACTCTCACGTTACCCACCAGAGTAGAACTGCTCTCCTTCCTCAGTTCATACCTATGGCCACAGGGAAGGAGGGGTTTCCTTAGAAAAAATCCCCAAGCTTCATTTATGAAGAGTGGGCTCCTGGGTGGTTGCAAGGTGGAAAGGGACAGCAGCTATACTATTTGTGTATTATAGGCACATTTAGAGTTGGCTTTGAAAGACAGTGGTTAGGGAATATTTTCCCAATGGGTGGAGCTGAGTGATGACACATGTCACACACTTCGCTTAGAAAGGAAAGTGGCCTATGGCTGGCTGTAGTGGTTCATGCCTAATCCTAGCACTTTGGGAGGCCGAGGTGGTGAATAACTTGAGGTCAGAAGTTCGAGACCAACCTAGGCAACATGGCGAAAGCCCATCTCTATTGAAAATACAAACATTAGCTGGACATGTCTGTAATCCCAGCTACTCAGAAGGCTGAGGCAGGAGAATTGCATGAAGCCGGGAGATGGAGGTTGCAGTGAGCAGAGATCCTGCCACCACACTCCAGCCTGGGTGACAGAGCAAAACTCTGTCTCAAAAAAAAAAAAAAAAACCCCACAGAGAGATTATATAGACTTATGGTCCATAGCAAATAGCCTACTGCACTTGTCAGGGCCATAGGATAAAAGAGATCACTGCTTGAGGGACAAGGAAGGGACTAGGCATGAAATGTAACCATCTTTCTGTCATTTGGTAATGCTTACCAGAAGCATCACTTTAGAATGCTGTATAGACAAAAGGACCCTTCTAGTTGATGTCAGCAAGCCTTTGTCATCAACCACCTCATACCTGGCATTGTGGGCACATAAACAGAGTACCCATAGTCAGAGAAAATGGCCATGGAAAGGCCCAAGAGTATGGAATCCTTATTGCCAAAGCTGATCTACCCACTGCTTCCTCTGAATGTTGAACCTGCCAGCAACAGAGACCGACTCTGAGCTCCTGATAAGGTATTATTCTCAAGGGGACCACCAACCAGTCACCTTTAGTAAGTGAATGAAAACCGAGCTCCTACCTTCTTGGAGGGCAAAATATTTCACTCTCAAAAACAGACATGCATAATGGTTATTCTGACAAAAACAGAATTACCTAGGGTGCAGATTTATGAATTTGCTTTTCTCTCTCCCAGAGCTTGAGCCACCAGCTATATACAAGGATTTACAGAGTGCCCAATTCACAGGCATTCCAATCTCTGACCAAGGAAACCACTTCTCAGCAAAGCAGAAGTGGAAACGGGTGCCCGCCCATGGGCTTGATCACATACTGTAGCACCTAGAAGCTGCCCATGTATGGGCTGGATCACATACTGTACCACCTAGAAGTTGCCCACCCATGGTTGGATCACATACTGTACCACCTAGAAGCTGCCCACCCATGGGCTGGATCACATACTGTACCACCTAGAAGTTGCCCGCCCATGGGCTGGATCACATACTGTACCGCCTAGAAGTTGCCCACAGATGGACTGGATCACATACTGTACCACCTAGAAGTTGCCCACCCATGGGCTGGATCACATACTGTACCACCAAGAAGCTGCCCACCGATGGGCTGGATCACATACTGTACCACCTAGAAGTTGCCCACCCATGGTTGGATCACATACTGTACCACCTAGAAGCTGCCCGCCCATGGGCTGGATCACATACTGTACCACCTAGAAGTTGCCCACAGATGGGCTGGATCACATACTGTACCACCTAGAAGTTGCCCACCCATGGTTGGATCACATACTGTACCACCTAGAAGCTGCCCGCCCATGGGCTGGATCACATACTGTACCACCTAGAAGCTGCCCGCCCATGGGCTGGATCACATACTGTACCACCTAGAAGTTGCCCACAGATGGGCTGGATCACATACTGTACCACCTAGAAGTTGCCCGCCCATGGGCTGGATCACATACTGTACCACCTAGAAGCTGCCCACCCATGGGCTGGATCACATACCGTACCACCTAGAAGTTGCCCACTGATGGGCTGGATCACATACTGTACCACCTAGAAGTTGCCCACCCATGGGCTGGATCACATACTGTACCACCTAGAAGCTGCCCACCCATGGGCTGGATCACATACCGTACCACCTAGAAGTTGCCCACTGATGGGCTGGATCACATACTGTACCACCTAGAAGTTGCCCACCCATGGGCTGGATCACATACTGTACCACCTAGAAGTTGCCCACCCATGGGCTGGATCACATACTGTACCACCTAGAAGTTGCCCACCCATGGGCTGGATCTCATACTGTACCACCTAGCAGTTGCTGGCCTGGCCTGATAGCACAGAGGAATGTCTGGATGAAGATTGGAGCATAGTCTGTGAGGATGGGAGCCATCCTTTAGGATGCAGTCAATATACTGAAGAAGAGTTCCTTACATGTTATTGTGTCCCCATTGGAAGAATGGAAACTTCGGGGTGAAAGCAAGAGTTTCTCCACTTGTCATCACTTATAATAACCTGCTGAAATTCTTTATGATTTCTGTCCCTACAACTCTAGGCTGTTCCTGGTTGGGGTCCCTGTCCCCAAAGGGGTATTATTCATAGAGGATACAGCAATGGTCCCACTGAGCTACAAGCTATGGCTACTCCTTGGCCATTTTGGACTCTTCTGTCCAGGGACACAAAGGCAGGAAGAGGAGTTACCATTTGACAAAGGTAGCTGCCCCTAATCATCAAGAGAAAACAGAGCTGCTGGAAGTCAGGACGGCAGTAAGGAGCACGTGTTGCCGCAGTGTATGTGCCACTGCAGGGTGAGGGGAATTATATGTGGAACTCAGGTGACCTCCTTGAGGGCTTCTTGGAAGCCCTCTGTGCCTACTGTGATTAAAAACAAGTGTAGCAATGCTGGCCTGAAGCAGATGTGGTTACCAGGGGCTCTTACTCTCTCAGGAATGAAAGTTTGGATTCACCACCCGGAAACCACTGAGACCAGCAGACAGAAAAGCTGAGAAGAGGAGTGTAAAACAGTCAGTGGAAGATGAAGAAGGTAAGTACCAGTTGGCCGTGAGACCAACTCTAGTGAAAGGAGCTGTCATGTATCCCTCTAACCTCTCTAATTCTTTCCTCAGGAAGAAAGGTATGCTGGAACCCCAGAGGAGCAACTCCCCAGAGGCATATGGAGAAATGGATCTACATTATGAAAGGAGAGACTGAGGCTGGGCACCGTGGCTCACACCTGCACTTTGGGAGGCTGAGGTGGACAGATCATGAGGTCAAGAGATCGAGACCATCCTGGTCAACATGGTGGACCCCCCCATCTCTACTAAAAATACAAAAACTATCCAGGCATGGTGGAGCATGCCTATAGTCCCAGCTACTTGGAAGCCTGAGGCAGAAGAATTGCTTGAACCCAGGAGGCAGAGGTTGCAGTGAGCCAAGGTCGCACCACTGCACTCCAGTGTGGCAACAGAGCAAGACTCTGTCTCAAAAAAATAAAAAATTAAAAAGAAACTTTGGGCTGGGCGCTGTGGCTCATGCCTATAATCCCAGCATTTTGGGAGACCAAGGTGGATGGATCATGAGAGGAGTTCAAAACCAGCCTGGCCAACATAGTGAAACCTGTCTTTACTAAAAACAGAAAAAATTAGCCAGGTGTGGTGGTGTGCACCTGTAATTCCAGCTACTTGGGAGGCTGAGGCAAGAGAATCATGTGAACCGGGGAGGCAGAGGTTGCAGTATGCTGAGATCGCGCCACTGCACTCCAGTCCAGCCCAGGCGACAGTGCAAGACTCTGTATCAAAAAAAAAAAAAAAAAAAAAAAAAAAGCTGGGCACAGTGGCTCACACCTGTAATCCCAGCACTGTGGGAAGCCAAGGTGGTGGATCACCTGAGGTCATGAGTTTGAGATCAGCCTGACCAACATTGGAGAAACCCCATCTCTACTAAAAATATAAAAAACTAGCTGGATGTGGTGGTACATGCCTGTAATCCCAGCTACTCTGGAGGCCATGGCAGGAGAATCACTTAAACCTGGGTGGCAGAGGTTGCTGTGGACCGAGGCCATGCCATTGCACTCCTGCCTGGGCAGCAAGAGCAAAACTCCAACTCAAAAAAAAGAAAATAACCTGTTGCATCTAGTTGTGCACTGCACACATTTTCCATCAAGAAAGAAATTGATATTGAGCTGTGAGGAGTGCAGGTAGCTGATGGCCTCCAGCCTCAGTGGATTTGGGATCTGCTACAATGGGTGAGCCAAGGCCACATTCTTCTAGGATATCCCCACAACCCCACTACTGACAGACAGCACAGTGGAGATACTAGCGCTTGGCCACTTGTGCCCAACACAAAACTCTTGAAGGATTGGCCATGCTCTGAAGCTTTATACTGATGTGGTCAAGCATTTGTGGAGTATATCAATCTGGGTTTTCTTCCTTATCTTCCTTTATTTTCTTTTACAAGTGTTATCTCCCCTTTCCCTCAAACAGTAACAACAACAAAATGCACAAAAAGCCCAAACCAAAACTCTTGTACTTCTAAATCCATCTTAGAGTCTGCTTCGCAGTGGATCTGAGATGACACATACGTTGTTTTCACATGCTAGGCTTTTGCTTTTTGGCTACTAACATAACATTAATTAATGCATTAATTATGTAACAATTTCTTTACTTATGTTGTCTACTACAACAAACTCTTAGAGTGACTACTGGACCTGTTTTTCACAATTGTATTCCCAGGGCCTCATATAGTGCTTACTACTCAGTAAATATTCCCAACTTCTGGAGAGCTCTACCCATATTTGTATTTGGCCATCCTGAATGTATCATTCTAATTTGTGTAAGAAGTTCTTCCACAAGGCTCACTCATGACATTTGACAGCTCACATCATTTCTGCTAAGCCAGTGGTTCTCAAATGTTAGCCTGCATCAGAACCACCTGGAGAGCTTGTTTAAACAGACAGCTGAGTCCTACTCCCAGAGTTTCTGACTTAGCAGCTCAGAGTGGAACCTGAGAATGTCCATTTCTGACATGTCTCCAGATGCTGCTGCTCGTCTGGCCAGGACCACCATTTGTGAACCTCTGCCCTAGGCCCCTGGCCTCCACTTATTAACAGACGAACCCAGCCTCTTTCTTAGTCACCTTCATGTGCTCTTGCTCTTCCACCAACCTTCTCGATGCTCACACACACCCCAGAGCACTACCCACTTGTGTTCCCATTTTCCTTGGGCAACCTCAGCCTCAAGCATAGCTTGGTTTTTGTTTATTTTTTCTCCACAAGTGACTATATCCCACATTCTTGTCTTAAGCCCATGCATTGCTTTTCAGTTCAGGGTCAAACTTCCATCTACTAGTTAAAAAAAAGCTGCATTGTATATAGGGGGATGCTAATTTACATTAACAGCAAGAAAAAAAGGAAGACACCCATTTTGAATCTTAGTTTTCTCATTTGTAAAAATGAGAAGAATAGAGGACATGTAGGATATTAAGCAGTGGATGGAGCTGAAGCCTGTTATTCTAAGTAACTCACTTATTTGAAAACCAAATACTGTATGGTCTCAGTTGTAAGTGGGAGCTAAGCTATGGCACTGTAGGGTGAGGAGAGGGGAGGGAGGGGTTAAAAAAAAACAAACTACATATTGGGTACAATGTATACTACTACTCAGGGGACTGGTACACTAACATCTCAGATTTCACCACTATGCAATTCATCCATGTAATACAGAATCACTTATACCCTACAAGCTCTTGAAATAAAAAAAATTAAAAACTGAAAATATATTAAGTGATGTCCATAACAGGCAAATGACCAAATGTGTGCCAGTTATTCTATGGGGGAATAAAGGGAAACGTGTAGCTGCATAGGACTTTTAAATAGCTCTATTTTTTAAAAAACATCTCTTTCCTTAGTACCTTTCCTATACAAAGGAGAGTATAAATTTATATCTTCTGTTTAAAGTTCAACAAAAATGGTATTTTTTCCTCTCCACCCACACACAAATACAGAAAAACTATTTCAAAACCAAAACCTCATTATTTGCCTGGAATACAATGAGGCAAGTATTTAGCACTTTATATCTGTTTTTAGATATTATATTTTACTTCACTATACTCAAAGCTAGAAAGCTCAGGAAAAACTACTGAAGCCATCAATCATGACTGTAAATTTAATTTCTTAAAAACTAGAAGAAATAGTAAACTCAATATCCTACAACAAATATATCTAAAAAATAAGTTCTTTATCAAAATGCATTCTTGCTTCCTTCAAGCATGGCACAAAGTGGTAATAAACTATTATCAAAGGGGGAAACTATTATTTTTGAGCCAACAGTTCCAGAATGCAGCAATTAAAAATTGTTACCAACTTGTGACAATTCCATTATATACATGGCTAAAAAGTTTTCCTGGGAGAGAGTGTATAAAATATGTTACCAAACTATCAAAAGCAAGCCATGCAATTAAAAAAATGACTAAATAACAATCCCCATCAAGCTAACATTGACTTTCTTCACAGAATTAGAAAAAAATAAAAACCACCTTACACTTCATATGGAACCACAAAAGAGCGAGCATAGCTAAGAAAATCCTAAGCCAAAAAAAAAAAAAAAAAAAAGCTGGGGGCATCGACTACCTGACTTCAAACAAACTATACTACAAGGCTACAGTAGTCAAGACAGCATGGTACTGATACCAAAACAGAGATATAGATCAATGGAACAGAACAGAGGCCTCAGAAATAATGCCACAAATCTATAACCATCCGATCTTTGACAAACGTGACAAAAACAAAGGGAAAAGGATTCCCTATTTAATAAATGGTGTTGGAAAAACTGGCTAGCCCTATATAGAAAACTGAAACTGGACCCCTTCCTTATACCTTATACAAAAATTAACTCAAGATGGATTAAAGATTTAAACATAAAACCTAACACCATAAAAACCCTAGAAGAAAACCTAGGCAATACCATTCAGGGTGTAGGCATGGGCAAGGACTTCACGACTAAAACACCAAAAGCGATGGCAACAAAAGCCTAAATAGACAAATGGGTATAATTAAACTAAAGCGCTTCTGCACAGCAAAAGAAACTATCATTAGAGTGAACTGGCAACCAACAGAATGGGGAAAAAATTTTGCAATCTATTCATCTGACAAAAGGCTAACATCCAGAATCTACAAAGAACTTTAAACAGATTTACAAGAGAAAAACAATCCCATAAAAAGTGGGTGAAGAATATGAAAAGACACTTCTCAAAAGAGGACATTTAGGCTGCCAACAAACATAAAAAAAGATCATCATCACTGGTCATTAGAGAAACGCAAATCAAAATCACACTGAGATACCATTTCATGACAGTTAGAATGGCGATCATTAAAAAATCAGAAGACAACAGATGCTGGAGAGGATGCGGAGAAATAGGAACACTTCTACACTGTTAGTGGGAGTGTAAATTAGTTCAACCATTGTGGAAGACAGTGTGGTGATTCCTCAGAGATCTAGAACTGGAAATACCATTTGATCTAGCAATCCCATTACTAGGTATACACCCAAAAGATATAAGTCATTCTATTATAAAGACACCTGCCCACACCTGTTTATTGCAGCAGGGTTCACAATAGCAAAGAGTTGGAACCAACCCAAATGCCCATCAGAGATAGACTGGATAAAGAAAATGTGGCACATATACAGGGAAAGGACCATCATACACTGGGGTCTGTTGGGGGGTGGAGGAGATGGGTAGGGGGTTTGGGGAGGGCTAGAAGGCTGTGGGGGGATTGGGGAGGAATAGCATTAGGAGAAATACCTAATGTAGGCGACAGGGTGATGGATGCAGCAAACTACCATGGCACATGTATATCTATATAACAAACCTTCATTTTCTGCATATGTACCTCATAACTTAAAGTATAACAAATTTTTAAAAATTGTAATGCCATTCATTTGCTGTATGAAATGAAACAGTTTTTAAGAGTCATCTAAGCTATAGGAGTAACAATTATTTCTGTTTGTGTACAGAAACATCTCTGTGTGTAACACAGAGATTTCACAAACTGGGGCCCTGTTGTCCATTGAGGACATTAGAGGCAACAGACAGAACTAGGACTCTGGCTTTTCAGAACAGAATGGGATGTAGGTTTCTTCATCTTCTTGCAACAGACTTAAAAAGCCCTTACCAGAAAGTTCCAGTTGGCATCAATTTGGGTCACCATGCCAGAGAGGAACATGCCGAGAAAGAGGAGCGAAAAGAAAAATGCCGTCACGGACACAAACATGACCCATCCTTGTAGCAGAGGTAGAGGAACATTGGAGGAGGCCACCAAAATCCAGACGAGACCCCCGAACAGCTGAAAGAAAAAAAGCAGAGGGTAATTGCTTTGCTTAAAAGATATCTTTGATGCAACATAATTAAACATGCTTGTGTTACCCTCAGTGATGCTTTTATTTTCTTCCCCAGACCCCTGCACATATTGCAGCAACCCCACCCTTTCTATTTTCTCCTTATTATGCAAGATGCCTTCTATTTTTAGATGCGAGACCAATCCTCCTACTTGGAGGACTGATCTGACTCCACAACTGTATCTTCAGGTTGGACTCTCTTCTTTAACCCATGTACAAGCCCAGCATTCCCTCATCATTGAAAAATACCTTCCTTTGGGACTCCATGTTTGGGTACCCTTCCATGAACACTCTCGTGGAAGCCATCTTTCTCTTTCCTGGATTTCCACTCTAGGGTCCCCTTCCACAGTCTCTCGTGGAAGCCTGTCTTCCCCTCCTAAACTCCATTTGTCTCTATTCCCTTCCACTCAGTGTGGAAGCTGCTTTCCTATGCTGGATTCCATCTTTCTGGATTGTCTCACTTGGTGTGAGAGTTAGCTATTTCTTTCTCTCTCCTCCTGTTTCTCTCTCTCTAAATAAGTAAATCACTTTCTACAAAAAAAAAAAAGAAAAGAAAAATACCTTCCTTTAACTTCATTAATCTCTGATTACCACCCTTTTAGTGAAGGTATTTTTTCAGTCAGCCATTTTAACAAATTCACCTGTGCTTGGTTTCTACTTCCTCTCCTTGACCTGGTCTTCACATCACTATAAACCAGCTTTTGCCCGCACTTCTTCTTAGGGAGTTTGTTAATACAAATGATTAGAATAATAATTACAGCTGTTGTATACGGTGGTAAACAAAAAAACTACCATCATTTACTGAGTATCTATTACGTGCTGGACACTGGAATAAGTACTTCACATATCTGTGGATCTAATAATAAATACCTACTACATCTCAAGCATTATGCCAGGTGCTGGGAATCAAGTGGTAAACAGGTTACTCTTGGTTTTTGTCACTACCGAACTCACAGTCTATTAGAGGAAAAAGACAAGCACGTGATTATAAAGCTGCTTCATAAATGTGACAATTGGGCAAATACTGGGCACTGCAGGTCCACACAGCAAGGGCTCTAAATCCGTATTTGAAAAGAAAGTAAATACTTCCTAGAAGCAACAATCCAAAGCACAGTGCTATGGCATAAAGCAGAGAGGAAAGCGGGTTCCAGGGTGGGAGCTGAGAGGAGCCCGGCACAGATGAAGAACAAAGCCCAGCAAGACAGGAGGGGCATGCGCGGGTGGGGATTGGTGAAAACGGCACTGGAGACTGGGCAAGGAGGTGCCAAAGCTGAGGACAAGGAACTGCACTTCATCTAAGGGTGACTGCAAAGCCAGCATCATCTTGAGCAGAAACTAGCAGGGTCAAGATTTGCCTTTAGAAATTTCTCTCTGGCTAGAATGTGAGAATGAACTGGGGAGGAAAGGGTGGATGGCAGGGGAGCCACACAGGAGGCTGTCATACCAACAGAGTATAAGAATCAGAACACTGAGGACAGAGAGAAAGGATTAGATTAGAGAAACATTTAAAAGTAGACATAATAATTGGTAAGTGATCAGATGTGGGACACAACAGAAAAAGAACAGATTAGGAAAATACCCAGATTTCTGGCATGAGTCACTAGGCTTGAGAGAACACCGGAGAATACCGCAGGAGAAACGGGGTGAAGATAGAGTTTTATGCATTTGTCACCATTGGTCTCCTCCATACTATGCATTCTTTGCATGGTATTCCAAGCCATTTGTGATCTGACATGTCTTTTTCATCCATGTCTCTTGCTACTATGCCCTCACATTTTGTATTACAGGGAGAAAAAAATCCACAGTTCCACGACAAAGATCTTTCACGTCAAAGTAGCCTGTTACTTGTTGGCTGTGAATGCCATTCCCTCCCTATGTGTACTTGAGATACTCCCACTCATATCTAATCATGAACACATCATTTACAACATTTTTTCCTGAGATCCACCCTTAGCTCAGTTATGCCTCCCTCCTCTGGGCAACCTCCCTGTTAGGGCTTTGTTACATCAATGAGATACACTGTAATTAAATCCCTTTGGCTCTCGATCGCTACCAGGCCTTCTTGGGAACATACTGCTTTATATGTCTCTGCACATATAAAGCATTTATTAATCTACACAGTAATCCTTTCCTAACCATCAGTCAGGTACTAGGCTAGATTTGGCAGCACAAAACCTTAGGCCTGCACACCCGCCCTGAAAACACCTCAAGGAAGTGAGAATCTCTCTCTCTCTCTCTCTCTCTCTCTCACACACACACACACCCACCCAGAGAGACAGTGAGGTAGAGCAAGCTCCCAATTATTTGCTTAGTGAACAAACGAATGCTCATGAGAACAGCTGGAGCTCCAAATAGTAAAAATACTCATCTGTACATTGCATTTAAGTGTCTAGATATCCAGTTTACTTCACAAGTCTCTGAATATTAAAAACAAGTTTTAATTCAGGCTTCAAGAAAAGGCCCAATCATATAATTTGTTACTACTTTGAAGAAACATTTCTGAAAGCCTAAATGATCACTTGAGCAAAGATAATCAAATCACCAGTCTAAAAAGTGTGTAGTTGTGGTGTATACCTGAAGTCCTAATGTCAAATAAAAGATTAACAATTGATCCAGAAAGTGTTATGAAATAAATCTAATGAATGTCAGTGCAGATTAAAAGTTTAATCACCACCTTATCAATGTCTGTAGAAGGAACAAACTTGTTCCTAAAAAAGATTATCCACTTTTATATATTATCAAATAAATACCTGACGGTGATAAGAATGTCTTTCGTAGATCAATCTTTCCTTTTTCCCCACTTTCTTCTTGTAGCATTTTCTTACTCTCCCACAAAGAATAACCTACAAAACTTTAGTTTAAGAAGCATACCTCATTATTAAATAGCTCTTGTGGGTTATTTCCTGAGAACTTATGTGCAAATATAAAGGATAACAAAAAGCAATTGTCTGCTGTTTATTAGGGGCAGGCAGAGCCAAATACATAAACATAATGAGTTAGGGATTATGAAACATTCACACCTCTAAAGAGGAGGCTATGTGATCTTTTGGAATTAAACACAGCATTGACTAAACCCAGACTGGATCTCAAACAGGCCAGCCCCAAACCTACTGCTAGGCACTGTAGAAGAACACTCAAGAAAAAAACAAAAAAGGCAAGGTTCCATCTCCAGGAGCTTGAAATAAGGAAGAAAGAGACACCATTAAATGGATTCAGGAGCAGATTGTGGGGGGTGCTATAAAAAGAGCTCAACACAGTGTGCGCTGAGAGGCTGGGAGAGGGGAGAAAAAAATACAACGGGAAGAATGTGGAAAGGTAGGCAGGGGAGGCAGGCTTCAAAGGAAGCTTTCGAGACAGACCAAGGCTTTGACAGCAGAGGCTGTATTGTAAAACAGTATAGATGAACTGTTCTTAATGTACTCAGAATTACAGCTCTTCAAACAGGTCAAAGGCTTGGAAAGGAAACTAAGTGCCACATGAGCGGGGGTCAGATTCACCTCCTGATTTGTGGGGTGTTGCTGCATGGAAAGGGGAGAAGGAAGAAGTGTATGAACACCCCCTCTCTCTCACCCACATACATACATATGATACATCCCTAGGTCTGAGATTCTGTGAAATCTAGGCTCGCTTTGCAAGAGAGAGGACGGGGGAAAGAATATAATGGAGCCGACTTTGGAGAGCCACGTTTCTCATTTTGAGACCGTCATACTGGTGTACAGGTCACTCTGGCCTTAACTCAGTTATTCCCTACTTTGTGATTTCCTTTTGACAAAAGCTCTTTTCTTCTTGAGCTTCCCAACTTGGATCCAACGAAAAAACTGAACTTAAAAAACTGAGATTACCGATGCTCAGACTATTCACTTCATCTAATTCTGGGCATTAGTGAGCTTAGAGTATTTGCAAAAACAGTTTAATTATCAGCATTCCTGTTTAGTAGTGATGACACTGGAGGCGGCCACATTTTTGGAGGTAAAAAGCAGAGCACAAACATGGTTAAATCTGACAGAGAACAGATGATAAATGCCGTAGCAACTGCAGAGTACACACTGTGAAGAAAGGTATTCAGAACAATCATATGTTTCGCCCACGTTGTTCTCATCATCTTGGATCTGAATCCACATTCTGACCCCTTCCCTATCACTACCTTCCACTGCTTTCTAGTGTTTTTAAAAGTCCAATAATTATATATAAAACAGCCAAATGCTCCTCAATTTGAAATTTAAGAAACTAAGTCAGTGCTTATGACTTCAAACCTCAAGCTCTAACAAAAAGACTACCTCTGCTTCCAGACGCTACAAAGGTAAAAACCTCCCAGAAGTAGGTATCAGTCTTCCCCTGAGACTCGGTGACCTCCTATCTTCTTAACCCATCTTTAGGTGTACTGGGTACACACCAGAAGTCCTCAAATATATTCCGAGTTGCAGGTATTAAATTGCTACACATTCCTAAAACAACTGATCTTCTTTGTGGTTTAACATAGGTTTGTTATGTTCACTTGGTCTCCGCAGACCAGAAAGGTATGACTTGGCTGAATCCCACGCATAAGAAAACCACAGAAGTATTTATCTGCAAATCACACTAAACTGAACCCTCAGAGTTGGTGTTAAAACATGTTTTCACTAGAAACCGTGGAATGGGAAAAATACATCGTCCCATGGGAAAACATGCTCTTGGGCAAGCAGCAACCCTTGCAATTCTGAGTGCACGGATTACAGGCGCCTTAACAAATCTCCTATTTGGATGGTCTTATGTTCCCAAAGGAAACCTTTTGTAAATGCCCTTTTTCTTTTCAAATGTCACTTCTTTCCTAATTACCTGCTTTTAAACATGCCCTCTGACAGCTAACAATTTTTTCAATTTGACACCTCCATCTTAGTATACCCACAAAGTAAACAGGCTAATTTCTACTGTGACCTATTTTCAGTTAATGTTTGGAATGAGAACTGTAAAAGGTAAGTGAATCTGAAAGTATAGAAGACTGGCTAAACTACCCATAAGGAAAAACATTATTTAGAACTTTCCGTATTAAGTTACCTCCTTCTAATCCTCCTGCTATCTATATATTGGACATTGCATTATTCTACTGCAGTGAGAATGAACAACCAGCAAGCATAGAGGAAAGGTGAAAAAAAAAAAAGGTGTCTCCCAGCCTGGTTTGTAGAGTTAGAGTAAGAGGTTGAAGCTAATGGTGATAGCAGAAATATTACTTAATATTTACTGAGCTCTTATAAGCATTGTTATAAGCGTTTTATTTGTGCCAATTTAATCCTCACAAACCTTGAGACAATATTATTATTCCTATTTTGTAGATAAGTTAATTGAAGTACAAATCCATTAATAACTTGTCCCTAGTTATATAGTTAATAAGTTGAACATGGCAATTGGCTTCCAGAACATATGATTTTAACATTATGCTATTCTGCCCCTCTCACGGTTTAGTGTTCATTCTAAAGCAGGTTTCTACCCATTTTCCACATGATTCCCTAAAATCATATAAAATTGGGTAGATAAGTGCATGCATTTTTCTGAGGACACGGTCCACACCTTTCATCAAAATCACCTGTAACCCCTTGTGTTTTAATGGATGTTTACTTATGGGGTGCTGCACATGAAACATCATGGTTACAGATGGGTGTAGTATGTTTAGGAATTTATCAGCTAGAAAACAAGATTACCTACATTAGCTCCATTTTATGTACAACTTGCATTTTGAAATATTTCTTTAAACTGGAAACATACTTCAACCAACAGATATAATGACTGGTAGATATATTTACAAGGCAGCCCACACAAGTGTAGATTCATTCACAATGCAACTGTAGTTCAGTGGTACCACTGCTAGGCATACTGCTGCCCCCCTTCCCAAGCTCACCATCTCCCCTGTAATGCTTCTTTTCCTACAGCCCTCTCTCTTTGCACTCCAGCCTCTGCCCTTCAACCCGAGAATAGAGAATTGATCACATTTGCCCATGCTTCTGTCTATGCTGCCAGTAAAAATTCTGCTGAATAACTAACCCAGTACCACGTTTTCCAGAAAGACTTCCCTGACCAGATGCCATCCCTTGGTGCTTCCACGGTTACTGGTGCATGTATTCTCCACAGCAATTACAAGTGGATTAAAATCACGGGTCCACATGCCTATTTCACTCACTAGACTGTGACGTCAGAATTGGTGACATTGCCTTTAACATCTCTGTATGCTCGGAACCTAGGATGGTGCTTTCTACACAAGGTCCTCAGTCCATCCTTCTTGAAATGAATGGAAACCAACTGGGTGTGTAATGAATGGAATCCAACCAGCATGTGTAATGAATGGTTCCAGGAGAGAATGTTCTAGAAGTGCAGCTTGGGATGCTAGGAACACATTGCTGTCTGGAACCCAGCTCACTCCCTGGTTCATGCTGGATGTCCAAACATAGGCATGAAAACTAGTGAATCGAATGGGCATGGTGGCTCACGCCTGTAATCCCAGCATTTTGGGAGGCCGAGGCAGGTGGATCATGAGGTCAGGAGTTCAAGATCAGCCTGGCCAGATGGTGAAACCCCGTATCTACTAAAAATACAAAATTTAGCCTGGTGTGGTGGCGGGTGCCTGTAATTCCAGCTACTCAGGAGGCTGCAGAGAATTCCTTGAAACTGAGAGGAGGAGGTTGCAGTTAGCTGAGATCGCGCCATTGCGCCGCAGCCTGGGTGACAGAGTAAGACTCTGTCTCAAAAAAAAAAAAAAAAAGCAAAGAAAAGAAAATGAGTGAAGCAAGAACATGTACTTCTCAATTCTCAAGCTATTACTGGCAACACCCACCACTTATTATCAGATCTCAGGAGGCTGAGATGAAAAGTTATGGGAAAGTTTGTACCTCTTGCCAGTTGAGTTCATGACACCCAATTTAAATATTTTTTTTTGGGCTCCGTAGTTGCCCACATGACCTATTCCTACTATTATTGCTCCTGGAACTTTTGACCTGGGTAAGTCTTGTGCCTTCTCCCAGTGCCTCCTGCTCCCCTCATCAGTCCCCATCTGTCCTGCAACCATGCTGACTTCCGCCCAAACTGCTTCTGGACTGCCCTGGTATAGGCCTGCATTAGAGATGCAAGACAGCAAGGTGTGTGTGTGTGTTTTTTTAATTTTAATTAGGAAAAGGAAAACAAACAATTCTTGGATGTAATGAGAAATGACATACATACAAGGCTAATGACCAAAATATATTGATACTCATTGCAAAAGAACTTCTACTTTTCATCTTTACATTGGAAAGCTTTAAAAATAAGTTTGAGAGTGCTACAGAGAGTTCTACTTTCTTCCTCCCCATCTGACCTAAACCTCCAATTCAGCTGTTTAAATAGCTGACACTGACCCTAAAATGGAAAGCTCATATTACAGAGGAGAAATGTGTCCTGGTTCTTTTTATTGTTGTTTATAATAATTCCCCTGGATTTGGAAAATTCTCTTTTCACATTTGTAAGTAACTATCACTTTTAGGTTAAAATTGTTCCTGCATGCACTGACATTGGAGAGACCCATATAAATCATGTTCTCCTTACTTTCTTTTTTCCTTCCTCCTTCTCATAGCTATTATACAAAAGTTCAGATTGTCATATATGTTGTCTATGAAAGGACATGGCCCTCTCATATGAAATAGGACACTTAGGAAATTCAGGTCAAAGGGTAGAAACCTGGAGAAGAATTATGGCAGTTTACATGTTGGGCAAGATTTAAGAAAGCATCTACTTCCAACCTGCCTTTCTCCCCTCCAGCCAGTGTCTCCAGACTATTTTCACACACTGCTCAGTTTGTACTATAGAACAAACAAGTAGCATTTGTTGAGTACTGCACGTACATGAAACTCAGTCATTTCCATTCAGCCATATCATTGCAAATGTCCACAGCTCCTACCACCACATACAATATTTCTATCAGGCTCTACCAAACAAATCTCTTCTCCATGACTTTTTCCTTTGGGGCTCAAGGTGAATTTTTACAGCTACTTGGTTTAAAGTATTCTGTATTTCAGTTCTTCATAGTTTTTTTTAAAGGACTGCCAGTGGGGGCAAATGATTGTTGATAGTAATCTCTGGTGGGGCCACTGGTTTATTTTCTCTTAGAAACTTCAAAGGTTATGTATTTATTTATTGCAACCTCTGCAGTGAGCTAAGTTTCATTAACATTGATTTTTCTGGCATAATTTCTCTGAGTGACATCATATATTTAAGTTTAGCCTAGATATCATTTTGGGGCAAGTCAAACTTTACATACTTAGTTGACTTCTTAAACCTCAAATTTCTGCCTGATTTCCCAGGTTCAAGCAATTCTCCTACCACAGCCTCCCAGATAGCTGGGATTACAGGCATGCACCACCATGCTTGGCTAATTTTGTATTTTTAGTAGAGATGGGGGTTTCACCATGTTGGTCAGGCTGGTCTTGAACTCCTGACCTCAGGTGATCCACCTGGCTTGGCCTCCCAAAGTGCTGGGATTACAGGCATGAACCACTGTGCCTGGCCTAAAGGTTATTTTAATGTGGATGAAGATTTTTAATCCAGAGGCAAAAGAAAAAAAATACTTAAAATTTTAAAACCCATTTAGGAGACAACTATGTCCATGGATAGCTCTCTTGTACACTGCAAATAAACAGTGTCCCTTCACAGTCAAAATTTATTTTCTGGGCAATAAAAGAAAACTCTATACATCAGAACATATACATGTTATCTAGTCCAAAGTCAAAGCTTTCAGTTGAAAATAACTTGAAGTCCCTTCCATAGATTTATCTGGATGACTCCATCTGTCCCTCCCACAGCCCCTCCCTCACAATCATCCTTTTATTAACATTTATTTTTCTGGCATAATTCCTCTGAGTTACATCTTATATTTAAGTTTAATCTAGGTATCATTTTGGGGCAAGTCAAACTTTACATGCTTAGTTGACTTCTGAAACCTCAAACCTCTCTCTCTTCTTTGCTATCCTTCTTCCCTTGGTCCTATTTCAGGTTCTTTTCATCTCTTATATAAACAATTGCAATAGGCGCCCTAACTGCTCCCCCTGCCCTCGATCTCTTTCTTTTACAACCAAACTTTATCACTCAAAAGTTTCTAAGTCACAAGTTGGATCAAGTTTATCCTTGTCCTTCAGCAGCTTCCCATCACAGATAATAAATCCAACGCCCTGGCCTAGCATTTCTCAGCAAACCAGAACCTGATCTGCCCACCAAAATCTCACAACTGACAGAACCTTCTTGTCATTGTCCTTGTCTCCATGTTTGCACGTGTCCTTTTTTCTACCTGAAATTCTCTTTCCCATTTTCTAATAAACTATGGCTCATCATTGAAGGCCAACCTCAAATGTCCCCACTTATTAAAGCTGCTTGTTCTGGCCTCTTCAGAAGTCAGAGGTACTCTACCCTGCTTTTCCACAATACTTCTTATAAAGCTATATTAGCACTTCATACACAGCACTGTAATTTTTTCATGACTTTATATTCTACCAAACAGTAATTTCTTTTAGGGGCAGGAGCTATGTTAGTTGCTCCATTTTCAGGGCATAAAAGAAGGCTTCATGCATAGTATGTTTTTAATTACATGCTGAGTAAATGAAAATTATGGTGTCACCCAAAACACTGCCATTGGAAGCATGTAAATTAGAGTCCCAGAGAATCTCTCACAAAGATAAATGTGAATAAATAACTTGGCAAATATAAGTAGTTTCTTAAAAACTGAAATTGTAAAATACAACACAGTGAATTCAATGATGATCTGTGTTCTTTTTTGCAATTAATACTATTAAAATTCATTTTTTCTTGTGCATTTTACAAGATAAGCCCATTGAGAAAAGGGGCCCTAAATATCTTGTTCAGCCCAATAGTGCAGATGCTTCAATGTCATTTTTTAAAGTAGACAGACCCACCCGGAAAATGTTTTAGCTGCAGTTTACTTCCCATTCTTAATTACTTCTTCCCTGAATGATAGTTACTTTTGTGCATATTGTCTCAACTAGGTTATAGGTCTTTCTGGTGAGGAAGAGTTTAAACATCTTTGTTCTCAGAGGAGTGCCTTGCACATAGTAGGTATATTCAGTAAATGCCCAATGAGTGATTTTTAGAAAATATTCACTCAGAAAACTGAGATTTTGAAAATGAGAATCTACAAGGTAATGTCTTCCATCCTAAACTAAAAAGCTTGCTTTGCAATACTAACTTAGTATTAAACTGTGACAAGTATGCATTGGTAAATATTGCTAAGGCCAAAATCAAGGGGCTGACAATTAGGTATCCAGGAGTGGAACACACCTATCTTAAAACAAAACATCACTCCTAAGAAGCGAGTGCTTCTTATTCTCCACCTAAGAAGCCAGTGCTATAATGCTTTACCTGGTGCTGGGAGACTGGCACTATTTATATATTTTGTAGTATCTCCCCAACAAATGACTTACATCTGAGAGACTGTGAATATAGTACATTAAGGGGGATTGGGAATGCATTCCTTGAGCCAAGTTAAATGGTTATTGTGAGAACCAAACTCCAAGAAGGTGGTGTGAGTAGGGTAGTCAACTCCTGATAGCCCAGTCATCCCTTGTCAGGTACAATGTTCACATGCTAAGTTTCAGAAGGCAATGGGACAGAAATGAAGAACTCTTAAAGACAAATGAATTTGAATAGAAGGTCAAAATTAAAATGGAGTTTGAGGATATCCAGAAACGCTGGCAGAGGTTAAAATAATGGGTCCTCAGCATAGAGATCACTTAGCATTTAGGACTGTGCTTGAGAAATATGCACATTTAATTTACAGGTTGAGGAATTTTCGAGGAGGAGCATAGGAGATGGAAAATTTTAAAAGAATCAGAGGGAAATTGAGACATCTAGGAGCTAAGGTATTTCGAAAGTGCTAACGGAGCTCCTATCTGCACATCCACTCAAGATGGGTATTCTAAATATAGGAGAAATAAGGCAGCTTTGAGCTCTGCTCTCTTAAAGCATGTAAACCCATTTCTCTAAACAGTCCTAAGGGATGAGAGCTGAGGAGCTAGTTTGACTCTAGTGTGGTCTCCTTTTTCTCTAAGGTCACCAGTTTCATTGGAACATTTCGGTCATTTTTCAATGGGGTGGGGGAGATTTATATTCAAATAAAGGAGGTAAAGGGGGCCTAAAATGTAAACTTATTGAGTTCGCCATAAAAAGAGAAAAGCAAACTGATAAGCTTTTGAAAGAGATGATGTTCTACCTGGCCAAGAGTGTGAGGCATGTTTCAGGAGCTAAGAGACCAGAGGAATTGAGATAAAAGGAATAGATTGGACAGTGCTGTGAGTCTGGGATTCCTCCTAGGTTGGGGAGTGGTGGAAGTTTTAGCAGTAGAGAGAATTCACATCTCTGAGAGCAGAGCTGTCTTCTCTACAGTGCTTCCCTGCTGTATATTACAGTCTGAATATTAGAATCTCCAGGGAAGCTTTAAAAAATAACTAGTGAACTCTGGCACTCCCCCGGAGATTCTTATTTAATTAGTCTGGGCTGGCAACAGTACTTTAAAAAGCTGTCCAAGTTATTAAGTACAGCAAGAATTGAGAACTAACCACTGAGCTAGATTTTAAGATATAACGGGGTAGGGGGAGGGGAAAATTGAGTAAGTCACTTTCTACTCTTTTTCCTCTGAATTAGGCCTTGTTTTCTAAAAGTCTGACATGACTACAGGTTCTTGAGATGGTATTTGATGAGATGGCATATGGATAAGCCTTCTTTGCATATACATATGTATATATTTACATACATGTATCTTTACATATAAATTTGAATAAACAGAAAAATATAACCAGAATATCAAATTTGAAATTTCATATTATTGCTTAAGAAGAGGCTAAAGTATTGAAGCCTAGAAGGTATTTCAATGAACTGTCTGTAAATTCTAGGACAGGTGGAATGAAGATATGGCAAAACTTCTCCAAGAGGTAGGCAAAAAACTTTTGCCTCTCAAAGAGGTAGGCAAAGCTTGTGGAACACGGAATGAAGTAGCCAAGAACCTAAGAAATCATTCCTTGCAGATCTTCCTGTTCTAAACGTGTCTCCCTCCCACAGCAAGGCAGCCAGCCCAATGCCATCCTCTCTCTGCTCTTCCCACATGGATGCTTGCACCTCATCCCAAGCACTTCAGTTGCTTCTGAACCAGGCTCAAACTCAAATCAGCCTCGCAGTCAGGATCCCATTACTTATGTCATTGCCTGCAACTCACTCACATGTCCTCTTTCAGATTCCAATCTGGGCTAAACTTAACTTAGGATGGTTTGGCTGCCTTAGCGTAATAGAACAGTGCTCATAAGGTGTTCCAGCTCCACAAGCAGAAAAGCGAAACCAAAGCGACCCAAATCCAGGTTATGCAAACTCAAAAGGCGAGGGTGAGGGGAGAGATGAAAATCCTAACCCCAGCAAACAACACCAGCCTGCCAGAAAGGCACTAACTCGCTAACATTTCTCTTTTTATTTGCCATTCTCAGGGCGTGATGCAACCTCAGGTTGCCCAATTTATATTTGCACATTTTCTCCTTGTCTACAAGGAGCTTCAAAAGTTTCCAACTCCATAAGATTCCATTTAAAAAGTTCAAGTGCCACCTAAAAAGGCTGCACGACAGGCAGGTGACCCCACCTTTACTTGGGCCCAAGGAAGTGTGCTGAAAAGGTTTGGAGTTGCATAGAGGACAAGTGAGTGAGTTGGTACAAAGGCAGGCAGAGAAGAATGCGACAGCCACGTTTCCACCTTTCCCCCACCATTCTTGCGCCGACTGGATTCGAAACTGCCAAGTGCATGGCACATATCTCACCTTTCTGTTTGCCTTGCCTTCTGCCCAGCTCCTCTTTCCAATCCAAAGGGCACTAATGATGGCAAGGGTGAGTGGGGAAAAAGCATGCTCAAGTCCTCAGCCCTCCTCCTCTTCCTGTTGCCTCCGCCCCCACTTTCCACGGCGTGGCAGCCTCCAGGTCACCCAGTCACAGGCTACACCTTTGCACCACCCAACAAAATGGCAGGTTAGCAACAGGCAAGGCCGAAAGCCAGGAGCTTACTCCGGCCAAGCCCGGCCCCTGGCCGTGTCCTGGGTTTCTAAAGGCGCCTCCGAGCCCCAACACCTTTCTCCTTTCCACATTCCCAAGTGCTCAGCCCTGCTGGGCCGCCTGCTCGCTCTCCCCAGGCCATTTCCGTCGCCCGCGGGGGAGCAGGTGCCCGCGTTAACAGGTGCCAGACGGGAGGGCCCGGGCGGCGGCTCAGGGCACCGAGGAGACCCCAGGAGGGGGCGCAGGAAAAGGCCACGTCGAAAAGAAGCAGCCGGTGCGGGCGCAGAGGAAGACAGCCCGGGGGACAAGGATTCCGCCTTCTGTCCTCGCTTCCCGCGAGACCCTCTCCCCGGCGCCCCCACTTACAATCTCCAGGCAGACGAAGGCGCCCGAGTAGGTCCGCAGGATGTCGGGGCCGGCGGGTAGGGTGACCCGGGGCGCCGGGAAGGACACGGCGGGGTTCGGGGGCGGCGGGACTGACGCTCCGCCGGCCGACATGCTGCCGCTGCCGCTACTGCGTCTCCGCGCGCCGCCGCCGCCGCCCGCCTCCGCCTCCCCGGCTCCCGCCGCCGCTGCCGCTCGGCTCCGCGGGGTCCAGGCGCGCCGCGCGGGAGGAGGCGTGGCCGTGGGGGTCCTCGGGCCCTGCCCCGTCACGTGGGCCCAGGTGAGCGCGGCTCCGCCCGGGCGCTCGAGCGGCTCGCGATCACGTGCACAGGTGCGGCCACCGTCAGGTGCGGTCCTCCCAGCCCCGTGGTCCTCGCCTCTTGCTCCGCGGGCCAGCGCCAGCGCTGCCCCGGCGTCTCCATGCGCGGCCCCACACCCCTGATCGCTATTTTTACTTTCGAGTCCTCTCCTTAGTCTGCACCTGTGCTCTCCACCTGTCTGTTCCCCAACTCTCACAGCGCGCCCTCGCCCACTGTGCTCAGTTTGACAGATACGCAGGTCTTGGGGCTGTGACTCACAAGGTAAAATCGAGGTCACCAATCACACGTAAAAAGCGGGGTGCATGTATTTTAAATGGGACTCGAGTGGGATCTTTTTAAACGCCACTCGGGCAGCGTCGCGCGTGGGAGTCGGATGAGTCAGCTGCAGCAGCCGCTGGCCCGGGGTCCCCGCAGGTCAGTGGCTGCTTTGTGCACCTGCGGTGTTCTCGTCAGTGAAACGCGGATGTGAAATCCTCTGGTAGATGCTCCGATTAGATCAGATAACATGAAAAGAGTTTAGCGCTCAGTAAGCTCCTTAAATACTAGCTGATATGATAATAGTTCTTTTCCTTACACAGGCATGTGTAACTGCCCAGTGGACACACGATGTTCCATGGGTTATATATTTTTTTTACATAAAACTTTTAATTATTAATTTCACTGGTATAAAATAACTTGCTTATTGCCTTTTAAATGCTTAAGGGATTTTTTTTAAGGGATTCTATGTATGGTTCAAATTCCCTACTCTAGTTTATCACATGTATCTCCATTTTATCTTTGGTTTTAACGTTAACATTTTGCAAGTGCAATAGAGGAATACGCTTAATTTTCTCAAAGATTCTACTCAAGATGAGCAAATCTACAAGCAAATCAGCACACACAGGTAGACCAGGTTGGAAAAAAACATTAGCTAATGTCATCAGACATTCTCTAAGTTGAATCCTGACCTTGCCTGTCAGGTTTAGTCTTTGAGGAACTATATTTAGCACTATACTCTGGTCAGCAGATTCTGGTTACTCTACTTCTCTATTATTTTAATAGGTGAAACTCATAGGTGTGGTGGTGGCATCTGGGTAAAAACCACAAAACAGGGTGTGGGTGAAACCTTTTGTATATCCCTCCTCTCTCCACCTGTTAGTCACCACTTTCTGGTATTTAATGTGTGGTGTTTATTTAATAGGATATTTTAAGTGTTCTGCATTGATTCGTTTGATCAATGAGCCCTTTCTGTGTTCAAACTGATTGATTGGCAGGGGATGATCTTTCTGTTTTATTGTCTGCCTAAGAATTCTCAATAAGCACTTTAAAATGTTCAAAGAGGAGACTTCAAAGAAGTAATCATGGAGATGATCTGCAACTACAATATGCCCAAAATGTTTTAGTGAATGAACTTAATATGTCCTTGGAGCTTCTAGAAGGGCTAATGATTCAGAAGAGCCTCAAGTGAGCTTATTTTAACATTGCCACCCAGGAGAACACTTTCACTGTGTTTCTTACTGCACCTTCATTGCTGTACTGCGTATCCTCAGCCATCCTTGCTTTGCTTCCACTTCCTGCTTTCACAGTGACCAGTGGCATGAAAAAGGTTGTTAACGAGTGCTCTGTTATTGTAACATATTATCTGCTTGGAAAAGAGCCCTTTTCTAGAACTTTTTTCCTCTTATCATCACTACCAATACCTGTTTGTTCTTGATAATACCAGTTTCCTTCTAGTGAAGGCAACACCTCTCAAATCAAAGGAAGAAAACGCACTTAGCTCCACTCCACTCCACCCCACCCCTCCGTCTCTTCCTGCAGGACACTAACTATGAGCTCTTAACAGTTTCACCTTTCTGTTCTTTTCCCATCTTGTTTCTGTGGTTTCTGATTCCCAGCATAACTTTAACCCAGCTCATAGACTTCCTTTGAACTCCATTTTTATGGAATGTCAACATTCATATTATAATACTTTCAATAATCTTGACTCACAACTACTTGCTTCAATAAATTCTCACCTTATGATTGGGAATTTTGCTTCTGCCATTCTCTTGGATGCTGACATTCTGATGACTGTCTCCTACTGGTCTCTCGCTTTCATCCCCAGTTCTTCAGCCTCCAGCCTTTCCATCCCTCATATTCTCTTATTGGGCCCCCTTCTAGCTTTTCTAGCTTCCACATCCAGCCTGTGATTATGGGAAAGCATTTTAGTGATGCTCGTATTGGTCCCACATTGCTTCCATTCTTGTACTTGACTCTAACTTACTCTCACCCTCCATATTCTTCAGCTTGAGTTCAACCCACAATCTATATCTGGCCTCTCTGAACCATTCATCACGCTGCTAAGGGTTGCTGAAAGAAGGTAATAATGAAGACTCTTGGTTTCACTACTAAGTCATGTTGTCTAACCTTGGCTGGGCCTTAGGGATTCCCAGCTGTCACTTTCCTCTTACCTCACCCTCACCCCCAGGCCTGGCAACATTTCTCTCAGTTCTTATTCCACAGCTTCTTTTGTTTTACTTGTCTTTGTGCCTGTCACAAGTAGACATTATGTTCACCAAACAAAAACAAATTTGGGCTGTTCCACCCTTCCATAGTTTCTTTTAGTTTACAAGATGTTTTAGGACATCTAACCAGTAATACTTGTTTCATTGAAAAACACTGCCATCAATCCAGTTATCCAAGACAAACACCTGGGTGTTTCCCTAGGTACCTCCTTCTCATGACACATATTTAGTCAGTTATCAGGTTCTGACAGTGCTACCATTTTATTTTCTAGATTATATCCACTTTCCATTCCCATTGTTCTGATTCTCACTATCCCTCTCACAATGCTCTTCTCACAGGAATATGCTTCTGACAGTGAATTTCCCTCTCTTACATTCTCTGCACCAATATCAGAATGATCTCTAAACAGAAAATTGATTAATCACTCCTCTACTTAAAACACCTCCAATTATCTGCTTTTCTCAGGATCAATTACAGATGCCCTGGAGTGCATTCAAGGTATTTCTGGCACATGGCTTCTGATGAGCTCGCCCACCTGGCCAACCTTATTGATCTACCTACAGCTTCAATATCTACTGCCTCTAAATTTTCACATTCTCCTCTCTTTTGTGAAACATCCTTTTTTTTTTTTTTAATTTTACCCCTCCCATATCTGAAACCTATTTCCTGTATCTTTTGGGTCACAGGGATATATCTTTCTGGCAGCCTTTCTCTGCCCATTTAAGATTATGTATGGACCTCTCTCACCCAGTGTGTTTCTGTAACCTGCTGTGCTTAAGTCACATAGAGAACGTATCTCACTGAACTGAAATTGGATTTTTACTTGTCTCCTATTCCTTGCTAGTGTTATATCAGGATATTAAGTTGAAAAGTTCAGTGGAGGCACCAGGAGATGGTACATATCAGATACCAATGTCAGCTGTGAATCAGATCACCAGAAGTTTTAAAGTGGGCTGACTGTGAGCTCCTTAGACAATCTATAAACCCCTTACTTCTATCAAGAATATGAAAAGCTCATGAGTTAGAGGATTTGGAAAGAAGTTTTTTTTTTTTTTTGCAGTGGAATGGGGAGGAACTGTGCTGGGAATCACACCTCACTTTCCTCCCTCCTCCATCTACCCTCTTCCTCATTGGAGGAAACAGTTGAATTTTATTCACATTGTATAATAGGAACTCAAGCAAAATCAGCTGACCAAGTGAACACTGACTGCATCTAAATTTCGATGCTTCATTGTTACTATGCTACTTCATGTTTCATAAGAAGTGTTTCTTCCCTGGGCAAAGTTGAGTCCCATCTCAGCATTTTTTTAAATCATTTCCCCTTTGTATTTTCCTTAGGAAATTAATTCATTATTTTTCTTCTCTCTCTCCTTAATGTTCAATTTCTGCTTTATATGCAGTCTTCCTCTTTGAATATATATATATTCCCCTTATCAAAAATAGCAATGAGTAATTCCAGTCAAAAATACAACAACCAGGACTAGATTAACCTTCCTTGCACGAAATAGCTAAAATCCCGGAGAAAACATATGTAACAATAGTTTCAGACATCGCACTTCAGGTAACGCAGAACAGTGATCCATTGGAGATGGGAAAAAAACGATGTGAGCCCTGCGATTTCCTCAGCTGGGAGAGAGTTTTCAGAGCACAGGGAAGGGAGACATTGGCGGGAAGCTAGAGGTCTCTATGAGATGAGGTGGTGAAGCTGGGAATTTAAGGAGGCCAAGGAAGCCAGAGTTCACAGAGTACTGGGGAGAAAAGAGCTGCATACAGATAAAGATTGGGAGGCCAGCAAAGGTCCCCCTTAAATCTTTAACTGAGTACTGACTACCACATGACTGACTTAACCAAGGCCACAGAAGAAACACTCCAAAGGCACAGAGGAAGGATCCCAGGAATTCATGAGGGACCAGGAATAGTGCATGTTTCTACCATCCAGAGAGGAAAATCTAATTAATGGAGCACTGGATAGAATATTCAGAAGGATATTGCCTGAGAACTGGGCAAAGTCAACCTTAGACCAAAAAAAAAAAGAGGCTGCTTTTATTTTGCTTTACAAAGCTTTATAAAAACCATCAGAAGGGTCAAATGATTTAAATGAATCACAGAACAATGCCCAAGAAGATTATAGGAATACAAAAATGTCCAGCAATCATGATAAGGTTCACAGTATCTGGCATCTAATGAAAAATTGCCAGGCATACAAAGAGGCAGGAAATAGAATCCGTAGTGAGGATATAATTATTCACTACAAGCAGAATCAGAAATCGCACAGTTGATTGTGGTAGTAAAAAGAACATTAAGACACTTGTTATAAATGTATCTTATGTTGAAAAATAGAGTAAATATTTGAGCACAAAAGACATTAAAAAACATCCAAACAACCTCTAGATATGAAGACTACAATGTCTAGGATGAAAGATACCTGCAGAGGATTGACAACAGGTTAGTTACTGCAGAAGAAAAGATTAGTTACCATGAAGACACAGAAAATAAAAAGGTTTTTTTCTTTAGATGGAGTCTTGCTTTGTTGCCAAGCTGAAGTGCAAAGGCGCAATCTTGGCTCACTGCAACCTCTACCTCCCAGATTCAAGCAATTCTCCTGCCTCAGCCTCCAGAAGAGCTGGAACTACAGGTGTGCGTCACCACGCACAGGTAATTTTTGCATTTTTAGTAGAGATGGGGTTTCACCATGTTGGCTAGGACAGTCTCGATCTCTTGACCTCATGATCTGCCTGCCTTGGCCTCCCAAAGTGCTGGGCTTGCAGGCATGAGCCACCATGCTCAGCCATAGAAACTATTTAAAATGAAACACACAAGGGAAAAGATAGCTGAAAAAATGAACAGAGCATTAGCCAGCAGTACAACATTAAGTGTTTTTTATTTTTTATTTTTTTGAGACGAAATCTCGCTCTCTTGCCCAGGCTGTAGTACAGTGGTGCAATCTCAGCTTACTGCAAACTGCATCTCCTGGGTTCAAGTATTTCTCCTGCCTCAGCCTCCCAAGTAGCTGGGATTATGGGTGCCCACCATCATGCATGGCTAATTTTTGTATTTTTAGTAGAGACGGGATTTCACAATGTTGGCCAGGTTGATCTTAAACTCCTGACCTCAAGTGATCTACCCACCTCCGCCTCCCGAAGTGCTGGGATTACAGGTATGAGCCACTAATCCCAGCATGTAGGGAGGCCTGCCAAATGTTTTAATATATTTGAAATTAAAGTCTCAAAAGGAGAAAAGAGAGAGGAAGACACGAAAAATGTTAAAGAAATAATGGCTGAAAGATTTCAAAATGTTGTAAATTATACCCACAGATCAAATTAACTCAACGAATCTTAAGAACTGAAACATAAAATCAAAACCAAGGTACATCATAATCAAATTACCTATAAGCAATGATAAAGAGAAAATCTTTTAGTATACATCAAAAAAAGACATATTACATACAGAGCAACAATTTAAGCAAGAAGAAAGTAGACCATCTTTAATCTGCTAAAAGAAAATAAACACTGTAAACTTAATTTTATACACAACAAAACTATCCTTTAAATTGAAAATGAAATATAGATTTTTCAGATATGGAGAAGCAGAAAAAAATTGACAGCAGCAGAAAATGCACTAAGGAAATGATAAAGTCTTTCAGGCATAAATTTGAAGAAATTCCAACTAGTATCAATTTACATCTGCCTGAAACAAAGAAATAAAATGTCCAGAAAGGGTAAATATTTAGGTAACTACAAGACATATTGAAAATTAAAAAAAATTAAATTATAGTCTTTGATTAAAGAAAAATTATGAGTGTATTTAACATTTATAATATATGCAAAAATGGAATATATGATGACAACACCACCAACGTCTTGAGAGGGAAATGCCACAGTAGTGTTCCAAAATTTTTATACTCCATTTGAAGTGCTATAATAGTATGTGAAGATAGACTGTGGAAAATTAAAGATGTATACTATTAACTCTAAATAAGTTAGAAAACAAGAAAAAGGCAGGTATAGTTAATAAGTCAACAAAGGAGATATAAAAGAATCAGAGGCAACATAAAATTAATTCAGAAGAAGTCATGTAAAGATGAAAATGGAAGCAAAGAATATATGAAACAAATAGAAAACAGGAAGATGCTAAAATTAGACCATTAATTACATTAAATGCAAATTCCCTCCAAATCTTCAATTTAAAGGTAGAGATGATCAGATTTGATAAAAAGTGAGACACAACTATATACTATCTACAGAAAAACTTACTTTAAATGTAAAGACACAAAGATATTAAAAGCGAAAGGATGTAAGTAAGTATCTCATGAAAAAAATAAGCAAAAGAAAACCCAAGGGGCCATGTTAATATCAGGCTACATTGGTTTTAATGCCGGGAAAGTTATGAAAGACAAAGCAGCTTATTGCATAATGACAAAAAGGGTCAATTTATCAAGAAGGCTTTACACTCTGAAATGTTAATACACCTTATAAAAGTTTTAACAATAGATGGTGCAAAATAATAAGATGCAAGGAGAAGTACAGAAATCCACAATTAGAAATCTCATAGTTCTTTCTCAGTATTTGATAGAAAAAATGAGAAAATCAGTGACACTATAGAAGGCTTGATCAACACTATCAAACAACGCCCTGTCTTCAGCCTGGCTTCCTGAGATACAGATTAATATACAAGTGATTGATTGATTAAAGAAGTACTCTCTTGTGCTGAGTCTGAGGGGATAAAAAAGGTAAGCAAAACAGGACAAGGGAGAGGAAGCCAGGCCAAGAGTATGATCTCAGGCAAAAGTCAACCTAATTCGGCAGAAAAACTTGGAATGTGAGTTATGACTCAGTGTTGCACAATCTGAGGCAAGGCTTTCTTCTGTCTTCAGGTCTTCACCTATCTATCACTGTTGAAGGCTAAGGAGGAAGGGGAAGGAGGAACATAGACTGCAAACTCTTCCAGTTCTCTGCACATGCAAGTAATGCACCCTTAGGAGCTCAAAGTTGTCTTCCAAAAATGAGCCATAGGTGCTGATAATGGAATCCACACCAAAGTGTAAAGGCAGGTGCACAGAAATGGTGTAAACATGGGTGCACAGAAATGGTGTAAAGGGATTTGAAGGAATCTGGGAAAGCAATGACATTGTCTGCTTCACTCCCTAATCTACACTCCTAACTCTGATTTCTCTTTCAAACTTCAGACCTCTGCTTCAATTGTCTGTTGGAATGAACATCTACTTTAAGCTCAACATATGCTACAGTTTGGCTATGTCTCCACCCAAATCTCATCTTGAACTGTAGCTCCCATAATTCCCATGTGTCATGGGAGGGACCCAGTGGGAGGTAATTGAATCATGGGGTGGAGGTCTTTCCCATGTTGTTCTTCTGATAGTGAATAAGTCTCATGAGATCTGATGGTTTTATAAAGGGGAGTTCCCTACACAAGCTCTCTTGCCTGCCACTATGTAAGACATCCCTTTGCCCTTCCTTCGTCTTCTACCATGATTGTGAGGCCTCCTCAGTCATGTAGAACTGTGAGTCAATTAAACCTCTTTCCCTTATAAATTACCCGCCTTGGCTATGTCTTTGTTAGCAACATGAGAACAGACTGATACAATATATCTTGTAGGCAATTTTATCTTTCTCTACGAAACTTCACCTTTTGCTTGTGTTTCTTCTGTTCTTGCTATTACCATATTCCCAGTTATTCAGTTTTTAATTTCATTGTACAAAAATACCTTTCTTCTAGTGTACTTCTATATCCAGTTTCCAAATCTTTGCAATCTTACTTTTTTGATATCTCATACATCTGTCTTATTCATTTATTCCTAAAACTTAAAACAATGCCTTATTCTTTTAGTCAATTAAACCTCTTCTTTTTTTCTCGAATATCTGATTTTATTGTGTCTAGTCTTTTTATCTGCTGCTAAATTTTAAATAGTTCTGTCACATTGACTTTATCAAAGCACAGCCTAGACATGCCACTTTCCTTCCTAGTAGCTTTTGATGGCTGCCCATTGCATCCCAAGTAAAGGAGAAACTGAACAACTTGTTATACCTCATAAGTCTGCACATTCTGATCTCTGTGCCTTTGCTCATCCCTCCATTTATCCCAACTCCCTCCTTAAACTTTTGAATATTCAAATTTGATCTATGCTTTAAGATCCTGCCTGAAAAGTACCTCTTTCAAAAGGCCCTCTGTTGTTTTTCCTTTTGATCTCTGTAACTGTCCAACACTCTTCACGCTGTATCTTATATAATGGTCATTCACTAGCTCACACTCTCTCACACACATATATGTATGTGTACATATATAAATTATCAATATACATATATACATGCAAACTCACAAATATGTATATATGTATGATGAATTAAAGTGATTATACATAGACATATATAGTATATACAGACAGAAATATACACTACATACTATATAAACATATAGTATGTAGATATATAATGTATACTACATATATAAATATAATATATACTACATATTATATAGATATATAGGATATAGTATATATTATATTTCTGTCTGTGTATTAATATATGTAATTATATAGTCTGTACTATAGTATACACTATATAGATATATACTATAGTATATGCTATAGATATGTTATATATGTTATATATAGTATATGTTATATATGTATATAAACATATATACATATACATATATAATATATACATATATGTATATACAGGTATATATATTATATATATGTATATATTATATATATACCTGTATATACAGTATATACATATATGACATATATACTATATATAACATATATATCTGTAGCATATGTAACTATATATACTATATATTTCTATATACTATACTAGATATTTAACTATATATACTATATATGTAACTATATATATATAATTATAATTAACTCATCAATTACATTCCAAGAATTTCCTGAAGAATCCAGGGAATATATGTCAATGAAAAAGAAGGATAAACTTGTCCAAGAATGATCCCCTGCAGACTGACCTCCCAGAAAAGGGGCTGACTTTGTGCAAACTCTGTGCCACTGGTTATGTCCCAGTTCTCAGGGTCATCAATCCTAGTTGAATGCAAGGCTTGAACTCCAACCCTCGATCATGTCAGGGCAGGACTGATGTGCCTCCAACCATAAACCCTGTTGGTGCAATTTCTACTGCTAGTTTGGTATATCATATAACTGAAACCACAGGGCTTAGACCACAATGCCCAGGACAGAGACTCTTGTTTCTCACTATTCATGAATAATAAACAGGTAGGATACAGTTGGAGCCAAGTATGTGCCACATCACAGCAGATAATCACAAAGGCAAGGTGAAACAATGCTTCTCTAATCATGTAGCATGATTACAACTTCACAGCTCAGTTTAGGGTCATCTGATTCTTATGTGCAGTTATTCCACAACTAGGAACCTACCAATCTGCTACTAATTCTATTTCCAATAGTTTTTATCAATGAATTCTATTCTAGCAAGACTCCCATTCTCTTTCTCTCTCTCTCTCTCTTTTTCTCTCTGTGGGTGTGTGTGTGTGTGGTGTGTGTGTGTGAGAGAGAGAGAGAAAGAGAGAACATTGATCCTAGTATTCAGGAATGTTAATAATACCTCAGTGTAAGTTATTTTAATCCAATTTCATTCTTTTTAAATGTAGATCAGGTATTGAGAGGTAGAGAGCTTTGAATAGAGAAAAAATAAATAATTTCAGAAAACCAAAGTTGTGTTTGAAGTGATGCAAGATAAATGTGGAAATCAGTGTACCTGCTTTTAAATGCTTCTCCCTTATCCATGTCTCATACCAACTGATAAAACATGCTGATCTACTCAGTTGAATAATTGTTCTGAGGTTTCATCATCAGTCTACTTTTTAAAAAAAATAATTTCTGCTTTTGTTGGGCTTTCTAAATTCTCATTTCAACAACTCCTAGCCAGTCTTGATTTCTTTCTCACCAGCTACTTCAGAAGATCACTGCATTGAGATCACATCTGTATGGGTTTTCTTTTGTAGACTCAGCTCTTATCACTTCCCTCTGCTCCAACAGCAGCCAGAGTTTAAGTGCCAACCTTTAAACATAGAATCTACCCACCATGGCTCAGTTCCCCATGAAGGCCTCTATTCAGTGCTGTGTTGGTAAATGTTTAACAACCACTGTGGGGAGAGGGAAGCTCTAATTTCTAGCACATGCCGATTCTGTGGTGTAAATATTTCTGCCATGGTCAATTTCAAGCTACCAATGTGAAGTCACTGAGGGTAGAATTACAAAGAGGTATGCAGTAATATATACACTCAACAGAAATGACAAGTGTAGATAAGCTCCAGGGCAACATTCAAAATTGTTGAGTTTGAATATTACTTTTGTTTCTAATATAATTTATCTACTTGTAAGTGTATATAATTTAAACTTTAATATGGTTATAAATTTTGTAAAAGGGATCTTGCAAGTTATTTAAAAATTTGACAGTTTTCATGAGTTGGTACAGGCTGACCCACCACACCACTGCTTTCATCTCTCCATTTGTCTGGGAAGAGGAAGAGAAATGGGCAAGTCAAGGGAAGAATAGGCCCAGAAAATGAATCGTTATGGATTCCCCCATATTGAAATTGATAACTAATAACACTATCCATACCTGAACTCTCTCCTCTCTCTCTCTCTCTCTGTCAGTGATGCAAGATACATATGGAAATCAGTGTACCTGCTTGATAACTAACACTATCCATACCTGAACTCTGTCTCGTTCTCTCTCTTGAAGTGATGCAAGATAAATGTGGAAATCAGTGTACCTGCTACTCTCTCTCTCATTCTCTCTCTCTCTCTCTCTCTCTCTCTCTCACACACACACACACACACACACACACACACACACACACACACTCTTATACTCACAGAGAAATTAGAGGCAGAAAGCATCACATTTTGCAGCCCTGCTTTGAAACTCCTAGTTCTACTCTCTTCCAGTTATGTGCCCTGTCCACTGAGACACTGGTGGCTGTTGAAGTAAAGCAGAAGGTGAAAATACTCCTTATCTAACTTTCTCAAGTCCCAACACAAACTGGAGCTATATAGGCTTGGTTAATAGTTTGATCCCGGGAATGGATTTTGGCACTAATGACCTGAATGGAATGTGCTATAATTTCACATTTTAAAAAACAAATTTGTGTTAAAATGTATTTTCTCTGAATTAATATTAAAATGTATTAAAATGATTCTGCTATGACTTCGTTTTGTTTCCAACTACTCTCTTCTCCCATGTTCACCTGGGTGTTTCCTTAAGAGATCAGGAAACATTGTATTAAAGGAGGCTGGCATTGCTAGAATGCTAACTATACACCATGATAATAAACAAATACACTTATCTTCTTTGTGTAAACTTTCCCTGCAGTCTTTACATATATTGTCTTTAGCTGTCTTTGGGATTTTCTAAACCGGTTTACAGTCAGTACAATCATTAGAAAGCAGACTTCTTTTTAATTAAACATTTTTTATTGCAATAATTAGTCTGCTGTGTACTCATTAAGTGGAATTATCTATCATTTTCGTTTAAACATTGCATTTGTTTCACAGCCTTAAACTGTCTCAGGACTCGTCCCACGCTGTGTACTCATTAACCTTCTCTGTTCAAATGGATCCTCATTTGAACATTAATGAACTCAGTCTCTTTTTTTCTTCTCTCTCTCTCTTTCTTTTTAAATAACCAATATTATCCAAAGAAGCAGTTGCACTCATCTTTTTGTTTGTATGACAGTTTGGCTCCAGGGTTTTACAGAAACTGGTTTTTCAACTGTTGTCACTAGCAGATATCAAAATACCAACTCTATGCAGTTGAGAGTTTTCAATTGCACACAGTTGGTATTTTTTGATATCCGCCAGGGACAACATTGAAAAACTGGTTTTTATGAAATTCTGGAGCTAAATTTTATATACAGGGTAAATATTTGTATCTATCCAATCAGTTATATAGTTTATATATACAAGCTTACATACTACCCACAAAATGCATGCTTTATATATGTATTAGATATACATAATATAAATTATGTATTTATAAATATTGATGTGACAGTTATATAATACTTGTCTCTACATAGAAATACTGCTGGCCGGGTGTGGTGGCTCAAGCCTGTAATCGCAGCACTTTGGGAGGCCGAGGCAGGTGGATCACAATGTCAAGAGATTGAGACCATCCTGGTCAACATGGTGAAACCCCGTCTCTACTAAAAATACAAAAAATTAGCTGGGCATGGTGGCACGTGCCTGTGATCCCAGCTACTCAGGAGGCTGAGGCAGGAGAATTGCCTGAACCTAGGAGGCGGAGGTTGTGGTGAGCTGAAATCGCGCCATTGCACTCCAGCCTGAGTAACAAGAGCGAAACTCTGTCAAAAAAAAAAAAAAAAAAGAAATACTGCTATGGAAATAAGTTATGGAAGTTAACTCGGCTATTATATCAGAGTTACTGGGTTTGAGTTCTAGTTCCACTGATGATCAGTTGTGTGATTTTGGGCAGGTAGCTTTACCTCTTTTTGCTGCATTTTCTTTATTGTGAAGTAGGAATAATACCACTTTTCTGTTAAAGTCATATGGAGTATTAGTTAGCATTTAATCAGGGAAGTAGACGTCTCATGAGTGTTAGGAATAAAGCATGCATTGTAGGAATTCAACCTTATACAACCATGGGAAGAATTTAGGGAAATAAATTTCTGAAAAACATCGGAAAAAAACTTGTGAATTTCCAGAAGCGTGGTGCATCCAGCTGTTGTAGAAGCCCATGAAGTGAAGGTGGTTGGCTCTTTGCCATTGTTGCCTCTCTGAGTTCTCAGTAAAGCACCTCAAGGTATGCCTGTTTTAGGGTCCAGAGAAACTACAGGATGCCCTTTTAAATTTGAATTTGAGATAATTGCACATAATCTCTTGCATGGAACATAGTCATGCTTTTAAAAATGCTACTTATCTGAAATTCAAATTTAGCTGAATATTCCTGTATTTTTATTGCTAAATCTGGTGACCAACTTTTGGTCAGTGAGGCCAGCAGTTGGGGCAAAGAAGCAAGCATAAAACAGGAAAAATCAAGAATAGCCTAAAACCCACCAGCACCTTTGCAACTGTGTCTCATCACCTCGAACCAATGATGACCAGAGTGTAATGGCTATCACTTCACTTCCACCTCACCAAATCTCAACTTAGCTTTTCCTGTGGCCAAACTTAACCTGGAACTATATGGGTAAAGGAATCCGGGAAGTGAAGACCTAGTGCAAAATCATATATTGCATCATAAACGAAACAATACATGTAAAATCTTAGAGAAGGACCCACACACAGTACACATTCATAAAATTGTCATTCTTTCACGTTGCTGCTGGTTTGTTTGTTTTTGTGGTTTGAGCAATTCTGCCAGATGGAACCTTGGCCTGGGGGGGTCATGGGATTTAACAGAGTTGTAAGAGGCAGGAGGTGTAGCATATGGTTAAGCTGGCAACTAAGAGTTTCTTTACAGGCACAAAAGACAATTTTGTGTACAAAATAGAACTCTCTTGGGTCAATAAACAGTTTCTTCCAGACAGGGACAACCCAGTGAACTGTTACCTAGTCCAGTGTGATAACAGTGGACGCTTGTGCGTCCTTTGGTCTTGTCATTGTGATTGGTTTGTAATTATTGCTGGGTACTTCAAAGGCAGTTTGTAACTTTCAGCCCCTTCAGTAATGCAGACAGAAATGTTTGAAAATGGACTGTGAATAGGTCATACAGCACTGTTTTAGACACATCACATCAGTCTAGGTATGATATTCCCAGGCCACTGTGGAAGAGTCCTGGTCTGGTGATCTGTTTTCAGATTCTTGCTGTGTACCTTACCACAATACATACCCCTGCAAAACCATTCAACACACACTATTTCTTCTCATCGTACCAGCAGACTAATTTTGCCTTTGGGGAAATACCTTTCTCCTATCCATGCATCAGTTAATGCTCCTTAGCCAAGACGTGACCATATGGCCCAAGTTAGACCAATCATATCTATGCTCTCTGGTATATGAATCCTGAGCAGAAAGATAAAAAAACAGCAACAACAAAATGAAAGATTTGATTTGCACCACCAATGAAGCTATGAATAGCACATCGGAGTTTTGCCGCCTAGATTGTTGCTGCCATTGTGGACCAGCAGACTCAGTATCACCTGCATGCTTGTTAGAGATGAAGCATCACTGGTCCTACCTCAAATCTACTGAATCAGAGTCTGCCTTTAACCAAGACCCGAGGTAATTCCTATGCATGATTATAAAGCATCTCTTGCAAATGTGTGCCTGATGCGTATGTCTTATTTCTGACTTTGCAAATATCTACCTATTTCCCTGCATTAGGATAGGCTCTTATATGTTCATTATGGAATGAGTGGTACCTTGACCCCTTCTGTTTGTCAAGGTCAGTGCCAGCAGACATTGGGAGTATTTATAAAGTCAGCATTTTATGGCTTCCTATTTATTCATCAGCATTCTTCTATCTCCTCCACATTTTCATGTCCACCCTCACCCATTATTTACTACATCTAATTCTTGTAAGTTCAACACAATCTCCCTTTCAACGACACCTGAACATGATGTAAGCTGGTAACAGCCTCAGACGTTACTCTTTGAGGTGAACATCAGTGGTTTGCTTGTTGAGCCCCATGTATTTTCCCCTTCTGGCATTTCCTTTAATGAATCCCATTTCTCCAAACTCAGACTGTGTAGTTTGGGTAGGAAAAGTTCTGTTGTGACCTTCAAGGATAAGAACATGGTGGCGCCCTGACAAGTTTTTATAATCTATTCATGATCCAAATCCATCCTGAGATTAATTTCTGGGGTTCCTGTCCTATTGGACTGTTTGGAAAAGATAAACTCTTTCCACTGGATTGCTGCTCTAAGGATTTCTTGAACCTGGATATGCCAGAGACCATCTTGTGGAGCTAGACTTTCTGGAAAGAAAAGCCAAACTGGAGATAACAGAATCTGTAATAAGAAGAGAAACCGTATCATCATAATTTCATTTGAGCTCCTGGATCCAGTTTATAGTTCCATGGCTCAATCAATTTTCTTGTTTGAGATGGTTTAGGTTGGAAACATATGTAAGAAAAGGTGCGGCCAAAACCAAGGTCTAAAGGATTTGACCTGTAAAGATACAATGAGCCACTTTTTTTGGATAATTCGTTACTCATACAGTATAGAGCGCTAACAGAAGAGTGTCATAGATGCTAGCCAAAAAAGATGGATGGTTTTATGGCACAGATCGTGGTGATATTTTCATGGGTATACACTTATATTTAGCCTCATCAGGTTATATACCCTAATTATTTACAGATTTTTTGTGTTAAAAATTAATAAAAACATATGATTTAAAAAAGCAAAAAAAAAAAAAATATCAGATGAATCACTGTTTGTGAGATACCCTGTTTCTGAGGAATCAATTCTAGGTGTCAGCTAAGAAATTTTATATTCTGCACCTCTATTCCAAGAAGGTTGATACAAAGGCTTGCACTTCATCAGAAACCCAAGACAAGAAGCAGGAATAGGAAGGCGCATAGTAGATGGCTTCATAGTTGTTTCTTAGATATGTTCTTGGCCATCATGTTCTTAGAGATTCGTAAGTACTTCTGCCAAGACTCAGAAAAGCTGTGGTCTAACTCTTGCTTGAATGGATACATGCAAGGCATCCAGTGCAGCAAGGCAGAGCCATCCCTTCATAGGTCCTCAGTGATATACCTTCCGTATTGCGCATTTGTCCTTTCTGCCATCATATGGGAACCTCCTTCCTGAGTTTGGGGAATTTCCTCACCTGAGATAGACACCCCTTCTCACATGACAGAAGCTAAAATGCTAGGTACTCACTTTCTAGTCCCCCTTGCAGTTTGGATTGAGCATGTTACATTGGGTCCACCTATCAGATGGGCCCACTTCAGATGTCGACTCAGAAGCTAGTAGTGAAATGCAGATGAGACCATTTGTGCTCTGCAGAATAAATACCCAACTTGCAGTGGCAGCTGCTCCAGTGACTGACAGCTTCTATTATGTGTACAGCAGGTAAATAGAGTGTTTCTCTTCATTGCAAATGGGGTCCTCCATTGATACATCCTCAAAGAAAATCTCTGCTACTTACCTTCTACCTACCACTTGTCACTTGCCACTTGACATTTATATAACACAGGCATCCATTCATCCATCATCAAGCCATCTTTATATAAATCTTTTTTGAGACATGGTCTTGCTCTGTCACTCAACCTCAAGTGTAGTGGCAGGAACATGGCTTATTGCAGCCCCAAACTCCTGGGCTCAAGTTATCCTCCCATCTCAGCCTCCTGAGTAGCTGGGAATGCTGGGCCCACAGGTACACACCACATGCCTAAGTTTTAATTTTTTTGTCGAGATGGGATACTACCATGTTGCTAAGGATGGTCTCAAACTCCTCCCACCTCAGCCTTCCAAGTGTTGGGATTAAAGCTGTGAGTCACTGTGCCTGGCCTTATATGTGAGTTGATTATCTGAGTTTTCATGATGTAAAGAAATGTATTTCTAATTATGGCATTTCAGGTCTCATGTTAGTGGTGTATGATTAAAACCAATACATATTTATTGAAGAAAATATGAAAAATGCACTAGAGTAGAAAATAATAATCCATAATCCTGTTCGTTGATACTTTGATATTTTCCTTCTAGTAATCTTTCTATGTATATTTGCACAGCGGTGGTAATATCATCTCAACATCCTTTTTCTGAGATATTTTAAGCATTTTCTGTGCTATTTTTTAAAAAAATAAATATTACTTTACCTACTGTGTTTTCAGTTTTGCAGTCTTATAAGTACCTCCAATGTTGAATATCTTTGTTCACAAAACATTTTTTTCTGTGTCTCAGGTGAATTTGTTAATACATTCCCAAAAGTGATATTATTAAGTAAAAAGATGTAACACTGTGTTGACGCATATATCAAATTGCTTTTCAAAGTGTCAGTCATGGGTGAGAATGCCAGTGTCACCGCCTGCTAACTTGTATTACATGATGCGATTTAAAAGAACTGCTATAATAACTCTATAGTCAAAATGGTACTTTAAATAGATTAATGGGCAAAGGATAAGAAAAGATTATTCATAAAATAATAACACAAATGTCGAATAAGTAGATGGAAAGTATTCAACCTTATTAAGAATAAAAAAACTTGGTAAGGATTTCTCGAACCATTTACATTTCCCGGTTGCATCTGCCTGGGAGAGTCAGAGTTTTAAAATATTTAATTAAAGATGGGATGTATTTGGGCCCACACCAATCTGCATTTCTTCCCTTCTTTTTCCAATGACTTTGTGAGGTGTGGATTTGCTACTTACTTGTTAATGTCTCATTGAATACAGTATGTCTGATGTCAGTGGGGCAGGATTTTCACAGCAAAGATGTATTCTTCCAGATCACATTTAACTTCCTTGGTGAGTGATGTCTCATTCCAACTGTCCTTGTCAGTGCAGGATCCCCCCATTCTTGTTGGCATTGTTTGTTACTTTGAAATGTCTTTCCTTTTCTCCTCTTTGCATTGGGCTGGTATTACCAAGTTTGCTTCTTCATGCATATTTGTTAGGTTGCCTGTTCCTTTATGTACTTTTGCCCCTTACAGTGTACATTTAAAAATTTCATTTTTACATACCTCAAGCTTCTGAAGTTATCAAACTTCCTATTTTGAATGTATACTCCTCTTCATCTTGGACAGCCTTAGCAACTACAGGTCTCTTTAAAGCAGAGGTCACACACTGGCTTATCATGTGCCATATCTGGATTGTTGACACATTTGCCAATAATATTCAAACTGAAAAATAAGTCTCCAATGTTTAAAAAGTGTGAAGTTTTATTTATAAGTTTAGATTGTGGCTTCCTCTTATGATCTGGGAACGCTGGGCTCATGTTTGTGTGTGTCAGGAATGGGCTGGACATAAGTAATGGCTGCTTCCTTCCAGGGTAGTCATAGGTGCTTCTCTTCCCTGTAGGCCCTGGTCGGACCATTTCCTTGTGGATATCCCTTTGCCGAGAGCCAATATGGCTTCATTCCTGAGAAGCATATGCTCTCAGTCAAACCTCCTGGATGCGACACCCCGCTCTACATACTTTCTCTGTCCTTGGTGAGTTCCTGTACCTGTGTGTGCTTTGATGCTCTGTCTTGTAAGGTTGAGAGTACCTACCTCATATGATTGTTGTGAGGGGAAATAAGCTTGTGAATGTAAAGTGCTTAGACTGGTGCCTGCATATAATATGTGCTCAATACCCTGTGGGTGTATTAACCACCTGAACCTCGCAGGCATTGAGCTGTCAGTCCCGGTTTTAAAATCTCTAAATTTGGCTTGAGAATTCCCCATAAATGCCGTACTTTCAAAACTGTCAGCTTTCCTCATGAGTACTGTCATTTTTTCTTACTTACACATCATTGAGAAGGACTGTTTTCCTCACCACCACACACCCATGCACATACACATGCACATGCATGCAAACACTCCAAGTGTCTGGATGGATAGTATTCAAATGCTAGAGAGGTTTAGGGATATCTGAGTAATGTCACCTCAGCAAGAGCCACACTGCTACGCCTTGAGTTGTGAGCAACACCTGTTCTTCATTTTTTCCTTCTCATGTCGGTTACAGAGTGCTAATGTCAAAATGTCCAGGGTTAATTCCTTTTACTTCTCTAGATTCCATTTCCCCTCAAGCCTTTCACCATCAGCTCCCATTCCCATAGCCCTCTTCTCTATCTTTTCCTTTCACCTCCTATGATGTCATTTCATTTACCACGGATCTTGCCGGTTGACTGTTTTCTTTCTTTTGCAGCTAGATATTTTATTTTAATTTTTAAAATTTTTGTTATTTGGACTTTTCAAAAGATTTCTTGTTTCAATAGCTTTGGGAGTACAGGGTTTTTTTGTTACATGGGTGAATTATATGGTCGTGAATTCTGAGATTTTACTGTACTTATCACCCAAGTAGTTACATTGTACATAATGTATAGTTTTTGATCCCTAGCCCTCCCTGAGATTCCTCTTCCAGGTCTCTAAAGTCCATTACCTCATTCTCTATGCCTTTGCTTACTCATTGCAGGTAGAATTTTTAAATGAGTGGTCTACTTCATTGTTTTCAACAACTTCCTTTTAACTTTAACAACAAACAACATAATTTGGCTTCTATAACCCTTCTCTGAACTCAAATTGAAATTGTTCATGTTGAAGTAATTAATGACTGCTGGGTGCTATCTATTCAAATGCTACCTTTTTTTCTTTTATATATTTTTTAATATAGCAGTTTTATGGAGATATAATTTATGTATCACATATTTCACCCACTGAAGTGTACAATGCAATGGTGTTTATTATATTCACAGTGTGTAACCATTAACAAAATCGATTTTAGAACATTTTCATCATCTCCAGAAAGAAATCCCATATTCATTAGCAATCACTCTTCATTTTCCCCCATGTCTCTGCCCAGCCCCAGAAAACCACTAATTTATGTTTTGTCTCTACTGTTTATCTATTCTGGACATTTCATATAAGTGGAATTGTATAATATTGCTTTTGTAAATGGTTTGCTTTTCATTTAGCACAATATAGGTATCTAATTGTTCAGTATGGTTTATTGAAAAACTATACTTTCCCCATTCAGTTTTCTTGATATCTGTATCAAATATAAGTTTAAGACAGATAAATATGAAGAGATGAAATGATGGAAGGAGGGAGAAAAGAAGGGAGGAAGAAGGAGAGGACAGAAGAGAGGGAACGAGGAGGAGGGGAAGAAGGGAGGGAAGGAGAAACAGAGGGGCTCAGAAGAAGAGAGAAAGAAACAGGAGGTAGAGAGTCAGTTTATTCTGCTTTATTAATCTATGTGTTTATTCTTATAACATCCTACTGTCTTGATTTTTTAAACTTGATTGTAAATCTTGAAATTATGAGTGTTAAGACCTTCAACATTTTTCCTCCTTTTTCAAATTACTTTTCTTAGTCGTTTGAAATTCCATATAAATTTTAAAATCAGCTTGTCACATTCTACATAAAAGCTTGCTAAGAATTTGGCATTTTATTTCAGCGACACCTTAAAAGTATTGATTGTTCAAAACTATAAGCATAGTATATATCTACTTTTATTTAAGTCTAACTTAATTTCTTTCAGCAAAGTTTTGTAATTACCAGTGTAGAGGGCATGCACATGCATTGTTAAATTTATTCCTATGTTTTTAAGTTTTTGACAGTATTATAAATTATATTGTTTTTAATTTCAATTTTCAATTGTTCACTTCAGGCATATAGAAATAGAACTAATTTTGGATTTTTGATTTTGTATTCTATCATCTTTCTAAACACTTATATTAGTTCTAATGGCTTCTATTTCTAGGTTTCTTAGGATTTTTTGTAGGTATTATCAGGTCAATTTTATTTCTTCCTTCCCAATCTGTATGTCTTTTACTTTTTTTCTTGTTATGTAGCACTGGCCAGGACTTTGAATACAAAGTGAATTAAAGAAATGAGAGTAGAAATTCTTGCTTTTGAGATAGATATTCAAAGAGAGAATATTCAATTTTCAATTATAGATTATGATGTTAGCTGCAGTTTTTTCACAAATGGCCTTTATCATATTGAAGTATTTGCCCTCTACTTCTAATTTGCTAAGAGGTTTTATCAAGAATGTACGTTAGATTTTTTCAAATGCTTAGAGTACACTTAGTAAGATAATCATATTATTTTTACCCTATTATGCTGTATTACTGAATCGTATTTGCTAATACAATATAAAGGAGTTTCACTAGGAAAAGTCTTTGGTACAATAGTCTCTCCTTATTCATGGAGGACTTCTCTCTCTCTCTCTCTCAAAATATCTTATTGTACTGATCTCATCTTTCTTTTTCATGTGACAGTGTGAGATGACATAATGTCTAAGCAATGAGATGAAGTGAGGTGACTGATACAGGCAATGTGATTTAGTGTTAGGTTACTACTGACCTTCTGACAATAAGACAGAAGGAGGATCATCTGCTTGATGTGTGACAGCAAAACTAGCATCCTTCTTCTTTTTCCTTCTTCACGATTCATGACTGGGAGAAGACTCATTCATACAGTAGCTTAGCAATCTCAGCATATTTTTTCTTTCCTTATTAAACAAAGATCTTTCACCTTTTCACTTAAAGGAAGCACTTTATGGCTTCTCTTTGGCAAACAAAAATTGCCAGCATCATTACTCTTGCACGTTGGGACCGTTATTAAGTAAAATAAGGGTTACTTGAACACATGCACTGCAATATCACAACCATCTGAAGATCCAGACAGTATACAGGATGGAGACACTAAGCAAAGGCCTACATCACATCCAGGGAGGGTGTAGCTGAATGTTGCAGGGTTTCTTCATGCTCAGAATGGCACACAATTTAAAACGTGTAAATTGTTTATTTCTGGAATTTTGCATTAAATATTTTCAGACTGCAGTTGACTGTGGTAACTGACACCTCAGAAAGCAAAATTAAAAATAAGGGAGGACAATTGTAGTTTTCTTTTTTTTTTTTTTTTTTTTGCAGTGTCATTGATATCAATGTAATTTTGGTCCTATTAAATGACCTCGGAAATGTTTATCGTTCATTTTCTGAGAGATTTTTGTAGGATTGGTATTATTTTCTCATAAGTATTTGATACAATTCCCTGGTGAAGCCATTCAGACCCAGAATTTTCTCTGTGGGAATATTCTAAATCACATAAAGTTTTAAAATACAAAGACATTAAAAAATATGTCAATTTCATCAGTATTTCAAATTTGTTGTCACGAAGTTATCCATAATGTTATCCTATTAAACTTTTAATCCCTTTGGGGTCTGTGGAGACATATTCTCTTTTATTCTTGATATCTGTAATATGCACCTTTTCTCTTTTTTTCTTGTTCAATCTATATAAAGTTTATTATTTCACTAATCTCTTAACAACTTTGGGTTTTATGTGTTTTCTTTATTATTTGTCAGTTGTATGTTTCCTTGGTTTTGGTTCTAATCTTTAATATTTTCTTTCTTTTAAACACTTTATTTGTTTTCTAATTGTTGAACTATTGAATGTCTTCATTATTATTGAAGTGTGGTTCTTGGACGAGCAACATCAGCATCATCTTGTTAGTAATGCAAAATTTTTAGCCCTAATCCATAAGTACTAAATTTAACAATCTAGATTTAGGGCTCAGCTATCTGTTTTAACAAGTTCTCAGGGAACTTCCAGCACACACTAAAGTCTGAGAACCATTGTACTAGAGCAGTTATTTTCAAACTTTCATGTGCATATGAATCACCTGGAGATTTTGTTTAAATATGTTTTCTAATTCAGTAGTCGAATAGCGTTGGACATTCTAAAGCTTTGACAAGCTCCTCGGTGCTGCTACTGCTGCTTCTCTGACCATGCTTTGAATAACAAGGACCTGGAGATCCTACATATTAGCCAAGGAATCTGATTTTGGTGAAACAAGAATGTTTATTTTTTAAGGAACTGCAAAATGTTAAGCAGGCTAGTTCTGGAATTTCTGCATTGAGGCTTTTATTACTAAATATACTACTCACAAATATATATATATTTTAGCTGGAAAAGGTATAGGAATTTCTCTAAATTTCTAAATCCAAATTTCAAGAAACTTATTATAATTAGTAATAAAAATATAATATCACTTTCTGAGAATATCTATTATGTGCGGGACACTCTGGCTATTATCCCTTTAATCCTCACAATCTCTCTAGGAGATCAGAATCATTGTCTTCCCTTCTTTACATTTCTTGTTTTAATCTCTCCAGCTAAAACTGAGATTACATTAGTTGTCTGATGCCATCCAGCTAGTAATTGGCAAGGCCTTTGTTTAAACCCATTTCTGCCAAATTCAAATCCCCACACTACAGTTTCTGTGCTTGTTCTTCTGCTTTTAGTATTTTAATTTGAATACAACCTTAATAACACACACACACACACACACACACACACACACACACACTTAAACCCGTTATGTTTTGGATTACCATGATTAATATAACAAAGCTGAGTCAAGCATGGGTTACAAGGCATGCCGCCTGGCACTGGGCCTGTACTCTGAATTCATTTCAATCAGTTTTAAATAACAGCCTCTTTAACAGTCTTCTGTTGCTTAAAAAAGTCATATACTAATATTAGGCATTGTATTATTTTCTTTATGTTAACTTAGAAAAACCATACTTTTATGTTACTTAGAGGGAGGAGGTTTATCTTGGCAAATAAAGGGAAGATTTTGAAGTGACAAAAAGTGGGAGCACTTTGTATATTGGGGCTAACACTACGCCATCAGTATTTCAAAGTCACAGGTCCTTGATTGGGAAACTGGAGTGGCTGGATTGAGAAATCAGTGAGGAGTTCCAGGGAGGGAAGATGGGTTGCATAGTACGTGTGCGCTGTGGTTCTCTTTTTTTTTTTTTGAGACGGAGTTTCGCTCTTGTTACCCAGGCTGGAGTGCAATGGCGCGATCTCGGCTCACTGCAATCTCCGCCTCCTGGGTTCAGGCAATTCTCCTGCCTCAACCTCCCGAGCAGCTGGGATTACAGGCACGTACCACCGTGCCCAGCTAATTTTTTGTAATTTTAGTAGAGACGGGGTTTCACCATGTTGACCAGGATGGTCTCGATCTGTTGACCTCGTGATCCACCCGCCTCGGCCTCCCAAAGTGCTGGGATTATAGGCTTGAGCCACCGTGCCCGGCCCATTGTGGTTCTCTTAATCCCTCTCTCTTTCTTGCTTGCTTTCTCTCTCTGCCTCTCTGTCAACAAATGCAAGGGAACTCTGTTCTTTGGCAGTACTTTGTAGCCTGAAGCATGAGATTTGATCATTCATATCTTACCTTGGATCAGGAAATACATTCTTATTAGTTAAAATTTATTGAAATTAAAAAAATGGTAAACTATCATGATCTGTAGTTTTGGCCATTACATACTGAATTTTACCAATTGGGTAACTGCCACTGGAAAATCTCTTTCCTTATAAAACTTACTCAACCCCTGCTTTCTGTCTAGCTAAGACTCTTTCATAAATAAGGCAATCTGCAATACTAATGACCCTAAGTGATGGATAACTGAGATAGTTCATCTCCTATTTGTTTTGTTTTCTTTTTAATGTAATGGAATCCCTCTTTTCTCTCTTTCTCTTTTAGTAAACATTAGCCATGTTCCTGCCTGGAGGTAAAAGGTAGGCTAAATGGCCATTCAAAAATCTCATAGTTTTGTAATTTTCTGACCATATATTTAAACCAAATTTACCCATAAGCATATTTTTTACTGTCTGTATTCAATTTATTAAAAAAACCTAACTAGATCTAATTTGATCTTGTCTTTGATTTAAAAAACAGAGAGCATGAATACTTCATCATGTACCTTTATGACTTAATTTAGAAAAATAAGTCAGTATTTAAAAAATACTAAATGGTAGAGCAAACAGAACAGCTTTGAAAGATTTCTCTCGCTGAAGGGTATGATAGAAATGACTGGAAGGCTTTGGATTGGAGACTGTGAAAGGTGCTTGGAAACTGAGAAGAGACTGGGTCCTACTTGGGCTATATTTGGCAAACAGGAGTTTGGGGGACAAAATGGAACTTAGACACTACAGCCAGGTGAACAGTTCTCAGCTGGCCTTAAATGGAAGAGGAAGTGTATCCAGGTGGGTCATCAGGAATCAGGAGGCTACAGACACCCAAGGGCAAAGTAACATGAGGACTCCAAAGTTGAGAGGCAGCCATAAACTGAGAATGCCACTGGGAGGGAAAGGCAGAGCCAGCCAGCGAACCAGAAACTCGGCAAGCTGTGTGAACACGGGTGCCAGTCACAAAAGATCTCGATAACAGGGAACCAGCCCTGTTCATGATGTAGTTGTAAAGGCATGAGCCGAAGGATCTGACCTCAATTCCCTCCCCCATCCTGCTCTGTGACCCAGAGCAGGTTTCTATGGCTCAGCTTCTGGCCCATGCCCTAGTGCCTGGCACAGAGAAAAAAAATAAATGAATCACCATGAAGCTCAATTTCTCATGTGCAGAGTAGGGATTTTACCCACCTCACGGGGTTTTCGTAAGGATCTCAATGAATATAGCAAACTTATCTGGAAATACCTAACATGCCTTGTAACAAGTGCTCCATAAATAATACTTTCCTTTTCTCCTTTTCAATGACTGTCTTCCTTGTTCACTTTCAGCTGGGGCAGGGAATGAAGAGAACAGGGGAAAGGGTGTGGCTCATGTACTTTGAAAGGGAAGTGAGAAGCAGGAGAAAAGGGTTCACACTAACCCAGGGATTAGGCAATCACCAAGGGATGTGATCTTCTTAAATTTTAGGGATCTCTTAGAAGCAGCTTCTAGTAGAAATTCCTGTTGGGATCAGGATTGTGCCATATTTTTGTATTTGAAATAAAATAACCTACTGTTTTGAAAAATCCTTGTCAGTTTCTGTTTGTGATCTCTTGACCTTCTTTTCATTGTTGATGGAGTTTCTCCTAGGAGGAGATGGAACACTGGTGGGAAGTGTGTACATATGTGTGATAGCAAGTATGGAGAGAGAGAAGAATTGTCTTAAAGCTGTGTTTGTAAAGCAGGTATACTGTTTTTACTTAGATTTTGTGTTATTTGGGGTGGGATGTCAAGGGTGGGGGGTGCTTGATGAAAATAACTTTCCTCTACAAAAATTAAATTATGGGATGGGTGCCATGGCACCTGGAATCCCAGTACTTTGGGAGGCCGAGGTGGGTGAATCATGAGGTTGGGAGTTCAAGACCAGCCTGGCCAACATGGTTAAACCCTGTCTGTACTAAAAATACAAAAATTAGCAGGGTGTGGTGGCACACGCCTATAATTCCAGCTTCTCAGGAGGCTGAGGCAGGAGAATCACTTGAACCCGGGAGTCAGAGGTTGCTGTGAGCCACGATCATGCCACCGCACTCCAGCCTGGGCAACAGGAGTGAAACTCCATTTAAAAAAAAAATTGACTCATACATTCCGGTGGTTTTAAGCTTCAGTGATTCCACATCCTCTCCTTGTCACACCAGTGATCTGAGAATAAAACCCAAACTCCTTAATATGACAGAAAAACTTTCCATATCTAACCCATGAATTTTGCGTAGCTTTATCAGCTCTTCTCCATTCTTCACACACTAGCCTGAAGCCAAAATAAACAGAGGTTCTAATTGTGCTCCACATTCTCTCTCAACCTTTGTAAATGGCATGCACCGTATCTGCCATGTTCTTCTCTATGTACCTTATTTACCCTCAAACTCCTACTTATATTTTACATCCAAGTTTGGAAATCACTTCTTACAGGAAGTCTCCCCTGAGTCTGCTATGACTGACTCAAGTGCCCTCCTTGCCATGTACTTCTGTAGTACCCTGTGCTTATTTATAAATATGCAGCAAAAAATTACATTGTGCATTCGTTACCTATATACTCATCTTTATTTCACAGAAGATTCTGGATGTGAGAGAGACAAGAGCTTTTTAGACAACCTTGTATCCCAAGCACTTAAAAGATAATAGCTATTTAATAACTAGTTGTTAAGTAAATGAAAGAACAAACTGACTTTAGATGGGATAAAACATATCCAGAAAACAAAAAAATGATTGAAAGCAATTTTGGTGCCAATAAAGCATATACCGGAGCAACAGTAAATTCCAAATAAAAATAATTTGAATTTGCACAGAATGTCAAGGAAAGCCTTTATTCAGTGACAGTGTATCATTATAAAAATCAGTCTTCTATGGGCATGTACTTATATGTGTGTATGCTTCCATATGCACCTACTGGACTTAGGAAAAAAATGACTAAAATTACTTAGAATGAGAGAAGTCGTCATGAAGCTTAAATGCGATAATGTGATGAAACATCAGCATTGTTACTGGGATACAATAAGCAATCCATAAATGGTAGGTAATTATATCATTGCTGTTACTATTTATTTGAGTAGAAAGCTCAGTGTCCTGACTCCTGTACCGCTCATCCATTTCACTTACACTCTGCTGTTGTGTATATGAAGTGACAACGTGGCCAAAGAAAATGTCAGAACTCTTCTATCCAAGTTTATCTCTGTTCATTCATGATCCATTTTGAAGCTAAGAGCGTGGGATTCTGTTGGGCTACTGAAAACCTGTTTTCCATTGTTACTGGAAGAAGCTGCACACCTGACACGGCGATTGCTTGGGAATGCAAAAGAACAGATCTGCCACATGGATGGTACCGTGCATTGCATTTGAAACCTTCACAACTTTTCTCAGCTCTTAACTACTACCCTCCCACCTTTTTTGTCTAACATATTTTCTGTATCTACCCTGCCTCCCATCCCAGTGCTTGAGACTTTCTTCCTGAAGGCCCCTTATTTCATGCAAGCTCTGTATTTCACCCCAGGCCAACTTCCCAAACATAAAACTGTATCAGAAAATCTCCTCCTTTGCACCTTGGATTTCACCCTTTCCTAGTTATTTTTCTATCAGTGTCTAAATTTGCCTAAGTCTCTCCTGTCTTCAAAAATAAAAACAGGCAGGGCACAGTGGCTCATGCCTGCAATCCCAGTACTTCAGGAGGCTGAGGTGGGTGGATTGCTAAAGCCCAGAAGTTTGAGACCAGCCTGGGCAATAGGATGAGACCCTGTCTCCATAAAAAAGGTGGGGTGCACCTGTAGTCCCAGCTACTTGGGAGGCTGAGGTGGGAGAATCACCTGAGTCCTGGGGAGGTCAAGGCTGTAGTGAGCCATGATTGCACCACTGCACTCCAGCCTAGGCAACAGAGAGAGATCCTGTCTAAAAAGCAAAACAAAACAAAAATAAGCAAACAAAAAACACTAAACTCTCTCTCGTCATGCTGTCTCTTTCTAGCTATTAACATTTTTTTTCTTTAAATTGCTGCAAACTTCTAGAAAAAGAGCTTTGTATTTCCAGTTGTGATTTTGTCATCTCTCCTCTTCATCTATTTCAGTCTGCCTTCCTCTCCTGCTGTTCCACTCCACAGCTCCTTTTAAGGTTTATAATCACTAAATCTAACCATTTAAAAAAAGGATGAATCTGGAAACCATCATTCTCAGCAAACTGACACAAGAACAGAAAGCCAAACACCGTACGTTCTCACTCATAGGTGGGTGTTGAACAACGAGAACATGTGGACTCAGGGAGAGGAGCATCACACACTGGGGTAGTTGTGGGTGGTAGGGGAGAGACAGCAGGGAGTGAGGAGGGAAGGGAGAGTGGGGAGAGATAATATGGGGAGAAATGCCAGATATAGTATGCACCTAAAGTAAAACAAATAAAGAAAATAAAAAATAATTAACAAAAGGAATTATTATACATCAGTGAACTTAGGGTAATGCACATTACCCTCCATAGAAGGGATGGGCCTAAAAAAAAAAGTTCACTATATTCTACCTCTGCATCATTTAATTTATTTCCACAACTCCTTACTCTCCTATCTTTTTGGCTGCTCCTTTTTTTAGCATTCCTTGAATTTTGGTGTTCCATGGTTTTATTCTTGAGCCGCAACTTTTTTTTTTTTTTCAGTTCATACTCTTTAGGGGAGCTCATTTACACAATTCTGACACCTTCTGCCATGCATGCAGATAGTTTCCCAATTTCTATTTCCAACTGAGCCTGTTTCCTGAACTCCTATGTATCTAATTGCCTACTAAATGTATCTGTTTGGATGCTCATGGACATCTCGAACTCAAAATGTCCAAAACCAACTTCACATTTTCTCATAATGTTGCGAAACTCAGCTCTTTCAATGGAACCTATATTCACGAAGACTCTATCATATGTCAGTTGTAGAATTTAGAATTATAAAGAAATAGTCATTGTTTCTCAGAAGCTGCAATTCTTTTTTTTTTTTTTTTTGAGACGGAGTTTCGCTCTTGTTACCCAGGCTGGAGTGCAATGGCGCGATCTCGGCTCACCACAACCTCCGCCTCCTGGGTTCAGGCAATTCTCCTCCCTCAGCCTCCTGAGTAGCTGGGATTACAGGCATGCACCACCATGCCCAGCTAATTTTTTGTATTTTTAGTAGAGACGGGGTTTCACTATGTTGACCAGGATGGTCTCGATCTCTTGACCTCGTGATCCACCCACCTCGGCCTCCCAAAGTGCTGGGATTACAGGCTTGAGCCACCGCGCCCAGCCAGAAGCTGGAATTCTAGTTAAGGAGACGTGCTGATTAGCCCTATCTAATCCGTGTTAGGATATCACTGAATTTGTCTCTTTACCATGTCTCAGTTAGTTATCTCCTCTTCAATCCTATTCGGTGACCTAGTTTTAGATAAGCTCTTCGCCATCTTTACCCTATAGAAAAACTTAATTACTGGTTTTTTACTACTATCAATATTCATCCTTCTGATGTATTACTCTTTCTGCTCTCAGTGGGAAGTACGTAATACTCTCTTCCCTTGATATACCCCCTCACTCTTTCTCATACTCTGAGATCTTAATGATTTCAGATCCTCATTTACATAGGAACCTCATCCCTTGTTCACTGAATCTTGCTCAAAAAGGATTTGAGTCTGCCATAATCTCCTGGGGTTTGATTCATATTGGTGACACCCTCCATAGTCAGTGTTTTCCCTTCAACTCAATCCATTGTTGGTCCCATCGTGGACCCATCTCTTCATTTTATTCTTTTCTGAGGGACATATCCCATGATCTGGATAATGAAATTTACTTCTGTTGACCCCATCCCCAAGGAACCACATTATCCTTTGCTGACATTATATCCAAATTTCAGGATCAAGTTTTGAGGGGAAAATAATCCTATGAGAGTCAAATCTAGATAAACTGTGTTGTGAAATGATGGCAAAGTTCATATACCTGCAGAAACTTTATGATTCCAGGATAGACTCTTCACTGTGGCAGATGCCTTTGATACCCACATCACCGTGCTTTGGCTTATTTCTATACCAGCAACAGATGCTGGGAGAAGCCCTCTGCCAGGTCAAACTCCCTAGCTTGTTCTGATATCCTTTGACATCTTGTCCCAGGGCCTTCTCCTAATCCTGAGAGGTGTTCTCAATCTGCATAAACTCCTCTCCATAAACATGAAGGAAGGAATTCTCATGGACTCAACCCTCAACCATCAAGATCTTGCTTCTGATCCAGAAACAAGATAAATTCTCCAGCCTCCTGTCTTGCAGGTTCTTAAGGAGTCACAGGAAGCCGGGCGCGGTGGCTCAAGCCTGTAATCCCAGCACTTTGGGAGGCCGAGACGGGTGGATCACGAGGTTAAGAGATCGAGACCATTCTGGTCAACATGGTGAAACCCCGTCTCTACTAAAAATACAAAAAATTAGCTGGGCATGGTGGCGCGTGCCTGTAATCCCAGTTACACGGGAGGTTGAGGCAGGAGAATTGCCTGAACCCAGGAGGCGGAGGTTGCGGTGAGCCGAGATCGCGCCATTGCACTCCAGCCTGGGTAACAAGAGCGAAACTCCGTCTCAAAAAAAAAAAAAAAAAAAAAGGAGTCACAGGAAAAACTAACCTATTCGTCCATGGAGGTAATTTCAAAACACACTTATGTTGATTTTTTCACCATCTCATTTTCCCTTCTCCTTCTCTTCTGCTTCTTGAGATTACTACCAAATAAAACAATGCTTTGAAGTCTGTGTCCAAGGCTCTTTACTTGTGGGAAATTGAAATGAAGACACTTATACATTTAAGATCAATAATGGATCTGCATGATTAACAACTCTATACATCTAAGCAACACTTTGTTCAGTTATCTGTTTTTGGACTTAGGAACCTCTTAGGATCCGGATGTATAGTAACAATAATGGTGACTAATACTTTTATATCTGAATGATCAGAATAGTATGGATTAAAACCATAAGCAGTTTTAGCACCTTATTTTAGTCATTCACCAAGAGGTTTTCATGAGTCTTTAACTTAGTGGGGTTTTTTGACTGAAATATTTAACTTGAAAAAGCCACTTCTTCAGGTTAGAGTTAATATATACTATTAAATTGACCAGATAGCATTGTTGCCCACTAGATAACTACAACATAAAATTAAATGCAGAAACACTAGTACAAGTGGAAATCATTTTACCAATACTACATTTAATTAGAGTTTTAAATATATTTCAAAAGGATTTTTTGGAAGTGAAATGAATATACCCAGGGATCAAGAACCAGGGACCAGACTACACAGAATTCAGGACCTTATCGGTTCTAGGAAAAATAATGGCAATTGGCCTTAAGCCAGTCTTCATACCCTGTCTTGTCCTCATATAATCCTTTTTTCTCAACATGGCAAATAGGGAGAGCTTTCTGAAACACAGAACCAATCAAATCACTCTGCTGCTTTTAGACTTGCAATGGCTGGCTTCTCATTCCCATAGGATGAAGTCTACTAACTTACGATATTCTTTATGAGCCATTCCATGCACACCCCAACAGCCTCCTCTTTTACCTAATCCATACCATTATTTTTACTCTAGTCTCAAACCAGGAAACACTTTCCTAAGTCTTTAAATATGCCATGCTCTGCTGTTCTTGGGCCTTCGTACCAGCTCTACCATCTGCCTTGCTAATATTCTTCCTTTTTCTTCATTTGGTTCATCTTAGCTAAGGTTGTTATATTACTTTGCTCAGCCCCAAAACTGGATCTTCATTTGCCCTCTAACAACAGCCATTAACTTCTTTGTTGCAATTAATTAACTTTTACCCTTTGCGTACTAGGCTGAATAATGGCCCCCAAAGATATCCAGGCATTAATTTCTGGAACCTATGAATGTTACCCTTGTATGGCAAAAGAGACTTTGCAGATGTAAGTAAATTAAGGACCTTGAGGTGAGAAGATTAAACTGGATTATCTAAGTGAGTCCTAAATGCAATCATAAGCATTCATATACAAGAAAGACACAGAAGAAGGCAATGTAACCATTGAAATGAAATCCAATGCTGCTGACTCTGAAGACAAAGGAGGTTTATAAGCCAAGCAATGCAAGCGTTGCAGCTCTAGAAGGTGGGAAAGTCAAGGAAACATATGCCCCACTAGATCCTACAGAGGGAGCTTGGCCCTGCCTATATATTGATTTTGCTCAGTGAAACTGATCTTGGACTTCTGACCTCCAGAACTGTGAGAAAAGTAATAAGTGTGTTGTAAACCACTAAGTTTGTGGTGATTTGTTACAGTAACCAAAGGAAACTAGTTACTGTGACAAATCATCACCCAAACCACTTATGACATAGTCATTTGGGTTCCATGAAAAGAGATTTTCCTTGAACACTCCTGGCCTCTTGCCCCATACTTATTACTTTGAGTTTGGTGCATGGGTAGATGCTATGTCCTTCCATAACACCCTTCACTTACCCCTATCCCTGAGCACATCCCTGCCTCATGACCTGGGTCATCAGTTTTGTGAGGACTGGGTCCACTTTTGTCTTATTCATTTTGGCATCCTTAACTTTTTGCCTAGGGAACAATATTATAATGAATTGTTTGAAATTACATGTACTAGGCTACTGTGACTTGAATGTGTCCTCCAAAGTTTATATGTTGAAAACTTAATTCCGAATGCAAAAGTGTTGAGAGATGTGTGATGGTTAATACTGCGTGTGAACGTGATTGAAGGATGAAATATTGATCCTGAGGGTGTTGCCAAAGGAGATTAACATTTGAGTCAGTGGGCTGGGGAAGGCAGACCCACCCTTAATCAAGTGGGCACCATCTAATCAGCTGCCAGAGAACATAAAGAGGGTAGAGAAAACTTGAAGTGATGAGATGGGTCTAGCCTCCCAGGCTACATCTTTCTCCCATGCTGGCTGGATGCTTCCTGCTCTCACACATCAGACTCCAAGTTCTTCAGTTTTGGGACTTGGACTGGCTCTCCTTGTTCGTCAGCTTGCAGACAGCCTATTGTGGGACCCTGTGATCATATAAGTTAATCCTCTAAGAGAATCTTGACTAATACAAGGTTCAACCGTTAAGAGGTGCTTAGGCCATGAGAATTCTGCACACATGAGTCAATTGATGCCATTTCTCTGGGAATGGGTTAGTTTTTGAGGGAGTGGGCTCCAGATAAAAGGATGAGTTTGGATTTTTTTTCTCCCCCTCTCTCTCTCACCAGCAATATGATGCCTTTTGCTAAGCATGACACAGCAAGAAGACCTTCTTCAGGCAAACCCTTGGATCTTGGATTTCCCAGCCTCCAGAACCGTGAGCCAAATAAAAATCTATTGTTTATAAATTATCCAGTCTCAGGTACAGAATTTTAGCAGCACAAAAGGGACCAAGACATAAATTATCAGTGATTTTATAATGTTAAACCTAACAGTTCTCAATAAAGGTGCATTGAGTATACACATCTATGGAGAATAGTATTTTATGTGTCAGGGATTTGTCATGAACCCAATTTTCACCTTTTGCAGTTCCCTAATCAGGAACAGATCACATATATGAGGAGGTTCCACTGCTAGAAGCCATTTTTCCTGCAACTTCTTGCACTGTGAACAAAATAGCCACACCTGGAATGTGAACAAAAAGGAAGTAGGAGTATGGATCACGTCCTATAAAGTATTTTCTAGAATTATTTCATTAATCCTCCCAATGGCCCTGCAAGTAGATACTATTTTTATTCTCATTTTATAGATCGGGGAATCAAGACACAGAGGTTTAAGTAGCTGGCTCAGGGTTGGGTTTCTGGCTAGTGGCAGTGATGAGATTGGAGCTCAGTATGACTCCAAACCCTGTCCTCCATTACCTTTGAAAGCAACAGTCTTGGTAAACGCATTAGTAGCATGGTGTAACATGAAAACTAGTGTGTGTGTGTGTGTGTGTGTGTGTGTGTGTGTGTGTGTGTGTGTCTATGTCATGATGGAAGTCTCTGAGGTATAGCATACTAGCTAGGAAGGGTCAGGGTCTTGAAATCCATGAAAGAATTTCCTAGAGCAGCTGAACACAGGGAGGCTCACTTTTTATGAAAAGGACATGGTTATGCTGATAACTATTTATCCTGCAAAGTAGTGAGTTATGTTTTCTGGAAGCATAAGAGCTGAAACCTATTGTGAGAACACTGACATTTTACAAGACCTGTACGTTTAAGCAGTTCATGAAGGTCATGGGAAACAAGAAGCAGAGTGGGTCTGTTTTAAAAGAAAATAGCTATATACAAGCCTGTTTGGGGTACTAACATATTATTAAGATAGAACTAACACATTTAAATTATTATTCTGTCATTGTAAACAATATTTTAGATCTTGTTTGTATTGCAGACAATTTTCTAAAATCCATTACTTGGACAAATCAAACACATTTTAGTGAAAATATGATAGGCGAGTTTGAATAATATAGTTGGTGACTGTATCTCTGCCTTCCTTGAAACTTAAATGCACTAATTGAGAACTCAGGGTTTTTGTTATAATGGATACGTTGACATAGTCTTTGAGACCGCATGCATGATGCTGGTATGTTTCTTATTGTAAACACTTTAAGATATAAATTTCTAAGATATTTTATTCTGATGTATTTAGTTGAGCTTGAAAATACTGATAGACCAAGTTTACATAGTAAATGAAAGATGGCAAAGGTAAGGGAATAGGCTGTATCTTATCTCACAGAGCATGTTTTATCATGGAGTAATATCCCTTTTATTATTGATGGAAGCACTGATGTTCAGGCTTTCATTGCAATGCTCACTTGCAATTTCCTTTCTTATTATTCCAAAAATGAGATAGATGGTGAGGGGCACTTGGGATCCACCTTTCCCATAACACTGTGCAAGTTAAGTGGAACTTTTCATTCAATTTAGTCAAAAGTGGTACTTGTCGTAAGCCAGCTCTTTACAGGGTACATTGATAATCACTGCAAATAACTAAAGCTGCTGATAGATTACTATAATTTAACCTATTCTTCTGGAGTGCATCAAAAGTAGAAAGGGTAAACATTTATACCCGGTGGTTGGGATTGCAAGTAGAGCTTAGTCAGAGGAGTCCGTGCTCATGGAATCGTTAGAATGAGTGAATTGGTCAATATTTATTGCATAGCCATTCTGTTTCTTTCTCTAAACACAAGCTCCAGATAATTAATTCAGTGGAATTCAACATATAATTATAGAGCTCCTGTCACAGACCAGGAATAGAGCCTCAGGTCAACTCAATTTCCAGTGCTGAATATTTTCTCTTTCACACTCTCTTCTCTCTTTTCTCCACCTTCCTCTGTGCCCAGGAAGTTGGTCTGTAAATGCTACATAAAAGACTCCTTTCCTTTCTGGCTTTGTGTGTGATTTTTGATCCCCAGCAAGAGACTGAAATGGGGAATACAGTGAGATCAGGATATTTATTACTGACTTCTTCCCTGGGAGGTTGCTGCAGGCTGTCTGATCCCCCTGAGCAAAGTTTACTGCTCCTTTTAGGTAGCCTTCTCTATACTGTTTCCAAATTCCAGTATCTTCTCCCTCCTTTATCCACTTTAGGCATTGGGGTTGGCCTATTACAATTAGCCTTGAGATACTGCAGTTTTCTTTGTGGTTTCTCTTACCCTGCAGACACCTTGTAAATGGTGCCTTTGTTAATCTGTCCTTAAGTGTTGCCACGTGTGTGCCATCTGTGTGTCCTACTGACATCCAAATTGTACAGTTCCTAAACTACCAGGTGAAGTGAAGCTTTCTGCTTACCCACAATAAACATTTGCTTAGTTAAGCCTTGTTAAATTAAGTTTAGCCCAAAGCTGCCTCGTTTCATATTTTAAGTTTAGCCTGATGTTTTCTCTGTACATACTAAATTGAAACCTAACTGGATGTATAAATGAACTATCTACTCTGGTGCCAATCACCAAATTTTGGGCAATTAAATGGGGCCAACTTTTAAAATTGTGTTCAAAAAAGTCAACTGCCAAGCTGCAACCAATCTGGCTATTTCTGTACCTCGCTTCCATTTTCTGTACATCACTTTCTCTTTTTTGTTCATATATCTTCTTCCACCATGTGGCTACATACACTGAAGTCTCTCTCAGCCTACTCCAGCCTAGGAGGCTGCCTGATTCGTGTATTGTTCTTTGCTCAATTAAGCTCTGTTAAATTTAATTTCCCTGAGATTTTCTTTTAACAGCCTCTGTAGTTTGGAGGTTAATTTGCAATGTAGCTGTACTTACTTAATATAGCCATAACCCAGCTGAAATAATGTGTAAAGATTTTAAAAATATAAATCTAAAGGATTAGAAGAAACCACACCAAGTTGTACAGATTTCTCTAAAGTAAAAGAATACATTTTAAAAGAGTGAAATGTATGAATAGGCTGACTACTTGAAGAACGATCAGAATTTGATATACTTGGATGCAGAAGAAAGAACCTGCAACAGAGATGACCTTCCTCAATCGCTCTTTGAAGAGTTAGGACTTAGGCACTAGGCATTAGGAGATGTTCCTCCTGACCCCTCTAGAGAGCTTCTGCTCTATATGCTGAAGGAGCTCCCACACATATGTCTAGATAAATATCCAGGAAACTTTTTTTTGTCTTCACTCTCTATTGTTTACCTTTAAAGGGAGAATTGAAGTTTATTAGAATATAAAGCAGACTCAAATGGAAAAATTAAACATTTGCCAGAAGTTTGATCTAAGTCCGTTTAATTCCGATGGAGGTTTGCACAACTTACAAACCTCAAAAGCAAAAATACTGGGTTCTGAATTACCTTAGATGTGGTGTATTATTATTTTTTGCTTTGTTTGCAACACGTAGTTCAGACATTCACATGAAGTGAAGGCTCAGTAAACATTTATTGAATGAATAAGCAAGTTAATGAGGTATACAAACACAGATTTTTATTTGACTACAGGTTTAATTTTTAGGTAAATGTACTAGAATTTATCCAGGTAAATTAGAGATGTCCATAAAGTAATCACCTTGGGGTAGGCATGGGAAATAAACAAAGACAATGCCACCAGTGTTCAAACTATCTTTCATATACCTCTTTCAGAGCCAGCCACACATTCCTTAGAGAATGGAACATCTTAATCCTTTAAGAAAAGATTTAATTTCATTGATACTGTTAAATGTCATACAGTGTCAGTTTTTTTATGTAGGGTGAGTGATCAAACTAGATAGTTACACACACACACATATATATATATATATATATATATATACACACACACACACACATAATGTGTATGTACAGTATGTACATTATATATTATATAACATACAGATTTTAAACAAAGTGTAAGTTTAAAGTAATGAGAGCTGTTTTTCCTGATAAGACTTAAATATACTTGGAAGTAATCAAATTCCAAATATACCAATTCTGGAAATGTTCTGAGCAATGACAACCTTGGAAAAAATTAGTATATAGCTTCCCCAGGTGATTACCCTAAAGGATAACATTCTTTCGAATTTTTAGTTGCTAGTATGTTTGTTGAATAAGTGATACTGTGGTACTTGGTAAGCATTCAGTACAAATTAGTTGAATGAAATGAAAGAAATTTGTCCACAGGCTAGAGCTTAAAATTCATGAGAGAAGAATTTTTGTCTTGTTAATCTCTAGTTTCAATACTGCCTGGCATGATACCTTTCAAAAAATAGGTGTTCAGGTAAGAACAGCTTGTAAACCAAAAATAAAATTCTAAGCCCCAGGCTGGATGTGGTGGCTCACGCCTGTAATCCAAGCACTTTGGAGGCCAAGACGGGAGGATCACCTGAGGTCGGGAGTTCAAGACCAGCCTGAGTAACTTGGTGAAACCCTGTCTTTAAGAAAACAAAAAAAAAATTCTAAGCCCCACAACTAACTGAATGAACCTCCCTCTCAGCCAAGAGAATTCCAAAGAAACCAGAAGAACTAGTTCAGTCCACAAGAGGAACCCCCTCCCTTTTGGAATTTAGACACAACTGGCCACCACTAACATTAAAATAGAGATCCTAAGACTGACAAAATAGACCTCCCTCTCAGCCAAGAGAATTCCAAAGAACCTGAAGAACTAGTTCAGTCCACCACAGGAACTCTCTCCCTTTTGGAGTTTAGACACAACTGGCCACCACTAACATTAAAATAGAGCTCCTAAGACTGACAAAATAGACTATTCATAACAATAAGATATCAAATTTCAATATGACCCTAGTATAGCATCACATGACAGATAGCAGACCCTGAAGGAAATTGAAGTATTTTGCCCCAAAATGTATTTCTTTGACATATTTTGAAATGCCCTGCAAAGCTGTGTCTTGTGGGGGAAATTTATATTCTATTGAGAATCCTCTTCCCTTTCCAGGTCTTTTTCTGAAGAGATAAGTGGAGACTCTAGCACCAGTTAAAAGTCTGAGTAAGAAACATTTGCCGCCTACTGCCTCTAAGTGTGGCCACTTATGAGACATCATCTAGGTAATAAGAATCTTGGTCTCCACAACGTCTTAACTCAGCCACTCCATTGATTTCATGTTTTTACATAATAACTGAACTCTTTCAACCAATTGCCAATGAGAAAATCTTTCAATCTGCCTATGACCTGGACCCCCATCTCCACCCCACCCCCTCTTTGAGTTGTCCTGTCTTTCTGGACTGTACCAATGTATACCACACACGTATTAGTTAATGTCTCCCTAAAACATATAAAACCAAGCCATAACCCAGTAATCATGGGCACCTGTTCTCAGGACCTCCTGAGGCTATGTTACAGGTCATAACCCTTAACCTTTGCAAAATAAATCTCTAAATTGATTGAGACTTGTCTCAGATACTTTTATATAATCTGTCAAAAATTGCCACACTTTGGATTAAATAAGAAACTTTATACCAAAGAGTTTTGCAGAATGTCTATGAACTCATTGTATGTTAGCTAGGGTATTTTATTAGTGTCTTTCTATGGGCATAACTTAAAGATGGCAGTTTGCCTGGCTAAATGTTAGACAGAGATCAGAAATATGCAATAAATGTAGTAGGAAGGTAAAATGAAAATTTGGTCAATATAATACTGGTCAATATAATTTGAGACGTTCTCTGTTAAAACAGAATAGACCTGAGTTCATAAATAAAATCAATATTGTCCTTACATCAGAATCATTTCATTTGCATGTTACTGTTCACATGAGCCATGTTTTTTCAGCTAAGAACACTTTTAATAACCAAATTAACTCCTTAACTTGATTGAAAAATCTAGCCTTGGAAATTAGATAGAAAAAAACCTTCCTGGTTTCATCTCAGTTTTCTAAACCATGACCTTTACAACTTTATTTAAATATTGAACAAACATGAAATACAGTATCAGAAACAAATTAATTTTATTGGATGTCTGTGCTTAAATCATTCAGCACATTTCCAGATTTATTTCCCAGCTCTCAGCCGAATGTGTACAGGGAGAAGAGGAACAGAAAAGAAAAGACATCTTCTTCTCCAGCTTGAAGTTTTAGCATGGGAGCAAGGAGGAATGGGACTAGTGTGTGTGCTCTTGAGCCTGTAGATGGACTCAAACCCTGCCTTGGCCAGTGCTTCACTTTCAGGCTAGTTCCATCATCAACAATAGGGGAGTGATGTTAGCCACTTTATCAACCTGTTATCAGAATTGGCCTGCGATCTATGCCAAGAACTCACTACACTTGGTAGTCATATCACAAAATTATAGTGAAATCAATTTAAAGTTTTGTTTTTTGTTAAGACAGAGTTTCGCTCTTGTTACCCAGGCTGGAGTGCAATGGTGCGATCTCGGTTCACCGCTACCTCCGCCTCCTGGGTTCAGGCAATTCTCCTGCCTCAGCCTGAGTAGCTGGGATTACAGGCACGCGCTACCATGCCCAGCTAATTTTTTGTATTTTTAGTAGAGATGGGATTTCACCATGTTGACCAGGATGGTCTCGATCTCTTGACCTAGTGATCCACCCGCCTCGGCCTCCCAAAGTGCTGGGATTACAGGCGTGAGCCACCACGCCTGGCCCGGATTTAAAATTTTAAACTCAGGAATGCATCAAAGTACATCCACTATACTGTTTGAGGGAAGGAGCACATCTTTATACACCTAGAGCCAGGTACAAGACTACACATATTGGGTGTGTGTTAAATGTAGTAAGATAAAAAGAAAGGCTTCAACTGTTTTCTGTGAATACAAAGTAAGTATCCTATCATTTTTCATGTACTGTATGTGTAGCCATCTATTAGCAATTCTTACTTGGAATGTAATGGCATTTGACATGGACCCAAGATCCAGGAATCCTCCAATAGCTGGCTATCACTTCCATGGGTTTAAGAAAGGGATATTCTTGGGAAAAAATAATTCTGTTTATTTTTAAAAGACTTACTGCCAAATCCCAGTAGAGTCTTCTTACCATACCATGCCATGAGAAAGCATTTAACATGGACTCTAGTCAGCAGGACAGCTGTTCTTCTTGGCCCCATTTCTCCAGGTCTACACCCTAAACTCAACTTTCCATTTTAACACTATGTGGTGAGTAAAATAGATTCCCTCCAAAAAGAAAAGAGAACATTTATGTATTTATACTTCTTATACTAATAATCCAATAATATGGCCTGAATTGTTCTTGGACTATCCCTGCAAAGCAATAAATCTCTTTAGTGGAGTAGAAGGGTAAGGATGAGCCCTGGAAACTACTATTTCCTCACAATTGTCCCCATGAATCCTACCTGTACCAGCCCCACTGCACTTTCCATTTTCATTTAAATACACATGGGTTTATTAGTTCCAACTCAGTTCTTGCTGGCATCATCATCCTAAAGCAGTTATTCATTATCTCTGAATATAAATTTGTTTATCTGAGAATGGAGATCTCTCTCTTACTTCAAGATTGTTCTGGTGGCAGGAAAGAAAAGATTATAGAAGAAATTGGCCAGTACTCAAAAAGTGTTAATTCTCCTAACAAAGCTTTTTTCAGATTTGTTTGTTTTTGCTCTCCATCGGTCACCTAAATCTTAAGAAAACTTTGACATAAACAAAATCCAGGGGGATAATGGAGAAATATAGGAAAACCAAAAGAAAAAAGAAGATAATATGTCAAATGAATATCTATCCCAGTGAAGGAGTATTGCCTGCCTGTCCAGCAATTCTCATCTCCTTCTAGAAAATGATCTTTCTCCCACACTTGATGGTCTAAAGATGAGTAAAGAAATCCAAAGTGTCACCATTTACTGTTTGATGTTTGTTAATTGGTCTAGGTATAAGCCCTTCACTTAAACTGACCAAATTAGAGAATTTCTCCCTGATCTTTTAATTTGGAAAAGGAGATGTCATTTTCTCATGATTACTCTAAAAGACTGAAGATGGACTTGCCAGATTCTGTTTCCTGCTGGTGAGAAAATCTTTCCTAAGAAAATGAAGACACCATGTGGAGAGAAGAACTGTAGTATGTTCTGGAGACAATGGAGTTTGAATTCCAAATTGAACCCTGGGGTGTATTTGCTATTTTTGTGGTTACAAATCTTCAAATTAAATATCTATTTTTCTGCTTAACCAGTTTCTCATTGACTTGCTGTAGTTTTCAATTAGAAATGAACTTGACTTAGGAAAGCCTTAAAAAATTAAGAATCCATAAACCCTCACTCCAGGGACAACAGAAGACCCTAGGATCCTGAAATTGGGGTTGACTGAAGAGTGGCTGTGGTCGTTATCTGGCTCTAAGTGGAACTAAATTGGAAGAGATTGAAGTCAGAGGCAAAGGAGAAATTGGGACCTAAGAGGTCATACAAAGGAAGCTTCTAACCCTTATAATCCAGTCCTAGAGTAAGCAACAAGAATCACACACACACACAAAGGACTCAAAAGCCATAGTCTTCAACTATATATAACCAAATGGAGCAAACAGGGTAGGAAGGGCAGTTAAGAGTCAGTATCTATCATACCAGCGCTGATGTTCAGGTACTGATACCCAGGTGACAGTGCCCAAAGGATGGCTATGACTCCACTTGCAGAAGAGAAGGATGCTGTCCAATGGAGTGGTTAGAATGTTTTGCCACCCAGGACAGTAGTTCAATATGAGAGTATTCAAATGACAGCGTTTTAATTCTTTATTTACATCATCTCTCTGTCCAATGTAGATACTTTTTGTTTATGGATAAGGCTCCGAAATAAAGAAAAAAATGTCTAGTGAAGTTATATCCTCATCTTTAGAACACGAGGCACATAAATATCCAAATTTATGAGACCATCATGTTTCAACACTGAAGGATTCCTTGTTCTATAAATGATTGACCGTAGTGTTTCTGTAATCTAAATAGTAACCTTCTGTCAATATAACTAAATATGAGTCAATCTGCATGTAAGATTTCAAGACACATCTGTACATGAAGAAAGACAAACCAATAAGCACAAATAAAATGCCCAAATATTTAATATCAAAATTTTAGCTTGCTATAGATGATATATAAAAGCTCAAAGGTTGCACATAAACCCATCTCATTTCAAATGTGTCATATTTACTTTATTTAATGGTTCTCAGATGTTCTCTATATGTTTGTTTATTCATGCCTACAATCGAGATGAAAAGGTTGTAGGCTCTTTAGAGGGTCTTTACAACTCAACATCCAAGGTCATAAATTCACTAATACCATAGCAAGGACTAGTGTATGGAAAATAATAACCATCATCTCTTAGATGAGTCAAGTCTTTTACAACACAAAGCACTTTACCATTTATTATACTATATGAGCCTTATAGCAATCCTTTGAAACAGGTATTATTATAGACTTTGTAAGGATGATAAAATTGAGGCTGGGACATTAAATGACTTGCCCAAGGTTATACATGGGAATAGTACACGGGAGAGCCAAGCTCCACATCCCATTCTTGTGAATATTTTGCTTTCCAGTACAATACAGCTGCTTCAGAGAAAAACAGCTTATCTGTCTTTGAATGAGCTGTCTGAGATATCTTATAAATGACAGTAACAAATTTCTCTAAGGCAGTTTCCTGTTTTCCAAGCATGATACTGCATAATTGGCCTAGGATTGAACTACTTAAAAATTGTTCAGAAATCAAAGCCCAAAATGCATTTAGGCAGTTTCTCAATTACTTGGCACCAAACTTTTTTTGGGTCTGATCCTGCTGTCAGATAACTGACAGACATATCACAATTCCTATCTGGTAAATTAACTACTGCTATTTGTCTGTGTTAAACAGACTTAGAAAAATATGTTTATTCTAAAACCAGCTAAAGCATATACTAAAGTGGAGGAGAACTGTTAGCTGTTAATTTTGCATAAATAAGTCAGGGAAGAATTTTTAAAAATTGAAGCTGTATTTAAAAACTTGAATATTTTAATGAATATACAATTTTGTGAGTCTGAGAAATATATAATTATTATTTTTATAGTGGTAAGTTTGCTTTATTGATCAATCCCAGGCTAAAAGTCCATTAGAGACTAAGGATAATCACATAGTATAATGAGATTTTTTCCATTTATAGATAGATTTCAGAGAACAAAATATATACAGTCTTGTTAGAAATAAAACGCTTTTTTCTAGATTAACAAAAAATATCATGGAAAGGTAGAATGTGCTTATAACGTCAGGCAAAAAAAATTGGGAGATAGAAAAATAGTTGACTACCTACGTTGTTTAATAAATAATTCATTCAAAAAAGAATCCCTAATCGACCAATGCCATCACATCACTCTTCTTGCCCAACTGGGAAGTTTTAGTATGTATTAAAACACAGTCATATCATGGAATAAATATTATTCTACTTAACACTTTCTCTTTAAAAGGAAGCACTCAGTTAATTCACATTAGAACATTTTGAGGGGATAGAGCTTTCAGCTGTCATTATCCATCTTTAAAATTTATGAGAACTCAATCCTATTAATGTTGGTGACATCCAGAGAGTCCCTAAGTGGTATGTCCAAGCTTCAGCTAATTGGAATCTATAGAAAGATAAAGGTTTGTCTGAATAATCTTGTTGCAGTAGCTGTCTCCATCTTAAAATCGTTATCTTCAGTCAAAGTATGCACAAGACATTTGATTCATTACCTCATTTAAAATGTATTTACAGGACCATATTACAGAAAAAAATGTCGTGTATCAAAAAGCCCTCTTGAAATGACTGCTTGTTTTGCTTAATTTATAGTGTTGCAATATGTAGCCAGTTTTTCAAATAAATGCCACATTAGCAGGATGATTATTTACATCTTCATTTTATGGTAGGAAACTCTAAGCCTTTCACGTATTGTGGCAGACACTATGTCACATAATTAAGTAAATCAAACATTATACCTGTGCATACTGCAAGTATAGGTAGTTGTAACAATTTCTTCACAGACATTTGGCTCATCTATACGGCCTTACGGAGGGTGTCTCTGAAATGAAACCAACCAGCTTTGGCACTTGATCTGGACTTGGAATGAAATTTGTGTGGGTTGGTTCCAAATGTTATCAAAGTTGCCTAGCTACGGCATTTCAGTAGAGGAGAAACTGAGAATTTTGACAGCATTTGGCCACACAGCAAATTACTAAGGGCTCTTTTGACAGTGCAGAGGGTAGGGGTAGAAGTTTTCCTTTTCAGCTCACATATCTTTTGACTAAGACCGACTCTGGAGCAAATGCTAAAATAAATAGTTCTCCTCCATTAGTGCTAATTTACATCAGTATTTAGTAGCTTTCCGGCTAAAGTGTGGACCAGGAGTGAATTAAAAAGTCAGTGAACACGGTTAGATCACTTGAGATCAGGAGTTTGAGACCAGGTGACCATGGTGAAATCCAGTTTCTCCAAAACTACAAAATTAGCGGGGTGTGGTGGTGCATGTCTGTAATCCCAGCTACTTGGGAGGCTGAGGCAGGAGAATTGCTTGAATTTAGGAGGTGGAGGTTGAAGTGAGCCGAGATTGCACCATTGCACTCTGCATGGGTGACAGAGCACAGAGGACTATGATAAAGGGTATAGAAAGCCTGACCTGAGGAAACGGTGATGGTGAGGAAGACCTCCTCAAGGAGGAGGTTATTAAACCTGGAACAGAAAGAGTGTGTTGGCGCAGTAAAGAGAAAGAGCTTTGTAGGCAGGAGCAATTGCCTGTATGAGAATTCAAGAAAAAGAGCATATTATCCTCAGGGCCTCTAGAAAGCTTAATAGGGCTGAAAAGAAGATGTATTAGTCTGTTCTTACACTGCTAATAAAGACACACCTGAGACTGGGTAATTTATAAAGGAAAGAGGTTTAACGTACTCACAGTTTCACATGGCTGGAGGGGACTCTCAATTATGGTGGAAGGCAGAGCAGCAGCAAAGGTGTGACTTACTTGGTGGCAGGCAAGAAAGTATGTGTAGGAGAACTCCCATTTATAAAAACATCGGATCTCGTGAGACTTATTCACTACCATGAGAACAGTATGGGGGGAAACCACCCTCATTATTCAACTATCTCCACCTGGATCTGGCCTTGACATGTGGGGATTATTACAATTCAAGGTGAGATGTGGTGGAGACACAGCCGAATCGTATCAGAAGACAGCTGTAGAAAAGGAGCAGAAAATAATTATGAGTCAATTCAAGCAAAGTCTTAAAAGAAATATTAGGACTTTTTGACTTTATCCGAAAGATAAGAGGAAGTTTTTAAAGCTTAAATAGCTTAACGTTGCATAGGTAAGTGAGTAAATGAATCACTTTTGGTGTTTGAAGAAATTTTAGCTTATGGTGATTCTACCAACAATTGCTAAACTCATGACTTAAACAAGAAAACCTTAAACCCATTACTTTCAAGACTTAAACCAGAAAATGCATGACATTTCAACGTAACGTCTCTGTAGGGAGATTTACCTACTGTCCTAATAAGTATAACTTATTCTAATAGAAAATGCACAATTTCTCATTACTGAGCTCATAAGAAGGTAATAATTGCTCTATTGTCTAGATAAGAGGAAGAGTCTTGACCAAGAATGGCAGAGAGGAAAAATAGCCAATATTTTTCCTCTCTTACTCTCAGAATATTTTTTTTAAGTTTTTACTCTCAGAATATTTTTTAAGTCTATTCAAAATCTTTGTCTCAGTTTCATAATCCATGTTATTTAGCAATTTCAATTACCCACATTATGAAGCATATGAAATGTATGCAGCATAAAACTCCTTTCTAATGGAAGAATTCCAGCTAATAAATGTAGAAAGAATGGTTAAATTAGAGAAATCAGAATTTTATAATTTCTAATCAGGTGGTAGAGGGGTCTTTAAGGCTCATGTTTGATTCTACCAGTTCCCCAGAGTCTGTGCTACTTGAAGAATCTTAGGACCAGTAAGAACCTGGGCTCTGTAGCAGGTACTCATTTAACACTTTAGACATGGCTCTAGTAAATACAAACAGACATGTGTGCAGGGCACCCAGCCTCTGCCTTCTTCGACCTTATGTTCTTATGGTGGAACATACCACAAATAGTACAGATGCAATAAGCAAATGCTTATAAGTTGTAAAAATGACAGAGTGATCAGGGTAGTGCGTCCCATTCTCAGTAGAGTGAACAGGAAAGGCATCTCTGAGGTGACATTTAAACCACGAAATAACAGGGAGAAAGTTTGGTAGGAGAGAGAGGGTGTTTCTGTGGAGCTCTGGGAAGAACCGTGTCTTGTTCACAGAATTTATGTGAATAAAGCCAGCAGCACATCAACAGAGAGGGAGAAAATGAACCTGAAATGACAGGCAAAGAAAGTCATGAAGGATATTATAGGCCCAAGTTGGAATAAATTTGAATTCTGTTCCAAGTGCAGTAGAAAATCATTGCCAGGTATTGAAACAGGTAAGTGACACCCAATGTATATTTTAAGTATACAGACAGTCCTTAACTTATGATGGTTCAATTTACGATGGTTCAACTTAGTAGTTTCAAGTTTACAATGGTGCAAAAGCAATAAACATCCACAAGAAACTGTACATTAAGTACAATCATTCTTTTTTCACTTTCAATACAGTATTCAATAAGTAACATGAGATACTGAACACTTTATTATGTAATAAGCTTTGTGTTAGATGATTTGTCCAACTGTAGGCTAATGTAAGTATTTTGAGGACGTTTATGACAGACTAGGCTAAACTACAATGTTTGTTGGGCCAGGTGTGTTAAATTGACTTTTAACTTATATTTTCAACTTATGATGGGTTTATCAGAATATAACCCCATTGTAAGTTGAGGAACATTTGTACTTTTAACACTGTGTGGATTTAAAATGGGCAAGAGTGGTGGGTACGTGGTTAGGAGGCTACTGATTTAGGAAAGGAACAATGGTCATTGTTCAAAGGTGGTATGAGTGGGGACAGAGAGAAGGACATGAATTCCAGATTTATCCGAGATAAAATTAAGAGGTTCTTGATGGCAATTAGCACAAGGGAATGGAGAGGAGAAAGTTGGACTCGTGACAGCCTCCTAGGCTTTCGGCCTGGGCAGATGGAAAGCCGTGCCATTTACAGAGAAGAGAAGAGAGCAGGAGGAGAAAGGAGGACTGGTTTGAGAAAAAGGAAATTAGTAGTTATTTTTGGACATGTTAAATTTGAGATGTCTACGAGATAATCAAGTGTAGATATACTATCCTAGTGAATGAATGTTATTTATTATTTATAAAAATCTTAATAACATTAGTAAATAAAATTATTTTGCTTGGAGTATTTCCTTAGCAATTCTTCATTGAAGACCTAAGATAATCATTAGTGACTATTCAAAGATTTGCTTCTTCTATTCTGGATAAGTATTTTATCACAAATTCAGTGTATTAAATAATATCAAAATCTATTAACTGGAAAAACCACAAAAATAGAAAAATATGAATATGAAACTCTGAGTGGCCCAATTGAAAATAAAGAGCTGACTTCAGTCAATAAAACAGTGCAAATTTGGGCTGGGTGCCGTGGCTCATGCCTGTAATTCCAGCACTTTGGGAGGCTGAGGCGGGAGGATCACTGAGGTCAGGAGTTTGAGACCAGCCTAGCCAACATAACAAAATCCCAACTCTACTAAAAATAAAAAAATTAATGGGGCATGGTGACTCACTCCTGCAATTCCAGCCACTCAGGAGGCTGAGACATGAGAATTGCTTGAACCCAGGAGGCAGAGGTTGCAGTGAGCTGAGATCGTGCCACTGCACTGCAGCCTGGACAACAGAGTGTGACACTGTCTCAAAAAAATAAAAAGTGCAATTTCGAAAGCAAATGGGGAGCCAAAGCTCACCAGTTTTTAATCTTAGTTACATAAAAGGGAAATATAACACACTTGGATTGAGTTAATGTGTTTGCTTTAGGTTCCAGATTACTTTAGTAGCAATGTTTTTGAAGAAGCAAATGGTAGAATAACTTTCCCTCATGTCCTGAAACATTTACTGTAAATTAGTATGAAAACAGATATTAATTCACACTGTGGCCTAAAAATATAGATACAAAGCCCCAAGGGGAACTAATTCAAAACTAGTGTTCCCTCAGTAACTATAAATTGCTTGTGTTCAGCTGACATTTCTAGCATGACTAGGCTAGAATGTGGTACTACAAGACTGAAATGACTACTGTAGGGATTGTCCCTGAGAACTGGATGATTTGAAGGGTTATTTTTTTTTTAATTGTTTAAGTAGTATAAGGCATTGAATTTTCTTGTTGCTTTTTCAAATAAAGCGGTAAGTAAAACTAAAGCATAGAAAGCATCGTATTTAACTATATGTGTTACCTTGTAAGATCAAGCTTTTAGTTTGAGATATGGGTTAGTTCACATCATATATTCCCTGCTATTCCTAGCAGAGTGCTAGCTAAGCATATATGAGAAACTCCTTATGTATTTTTTAGTTTGAACTTTCCTGGATCTGGTCATGTGTAAGTAGGGTGACCACCTGTTCCAACTTGTGCAGGATTGAGGGAGTTTCAGGATATGAGATCTCATCATCTTTAAAACTGATACATTCTTGGGTAAACCTGAATGAGCCGTTCACCCTGTAAGTAAATTTGGTTTAATTATGGTCCTTTAGTAGGGGAAAGTGTTGTCTTGACATATGGGTATTGCTGAAATTTTTAAGTTTCTCTAAACATCATATAATAAGTGAATCTGTTAATTTTCAGATCAATAAACTAATATTTAAAAATCTCTAATAGATTTTTTTTGTCCTTTTTGAAGTATGTTTCAAGCTGGTCTGTGTCTTATCCTTTTTATATACTTGGTATCTCAGAATAATGTGCATAGTAGGCACTTTACACATATTGGTTTAACAGGATGGTGATTTGTCAAGAAAATACAGAAGAGCAATACTCACAATATAAGAGCTTCCTTTTCTTCTTATCAGGGCTTTCATTCTTAAATTTACATGAAAATAAAAAAATTCTATAATACATGTTTTATAAAAGTATTTTGGGGGGAAAAATACATGAGATATGTTTAGTTCCAAGACTGATGCAGAAAGTCACATAAGCCAAATGAAACAGCTTAGTAATGGAAGTCTTTTCTTAATCAGAGTAGAGTGTGTATTGATATTTTAAGCTGTTGTTTTCCTTTTCTATCTTTAATAAAATAGCTATTCATTAATATATTTTTCAATGTTCAGCAGACGTTAACGTTACACATGTAGGTTTTTGTAAAACTAAAACATTTGGTTTCTGTTCCTTTTAATTTATTTTTAAATAAACAAAACTAATCAAACCAGTTAGTCTAGATTCTTGGTAAGGTATTACCTGTTTCTTGACACAAGGAAGTAAAAATACATAACATATATATAAAGAGTGTTGGACTAAGGCCATGTACTTTACTGTTTGCGTTGTCATTTGAGACCAAAGATTAGAAAACTCCCTCTCTCGGCTGGGTGCAGTGGCTCACACCTGTAATCCCAGCACTTTGGGAGGCCAAAGTGGGCAGATCACAAGGTCAGGAGATCGAGATCATCCTGGCTAACACAGTGAAACTCTGTCTACTAAAAATACACCCCACAAAAAATTAGCTGGCATGGGTGGCATGTGTCTGTAGTCTCAGCTACTTGAGAGGCTGAGGCAGGAGAAACACTTGAACCCAGGAAGCAGAGGTTGTAATGAGCAGAGATCACACCACTGCACTCCAGCCTGAGCAACAGAGCAAGACTCCATTTCAGGAAAAAACAAAAAACAAAACAAACGCAACTCCCTCTTTCATCCTACAAATCCTTTTTCAGCCATGCTATTGATTCAATGAAGCAGATGCTAGTAATATCTATGATCACAGGTAAAGATTTAGTGTACATTGGAAAGAGGAGCAATGCAGAAATGTTAGTGGGTCAATCTTTACATCATTTAAGAGTTAGAATAGATTAAAGTAAGGCCGGGAGCAGTGACTCACGCTTGTAATCTCAGCACTTTGGGAGTCTAAGGTGGACAGATCATGAGGTCAGGAGTTCAAGACCAGCCTGACCAACATGGTGAAACCCCATCAAATACAAAAAGTAGCCAGGCATGGTGGTGCCTGCCTGTAATCCCAGCTGCTCAGGAGGCTGAGGCAAGAGAATTGCTTGAACCTGGGAAGCAGAGGTTTCAGTGTGCTGAAGTGGCGCCATTGCACTCTAGCCTGAGCAACAGAGCAAGATTCCATCTCAGAAAAAAAAAAAAAAAAAGAATAAAGTAGGTGCAAAAACGAATTAAATATGGAACACTAAGAGAAGAGGCACATTATGCTGTGTGTGGGTAGAAAGGAAAGCTTTTGGTGCTGCTTAGACTTGTCTGAACAGTAGCTGGACCAACAAGGCAACTTTCTCACCATATTGATTACATCCTAAGTTTTAAGAAATTGAATAAGTTTATTATTAGCTGTTATCCTCAGATTAATGGAAATATCTGTACCAATTATAAGTACTCATTTAAAAACAAATGTATACTTGATAGTAATTATTTATGCCTACATCTTGACATACATGCAAGTATATATCCTTTTTGCTTTCACCTTTTAAAATTTATTTTATTTTATTTTTTAACTTTTAGGTTCAGAGGTACATGTGCAGCTTTGTTAAATAGGAAAATTACACGTTGCAGGGGTTTGGTGTACAGCTTATTTTGTTGGCCAGGTAATCAGAATAATACTGGACAGGTAATTCTTCAATCCTCACCCTCTTCTCACCCTCCACCCTCAAGTAGGCCCTTGTGTTGATTGTTCCCTTCTTTATTTCCATGTGTACTCAATGTTTAGCTCTCACTTATAAGTGAGAACATGCAGTATTTGGTTTTGTGTTCCTGTGTCAATTCATTTAGGATAATGGTATCCAGCTCCATTCATATTGCTGCAAAAGACTTGATCTCATCCTTTTTTATGGCTGCATAGTATTCCATGGTGTATATGTATCACATTTTCTTTATCCAGCCTACCGTTGATGGAATTCCATGTCTTTGATATTATAAATAGTGCTATAATAAACATACCTATACATGTGCCTTTATGGTAGGATGTTTTCTATTTCTTTGGATATACACCCAAAAATGGGATTGCTGGGTTGAAGGGAAATTCTATTTTATGTTATTTTAGAAATAGCCCAACTGCTTTCCACAGTTTCTCAATTAATTTATGTTCCCACTTTCAGGGTATAAGCATTCCATTTTCTCTACAATGCCACCAGCATCTGTTATTTTTTTAATTTTTAAAATAATAGCCATTCTGACTGGTGTGAGCTCATATTTCATTGTGGTTTTAATTTGCATTTCTCTAATGATTAGTGATGTTGAGCATTTTCTCATATCATTTTTGGTCATGTATTTGTCTTCTTTTGAAAAGTATCTGTTCATGTCCTTTGCCCACTTTTTAATAGGGTTGTTTTTGCTTCTTAATTTAAGTTTTTTATAGATTTGGTATTAGGCCTTTGTTAGATGCATAGTTTGCAAATATTTTCTCCCATTCTGTAGGTTGTCTGTTTACTGTGTTGATAGTTTCTTCAGCTGGAAGAAACTCTTTAGTTTAATTAGGCCCCATTTGTCAATTTTTCTTTCTGTTACAACTGTTTTTTTATCTTTGTCAAGAAACCTTTCCCTGGAACTAAGTCCAGAATGGTATTCCTTAGGCTATCTTCAGAGTTCTTATAGTTTTAGGTCTTGAATTTAAGTCTTTAATCCATCTTGAATTGATTTTTATATGTGGTATAAAGAAGGGGTCCAATTTCAACCTTTTGCATATAGCTAGCCAGTTACTCCAGCATCATTTATTTAATAGGGAATTCATTCCCCATTGCTTGTTTTTGTCAACTTTGTCAAAGATAAGATGGTTGTAGTTGTGCAGCATTATTTCTGGACTCTCTATTCTGTTCCAGTAGTCTATGTTTCTGTTTTTGTACCAGTACTATGCTGTTCTGGTTCCTGTAGCCTTGTAGTTTAGTTTGAACTATGGTAGCATGATGCCCCCAGCTCTCTTCTTTTTGTTTAGGATTCCTTTGGCTATTCAGGCTTTTTTTTTGTTCCATATTAATTTTAAATTAGATTTTCTAATTCTGTGAAGAACCTCATTGGCAGTTTGACAGGAAATGCATTGGAACTATAAACTGCTTTGGGAAATGTGTCCATTTTAACAATATTGATACTTCATATTCATGAGAATGGAATGTTTTTCCACTTCCTTATATAATCTTTGATTTCTTTGAGAAGCGTCTTGTAATTCTTGTTGTAGCAATCTTTCACTGCCCTGTTTAGTTCTATTCCTGATTCCTGATCTTTCACCACCTTGTTTAGCTATACTCCTGATTTTTGTACATTTATTTTGTAATACTGAAACTTTGCTGAAGTTATTTATCAGATCATGAAGATTTTGTGCAGAGGCTTTCTAGGTTTAGAATCATATTATTTGCAAACAAGGTAGTTTGATTTCCTTTCTTCCTATTTAAATGCCTTTAATTTCTTTCTCTTGCATGATTGCCCTGGCCAGGACTTCCATTGCTATATTGAAAAGGCATGGTGAACTCCTATTTAGCATAGCATTGGAAGTTCTGGCCAGGGCAATTAGGCAAGAGAAAGAAATAAAGTGTATTAAAATAAGAAAAGGGGACATCAAATTATTTTAATTTGCAGAACACATAATCCTATGTTTAGAATACCCTATGATCTCAGCCCAGAAGTTTGTTAAGCTGATAAGCAACTTCATCAAAGTCTCAGGATTCAAAATCAGTGTGCAAAAATCACTATCATTTTTATATATCAACAACAGGCAAACAGAGAACCAAATCATGAATGAACTTCCATTCACAATTGCTACAAAGAGGATAAAATTCCTAGAAATACAGCTAACAAGGGAAGTGAAGGACTCTTTCAAGGACAGCTACAAACCACTACTCAAGGAAATCAGAGAGGACACAAACAAATGGAAAAGCATTTCATGTTCATGGATAGGAAGAATCAATATTGTGAAAATGATAATACTGCCCAAAGTAATTTATAGATTGCTATTCCCATTAAACTATCATTGACATTCTTCACAGAATTTTTTTAAAACTATTTTGCAGTTCATATGGAACAACAACAAAAAAGAGCCTGTATAGCTAAGACAATCTTAAGCAAAAAGAACAAAGTTGGAGGTGGAGGCATCACACTACCTGACTTCAAACTATACTACAAGGCTACAGTATTCAAAACAGCATGGTATTGGTATGAAAACAAGCACATAGACCAATGGAATGGAATAGAGAACTCAGAAATAAGACTGCAAACCTATAATCTGATCTTCAACAAATCTGACAAAAATAAGCAATGGGGAAAGGATTCCCTATTTAAAAAATGATGCTGGGAGAATAGGCTAGTCATATGCAGAAAATTGAAACTGGACCCTTTCCTAACAGATTATACACAGATTAACTCAAAATGGGTTAAAGACTTAAATGTAAAACCCCAAAACATAAAAACCCTAGAAGAAAATCTAGGCAATATCATTCAGGACATAGGCATGGGCAATGATTTAATGATGAAAGTGCCAAAAGCAAAAATTGACAAATGGGACCTAATTTAATGAAAGAGTTTCTGCACAGCCAAAAAACAACAACAACAACAACAACAACAAAAAACCTATCAATAATCAATGTGAACAAACAACCTACAGAATGAGAGAAAAATTTTGGAATGTATTTATCTGACAAAGGTCTACTATCCAGAGTCTACAGGGAAGTTAAGCAGATTTGCAAGAAAAAAAATCAAAAACTCCATTAAAAAGTGGGCAAAGGATATGAACCGACACTTCTCAAAAGAACATATTTGTGTTGCCAAGAAACATGAAAAGAAGATAAACGTCATTAATAATTAGAAATATGCAAATATGAAAATCAAAATCATAATGAGATACCATCTCACACCAGTCAGAATGGCTACTAAAAAGTAAAAAAACATGCTGGCAAGGTTGTGCAGAAAATGGAACACCTATGCATTGCTGCTGGGAATGTAAATTAGTTCAACGATTGTAGAAAGCAGTATGGCAATTTCTAAAAGAACTCAAAACAGAATTACCGTTTGACCCAGCAATTCCATTATTGAGTATATACCCAAAGGAATATGATTCATTCTACCATAAAGACACATGCACACATATGTTCATTACAGCACAGTTTACAGTAGCAAAGACATGGAGTCAATCTACATGCCCATTAATGGTAGACTGGATAAAGAAAATATGGTACAGATACACCACTGAATATTATACAACCATAAAACGGAACAAGATCAAGTCCTTTGCAGGGACATGGATGGAGCTTGAAGCCATTATTTTCAGCAAACTAATGCAGGAAAAGAAAACCAAACACCACATATTCTCACTTATAAGTGGGAGCTGAATGATGAGAACACATGGACACATGGTGGGGGGACAACACACACTGGGACCTGTGGCTGGGTGGTGAGGAGAGGGAGAGCATCAGGAAGAATAGCTAATGGATGCTGGGCTTAATACCTAGGTGATGCGTTGATATGTGCAGCAAATCACCATGGCAATTGTTTATCTATGTAACGAACCTGTACATCCTGCACATATAACCCAGAACTTAAAATAAAAGTAGAAAAAAAAAAAAGAAAAGAAAACAAGTGGTGAGAGGGCACATCCTTGCCTTGTTACAGTTTTCAAGAGGAATGCTCTAGCTTTTGCCCGTCAGTATGATGTTGGCTGTGGGTTTGTCACAGATGGCTCTTATTATTTTGAGTCCATTCCTTAAATGACTGGTTTGTTGAGAGTTTTTATCATGAGGGAATGTTAACTTTTACTGAAAGCCTTTACTGTGTCTGCTGAGATAATCATGTGGTTTTTTTTTTTAGTTCTGTTTATGTGATGAATCACATTTATTGATTTGCATATATTGAACCAACCTTGCATCCCAGAGATAAAGCCAACTCGATTATGGTAGATCAGCTTTTTGATGTGCTGCTAGATTCAGTTTGCTAGTATTTTATTGAGGATTTTTGATTTATGTTCTTCAAGGATTTTGGCCTTAAGTTTTTTTGTTGTTGTTGTGTCTCTGCCAGGTTTTGGTATCAGGATGATGATGGCCTGATAGAATAAATTAGGCAGGAGTCCTTCCTCCTCAATTTTTTGGAATATTTTCAACAGGAGTGGTACCAGCTCTTCTTTGTGCATCTGGGAGAATTCACCTGTGAATTCTTTCTGACCCCAGGCTTTTTATTGTTGACAGAGTTTCTCTGATTCAATTTCGGAACTCATCACTGGTCTTCTGAGGAATTCAATTCTTTCTTTTTCAGTCTTGGAAGGTTATATGTGTCCAGGAATCTATCTAGGAATCTAGAAGAAAATCTATTTATTCTAGATTTGTCTAACTTGTGGGCATAGAAGCATTTGTAGTTAGTCTCTGAGGGATTTTTGTATTTCTGTGGGGTCAGTAGTAGCATCTCCTTTGTCATTTCAGATTGCGTTTATTTGGATATTCTTTTTTTTTTTCATTACTAGTCTAGCTAGCAGTCTACTTTATTAATTTTTTCAAAAAACCAATTCCTAGATTCATTGATTTAAAAAATTTATTTTACTTTAAGTTCCAGGATACATGTGCAGAACATGCAGGTTTGTTACCTAGGTATACATGTGCCATGGTGGTTTGCTGCACCTATCAACCTGTCATTTAGGTTTAAGCCTCATATGCAACCATTGTGGAAGACAGTGTGGCAATTCCTCAAGGATCTAGAATCAGAAATTATTTGACCCGGCAATCCCATTACTGGGTATATACCCAAAGTGTTTTAAATCATTCTACTATAGAGACACATGCACACGTATGTTTACTGCAGCACTATTTATAATAGCAAAGACTTGGAACCAACCCAAATGCCCATCAATGATAGAGTGGATAAAGAAAATGAGGTACATATATGCCATGGAATACTATGTAGCCATAAAAAAGGATGAGTTCATGTCCTTTGAGGGACAGAGATGAAGCTGGAAACCATCATTCTCATTGATGTTTTGTATGGTTTTTTGCATCTCAATTTCCTTCATTTCAGCTTCAGTTTTATTTCTTGTCTTTTGCTAGCTTTGGTTGCCCCTCTTTTAAAAAAACTCTGCATTTGGAAGACATTTATGCTTTAACGTGTCTTGGAAATGATATTGGAAATTATCTTTCCAAATGATATTGGAAAAACGTGTCTTGGAAATCAATAGAAATTTCTGTGGCAATCAATTGAGTTTAGAGAGGTTTTGATATATTGTGTCTGCCAAAGTAGTATTAGAAGTAGCCAATTCTGATAATGCTAAAAGAAATTGTATTAGTTTCTTATTGCTGCTGTCACATATTACAACAAATTCAGTGACATGAAACAACCCATGTTTATTATTCTCCAGTTCTAAAGGTTATAAGTGGGTTTCTCTAGGCTAAAGCCAAGGTTTTGGCTGGATGGCACTCCTTCCGTGGCTCTGTCTAGGTGAAACTCCACAGTCTTGTCTCTTCCAGTCTCTAGAGCTCATGCATTTTCCTGGCTAATGGCTCATTTCTCTATTTTTAAAGCCAGCAGCATAGTATCTCATTCTAAATTCTGACCCTCATCTCTCTTTTACAAAGGCCTTTGTGATTACACTGTGACCATTAGTATAATCCTGGATAGTCTCCTAATCTCAAGCTTCTAAATGTAATCACATCTGCAGAGTCCTTTTTGCCATGTAAGCTAATATATTCCTATTCAAGGTTCTGGGGATTAGCACATGGATATCTTTGGGGCCATTACTTTGCCTACCAAAGAAAATATTACTGTCATTAAGCAAAGTTCATATACAAACACTGGAACTAACAAATACAGGAAAAAGAAAACAGTGGATCATTTTCACTTCTAAATATAGGTGTAAAAGTCCTAAATAAAGCCTCTAATTAAATACAGGCATATTTTTAAAATAATTTTACAAATTTGTAAAATTTTTACTATAAGGGAGCTTATTAATCTTATTAAAATAAAACAAGGAGTAAAAATCTACAGTTATCTTGCAGATCCTGGAAAGACATTTAATAATATTTATACATATTTATAAATCAGCATGATTAAAGAGCATTAGCAAAATGAAAATATAAAAATAGTCCCTGACTATAATAAAAATGTATATATCAAACCAATGGCCACCATTCTAACATTGAACCACTAAAGGCAGTCTCATGGAAATTATTGGCAAAGACTGTCAATTTTCTCTGCTATTATTTAGTACTTGTGGTAGACATTGTAATATGATGTAGATTTCCTTAGGGAATAAAAAACTTACTACCTTAGCTGCTGGAAGAGTTGCCAGTACACAGCTGTCAGTTGACTCCAGGGATCACCTGAGTTGAAGAGATTTGCCTTGCCACAAAAGAGAGCCATCTTTCATGATGATATCCGGTATCCAATTACTTTGAATAAATAAAATTACTATTTTTCTTAATTCTTTTAAAAGACAATTAGCTTTAAAGTAATAACATTAATATATCATGGGATTTATAATGTGTAGGTATAAAATTCATGACATAATAGCACAAAGTATAGGAGTTGGTGAAGTGAAATTATACTGTGTAAAGTTTTTACATTAGACGTGATGGGGTAAAAATTAAAGAAGAAAATTATGTTAAGGAAGTATATGACATTGCCTTCAGCAACTGCTAAAATGCAGCACAAAAAGGTAGAGTGAAAAGGTCTATAGAAGAGAAAGAACGGGATATTACAAAATTACCGGGCTAAATAAAAAGGAAGGTAAAACAGGAGAAAAAATAACGTTAATAGGCAGTCTTATCAGTAATTATATCTTAGCTGAAAGTCAGAAATTGTGACTAGATAAAAAGAAAAGACCACTTTAATTGTAATCTCAGACAGACTGAAATAAAATGATGGATAAAAATATACTATGTAAACAGTAAGCTTAAAAAGCTAACGTGTATATAATAATACAGGACAAACTAGACTTTATAAGACAAGAGGTTACAGTTCATTGTTAAGCTGAAAAGGTTAATTCATGAAGACGATAGAATAATTTTATATGTACATACCTAGTAATAGAGTTCCAAAATCCATGAAACATAAATTGACAAAAATAAAGGGAGAAATATGTAAATTCACAGTCATAGAGATTTTCAATATTCTTTTCCCATAAATGATATAGCAAGTAGGCAAAAATCAATAAAGATATGGAAGACATGAAAAGCCTTCTCTAACAAACTGACCTAACTGACATTTATGGGACACCAAACCCAACAATGCACATGGGAGATTTACCAAAATAAATCTTTTTTTTTTTTTTTTTTTTTTGAGACAGAGTTTCGCTCTTGTTACCCAGGCTGGAGTGCAATGGCACGATCTCGGCTCACCGCAACCTCCGCCTCCTAGGTTTGGGCAATTCTCCTGCCTCAGCCTCCCGAGTAGCTGGGATTACAGGTGCGTGCCACCATGCCCAGCTAATTTTTTGTATTTTTTTTTAAGTAGAGACGGGGTTTTACCATGTTGACCAGGATGGTCTCGATCTCTTGACCTCGTGATCCACATGCCTCGGCCTCCCAAAGTGCTGGGATTACAGGCTTGAGCCACCGCACCCGGCCCCCAAAATAAATCTTTTTCCTGGTCATGCAACAAGTCTCATTAGATTTTAAATAATTGAAATATTACAGAGTATGTTCTAGGAACACAACAGAATATGCTTTATAAATTCAACAAAATTAAATTAGAAGTCAATAAAAATAAGATGTTTAGAAAATTTCTACATTTTTGGATAAACTTTCAAGTAACACATGGATCTAGGAAGAAAACAAAGGGAAAAAGATAAAGTATTTTGATTTGTGACATAAAATTTGTGGACTTTAACTAAATTAGTGCTTACTGTGAAATTTTTCACTTTAAATTCTTAATACTAGAAAATAAGAAAAAACTAAATGTCTTAAACTTCAACCCCAAGAACTAAAAGAGACAAATTCAAACTAAATCAAAGAAGAAGAAAGGAAATAATATGAAAGCAGAAAGCAATGAATGAAGAAACTGGACCCCTTCCTGACACCTTACACTAAAATTAACTCCAGATGGATTAAAGACTTAAACATAAGACCTGGCACCATAAAAACCCTAGAAGGAAATCTAGGCAAAACTATCCAGGACATAGGAGTAGGCAAGGACTTCATGACCAAAACACTAAAAGCATTGGCAACAAAAGCCAAAATAGACAAATGGGACCTAATCAAACTCCATAGCTTCTGCACGGCAAAAGAAACAGTCACTAGAGTGAATCGGCAACCAACAGAATGGGAAAAAATTTTTGCAGTTTACCCATCTGACAAAGGGCTGATATCCAGAATTTACAAAGAACTCAAACGGATTTACAGGAAAAAAACAAACAAGCCCATTCAAAAGTGGGCAAAGGATATGAACAGACACTTTACGAAAGAAGACCTATATGAGGCCAACAATCATATGAAAAAATGCTCATCGTCACTGGTCATCAGAGAGATGCAAATCAAAACCACATTGAGATACCATCTCACGCCAGTTAGAATGGCGATCATCAAAAAAATCTGGAGACAACAGATGCTGGAGAGGATGTGGAGAAAAAGGAACACTTTTACACTGTTGGTGGGAGTGTAAATTAGTCCAACCATTGTGGAAGACAGTGTGGCGATTCCTCAAGGCCTTAGAAATAGAAATTCCATTTGACCCAGCAATCCCATTATTGGGTATATACCCAAAGGACTATAAATCATTCTACTATAAGGACACATGTACACGAATGTTTATTGCAGCACTGTTTACAATAGCAAAGACCTGGAATCAACCCAAATGCCCATTGATGATAGACTGGACTGGGAAAATGTGGCACATATACACCATGGAATATTATGCAGCAATCAGAAATGATGAGTTCGTGTCGTTTGTAGGGACATGGATGAATCTGGAGAACATCATTCTCAGCAAACTGACATGAGAACAGAAAATGAAACACCGCATATTCTCACTCATAGGCGGGTGATGAAAAATGAGAACACATGGACACAGAGAGGGGAGTACTAAACACTGGGGTCTATTGAGGGAAAGGGGGAGGGCCAGTGGGAGGGGGAGGTGGGGAGGGATAGCCTGGGGAGAAACGCCAAATGTGGGTGAAGGGGTGAAAGCAAACAAAACACACTGCCACGTGTGTACCTATGCAACTGTATTGCATGCTCTGCACATGTACCCCCAAACCTAAAATGCAATAAAAAAAATAAGAATAAAAAAAAAAGAAAAACAAATGAGCAGTAGAAAGAATCAATAAAGTCAGAAGCTGATTCTTCATAAAGCACTGATAAACCACTAGAAAGACTAATCAGGAAAAACAAGAGAGACGAAATGTAAATGTCAGTATTAGGAAAGATGGACAATGACTGCCTGTCTTCCAGATTAAAAAAATAATAAAAAAGGGAATACACTGCAAAATTTTTGGCAATAAATTTCAAAACTAAGATAAAATAGACTTTTTTTGAAAAATACTACCTCAAAATTAATGCAAAAGTAAACAGATAACTTGAAGAACTTATCCATAATAAAGATATTTAATAATAAATTTGTAAGTAAAACCCGCCTACCGAGAATGTTCTGGCCTATTTGATGGGAGAATTTGGTAAACTTGATGAAATCTCTATGGAAGAAGCAGAACTAATATTATAAAAATTCTTCCAGATAATAGAGGAGGAAGGGACACTGTCTAACTTGTTTTCTGAGGCCAGTAGAACCTTAACATGTAAACTTGACATGCAACATTGAAAGAAAGGAATTTCCTCAATCTGATGACAGATGATATTATGCTTAATCATGAAATACTGAGTGCTTTCCCCTTAAAATGAGAATCAAGGAAAGGATATCTACTCTTGCCACTACTATTCAACATTACTTTGGATCCCTAGCAAGTCCACTAAGGGGAGAAATAGAAATTAAAAGTACACAGATTAGAAAAAAAGGAATAAAACTTTTTATTCACAGATGATGCTTTGAACATAGAAAATCCTAAGGGATATTTAGAATCTAAAAGGGACATATATCTCTACTACCACTAACTAAATTTAGCGAGGATACAAGACACAAAATCAAGATAAAAATCATTTTATATTTTTATATATCAGTAATGAACAATTATAAAATGTAACTTATAAAATTTATATTTTACTATAAAATTTAAAAATTCAAAATATTTGCAGATAAATCTAAGAAATATGCCCGACTGCTATAATGTAAACTCCAAAACCTGTCAAAAAGTGAAAGTCTAAATTAACATATTAAGATGTCAATTATTTTCAAATTGACTAATAAATGGATTCAATATAATCCCAATCAAAATTCCACCAAGGTTTTTGTTGTTGTTGTTAAAACGACAATCTAATTTTAAATACATATGGAAATGAAAAGGACTTAAAATTGTTAAAGTTTATAAAGAAAAATATAGTTGGAAGACATATACTAACTGACCTTAAGACTATGAAGCTACAGTAATTAAGACAGTGTGATACTGCTTTAAGGATGAACAAAGAGATAATGGAACAAAACAGAAAATCTAGAAATAGATCCACATACACATTTTATCTTCAACCAAAGTGCTAATGCAAATAATAAGGAAAAGCTTTTATAAAAGTAAGTGATGTTTGGAAAATTAGACATCCCATTAGGTAAAATGACTCCTTTTTTTTTTTTTTTCTGAGATGAAGTTTCGCTCTCATTACCCAGGCTGGAGTGCAATGGTGCGATCTCGGCTCACCACAACCTCCGCCTCCTGGGTTCAGGCAATTCTCCCGCCTCAGCCTCCTGAGTAGCTGGGATTACAGGCATGCGCCGCCATGCCCAGCTAATTTTTTGTATTTTTAGTAGAGACGGGGTTTCACTATGTTGATCAGGATGGTCTCTATCTCTTGACCTTGTGATCCACCCACCTCGGACTCCCAAAGTGCTGGGATTACAGGCGTGAGCCACTGCGCCTGGCCAAAATGACTCAACTACCTAACGTCATTTTGAGATCGATCATAGTTCTAGATTTAAAGCTAAAATTATAAAGCTTTTAGGAGAAGGCATAAGAGACTATTATTACTACCTTGTGATAGGCAGAAATTCCTTAGAACATCTAAAGCACTAATAATTCAAAAGATGATAAATAACATTTCATAAAATTTTAAATTTTGGCGCTTCAAAGCCACTTCTAAGAAAATTTAAGGAAAGTAAGGTATTGGGAGGAAATATTTGCATAACACATATCTGACAAATGACTTGCATGCAGAATATGTAAAGAATTCCTAAAAATTAATAATAAAAAATTCAATTTCAAAACATGGGCTAAAGTTTTAAATGCAAATTTTACAAAAGACACAAAAATGGCCAAAAAGCACATGAAATGATGTTTAACATTATCAGCCATCGAGGAAATGCAAATTAAAACAAAAAAAATAAATAACATATGCTTTAGAATTACTAAATTAAAATGATTGACAACCTTGAATATTAGCAAGGATAAACAGCAAGCTGGAACTCACATACATTGCTGGATGAAGTTTAAAATGGAACAAAGCACTTTAAACAATGTTTAGGATGTTTCTTATAAAGCAAAATATACTTTACAGATGTACTGCTTATGGCTTAGCAATCCTGTGCTTAAGTATTTACCCAAGAGAAATGAAAACCTGTGTCTGTGAAACCTGTAAAAATGATCCGAGAAGGTTTTCTCATAACAGCCTCAAACCGAAAACAACCCAATTGTCTATCAGAAGGTGAATGGGTAAACAAACTGTGATACTACTTAGAAATGTAAACTATTGAACATAACAAAATGGAGGCTGATCAAAAGACGCAGGACAGAAGAGTACATTCTGTGTGGTTTCATTTACATAAAGTACTAGAGCAGGCAAAACTAATCCATGGAGCTAGAACTCAAAACAAGGTTTTTCATGGGTTAGAGATATTGACTGGAAAGGGGCATGAGGAAAGTTGCTGGATAAATAAAACTATATCTTGACAAGCACAGTAGATCCACAGATTATATACTGGCCAAAGATCGTTGAACTGCATTCCTAAAATGCATATATTTTAATGAATATTAATTTCACCTCAATAAGAAAACAAAAATTGTAACACAAACTACACAGTATTATTCTAGTTTTATCTTAACAAAATAACGTAATAAATAAGGCAATCACATAAGTGTCAGGTATTTAACAAGTTCTGACTAGGAATTTGTTTTCCTCCTTCCTTTTCTCCCTTTCTTCCTTTTCTGTAGTCATATGAGGAGCTGTTAAAACTGTAAAGATTATGTTGCTTTTCATTTATTTTATAGTACCTATAGAATTAGGCTGTTTCTAGCTGGGTATGGTGGCTCACACCTGTAATGTCAGCACTTTGGGAAGTCGAAGTGGGTGAATCATTTGAAGTCAGGAGTTCGAGACTAGCCTGGCCAACATAAGGAAACCCTGTCTTTACTAATAATACAAAAGTTAGCCAGCCGTGGTGATGCATGCCTGTAATCCCAACTACTTGGGAGGCTGAGACAGGAGAATCGCTTGAACCTTGGAGGCAGAGGTTGCAGTGAATGTGAGATTGCCCCACTGCTCTCCAGCCCGGGTCACAGAGTGAAACTGTGTCTCAAAAAAAAAAAAAAAAGAATTAGGCTGTTCACTTCTCTGTAAAATGTGAAAAAATTGCATTTACCTAGTAGGGCATCTGTGAATATTAAATAAATTAATAAATGTAAAGCACATAGTTTCTGACACATATTTAGACTCAGTAAATTTTCATCTATATTATTATTACATTCTCAGCACTCAAACTCTATGACAATATAGATATTGCATCAAAATAGGTACATGCACACATATATTTATATCCATATTTATACACACAGAACACACATAAAGATATTAGTTCATATCTTTTGATATAGTTTTAATTTTCCGTTCATGTAGTAGTTTCTTATATTTTTAACAAATGAAGAGACTTCACTGCTTCACCTATTCAGTTTTATTCCATTCAACCAATATTTGTTGGGTTGACTGTTATGTGTTGGATACTTTTGTGTTTGTTGAGCATAGTGTCAAACGGTATTAATACTCCCTGCTCTTGGGGGTTTCCAGTCTGCTAGAGAACGCAGATATTAAACTAGAGATAACAAGTTAGATTAATGTTATGTTTGGGAAAATATTTGTTACTAGAGGAAAGTACAACTGTCATCTATTAACTTAGCTCCTAGGCAATAGTCAAGTTAATTATTTAATAATTCATTTTGATAATGGTTTCTCAGAGTATATAGCCTAACCACGTAAACTTTTGCACTTCTTGCCTTAGTTATTTTAAAAATAGAACCATTTGATCATTGGACTTTTTGTGATAATCACATACCTAGTAGCTTGAAATAAAAGAATGAAGATTTTGAATCCAGTTATTCACAAAATCCGAATGTACGGAGTTAATGAAGAAAACACAGGTACAAATTTGCCATCATTTAAAAATGCACTGGAGTTATCAGTGCACTTAGTGAATGAATATATGAATCTAATGAGCAGAATAGAAGTTTAATTCTGAATGTAAAATACTGAAATATATTTAATTTTAGATAGATCAACATTTGATGACTTTATAACCTTTGTCATCATATTTTATTTATTTTATAAGAATTTCGCTCTTTGAAAGCAGAAAATAATAAGGAGAAGTGAAACTGTATTTTAAAGTTTACAAACTACATCAGCTATTCTGAGTGAAAGGAAGTAATAAATGTCAAAAATAATGTTACAAAATTTTATACATTTCAGTTTTATTTGACATTTTAAGTAGCTGTACTGCCAAATATTATAGAAATAAACAAGCCTTAGATATCATAATGTATATTGCATTCTTCAAAGGAACTATAATCTTCTTTAGAGCATAGACTTTCCTATTGATCTATTTATTTTAATGACCTTATAAATATCTTTGGAAGGAATGAAGTGTTTTTGTTTACAATTGATTGAATAGCTAATGAAGAAATTTTTCCTAACATATTTTTTAATATTTCCATGCATATATTCATCTATTTAGCCAGGCAGCCAGCAATGAGTTTTGAGTTTGTCCAAGGCTGATAGTCATTCTTTCAAGTCTTTTCTGAGTATCTTCTATGTGCAATGCTAGGCTAGATGTGGCAAAAGAGATGAAGATAAGCAATGCCGGTTCCTGGCTTCAAGTGTGTCATGATTATTATCTAAAGGAAATTTCTCTAAATATCATAAATTGTGTTAGTCATTTGTTTGTTTCAAGACATTAAATTTTTATGACTGAAACATCCTAGTCCATGTAATTTGGAAGTACTATAGGATATAAAATGGGCCATGTTTTTTAAAGATAATTTTAAATCTTTACATTGAAATTCTTTTACAGTTGAAATTTCAGATTTAAATATTAGTGCTGCATTCATATAAAATTTATATATTGAAGTCTTCTTCTCATACTCACTCTCCTTGCCACATCTTCAAGTATATAAATGTAGGTATAACTTTCTTTTATTAAATCATAAACTAACAACTCTTTTTCTTCTCCACACTATAGACTTTGTACCTTACAATGTATATATGTATGTGTTTAACATGTGTGCATATGTATTATACATATACACATGCAATAGTATACACTTTAACATCAAACATAAGGCTGCCTCTGTTTGCAGGGCAAAGTGTGATACACAGAAATGAGTAAAAGCAAATGAGAGAGAGAAAATGAGATTTTCTGAGGATCTAAAATAGCTGGCAAATAGCACTGCTTAGAAAGTCAGTTTACCACAGGTGGCTATAACTTTTTGCTCATTGACTCCAGCTTATACACAATGCCTCTTAGCAAATAAGGGCACAAAAGTGTTGTAACCAATCATTGAAGAACTCAAGCAGTAACAGGAAGAGATAAATGGCAACTCAAAAGGAAGAAAGAAAAAAGAAAAAAATATTAAAATTCAGACATCAAGATTCTGAAAACGTAGACATCTGGGAACAGAGAAAAACTCCAAAACTTTATAAGTACTCAGGACTTTCTTATTTTATAATATGATACAATGATTCATATTCATAATAATCATGTCAACAAACAAAAATGTTTTTCTATCTGACATGATTTTGAAGAAGTGGGTGCAGTGTAATCCAGTTTATTAAATTTTCCTCCAAAATCATTTAAGAATTTGGTCATCTAATAGGGAAATTTCCATCAATCTAGATAACTTTCTGTGGAATGCTTTATTCTGTAATAACTTTTGGTATGTAAGGCAGGCACTCACTTTTCCTGGAGTCTTCTTTCTGGATCTTCTCTGTTTAGCTTGCCTTCTCTTGGTAATGAAATTTCCTTAAATGCAATGTGGTTAAACATGAATATAGAGAAAGATTTGTCTTTACTATGTAGTGGGGTATCACATTAACGTTGCCATACTTTGTCATCTTTAGTGATAACGTTCTTAGAAATTCTTACCACAAATGTATTTTCAAAGTTACTCCACAGCTAAGAATATGAGTGTATCATAAAATTGTCCCCTTTCAGTGCACAATTCCATTTACTCACTTACGACTGTTTTTGTTGATGCATACAGTTTCCCAGAATGACCCTTTATAACATTTCTTGGCAGTTGATATCATCAGTCCTTTTGGAATCCTGAAATTTAAAAGCATAAGACTTTGTAAGTCTTTAAAAAATTACCAATTTTCATCTATTTTAATTACTGAAGCCATCACCAAGACTGATTGCAATTTGGTTTTCAATCTAGATTTAGAGGCTATTGCTTATGGCTTTTCATTTTCTTTGTATCTTTCTAATTCTTTTTTGTTTTCTTCTCTGTAATTTACATTAATTCCTTCTTCTTTGATTAACCTCAGTTTTTCTTCTCCACAGAATGCAGTCTTGGAGGAACGTCCATCAGGGTTTCCTGGCCTTCTTAAGCTAAGAGATGTCTAAATCCCCAAAGGCTGAAGTCTAAACTAGCATAAGAGAGTCATATAGGAATGCAGAAAGAGTCTAGATTTTATACTATCCACCAGAGAAAGGAATGGTAACAAAGTCATTTTTTTCTCTATGCACTAAATTATGAGCCTATCTTTCTGAGTTATTCCTATGCTCTCCTACTGCAGATGGCTTCCACTGTGAATGAAGGAAGAGTGTCTGTGACAGCTCCAGTTTCCATCACCTTTATTGTTTGTAATCTCAGAGGAAGAAAGATACATAGTCTTTCCTGTCATCTATCTGTTTATTAAACCTTCCAAGACAATGATTGACCAGGTACTTGAGTAGCATGCTTATTCTGAACTAATCACAGTGGTTGGTGAAAAATGTTTATCTGATGGGCTAGCCTAGAGCATGACCCCACCCATGAAAAAGGGAGGCAGAACAATGGGTTTGCACCCTCATCACAGCCACGTGGAAGAACACGTGTTGAATGAGAAAAAATGTCCATTATAAGGAATAAGCCAGGACACTAACTGAGTGTAGACCTGGCTTTAAATATTAAAAACAGAAATTCTACTTTTAAAATGTGTGTACTTTTGTCAAATGCCCATTTTCTAGACATGTAACTGTGTACTAAATGTTTTTCTTTTCTAAATGCAACATGATAAATTGTCACCCTGAATGTAGATTGACTTTTTAAAAAATGTCTTTTGATAGTGACTAACAATGACAACTAACAACACATAAACAAGGTACATGAAAATGAAGACCTCATAAGAGCAGAGTCATGTAAACAGTAGTGAAATCTATTTTAAAATCCATTAGAAAAGGTTCAGTAGGTACAGTAATGAGTTTTAAAGCACCTAGGTCAGAAACATTAAACAAGCTGCTAGTTTACCCCACAAGACCCATTAATCATTGATGTTGGCTGCAAAACTGGTCTGTTAAAATGGACCGAGCATGTAGTAGAGGAGGTGCTGACCTGTGAAATGTTCAGACACGAGGATCACACAGATATTAACCACCAGTGACAGCTTCGATAACAAACTGAAGGCTGTTGATACTAGAGGAAGAAAAAATTAGGAAAAATTACTGAATATTCTGTCCAGATAAATGTTCCTCTACTTAATTGTTTTTGCTTTTTACCAAGGAGAAACAGCCAGGTGCTCCACACAAAACGCCACTACAAATACTCTTCCCAGCCCTTTGAAACCGATTTGCTGGTTTCACCAACACGCCTCATCATTTGGTAAACCACCATGACCCATCGCACTGAACACTGAGTTCTTGCCGTGAAGAGACATCTGTGGTATGCCTGCAGGCTTCAGCTATCGTCTGTTGATGCATGTACTGAGAGTCAGATGTGTATGTTCCTGAACCTCTTTATGCCAGTTCACTTATGACTATAGTAAAATAATTAACTGTTAGTAAAGCAAAGCTATATTTATCATAAAAGGATTGTTTCTGTAAAAATTAAGTTGGATCTATTGTAAAATCTTGGAAAATATAATTTTCAAAAAAATGCCATGGAATTAGGTAAGTTTACCACTTACTTAAGGTCATGCTAGCTGTCTTACCACCCCAGAGACTTTCCACTCCACATTTTATCTTGTATATCTTCTGATGTTCCCCTCAATTTCACCTTTCTCCTTTCTCTGTTCTCTTCTGTTATTCGGGAGGCTGAACTATAAAAATCAATTCATCAATAGACTCCTTTACTATCTGGCTTTGACTTGTTTTGGCCAATGAGGAACAATGGCAGGAGACTTAAAGGAAGAGCTAAAGGAAGAGACGTCTTGAATGTTCATTGCTCAGCTCCCTCCCAGTGGGGTCACACTGGGCTGGCTTTACCCTTGACCAAAATTCTTATTTTTCATCAGCATTCTTTCTTTGGCCTCTAGTAATTGCTCCCTCTCTTCTGTTTTCAGTCCTATAAGTGTTAATGGTGCTTAATTTTTACCAGTTCTAGTGCACTGTACTATCTCTGTGTTTCTCTATACTTTGTCCATTTTTTTTTGTTTCTAGTCACTATTATTATTATTATTATTTGAGATGGCCTCTTGCTCTGTTGCCCAGCCTAGTGTGCAGTAGAGTAATCTTGGCTCACTGCAACCTCTGCCTCTCGGGTTCAAGTAATTCACCTGCCTCAGCCTCCCAAGGAGCTGGGATTACAGGCACCTACCATCATGCCCAACTAATTTTTGTATTTTTAGTAGAGATGGGGTTTCACCATGTTGGCCAGGCTGGTCTCAAACTCCTGACTTCAGGTGATCTACCCACCTCAGCCTCCCAAAATGCTGGGATTACAGGAATGAGCCAACATGCTTGGCCTAGTTTCTCTTTTAAACTTGCCTTGACTTACTCATTTTGGGTCTATCAGCTGCTCCTACTAGTACCCTGACTCACTTAGCGAGGGAGTTGAAAGTGTAGCAGCTGTCATGAGACAGACCTGGATACCTATATTGACTCTATCATTTCCTATTCTAAGTGGAGGATGTACAGCATCTAAGGTAACTTATCAAACTCCAATTTTTATTCATAAAAATATGGATAATAATAAATTTGACTCCACAAGCATACAATCTGTTCCTATAGGAAGAATGAATTATTTACAGCTATTTTTGCTTAGTTCAGTGTCTGGCACTTACTGAGTGCTTATTAAATTTTGGTGAATGAATAAATTAATGTGTGAATGAATGATAGTATTTTGTTATACAGATGCACCTGCTGGCAAATGTGTCGTTCAGTGATCTAATAATTCCTCTATGGCATTTAGAAAAGATTTTCCTTAGGTGAGAAACAGAGTTGCCCCACATTAAGAACTTTCATTAATGTCTCTTTCCATTGGGCAAGATCAAACTCTAAAATAAATCATGTACAATTTAAATGAGCTAAAATAAAATGGTACATAATGAGTCATGAAGATACACATTACTTTGACTTTACAGCCATGTGAGCTAGAATTTATGTCTATATGTATATCTATAAATATAGATATTAAAAATTCACTTCCTAGTCAAGATTTAATACAAATATTTGTGTGTATACATACATACACATATATGTATGTATATATATACATTTATAAAAATATACATATATAAAAATATTTCTCTGATAAACATATCATAAATTTTATATATGTATATATATAAATAAAAAATATATAATATATACATATACCTCTTCTCTGATATGTATATAAATCAGAGAAGAATTAGCCACTGTACAAGCAGAGTTGAAAGGGTATAGAGAGAGCACAGAAGTTGGAGTTAGTTTTGCTCCATTAGAAGATGGCAAATAGTTAAAAATGAGATGTTACAAGACACTGAAGAAAGGGTCTAATAAAACCTCTCTGTTGAATGATGTGCTCTGGGGCAAAGAATAGATGAAGAATGTAGACTTCTCATCTATAGTTTCAGAGTCTCAAAGAAACAGCCACTGACTTGGGAAAGGAGGGGTAAAAGTGGGGTGGGGCAGGAAGCACTGAGCATGCAAGTGACACATGGGTTCTGAGAACTCTTCCTATTCAAGAACTTTGTGAGTGGTTGCTGGTACATGGTACAAAAGTTAGGATCTGAAGGCTACAAATTTTTTTTTTTTTTTTGAGACGGAGTTTCGCTCTTGTTACCCAGGCTGGAGGGCAATGGGGCCATCTCTGCTCACTGCAATCTCCGCCTTCCAGGCTCAAGCAATTTTCCTGTCTCAGCCTCTCAAGTAGCTGGGATTACATGGGCCACCATGCCTGGCTAATTTCTCTATTTTTAGTAGAGACCCGGTTTCACCATGGTGGCCAGGGTGGTCTTGGACTCCTGACTTCAGATGATCCACCAGCCTTGGCCTCCCAAAGTGCTGGGATTACAAGCGTGAGCCAACTTGCCCTGCCTGAAGCATACTAATTTTTGAAGGGATTACATTGCTAAAGAAACCACAACTCTGGTTTAAAAAATCCCTTGATTTTATGAAATCTAAACCAATTCTTAGGTCCCAAACTTTTGAAGAAAGAGAGCTAAGCTTCAAAGGCTCTTATAGCTACAGAAGAAGACATGGTCTCTAACACCTGCACCAGCTGTGGCCAAGGAGAATAAAGGACAAGGAGGACCTTCCATGCACACAGAACCAGGAGTGGTAGAGAACGCTGGTCAAAGGCATTCCTCCCAGGCAGCATAGTGGTGATGGGGAGACAGCAGCGTACGAGAGCACACATGTACTGATACTGGAAGCCTGAACAACTTTACGTTTTCAAATTGGCTAATGGCACTGCACTGTCAAATTGCCCTGTATAGTGTCTCACTTCAACAGAAATATCTTGCTTTAAATAATAAACACAAGCCTTTTGCATCTCAAAAATGTCAACTTGATAAAAAATAAATAGGCAATAAGATCACTATGGACATTATAACAATTTTAAATATGTCATGGAAGTGGCTTCTTGGAAAACCGTAATTGCTAGTTTCTCATTTGGGAAATTTCCGGTAATTGTCAAGACACTCAGGGAAACTGAAATTTCAGTGAATATGAAAATGATCATGACTCAGTAGGATTTATTTTTAGCTGACAGTTATATCTTCATGGTCTTACCTGTGTTTGGTTTCTGTGTGAATCACTAAATAGAGCCTTGTTTATTGGACTGAGTTATTCAGACCAGTGTGCCTGGGAGGTTCAATGTGAAAAAAGCATGGTCTGTCTTACTCTACTATCAGTTTTACTTAAAGTCCAGATGGACACATTATTTGATATTAAAATAAACACACTATAATGTGGAGTAGATGGAAACATTTAGATACATTTTTAGATGAGATGAAACTGCAAATACACTTATTTTTGCAGCATTGACATACTTCAGCTTCCCTGGGCTGAATCACTTGGCAAGAACACGTTTGCGTGCCTAAGTTAACTGTGAAACTGGGAGGTGAGAGAGAACAGAAGGAAGCAAGAAGTGTAGGAGGAATTTTACCATTTAACAAGATGGATATTGGCGCCTTAACGATATTTATATCCAAGATCCCACTGATCCTAGGCCACTGGGTAGAAGAACAAGATTGAGGCCTAGGACTTGTAAGGTTGAATGCTCCAAGTAATTGTGATGTATAATGTTACCTGAGCAGGATGAACGTAGAGTAATGGCATACTCTGCCCTTTGTCTCTTTTCATTACTTTTCTTCCATTCAGCCATTTAGTTCAATTGAAAGTCAACATAATTCAGAATACTAGTATTCCATTCAAAGACATACCAATGTTTAGATAGATGAATAGGTAGGTAAGTAGATAGATAAGACAGAAAAAGAGACACAGAGAAAGAGAGCAATGGGCTGGGCATGGTGGCTCACGCCTGTAATCCCAGCACTTTGGGAGGCCAAGGTGGGTGTATCACGAGGTCAAGAGATCGAGACCATCCTGGTCAACATGGTGAAACCCCATATCTACTAAAAATACAAAAAATTAGCTGGGCATGGTGGCGCGTGCCTGTAATCTCAGCTACTCAGGAGGCTGAGGCAGGAGAATTGCCTGAACCCAGGAGGCGGAGGTTGCAGTGAGCCGAGATTGTGCCATTGCACTCCAGCCTGGATAACAAAAGCGAAACTCCATCTCAAAAAAAAAAAAGAAAGAAAGAAAGAATTCCATGAGTTAATGGAATCTTTACTCACCCTCATCTTACCCCTTCTCCTGCCACAAAAGACCAAGACTGAGCAAAGACAAAGTGTAAGCACAAGACCAAGATGGAGCAACTTTGGGACAATCACAAGAAATGTTGTCACAGCCAGCAAGGCACACTGTATTTATCCCTGGAGCTGGTAAAGTGGGAGGATGAGCATTTGGGTTGCAGGTGATCATCATTCTCATTATGGGATGAGGGACTACAGAAAAGAGCCAAACACAGACTAAAAGAACCTAGAGAAGGCAGAGCTTTTCAGGCTCTACATCAAGATGCACTCCAGGCTACAGCCCTGTGTTTCCCAGTTTCCTTTACTGCTTCTATTAGTCTGAGTTGGGTTTCTGTCTCCTCCCATTAAACAATTGTGAAGCAGCAGTATTAAGAGAAAGCAACAAGCCTAGAAATGGTGGTGCAAAGAGAAAGGGGAAACTTGTGTCTAAACATTACCTGTGCAAATGACCTATTCCTTGATTGAGCTGACAGTAACTAAAAATAAAATGCTGAGTCATGCCCTATGTGTAGGGATTTGATTAAAACTTATATAAATCTACAATAACCAACTTACTGGTGTTTTTTTTTTTTGGATAGCATAAAATAAATTGCATAAATATCTACTTTACAAGCATGATGCCTGTGGTGCCAAAGAATATCAGGGTATTGTTACTGGAAATGTTTCAAAAATGTTTTTCAGAGATAAGGATTGGCAATCACAGGAGCATCCTCAGAGACCTGAGATGCTAAGATGTGTCAGGGAGTGGACTGCACTCCTGAATTACATCTGGCACTGTTTGCCTTACCAATTTAAAGAGCTCCTAAAGTTAGAAATCACACCTTAGACCTTGTTGTAGCTGTCAAAACCAGCTCTGCAGACTTAGCAACTATTTTTTCATCTGTAAATAAATGTGTTTACTTGCAGATATTTTCTAAAAAGTCCCTACAACCTACTCTGTTGTCTTAGAGAATTTCTCTTGGTTCTACCCTCTATTTTTTCATTAAAAATTGCCTATTCAATGCTGGGTCCACGTTGCATTACATGACAACTGGTTTGTACTATTCTCAGCTTTTTACTCTGACACTTTATTAGAACTGTCTGTATTAATTCTACTTGCTGTTTTTTTGAGGCAGTCTCATTGGATCACCCAGGCTAGAGTGTGATGGCACCATCTTGGCTTACTGCAATCTCTGCTTCCAAGGTTCAAGCAATTCTTGTGCCTCAGCCTCCTGAGCAGCTGGGATTACAGGCACTTCTCACTATGCCTGGCTTTTTCATTTGTTTGTTTGTTATTTCAGTAGAGATGGGGTTTCTCCACGTTGGCCAAGCTGGTCTCACACTTCTGACCTCAAGTGATCTGCCCGCCTCAGCCTCCCAAAGTGCTGGGATTATAGGTGTCAGCCACCATGCCTGTCCTACTTCTGCTTTTGAACTTTTTCCACCTTATCTTATCCTGGTCTCCAGAATCCCTAATAGGCCACCATCACCTTCATTTGCTGAAGAAGTGCGTTCGGTCCCTTTCTTTGTGCTACATATATTCGTTTGCTTCTCTAACTCTGTGTCTATCTGGCTTCACCATGTTCAGAATCTGGAGAGTGAATTTTATAGACAACAACAACTGGATCCTTTACCCTCTGTCTTCCTGCTGGGATTGAACAATGGGAAGCACCTTTAGGAGAACACAGCAACAGTAGGAGATACAAGTGAGCTGATGACCTCTTGGCTTCCCTCTGTGACTGGCATCAGGTTGTTTCCCACCTCCAAGGCCACAGTTTCTCTCAGGGAGCTCTTGCATGTGGCCTTCTGCAGGCTTGGCAAATGGTCCTCACGTCAGCCCTACAGGCTCTGCTGTAACTGCTTTTTTATCACCCCTTGATGATTTCCCTTAACCTTGGCTACACTTTTGTAAAAAATTCTCTTTGCTATCCTTCTCAATTACTGTATTTACATGTGCCATTTTTTCCTGTCCAGATGCTGACTAAAGTATCCCTATTCCTTGATACATTGCACATAATAGGTCCAGTAGACACCAAGAGTCCTTGAATTCTATTCCTGGGTTCATCGTTTATAAGCTCGTTATAGGGCAAATATGTATCCATGACTTATTACATCCTGGACACTTTGCCTTGGACTTTATGCTACAAAGATGAATGTGGCATAATTCCTGTCCTCAACAGAAAATACTGTGAAAGAAGCATATAGAGTTTTACTGTGAGAGATACCTGAGGGCCTTTGGGAAGCTGGGATGTGTGAACTGTATTTTATCAAATGAAAGAAAGGTTGGTCAGCAGATGCTATAGTCTGAACGTTTGTGTCTGCTCAAAATCCATATTTTGAAATCCTAACCTTCAATATGAAGGCTTTAGAAGGTGAGGCCCTTGAGATGTGATTAGGTTACCAGGGAAGAACCTACATGAATGGGATTAGTACCCTTATAAAACAGACCTCAAAGAGCTCCTTGTTTTTTCTCCCCTCTCCTGCCATGTGCAGACAGTTAGAAGATAGCACTCTTTAAAACAGCAAGTGGGCCGTCACCAGACACTGAAACTTCTGCCTCCTTAGTCTTGAAATTCTCACCCTCCAGAACTATGAGAACTAAATTTCTGTTGTTTGTAAGCCATACAGTCTCCACTACTCTGTTATAGAAGTCTGAATGGACTAAGACAGCAAACAATGGGGAACAATACATAAAGAAGGCGACACACACAAATCAGAGAGACAAATACATCATAGAAACTGCTAGTATATGTGTCTATTTGGAGGTATGTACCTAGGAAGAAAGTGGCAAATGGCAGGAGGTGAAAATGTAAGCAACAGCCACATTACAAAAATGCATATTCATTCATCAAATATCTAGGTTTCATAGCATGTCCTATTGTGAATTTGTGACTTTAATCTGCAGGACTGCAAGACTAAGAGGCAGGATTGGAACTGCGAAAGTTAGAAAAATGATTGGCATCATGAATTAAGTCTTATTCTATTCAAAACATTAAATAAAAGCAGCACATCCTGTTACTTGCAAGCAGCAAGGATGTGCTAAAGTAGTAGCAAGAGAGGAAGATAGCAGTCATTTAAAACGGATGTGGAGTCACTTCTTTAGAATAATATTTCTACAGCAGAGGGACATGAATGGTTTTGGAATCCCAGAAAAAGGACTTGAGGTCCTCACCACTGATGCTTCCCTCCAGCAACACTCTCAATGTCCTTTTAGAGGGCCCTGTGCTCTCCATCTTCCCATCATACTCCCTCTTGGGATAACATCACTCCAGCCCAGGGGACCCCAATATTTCATTTTCCTCTCCCTGTCAGAGAAGTTGTTTCTCATGGTTCTTTTCAGGAGCTTTATCATGTTTGACTTTAAGGGTTTTCAACAAGATCCCCATGGAACACTCTATCTCTATTAGCATCACTTCTCTATGTGAGGCTATATTTTTCCTTGCCTTCCAAGGACACAAAAAGAATGGTCTTCAAATTCTTGAGATATCTATTTGTTTCTTTTAAAGAATGGATGAAATGTTTAAGTTGCAAACATATTCATAACCAATGGAGGTGTTGTGTAACGGTAATGTTTTTATAGTCTTCTTCTTCCCCACACATCCAGGAATAGATGTGTTGTACATGCAGATGACAAACTTATAAAAGTTGAGTTTTGAGAAGTCACACAGAAGACATGTAGAAAAGCCATAGCGGAAACTGGACCATCAAAAATGCCCATTATCATAGGGTGAAACAGAAGCACGGTGATTAGCAGTACAAGCACTGGACTGGACGGCTGCACTGAAATCTCAGCAGGATGGCCTGAGGGATGTTACTCAATCTCTGTGCCTCGATTTCCTTATAGGCAAATGGAAGATAATTATAGTATGTGCCACATGGGCTGTAACTTGAGGATTAGACTAAAACATGTAAAATGCTTAGCACAATGCTCAAATTATACATCATTATAATTTTTTCAAACATTTCTGATTCTATTACTACTTCTCTGACCTCTTTATCAGTCTTCCTTAAAAGACTCTCCTTGTTCTTTCTCTCCAACCTTCAAATATGAGGACAACTTTTATCTTAGTCCTGGGGTATCTGCCTTCCTTACTCAACATCATTACTCCAAGCAACTTCACCCATTTCAGTAATGTTAAATCCCATCTACGTGCCCATCATTGCTATTACACTCTGTGACCAGGACTGCCCAAGAGAAGAGCTTAAAAGAACATAAATGGGAAATGTCTATGTTTTATGACAAGAGCCTCAGATAAACTGAGATTGCACAAGGGCTGGCACAGAATAATTTCAAGTCTTGGGACCTGGTCTTTGGGCACATATTATATGCCTTTGTTGAGTTGGGGAATTATTGCCTTACTTAGTAGCATACATTGTTTCTGACAAGGCCTTTTAAAAAGGAGAAGATTTGATTGCTCAGGGCTTTTCAGATATAATATGCTTCTCACCCCATCTGAGGTTGCTGAGTATTACCACTGTCTTGAGTGAATTCTAGTGAAGAAAACAGGGAAACTTGCTCAGCTGTGTAATTTGGTAGATATCACTGCTGAGTAATTAATAAAATATCTGTAAGTTTTGTGTCTTTGAATTCATCTCCAATTTTTTGGATCTAGGTCTGAGACATTTTTTGTATGTGAGCTGGATAAGTAAAAATGATCTAATAGCTTATGTGGGAGGAGAGGAAACAAGGCTAACATAGCACTCCTCTCATGTCAGAGTACACTAATATTAAGCCTGGTACATGATGGTAAAAGAATCAAAGATTTATTAGGCACATTCCATTGTTGAGAAGAAAAGGGGAATTTATCCTGATGGATCCTAAAGGAAGCATATTAGAGACTAACCCTTTCTAATTGCCCCAGAATGGTTGGAGGGAACAAGTTTAGCTGAAAGGCAGACACTAGGAAGAAAAAGCAGAAGCCGACAGCAGTAGCCTAAAGGGGTGGTAGTACATGGAGTTGCTGATCACCAGGGCAATGGAGCCATGAGCAAAAAATGTATGCCTTCTACCATCCTTAAGAAAGATGTTGCTGAATAAACATAATATTTCTGAGGAAAGCCCTGGAAGATCTTGGATACAGAATATGATCAAATGTGTCAACAGCTGAAAGATTTGATCTCCTGAGATTTCTAAAGTTAGTACGTGCCCCAGATTCTTCTTCTGTCAATGAATAGAATATGTTCCACATTGTCCTTCACCACGACCAGTGGTTTCAGTTTAGGTCTTCTACATGGGAAATGTCTGAAACTGAAGTTGACAGTATACCTATTTCTTTCAGAAAAAAATATCTCCAGCAGTTGAGTGATATGGTTTCGCTCCGTGTCTCCACCCAAATCTCATGTTGAGCTGTAATCATAATGTTGCCATAATGGCACCTGACGGGGATTGATCAGGAGGGCAAATTTCCAGTTCTCATAACAGTGAGTTCTCATGAGATCTGATTGTTTAAAATTGCATAGCACTTCCCCCTCTCACTCTCTCTTCCACTCTACCATGTGAAGAAGGTGCTTGCTTCCCCTTCACCCTTCTGCTATGATTGTGAATTTTCTGAGCCCCCCCCCAATCATCTTTCCTGTACAGCTCATGGACCTGCTGTACAGGAAGATTAAACACCTTTTCTTCAAAAATTACCCAGTCTCAGGTAGTTTTTTATTGCAGTGTCAGAATAGACTAATACAGAAAATTGGTACAAGATAAATGGGGCTTTGCTATAAAGATACTTGAAAATATGGATGTGACTTTGGAATTGCACAATGGGCAGAGGTTGAAACAGTTTGGAGGGATCAGAAGATGACAGAAAATGAGGGAAAGTTTGGAACTTCCTAGAGACTTGTTGAATGGTTGTGATCAAAATACTGATAGTAATGTGGACAGTGAAGTCCCAGCTGAGGAGGTTTCAGATGGAGATGAGGAACTTATTGGGAACTGGAGCAAAGGTCATTTTTGCTATACTTTAGCAAAGAGACTGGTGACATTCTTCCTCTGCTCTAGAGATCTGTAGAACTTCGAACTTTATGGAAATGATTTAGTGTAGCTGGTGGAAGAATGTGCCTAGGCTCAAACAGGCCAAGGTATAACTCAGGCCATTGCTTCAAAGGGTGCAAGCCCCAAGCCTTGGCAGCTTCCAAATGGTGTTGGGCCTTTCAGTGTGCAGAAGGCAAAAGTTGAGTTTTTAGGGACCTATGTCTAGATTTCAGATGATTTATATAAATGCCCAGATGTCCAGGCAGATGTCGTCTGCAGGGGTGGAGTCCTCATGGAGAACTTCTACTAGGGCAGTGCAGAGAGAAAATGTGGGGTTGGAGCCCCTACACAGAATCCTCACTAGGGCACCACCTAGTGGAGCTATGAGAAGAGGGCCACCATCCGCCAGACCCCAGAATGTTAGATTCACTGATAGCTTGTACCATGTTCCTGGAAAAGTCACAGGGGCTTAATACCAGCATGTGAAAGTAGCTGCAGGACCTGCACCCTGAAGAGACACAGAGGTGGAGCCTTGAGAGCTTATTCTTTGCATCGGCATGACCTGAATATGAGACATGGAGTCACAGGAGATTATTTTGGAGCTTTAAGATTTAATGACTGCCCTGCTGGGTTTTGGACTCACATGGGCAAGTTCTCCTTTTTGGAATGGTAGTGTTTACCCAATAACTAGACCCCTATTGTGTCTTGGAAGTAACTAACTTCATTTCGATTTTAAAGGCACATAGGCAGAAGGGAGTTTCTCTATCTCAGATAAGACTTTAGATTTGGACTTTTGAGTTAATGCTGGAATGAGCTGAGACTCTGGCAGACTGTTGGGAAGACATGATTGGTTTTGAAATGTTGAGAAGGACATGACATTTGGGAGGGGCCAGGGGCAGAATAATATGACATGGCTCTGCGCCCCCACCAAAATCTCATGTTTAACTGTAATCCCTAATATTGGGAAAGGGACCTAGTGGGAGGTGATTGGATCATGGGGACAGAATTGCTCCTTGCTGTTCCCATGATAGTGAGTTCTCAGGTGATTTGTTCATTTAAAGGTATGTGCCATTTCCTGTTTTTCTTACTCTCTCCTGCTGCACCATGTGAAGAAGGTGCTTGCTTCCCCTTTACTCTTCTGCTATGATTTTAAGTTTCCCAAGGCTCTCCCAACCATGCTTCCTGTAAAGCCTACAAAACTGTGGGCCAATTAAACCTCTTTACTTCATAAATCACCCAGTCTCAAGTAGTTCTTTATAGCTATGTGAGAATGGGCTGATACACTGGGATGCCAGTTCAATAAGCACTTTGTCCAGTTTTGGTTAATTGAGGTAGGACTGATTGAGCTTCATGGGAAAGAGATTCTCTAGATCAAAGGTTCCCACACAGATCCCCTAAAATAAGGGGTGATTGAGCACATAAACCTAAGTGAGAGTGAGTTTACTTTCAGTGGTCTAAGCACAAAACAGATGAAATTGCCTTTTACCCTTGATTATTGGGTGTGAAAGGAAGAAGCAATGTTAAGAATAAAGAAACTATGAATCTATAATCCAAGTGTGTATGTGGTAATTACTCTTCTGCAAAAGGTGAGGATATTATTCAACAACTATGGCTGGTTATCAGGAATTAATGGGCCAGAAAGATTATGTGAAATGCAAGTATGTTTCAGAATCCCAGCATGCAAATTTAGGAGTGATTTAGGACTGATTGCAAACAATTTGACCATAAAAATTTCCAGTGAAAATTTTTTTTGCATACCAGGGCCCAGATATTAAGTATATTTCTGTTCATTTGTAATGAAGAGTATATGGTAATAAAAAAGACACATCCTTTGCCTCATATGTAATTTCACATCGCAAATATCTAGATAATTCATAAGGCATGAAAAGGTGAGGCCAGAACATTAGTGCACATTGAGCTACTGAATTTTCTGTAATGTAATGATAGCGGAAATGTATAACAAAAATTTTTAAAGAGAAGCAGTTGTATAATGCCCCATACCACCCCTGATAAGATAGATGACCTAAGGAAAGAAGTGCTCAAGTATTTGCTCTTCTGCACTTTCAAATGTGAAGACACAACCATTTATTTACTCCCTGACTTCCTTTACTTGTTCTTTTCATAAAATGTCTCTATGCTGAAGTGTTTAGGGTTAGGAAACCCAGAAGAAATATTTTTCAGCCTTATTCAAAAACTGTCCTTTTTTGATATTTGATTCTAGTGTCTCAAATACATTTTAAAAATATATTAGCTTATCTCCTTTTTTTGTCAAATAGAGATTAAAATTGGCACTAGCTTCTTGTGTTTGTTAATTCTGTTCTTTAGGTCTTAAGGTCTTTCAGGTATTTTGCCCTAAAATTTAAGGAAAACACAATGTACCTCTTCTGTGAATGGGAGAACTATAATATATGTAAGTTGCATACAATAATCCTTCATCAATTGTAGAGTTTAAGTCCCTGAAAAGGGACTGAACAAAGTCAGCAAAATCACAGATCAGATCATACAAAACAGGGAATTTGAGGAAAACTATTTTTAAACATAAATATTTTCAGAAAACATCCACTTCTAAAACACATCTGTTTCTCCTGATAAGCTTTCTCTAGAATCATCTTCTCTGAGTTTATTCAGGAAATAACCATGGGAAGTTGTTATCTACTAGGGAAGGGTCACCCACAATTTTATAGTATATAGACAACACTTCATAGTAAAAATATTCACCTAGACCTAAATGGAATGTATTTAGAAGTTATATCTCACCTTACTTTATTTGATCAAGACTTCAAAAATGCTTCTGTGCCTTCCTGGATTTTTCTTTTAATGGAGTTTCACTCTTGTTGCTCAGGCTAGAGTTCATGGCTCACTGCAATCTTCACTTCCAGGGTTCAGATGATTCTCCTGCCTCAGCCTCTCTAGTAGCTGAGATTACAGGCATGCGCCACCATGCCCAGCTAATTTTGTATTTTTAGTAGAGATGGTGTTTCTCCACATTGATCAGGCTGGTCTTGAACTCCTGACCTCAGGCAATTCACTTGCCTTGGCCTCCCAAGGTGCTGGGATTACAGGTGTGAGCCACCATGCTCGGCTCCTGGATTTTTTACAAATCATAACAGGGGTTATGAGCACCCTTCCTGAGCCTAGCCTTATATCAACACATCAAGACGTGGAGTGTAGAGAGTTAGCATCTTTAACACCTCTCCCAAAGGGCTATCAACCAAATTTATACAAAGAGAAAGGATTAACATTGATAAATTCATCAGTTTAATGGTTCTAAAATAAAAAATGTATGTTAAAGGGCTATATAGCTTTAAAATTGTGTAACACCCATTTGTCTGCATTATCTCCCAACTGCAGTCATCAACATGGTGATTAATTTGGAATTGCTGTGCTCACATTTTAATACATTATACAATGACAGACTCACTTCTCCCTTTCTCCCTAAGCCTCCTTATTTTATTATGAAAGTGATAATCTATGGCAAATGTGAGTTTCACTGAATGTCAGGTATAAGTCACCAGAGAAAACTAAGGCAAAAGAACATTTGCCACTTGCCAAAGCTCATTCATGCACAACCACAAGGATGCATTCTATCTTGTGAGGAGATGGTGTGGGTGAGTATTTACATTAACATGGGAACATCTTGTTCATATCATAATGAGCAAGCCAAAATGAGCATGTTAATGTATTTGAGCAGATGTGTAAACGTTATACTTGAAGAAAGGGTGATGCAGTTCTTCTACAAAAATTCTTTTGCCTAATTTATTTCAGTATATTTTTGGAGATCTATTACACTGCAACATAACATAGGTGTAAAAATAGGATAGATTTATGTAATCCTCACAATAAGTAAAATCTCGAGCCTCAGTGCCATAGGCTTGATATTCAGTGAGTCTGAAGGCTGACGATCCGATCTGTCCTCCTCTCTACCATGTCTCCACCCCTCATCAGGGTGCTGCATAAAACATATTAGATATTCCATAAATATTTTTGATGAATTAATGAGTTAACAAACCACTCTTCATGTAAGCTATAGCCTTTCTAATTGTTTACTATGTAGGTGTCATGCATTTGAGCTCTGATTTTGACTTCATTTTCCCACTGGCACTGGGCATCTGCTCTGAACCCTCTTTATGGGGCCTTACCAACCATCTCCCTTTTAAAGGCTTCCTCCTCTGAGGGTTGAACCCTGTCTACCATGTACCATCTCCTAATAGATTAGTTACATTTGAGATGTTACAGTTGGCTTTGAATACAATTTATTCTCCACATTTGTCTCTGTTGTGCTTCACCAACAAAATTTAAATTTATTGAGTATGGAACATATGACCTAGGTCTTGAGGTTTATGTAGTCCTATTTATTCACCTTTGTGTCTATAGTGAGGACAGTTATTCCCTTTCCTATTTGTCTTTTCTTTAAGAGTATGCTCTTGGTGCTCCAGCTTGTGCCAGGGTCAAATTTCCCGGAGTTATAAACAGCAGAAGGAAGGACAGGGACAAAGGGTAGAAATTAGAGAAAAGTGTATTTTAGGTCACTATAAGAAAAAACTGGCCAGGCATGGTGGCTCATGCCTGTAATCCTAAAACTTTGGGAGGCTGAAGCAGGAGGATCATGAGGTCAGGAGATCAAAACCATTCTGGCCAACATGGTGAAATCCCACCTCTGCTAAAAATACAAAAAATTAGCCGGGTTTGGTGGCACATGCCTGTAGCCCCAGCTACTCAGGAGGCTGAGGCAGGAGAATTGCTTGAACCCAGGAGGCGGAGTGCAGTGAGCTGGAATCACACCACTGCACTCCACCCTGGGTGAGAGCGTGAGACTCCACTTAAAAAAAAATTAATAATCTTACCAGATTACCAAAATGTTCAAATATGAACTGCATGACCATGTATTAGGGGAACAGTAAAATAAAGTCCTATGTTCGGCCAGGCGCGGTGGCTCACGCCTCTAATCCCAGCACTTTGGGAGGCCGAGACGGGTGATCATGAGGTCAAGAGATCGAGACCATCCTGGTCAACATGGTGAAACCCCATCTTTACTAAAAATACAAAAATTAGCTGGGCATGGTGGCGCATGCCTGTAGTCCCAGCTACTTGGGAGGCTGAGGCAGAAGAATTGCCTGAACCCAGGAGGCAGAGGTTGCGGTGAGCCGAGATCGCGCCATTGCACTCCAGCAACTGGGAAAAAGAGTGAAACTCCATCTCAAAAAAAAAAAAAAAAAAAAAAGTCCTATGTTCGTAAAAAGGACCACATACACCTTTATATCTGTGGCCAGTGGCTCCTTTTCTTCAACCCCATGTGAAAGGATATGTCAGATTTTCCCCATGAATTTTAAAGGATTTGTCTATATTATGAAGACCTTATAACCTCAAAGAGATACAAGTTACTGATTTCAAGTTAAAAAATAGTTAATGTGATCACCATAGTTACAATAAACTGGATCCTATTTTTAAAAGTACAGTTTTAGAAACAATCATATCCAGTGCTGGACCTCAGCTCTAATTCCAACAAGCAGTACAACTTTTGGCAAATTTATTTACCTTCCCAGAGAAAAATATCTGTTGAATAAGTTGAAAAAAATTTACCTTGCTGTACATGCACACACACACACATTTAGTATACACATACAGCATATATATGCTGTGTGTATAGTATACATATGATAGACATATATTCACATAGGTAAATTTTACTATGTCTTAAAATATGTTTTGTTTCTCTTCAACATGCGTCTGGTAGTAGATGCAGTTGGTACTAATGGCTAAGTGTCTTTGCATTCATATAGCTTATTTAACTGGTACTCTGCTAAATTCCTCATTGCATTGCTACTTTTATTTGTCACAACATTATGAGAGGAAGAACTATATAGATAGAAAAGCAAGGTTTAGAGCACTTAAGATATTCTCCTAATATGGCTAGTAAGAAGCACAGTTGGTGTGGCCTTTGGGCAGTTGTGATAGCAGATCTAGATTTTTAATTTCTAAGTGATGCTGTCAAACCAGTGCTACCCTGGATGGAATCACACTGTCATTTTCCTATCATTGATAATACCCGAGAAAATTTAGTCTCAATATGATGATGTTGGGAGTGATGCTGTGTAGCTTACTTTTCCTATTCCGTAAGAATCATGTTACCTCAAAGTATGCAATCCAGAGAGCTGGAAATAGTTCGATTAATGACAATTAGAGCTGCTCATATTTGAGTAACACAGATCTAAGAAGATGAAATGCATTTTTAAAATGCCGGCAGTGTTTGTGGGTGAGTTGTCCAAAGTGCAATCAACACTTGTGATGTCTTTCTTTAATAAGGGTGTACACTTTTCTACTGTGTTTGAGCAGTAACTCACTTCTCTAGTGAATTCTTTTATGAGGAAAATAATTATTTACTCATTCTTATTTGGGTCAAATCTTGATTTTTATGTATCTGATTTGATTGCCCTATATCTGTAGTTATCTGCAGAATTGTACTATGGCTGCTGAAATTTACCTCCTCAACACTAATGGCTTATGTGGACATTTGTGGATTAAAAAACAAACCAGTGAACACTAAATTTATAAGGCAAGTTTCTGATTCCCCATCATCTCTGTTAATTAATCCTCACCTTTAACTTTGGAATGTAGTCATTTGAGCCCCTGCTATCACAAGATCATTGTGGATGAAATTCCATTCAATACATGAGTAATGCACAGAGATTGGAGAAGACACTGCATTGGCAGTTTCAATCAGCAGGCTAAAGGCATTGATTTCTTTTATATGTGAGCTGATTTTGGTAAAGTGCTTAGCTTCCTTGGGCCTCAGTACACTTCCATTGGGAAGTGGCAGTAAAATCGATTGTTTTCCATCCTTCACAGAGTTTATCAGAATCAAATAAAAAATAATATGTGAAGGCATTTTATTAAGCACAAAGTGCTTCAAATTTGAGTTTTCATAATAATTTTAATTAATGGTGTGGTGTCTTCAAAATTTCTTTCAGGCAAGGTTACAGGATACACCTTACTGGCTGAAGCTCTCTTATTTATTTTTTTTTGGAAGCATCACAGCAAACATGAGTCATTGAGAGAACTATTATTACTATAACATTCATAGTAAGTAATAATAGCAACTACAGTACACACAATAAATGCTCATACTTTGGGGACTTAGAGAAAATCAGAACATGGATCTTTAACATGAAGCTGCCCATCAGCAACATTTGCTACATGTCTCTCCTTCCTCTCTTCTTACATATGAGCTTTATTTTCCTACAGGTGTTTCTGGGTTTTTATTGCCCATGATCTGGAATGGCTTTCTATCCAAGGATACTGGCTTTGATATGATGATCCTGCTTTGTAATTTTTATTCAACTTTTCTGCCTTTAAAATATCATGTGCTATCATCTCATAAGCATTTAACTAGTAATGTGATAAATGTCCAAACATATAACACATTCCTATTATTAAGCTGAATTGAATAAGGTATTAATAGGATACCTTGACTTTGATGTCATCATATCCTAAGAACATTCTATTTGGTTAGAAACTTCTAAACCTTCCTTCAGAAGTAAGAAATAAAATGATCACAATTTTGGCTAGAAGAATTTTGACCTCTAATCTTTCATTAATATGACTTAAAATTTGGGTTAAAAATTAATTCGCTGCCAGCATTTTAATATATGAGGATATGTCACAAAGTCCCAGCTTTCTGACTTCTCTTGGAATATCAGCACATGTAGCAAGATTGGGTCCTCCCTAGCACCAATAGCAGCCACTGAGGAGCAGCTGGTTCCTTTGGAAGGGTAAGATGTGCTCAGTGCACTAGGGTCCCCACCTGTTCCACTTCATTTATGTATGTCATCTGCCTGGCCCCTGTAGGATCTGAGTTTATGGCCTTTGTTGAACTCACAGAAATAACCTAATTAAATCCTATCTCATAACCAGTTAGTCATGAGTGAAATCATGAACAGATGGTTTAAGGTGAACATATGTTGTTGATCTGTTTCTCTTATTTCATTAACCATTTTGCCAGCATTTAAAACAGTCTAATCATATGCCACAAACCATAACTGGAGCAGCAGTTTATAGGGTGATAATCTAGAGTATCTTCGAACTGTTTATTTTTAAATTCCAAGTGAAAGCTGCTTTGAGGTTTGATCTGCAGTTTAAGGTAGAATTTTATCAGCACAGTAAATGCCAGTTCTAGGCATGTTCCAAATTCTGTACCTCACACGTCTCTGTGATGCCAGAGTATTCGAAGGAACATCTGTGGAAGGATATTTACCACATACATTTATGAAGAATAAAAGACCTCCTATGAAATGTCACCATGAGTGATAGGTTAGAGGCAAGGAGAAGGAGGCCTGGAGATGATGTTGGTAGCACTTTGAAGCTTCCAGAATTTTCTTAAGGCTTCACAAACTCCTTCCCTCATTCCCCATGCCTAAGATGAATAAAACTCATGCAGGTAAACCTAAGATAAATCAAAATGAAGTTATGTTAATAGCAGTGGGCAATTTAGCAAGATAACTATAAATAATACTGTTGTGAACAATTCCCCATTTTTTCTATTTGATTTTAAGAGTTCCATTTTTCTTAAATCAGTTTGTGAATATGTAGGGACCTGAAATTAAGGTGAAGGCCTACACTAAGGGTTCCAAAGCACATACTTGGTATATGCTACTGAAGTCTGTAGATCAGAAGCATAAAAAGAGTATTCATCATTCCCATGGTCTGAAACAAGATACAAAGCTAGAAGTTGCACATATAAAGGTTTGGTGTTAAAGCATTGCTAAGTCTGTGCCAACATGGAGAACTTTCAAGTATGGTAATGGCCATAGAGTGTGACTGGTAAAAGATCTGGGCATCCTGGATTCAAGGATCTTATCATTATTCACAGAAAGCCCTTCTACCAGCTTGGCTTTGGGCAGGCAGGTTAGCCTGGCCATCAACAACCTTCCTAATCATCACCAACAAACTGGACAATTATCCACTGGGCTAGACACAGAGTTCTCTAGGGAGAGATGGTAGAGCAAATACCAAGAGCACAACTCATCTGATATGTAGACAACCAAACATGTCCTGTACAATTAGGAATTAAAATGCTCTCTTAAGACCCATGTAACCTAGTGAGCTGCAGAGTGAATAACATACCATGTGTGAAAATATGAAAATCATCACAAAAGAGCATGATGATAGAGGTTCCACACCTCAGTTTAGCATTCCCTAGTTATGTAGAGTCAGATCAAATGTAGTATAATTAGGAAAAAAAAGGACAGATAAAAATAAATGTAATGATGGTCACAGGAAAATGGCAAATATATAGCATAAGGGAAGTTACTTTTTCTTCTTGATGAACTCACAGACAAAGTACATGGTAAGATGGCACTCTGTGTCATTCCATCTGCCAGAGCTGAGCATCTCCACACAGTCCTCATGACCAGAGGGGTCGCTGGGCTCCCCTTCATTCCAATTGCTATAGTTCTGCAGTGGAGTGTTGTCTGCGAACACATACTGTCCCTCCCTTTCAAGGTCATTCACGCCAATGAACACCCGAAAGAAGCCACTCTTGGCAACATAGTCAGCGATGAGTATGTTGGCAGCTTCATCCTTGGGCATGGCTAGCATTCCACCCCGAATCCTGCAGTGGGTTAGGGATTCCCTGTAGTTCTTCTCTTCCTGCACGATGTAGTAGAATTTCTCTTCAGTTTCCCTAATCCCTGCTATGACTGCAGGGAGGGAAAAAAAGAGTATCATGTATCTCAAAAAGATAAAGGGCAATAAAATTCTATAATATTGCCAGACTTGCATTTATTTATCCAATGTTCAAGAATTATTTTTCAAAGCACTATTATGAGGTGGTCACTGGTGTAATCATCCCTACCTCCAGTTATCAAATAGAGAACAAATATCTGCCATTTGCTCTCCCTTCCTTTTCTCCTCAACTTCTCACAGAGCTGTCCAGCTCGAAGTTGACAAAGATGTGCTACATGAACTTTCAGCCAGCCCATGTCATACTGTATTTCCCAACATAGTTTATGTTTAAGCTACACTTGTGGCCACACGAGCATGCCCTTTTCTCTTGTACTTCCAGGCCCTGAAAGTCTTTTCTACCTGGCAAGCTTCTACTCATCCTTTAGATCTCAGTGGAAATGTTTTCCCCAATAAGAAGTATTTCCAATGCCCTTGGATAGACATGGCAGTCACTCTTCCCCGTGTTTCCATTGCCCCTTTTACTTCCTCCTTCTAGCACTCAACACATTTTAGTCTCATTGTTTGCGTGCATTTCTCTCCTACTCAACTGTGAATGTCTTCAGGAGAATGACCATGTCTTTGACACTCTTTAGCCTCCTTACCTGGAATGCTTATGGGAATGGTCAATGCTTAGTGAAATGATGTAGGGATAATACATATGTTTATCCACATTGGATTGAATTCCTGGACTGTGAACATGTACATGAATTGAGATTGTTCATATTTCATCTCAGGTACAAGAGGAAGACTGAGCTATTGAGTTAGCCTCAGAACAGAAGTGGAGACTGAGAATTACCCTTCACTCATAATATGGCATGTATGTTTTGGGTGTCTGGGGCCTCTACATATGCATTTTAGGATCCACAAATTTAATTCATGAAGATATATGATCACTAAAATGTGCAGAATTATTGTTCTATGTTCTCCCTGTATGGTCTGGTTTATTCATGATAGTCTAAGTCATATCAGAGACAGAATCTTCAGTACCAATTACAACTAGAGTTATAATTAGTATAGTTAGTTAATATCAAGTATTTCCTTTGCCTCTAGTGTTACAAGACAGCATCTATGTAATTCCAACAATGTACAACAAATAGAGCTGAGTTACAATAAACAAAAGTATAAGAAAAAGGAACCGATTGTAACTAATTATAATAGTTACCTTATTATTACTGTCTCAGAAGAAAATATATAAGCCCTTTCCACTTCAAGGGCTTTTCTGATAACTATTTTGAATAAATGGACAAGGGATAACAAAATGACCAGTACTGGATGTTGAAACACAGAGAAACACATACTGTTTGTATTGTGGGTAGAGGAGTCAGAGATGCCTTTAATACATTCCCGCTCTACTGCTCATTATGTCTGTATCTATGGGCAAGGTACTTCCTCTGAGTTTTAGTTCAATCATGGTATCTACGTTATAAAAACTATGAAAATTCGGTGAGATAATGCTAGTAGTTGTGTACTATTCCATGTACTCAAGAAAACTACCTCTATATTGATATGCTAGTTCTGTCTATTCTTATTCTTACAGCATAGCTTGCCACACTCTGCTCTTTTCTCCATTCCCCTCACCTAAGAAAGTCTATTTCTCTTCCCATAAGCAATGCACATACATATAAATATATTTAGTGGACTTGAAGTGTCCTGGAATGTTAGTAGATAATTAGCAATTTGGGAGATCTTTAAACTGGTGACACTATCTCAATAGCCCTTTGCCTAACCCAGGATATTTCCTGCTAAGAGTATTAGAATTATAGTGCTGATAGGGATTTATCAATAGATACATAACACAAAGCAAAAGAGAACATGTTCACCATTTTTGACAAACTTCATAGATGTCTTGAGCCGAGCGATACTAATATCCAGTTGTCCAACAAATGTCCGGTATCTTCCACAATCACAGACAGTACCTTTTAAATGATGAAAACTGTAAACTCGTTGAAGTACATGCAGATCAGTGGAAAGGAATATCTGCTCTCTTTCCAATACTCACTATCTTTTTCCAGTCTGGTTCTATATACCTGTGAATGGCTATACTTTAAACCTTCTATTTAAAATAAGGTTTCCAATTTCCATTATTTATAGAATTTCAGAAAATATCTTTGTAAATGTTTTGAATGAGCTATAAGAAAATTCTAAGCCAGATATTTAAAAGAAGAATACATATGACAAACCACTGCCTGCACTTTTTGGACCATTTGGCATCTTTGTTGAACACAGAATGTGTCTGCCCAATCTCAGAATAAAATTTTTACAGCTTCCTTAAAATGTATTTCCTGCTCTCTTGTGTTATTGCATTATTCACTAGATCACACAGGTTTACCAGGACAGAAGAAACTTTTCACAATTACACTAAATGTTAATTCTAATTATCCATTTTAAAATATAGCTGCAAGGACAAAGTTTAAATCACATAAATAGATCCAACTGACATTTTTAAAAGCTAGTTGCTCAGTTTGTAGATTAACTATGGTTTTATTATTTTTTTTATTTTTGAGATGGGGTCTTGCTCTGTCACCCAGGCTGGAGTGCAGTGGCACAATCTTGGTTCACTATAATCTCTGCCTCCCGGGTTCAAGCGATTCTCCTGCCTCAGCCTCCTGAGTACCTGAGACTACAGGTACACATCACTACACCCAGCTAATTTTTGTATTTTTAGTAGAGACAGGATTTCACCCTATTGGCCAGGTGATTAACTAGGATTTTAATATGTCTTTTATTCTTTGCAAACCTACCTTGTCAACGACCTGCAAATATTGCTGTGACACAGAGGGAATTAAGAGGAAACACATGTAAAATTCAAATGGTTCCTTTTTTTCCATTTAATAGCTGCTATACATAAACATTTCAGTTTTTGTTACTTTGGTTGCTTGAAAAGTAAAAATAATTTTATTAGCCAAAGGAAAATATCTATGGCCTTATTTATCCATATTCATACGAAATATAAAGAATGTCAAACAGTTCTTAGAATTGTCTTCACCATAACCCTGTGGATAGAAACAATTGAAATTATCAAAGAACAGTCTACTTTCTTTCCCTGTGTAAAGCACTGGGAATAAAGCTCCAGGAGAATACCCCCAGATAATAAAAGCATGTTCTGTAACCAGGGGCCTGTCTGTATCAGATGAGGTTTGCACAGCATGCACTCTGATGGCCAGTATTTGGTTAAGATACAAGTGAAAGGCAAGGCATGGCATGCTTATGCAAGGCCTACTGCCAGAGTTTCCTCTTGGCCCAGAAGAATTAGGCTACTTCCTGATATGCTGGGCTTCCTTCTCACAGTAAGCATAGCAGAGATGAAAGTGCCATCATCCCCTTCCCCAGGGCTTAAAAAGTCCCTAGCAGGGAGAGAGGAAAGTCCCCTTCTTCCTTTTCTTCTAGCCTAAGCTAAATAAGGTTAAGCATACTAAAAGGACTCTTGCTTTTCATTTAAAATATATTATTTTTGAGATGAATACATTTGGAATGATGCTAGAAATCAAAGAGAACATTGAGCATATCGTACCTGCTTTGCCTTTTTTTCCAGGTTTTCCAAACAAACCTTTTTCTCCTTTGTCACCTGAATAAAAACAATAGCAACCAAAATAAAATAAAATTAAAATAAAGGAAGGAAGGAAGGAAGGAAGGAAGGAAGGAAGGAAGGAAGGAAGGAAGGAAGGGAGGGAGGGAGGGAGGGAGGGAAGAAAAAAAGGAGGGAGGGAGGAAACAAGGGAGAGAGGGAAGGAGAGAGGGAGGTAGGCAGGCAGGGAGGGAGGGAGGAAGGAAAGAAGAAAGGAAGGAGGAAGAAAGGAAGGAAAAAGAAAGGGAGGGAAGGAGGAAGGAAGAAGTGAATTATTTCACATCTAGAGTCAAAGCAGTTTTAAATTTTATTTGCCATATCTATAACTAATATCTCTAATATCTCTTGGTTTTTATAAATAATAAAATTTTCAATTGGCTACACAGGCACAACTAATTAAATGAGTCATAATTTACTTAGATTGAAAGTAGAATTCCAGCAGAGTTTGTAAGGAGCATTTGAATTTGTGCAACCTAACCTACTAACATTTAAAAAAAATAATATGGCCTTCTGAACAAGGCTAATACAATTCTCAGCATGTTTTCAATTTTAAAAATACTGTTGTTTTGTGAATCTCGATCAATTTGCTAGCACACCACAGTGTTTTTGTACTTATGACCCAAGTTATTCCACATGATTTTGCCCTTGGATTTATTGAAAAAAAACACATGTATTGTGCTTTTTCAATTTAATTAGACAAATAGTTACTATTTACTTACTCTACAAAAGATGAAAGGCTGGGTGCTTTGAAAAAATATACAGAGACACAAGATTCAATCTATGACTTGAAGGAGTTTACAAGTTTTAGAAGTGAAGTGATGTATGCAAATACTAATAATATAAAGGCTTGTCAAATATATTACACTGAAATAATGATCTTGGTACTTTCCCTCTCTGCACTTCTCTATATGTAACCATTTTCTCACTCACAGGCATCCACAAAATAATTCTCAGAGAAGCAGAATTTTTAAAGCAGAGAGAAAGAATAAAACATGTTAACTTTTTTTTTTCAACTTCAGAATAAGCTCTCGAAGCCCACATCAGACACAATAATTGAAAGCAAAAGCTTTTGATTTTCAGGAAGAAATGTTTGGCTGAGGTTCTTGAGAATCAAAAGGGAAGACCCAGACAGAAGTAAAATAGAGTTTATGCTTCAATGGTGATCTGGAAAAAAGAATAAGAAAGAACCCATGAGGGATGGATACAGGATGAAGTTCACCTAGGCTAGGTGTATGGGGCTTACCCTCACAGGAATGTGGTGTGCTCAGGGAATTGGTTATGTGGCCGAAGGAGACAATGCAAAAGGGAATGGAGTTGGCATTAAGGTTCTGCCAAGCCTCATCCTTCATCAGCAACAGAGAAAAAGTGAAAGCTATTCTAAAATCTACAGGGTGTCCCACGTTGCGTGCACTGGGGACACCAATTGGCTTTTCTCATCATTGTCTGATGTGTACTTTTCTTTCAAATTCCCTTACATAGTCACTTTTGATCATTCAGAAGAAAGCATGCCTGCTGGGCCCCCAAGGATTTGTTGAGCCTTTCCAAACTGAGCCATGTGGACACTTTTCTTTAGAGTTGATGCCAGACATTCATGTGCTCCCCAAACAAAAGTTGGGGGTCCTAGAAGACCAGAGTACAGTTTACATGTGCAGAAGGAAGGCCTGGAACTTGTATTTGGATGAAAGGAGACAATGGTGAAATCTATAACAATAGAACCTGAGGCATATTGTGAGAGAGACAGAGACACTGAACAGAGAGATAACATACTCTGAGAGAAAGGCAGAAGAGATGGTGCTTCAAGCGGAATAGTAAAGGACGGCTTAGCATTTAAGCCTGGCTATGAAAACCTTCAGCAACTGAATGAAGGTGGGTGCAAGGTCAGGCTCAAGGCACAGCAGAGAATATAATTGGGAAAAAGACATGAATATGCGTCGTGCACCCTGCTCAGTAATATCAATCTGCTCACATCTTAGCTACCCCTGCAAATTCCTTATTTCTCTTATACGTTAGTTGGAAAAATAAGAATAGATTTTTAGAATATAGTAATGGAAGAAAGGGAATATATATTTTACTAAGTACCAATCAATCACCAAGTATTATTCTGGATACCTTACACATATTATCACATCAAATCCTACGAACTAAGTGTTATTATCTTTATTCTACAACTTGAAGAAGTTGAGGATCAGAGAGGCAAAATAACTTTCTCAAGGACATCTAGCCATTAAATCGCAGTGCTGGTGTTCCAACCCAATGCTTTCTGACTCCCCTTTCATGGTGCTTCCGAATGAGTTAACCAGGGGTTTAATGAAGAAAAGCAAGGTGTTTGAAAAATATTATCAAAAGTTGCAAAGAATGGCAGTCCTCATCCCCATTAAAAACATTATGCACTTAAAAGATTGTATAACTATGGGTTTCATGTTTTGATTTTTAAAAATATTATATTTCCTTTGCATATAAATCTCTTTCAATTCAACATAGATGGAACATTGATTCCAGTTATGCTACAATCCAAGTTCTGGGGTAAGCTTTACAACAGACATAAAAGAAGTATAAATAGAGTGCTTCGGGAAAATGATGGGCTTTTAAGGAAAGCAAAACACACACCAGAGAACAAAGAGATGAGACACTATCATGTACTATAGAGTGAAATAAGTGAAAAGCCTGGTAGGAATTTAGAAAAAAAAAAGATGGTGTGGATCAGAGTAGAGAAGCCTTCACTGAAGCAGTAGGCCTTAGTTAGAACTTAATAATATAGGAAACAGTTTCTTGAATTGGCATTTGGCTTTTTTTTCTGAGAAGATGTAAACTCTGTAACTATTTTCCAGTATTTTGGCATGAATACTTTTCATTTCATGACAAATGGGAACAGCAAAGCAGTGTGGTGCAATAAAAGATCATGAAAGCTCCCCCAAAACCAGTGTTTGAATCCTAGCTTTGCCACTTACTGGCAACACATGGAGAGGTTAATGAAGTTCTCCAAGCCTCCTTTCCTTTATTTTAAAAGTAGAAATAATTAGTACCTAAAATTATAGGATCATTAAGGAGAATATAATTAGGTATAGTAATATTTTCTTATGATGGGATTAGCATTTGGCTTGACTCACAGAGAATTCTCAACCAATGTTAGCTTCTGTTTTCTGAATCTGAGTTATGGTAAAGGAATGCATGCCAAGCACTTAGCCAGCTTATGGAGGATTTGAGCCTAGAATATCTATTTCCCCAAAACAAATTATGATTTAAAGTCATCCACAAAAACTGATTTTGGCCCATGAGTGGGAACATGTTTGTAATGACTGCCTGAAAGTTAAAGAATTAGAGGTCACATTCAGACAAATAAAAACGTCATAATGCTTTCAGTGTAAATGGATTATTGACCCTAAATAAGAACATTTACTTTCCCATGAGATGGAATTTACCTATACTAAATCAGGATTACTTCTTACTCCTAAAATGAAATATTGACATCCAGAAAGCTACCCTATCCATGCAAGTGACAACATTTAAGGTCAGCCTAGAAAGTTGAGATTAATCTGAGTCAGTAAAAAATTTAGAAAGGCAATCACCAAAATGAGGACAATAAATTTCAAAGTATAGATTAAAAATGAAATTAATCCAAGTGAGCCGGAACATTGCATCTCTATTTTTTTAAAAAATTTCAGGACATGCTCATAAATTTGATGGTGTATCTCTGGAGGAGAAGAAAATCTTGGTAGCCAATGGTTGAAATTGGTATTAAGGAAAAGTGGTATTTATAGGAATAAGAAGCAGTAAAGAGAGACATATTATAAGAAATAATGTTTTATTATGCAGTTTTTCATGCCTAATGCAACAAACATCCAGAAAGTGTCTACAATATACAATAGGCATTAAGATAAAATGATTAAACACTAGGGTCCTGACAGAGCTTATATTTATTTCAACAAACAAACCCAGTGAACCTTTCTTTTATTTGTTCTCCCAAGAAGTTCATAGTCTATAAGGGGAAACAGACAAGCTAATCAGCTATGACAGTGAGTATAGTGATAAAGGTATGCATTAGGTGCTATGTATTGAGCCTTGAAGGAGGAATAGGCATGAAGAAAATAAGGTTAGCTAACCCTATCATTTCCATATCGTTACTTTTTCAACATTTCCGGAAGTTCATCCACTTTGGGACTCAGCTAATCATACTAAAAACTCTTGAGCCGCTCAAGCCTGTAATCCCAGCACTTTGGGAGGCCGAGGCGGGTGGATCACGAGGTCAGCAGATCGGGACCATCCTGGTCAAGATGGTGAAACCCCGTCTCTACTAAAAATACAAAAAATTAGCTGGGCACGGTGGTGCGTGCCTGTAATCCCAGCTACTCGGGAGGCTGAGGCAGGAGAATTGCCTGAACCCAGGAGGCGGAGGTTGCCGTGAGCCGAGATTGCGCCATTGCACTCCAGCCTGGGTAACAAGAGCGAAACTCCGTCTCAAAAAAAAAAAAAAAAAACTCTTGAGCCTTTCTGGTCTTCATCATTTACTTTGCTCCCAAGTTACTTAGTCTTATTTTACTCAAGGGTTAAGACTGTGCACAAGATCATTAGCTCCAACTCTTCTAGATAAAAATCTCATCCAGACTGGACACATCTAAACCTAGGGAAGTGCAAAATCTAGAATGACCATTGAAAAACAAAGTTCTTCAATTCTGAACTTATTTATGAGAGTGACTTACCGTCTCCCACCACTTCTGCTATCTCCATAGAGCAATACGAGCAATACATGAGATCTTAATCACATTTAACATGGCTGCATCTCAGAAATGTTGAAGTGCAACATCCCACTTTAGGGCTATACCTTTCTGTCTCTTTGACCAGTGGTTTAATGAAGTTAGGGACAGATCCGTGATGAATTTTATTGGAAGCTATACAATTTGGAGGGCCTTCTTTAAAAAATACAAAACTAAAAATGGTAAAGTAGCTGTAAAAATGAATTAACTATCATAAGAAATTTTAAAAAATCACTAAATTTTAAAAGTATACAGATGGAACACTAGAAAATTCACTAAAAATAACATTTTAATCAATGAATGAAAATTATTTTTTTATAATTATTAGGTATGTATGTTTGGCTGCATTCATATTGCTGCTTTATCTGTCCATAAATTTCTAATATCATTTTTAAGAGGTAACAGAGGGATAACGTAGTCATATAATGATATTTTCCTTAGCACAGTTAGACAAAAATTATTTTTATTAAACTTTGCTTACTGAAAAAAAACACAAAGAAAAATTTGCCACCACAAAGATTCAGCTTGATGACTTTTTACAGAATAAAGTAACTGTGTAACCAATACCAAGATTAAGCCCTCAAGAAGCCACTCTTGTGTCATCTACAGATTATTACACTCCTCCTTTCTAAAGATCACCATACTGACTTAGGACTGTGTTATAAGTTTTCATAGTATAAGTCGTCCGTGTTATTGAACTTTCTATAAATAGAACCATTTGGCATATAGATTTTTTTCTGTATGGAATATTTTTCCCAATACTATTTCCATATATTCATTTGTGCTTTACATATTAAAATACTATACAGATTTTTTTTCTGTATGGAATATTTTTCCCAATACTATGTCCATATATTCATTCATGTTTTACATATTAAAATAGTATACAGATTTTTTTTTCTGTATGGAATATTTTTCCCAATACTATGTCCATATATTCATTCATGCTTTGCATATTAAAATAGTATATTTATTTTCGTGGTATAGTGAAGCAGTGTATGGGAGTTTCAGTTATTTGACATCTTGCCAACCACTAGATCTTGTCAATCATTTTTATTTTAGCCATTTTGATTAGTATGCAGTGCTATCATAGTTTAGTCATTTTGGTTAGTGTGCAGTGCTGTCATAGTTTAGTCATTTTGGTTAGTATGCGGTGCTATCATAGTTTAGTCATTTTGGTTAGTGTGCAGTGCTATCATAGTTTAGTCATTTTGGTTAGTGTGCGGTGCTATCATAGTTTAGCCATTTTGGTTAGTGTGCGGTGCTGTCATAGTTTAGTCATTTTGGTTAGTGTGCGGTGCTGTCATAGTTTAGTCATTTTGGTTAGTGTGCGGTGCTATCATAGTTTAGCCATTTTGGTTAGTGTGCGGTGCTGTCATGGTTTAGTCATTTTGGTTAGTGTGCGGTGCTGTCATAGTTTAGCCATTTTGGTTAGTGTGCGGTGCTGTCATAGTTTAGTCATTTTGGTTAGTGTGCGGTGCTGTCATAGTTTAGCCATTTTGGTTAGTGTGCGGTGCTGTCATAGTTTAGTCATTTTGGTTAGTGTGCGGTGCTGTCATAGTTTAGTCATTTTGGTTAGTATGCGGTGCTATCATAGTTTAGTCATTTTGGTTAGTGTGCAGTGCTATCATAGTTTAGTCATTTTGGTTAATATGCGGTGCTATCATAGTTTAGTCATTTTGGTTAGTATGCGGTGCTATCATAGTTTAGTCATTTTGGTTAGTATGCGGTGCTATCATAGTTTAGTCATTTTGGTTAGTGTGCAGTGCTATCATAGTTTAGTCATTTTGGTTAATATGCGGTGCTATCATAGTTTAGCCAGATTTGCATCACACTGATAAGGTTGACACTTTTAAATACATTTGTTGGTAATTTGAATATCTTCTTTTTTTAAATAACTATTCTTTTGACCTTTTTAATTCTTTTGTGTTTACCAGTTATTTTTCTTACTGATTTGTATAATCTCCTTACCTGTTTTACATATAAGTCCTTTATTGACTCACATAACCAATTTTGTGGTTTCCTATTTTGTTCTCTGAGAAGTATCTTTTAATGAATAGAAGTTCTTCATTTTACTTTATTATTATTTTTTGAGATGGGGTCTCACTCTGTCACCCAGGCTGGAGTGCAGTGGTGTGATCTTAACTCACTGTAACCTCCGCCTCTCTGGTTCAAGCAATTTTCCCACCTCAGCCTTCCAAGTAGCTGGGATTACAGGTACATGCCACCACACCCAGATAATTTTTGTATTTTTAGTAGAGACAGGGTTTTGCCATGCTGGCTAGACTGGTCTCGAACTCTTGACCTCAGGTGATCTGTCTGCTTCAGCTTCCCAAAATGCTGGGATAACAGGCATAAGCCACTGCTCCCAGTCAGGAGTTCTTTATTTTGATAGACTCCAATTTGTTAGTTTTTCTTACATGGTTAGTCCTTTTCATATGTTTAAAAAGTTGTTGCCTATCCTGGGATCAAAAATATAGACTTCTGTATTAACTTCCAGAGGTATTATTGCCTTACGTTTCAAATTTGGGTTTACCACCAAATTTAGATCTATAAACCATTGATTTTAGGTACAGTGTTAAGTATGGGATCAAGCTTATTATTTTTATACATGAATAGCCAGTAACTCAGTGCTATCTATTGATTAGGTTGTGACTTCCATTAAAAACTAGTGTCAACTTTGTATAAATCAAGTTTGTTAGTCTGTTTCTGAACTCTTACTTTCTACTAATTAATTTGTCTCTGCATGAAATTATACTATTCTAATGGTTTAGTTTCCAAATAAATGTATAAATTCAGTAATTTAAGTCTTGCACCTTGTTTTTATTTTTCATTTTTTCAAGACTGTCTTGGGTATTCTTGGTCATTTTCATTTACACATATATTCTGAATTGGCTTATCAATTTCTAAAAGAACACTTCTGGGGCTTTTTGATGGAATCTCACTCTGCTGCCCAGGGTGTAATGCAGTAGCAGGATCTCAGCTCACTGCAACCTCTGCCTCCCAGGTTCAAGCGATTTTTTTCACCTCAGCCTCCTGAGTAGCTGGGATTACAGGCACATGCCAACACACCTGGCTAATTTTTGTATTTTTAGTAGAGATGGGGTTTTACCATGATGGCCAGGCTGGTCTCAAAATCCTGCCCTCAGGTGACCCATCCACCTCAGCTTCCCAAAGGGCTAGAATTATAGGCATAAGTCACAGTACCTGGCCCACTTCTGGGATTTTGATTGAGGTAGCATTGAGTCTATAGACCAATTTGAGAGAGAACTGGCATATTAACAATATTGAGGCTTGTAAGCCATTAATATAGTTTTACCTTCATTTCTTAGATATTCTTTAAATTCTTTCATTGTTATGTGGAGTTTATTGTGGAGGGCTTGTAACTTTTGTTGGATTTATTTTCACATGCTTACTTATTTTTAACACTATTATAATCGGTCTTTTATTTTCATTTTTGAATTGTTTCTATGTAGAAACAAAATTAGTTTTTGAATGTCACGCCATCTAAAAAACTTATAAATACTCATAGATTATCTGTAGATTCTTTTGTACTTTCTGAGTATGCAATCATGTTTTCCACAAATAATGATGCTCATATTCCTTTATTTTCAATTATTATAATTTTTATTTTATTTTTTTCCATTTTTGCTCTGGCTAGGACCTCAGGCATAATGTTGATTAGAACTGGTGATAGAGGGCTGCACTAATTTCATTCCCAGTCTCAGGAGATAAGTGTTCAGTGTTTCATTATGGAGTATAATTTTTAAGTAGATTTTTGTTGTTGTTGATATTCCTTTTCAGATTATGTTTCCTTCTATTTCTAATTTTCTAACAGTTTTTAAAAGCATGAATAGGTATAGGTTTAATTTACGTGTTTTCTGGAGTGGGGTTTCTGGAGTTCTAACTGGGAATATGGGGGCATTATCCTGGGCTATTCCTCTTTGGCAGGCCTTAAATATCAATCCAGTTTGAGCAACTTTGTGCTCAAGCCTCTTAGCCTCCTAGGGCTACCACACTTATGAACTGGTGAACGGCTTGGGAAGACGGTATTGCAGAATGCATAGCTGACCTTAGTATGATTCCCTCCTCCTCCAGATCAAGGCACCTAAAGTTCTGTTCATTTTGGTTGCACTGTTATACCTTCAAATATGAATTTAATTTTTTTATTTGGATCCAGCTAGTCACACTTAGCAGAAGGATTAACATAAGGTAGGCAAATCCCTCATGGCCTATAGCAGAAGTCTGAATTTTGTCTTTATTAGTAGCAGTGTCACATATTTCTTTCACCTTTATAACTTGTTATTGGTAATATACTTAAATTAATAATATTGTCAATTTGGGGATTATACCTCTATATAGTAGTTTTCATATATAAGCTGTTAGATTTGGAAACATTTTTTTCCACAGACTAGCTCTGGCCCTGTATATTTCAAACATTGCTTCTTTTCCACAACCCACACATTTTGTGTGCTGGATGCCCTAGGACACACTGACATGATCGTCTGACCTCTGGCTCAGCACTTTTGCATCCTGGCCTTGGATAGAGCTGCACAGTAAGTGGTAGGAATATTCTTGGAAGCTATTTCTACATTGGGATTGCTGGCAATGAGCATACATGGGAGTCAGGTCAAACTACATAAAGATATCTCATTAACTCCAAGCTAAATGTTTCTTCCTCAAACTCCTCTTAGCTAGCTCCAAAGATTCTTATCCATTTCAAAACTACTGAGTACAAGAAGGATGATGAAGAGAATAGGAACAGAAAGAGAGAGAAGTCTTAACATGTGCTTTCTCAATGGGGTGGTATCACTCAGGATGCAGAGTTAGTTTTTAGGGGGTAGAATTGTACTCATTTAAAAATATATAAAGCACAAACATACAGAGAATACATAAACAAATATATCACCCATGGGTGGTATTAAAAATTCATGGGGAGGGCAATGAGAAAAGAGATATGTCTAAAAAGCTTTTTGGGGGAGTAGTAACTTTAAAAAATGTTAAGAAGCACTATTTTAATCATTTGAGGTGAATCTGTCTTATTTTACAATTTTTTTTGAGGTATATGGCCATGTGAACCCATTGCTCAGGCTTTTATCAGCATCTTTGGAAGGACTGAAACAAATGAGGACTCTTCATGGTAAACCCATCACAAACACAAACTGCGGCAGGACTTCTGAACCATGAGAAGCTCACGTTGCTATTCCCCAGCTTGAGGATTTCAATCACAGGGAAAAATACAATATAATCCATCAGATAAAAACACCCATAGCAATTTTTCTTCAGTGGCACTACCCTTCATCCCTGTCTCCAAATGCAGGCTGAAGGGAATTTCTCAAATGAGTGAGCTGGAGAGTGGAGAAAGAGGGAGTACTGAGCCGCAGGATGAGAAGAGAGAGGCTACAGCCTAAGCTCAGACCGTAGTCTGTCAACCTGCCTGCCAAGACGTTCCACTGGACAAGTGAGGCACATGCTTAATTATGCTGCTGCTCAAGCATTTACGAAAAGATGGAGGGTACATCAAGGCTGCAGAAATTTTGTTACCCATGGCACTGAGCTTCCCCTAATCTTTTTTGTACAAGCATCTCTTACATCTCTCTCTAGTGCCTTTTGCCTATTTCCATGTTACTATACTTCAAGACCTAGGTCTGTTCTTTCACATATTAGTCTTGCCTTACTCTCCAATATGGGTCCTGCAGTAGTCAGGCTATTCAGTATTATAATTCTTTCTTTTTCCCTTTGAGATAGTCTCACTCTACCTCCCTGGCTGGAGTGCAGTGGCATGATCCTGGCTACTGCAATCTCTGCCTCCCAGGTTCAAGCGATTCTCCTACCATAGACTCCTGAGTAGTTGAAATTACAGGTGTGCTCCACCACACTCAGTTAATTTTATATTTTTAGTAGAGATGAGGTTTTGCCACGTTGGCCAGGCTGGTCCCAAACTCCTGAGCTCAGGTTATCCACTCGTCTTGGCCTCCCAAAGTGATGGGATTAAAGGGATGAGCGACTGTGCCCAACCTCTAATTCTTTATTTATTTATTTATTTTATTATTATTATTTTTTGAGACAGAATCTTGCTCTGTGACCAGGCTGGAGTGCAGTGGCATGATCTTGGCTCACTGCAACCTCTGCCTCTTGGGTTCAAGAAGTTCTCCTGCCTCAGCCTCCCGAATAGCTGGGACTACAGGCATGCACCACCATAGCCTGCTATTTGCATTTTTAATAGAGATCAGGTTTCGCCACGTTGACCAGGATGATCTTGATCTCTTGACCTGGTGATCTACCACCTTAGCCTCCCAAAGTTCTGGGATTATAGGCATGAGCCAGACCTCGAATTATTTTTGAGAAAGTTCTATCTTCCTGAATAGTCTTTGAATCTCTTGCAATGAAATTTTATTTTCATTCAGTTTTATATCTCTGAACCAAGAAGAACAATGCTTGCTTAAATTACTGAATATCAGAAGCAATTAGAACCTGCTACCACATTGTGGAGCTTTGTGGGAGGAGGATAAGGAAGGACTGCTTAGACAATCCAGAGGAGACTATCTCTGTTTTCTAATATTCAGGCTTTAGTGATGTATAAGATCAGGACCTGACTGAAGTCAAATGGGTATCCACATACATGCTTCAAGTTTCTATCCTGTTAATATATCATAGTCACAGAAATTTTGGTTATTTCACTCAGATTAAAAAATAAAATTTTACAGTCTTCTGCCTACTTGGTATTTTATGAATAATCATGTATCAATAATTTGTAGTCAACCAGTAGATCCCAGGAGACAATTCAGTATAAAGACTGTCAGATCTTGATGCTTGATTCTGTTCCTGAAATCTTGTTTCATTCTGTTCTAAATACTTTTCTTTTTTTTTTTTGTTGAGCTGTGAGACACATTGCTTATATATGGAAGAAAGAGCCAAACTATAAAGACAAAGATAATTCATATTTTAAAAGAAGAAAAAGGAGATATTTTCATGATACAAAATCTTAAAACGATTAAAGGTATCCTCAATTTGCTTCATTTATTATTTAATTTGGAGACAGGGTCTTACTCTGTCACCCAGGCTGGAGTGCAGTGTTGTGATCACGGCTGACTGCAGACCCCAACTTCTGGGCTCAGACGATCCTTACACCATAGCTTCCTACGTAGTTGGGACTATAGGTGTGTGCCACCATGCCCAGCTAATTAAAAAAGAAATATTTTTTTTAGGTACTGGGTCTTGCTGTGTTCTCCAGGCTTGTTTTGAATTCTTGGCTTAAAGGTATCCTCCCACCTTGGTCTCCCAGTGTTGAAATTATGGGTGTGAGCCACTGCACGGGCCTCAATTTGCTTTGATTTCCTACTGGAGAATAGTAAGATGCAACTTACCCTTCTTGCCGATAGGTCCAGTCTTGCCAATATTGCCCTGATCTCCTATATCACCCAGTTCTCCTTTAATTCCTGAAAAGCAAGCATGTAATCTTTTTATCAAGAGGTTTTATCTTCCCTTCAAATGTGGCTAACGTGATATTCACTTGAAAGAAACATCAAAAAGTGTATTCTACCTGTGATATGTAATATGTAGCCCATGCTATATTATCTATTTTAACAGAGTTATAATGTATGTATTAAAATTAAAATGTGAGAGTAAGAATATATACTAGGGACATGATGATATTAAAATACTTTCTAATGTAGTATTTCTAGAATGACTATGGCAGAGGATGTTTATAAGAAAGGTTAGAGGAGGGCCGGGTGAAAGTATTCTTGACCTGATTCTGGTTTCATTCTCCTCAAGCTCCATTTTGTTATACTTCTAGAATCCTATTTCTTCTCTCTTTTAAAACAAGATTTGACAATCATGCCACTTAAAAAAGGATATGAACAGACACTTTACAAAAGAAGATATACATAAGGCCAACAAACATATGAAAAAATGCTCATCACTGGTCATTAGAGAAATGCAAATCAAAACTACATTGAGATACCATCTCACGCCAATTAGAATGGTGATCATTAAAAAATCTAGAGACAACAGATGCTGGAGAGGATGTGGTGAAATAGGAACACTTTTACACTGCTGGTGGGAGTGTAAATTAGTTCAACCATTGTGGAAGACAGGGTGGCAATTCCTCAAAGACCTAGAAATAGAAATTCCATTTGACCCAGCAATCCCATTACTGGGTATATATCCAAAGGACTATAAATCGTTCTACTATAAGGACACATGCACACGGATGTTCACTGCAGCACTGTTTACAATAGCAAAGACCTGGAATCAACCCAAATGCCCATCGATGATAGACTGGACTTGGAAAATGTGGCACATATACACCATAGAATATTATGCAGCAATCAAAAATGATGAGTTCGTGTCCTTTGTAGGGATATGGATGAACCTGGAGAACATCATTCTCAGCAAACTGACACAAGAACAGAAAATGAAATACTGCATGTTCCCACTCATAGGCGGGTGTTGAACAATGAGAACACATGGACACAGGGAGGGGAGCATCAAACACTGGGGTCTGTTGGGGGGAATAGGGGAGGGACAGCAGGGGTTGGGGAGTTGGGGAGAGATAGCATGGGGAGAAATGCCAGATATAGGTGAAGGGGAGGAAGGCAGCAAATCACACTGCCACGTGTGTACCTATGCAACTATCTTGCATGTTCTTCACATGTACCCCAAAACCTAAAATGCAATTAAAAAAAAGCTTGAAAATACTAACTGCCAATTATTTACTTTGAGATGAATTCTCTTTTGTAATTTTCTCTGGTTTTATTAAAGTTTGTTCCTTAAATCTCAAAAAAAAAAAAAAACAGGTCAGGGAACATGCAGTCATAAAACCTATTTATCAAAGAAGCATCAGACATGGTCCTGCTGAATTTTCATCCAAAAAAAAACTGTGGTCAGGAATCACTGAGTTCTTCTAGCATTATTTCTATTTATAAAAATCTAAAAAATATTTGCCAATTAAAACTCTTTATTTTATAAGAATGTTTTTGTAATTGACATACATGTTTATAGATAGGGTTAAGTCAGCATTTTCCAAATTGAGGTCTCACAGATCTGTGAATCTCTCTTCCTTTTAAATTATTCAAGATTTTGAAATAAGTGGTCTAGGGCAGTCCTCTTGCAGCAGTGGGTGAGAAATATCTCAAGTGTTCCAAAGGTGCGCACATACCCATCACAAACCAGAAGCTATATTTTGGTGAGGCTGATGCCCGGCTTTGTGAGTGAAGACACTTCCTTATCACCTCTGTGTTACTCTCTTCATCTTTGATCCCACTCCTCCATACTCCCACCATTTTTCCACTGTGTTATTCTTTTGTGTTAAAAAAGGAGAGAATTAAAGAAATAAAGAGATCTTAGGGAAAGGTGAATAGATCAATGAATCAGGTAGCTCTTTTTGTTTCTTTTTATTTTCCTCCTTAAGCTCTATGCCAGCTAAAAAAAATACTGCTTAGCATTGGCTTCAGAAGGAAGACACAACTGTGAACATAGCTCTATAACTCATCGTTTCTTAAATATTCTCAACGACTGCTTTTTCCTGGGGCTCCCAGTGTACCACCCCAGCCAGCCCTAAGAACGCAACTTGAGAAAGTTGTCAGTCTGGTTGACAGGTAATCTCAGAGGGGCACTCAGAGGGCGACTTAATTCATGTGTGAAATAGATTTCAGGCATCATTGGGGCAGAGGGCATTGTGAAAGCTGTTAATTTCCGGGGCAAGGGCCAGGAGAGAGAGAAGAGCAATTATGATATTAACATGTCAGTTTCATATAATTTTAGTTACCTTTTGGTCCCATGGGTCCCACTTTTCCATGCGTTCCCTCTTCTCCTGGATCTCCTTTTTCGCCATCATCTCCTTTTGAAACAGAAAATGAGAGTGAAGCATATCAAATAGTAATATGAGCACATTCTCCCGGGGTAATGTGGACATGGTTACAATCCTTCCCTGAGCTCAGCACTTGCCTCACAGCCTGGCTGGGAGTATGGGCGTGTATGTTCACATGGACTTGACACTCAGGTGAAAGGAAGAAACTTCCAGTATATTTTATATTTTACTTTTCTCCACATTCAACTGTATGTGTGAAGAAGTATTTTTGTTTCTGAATTGAGATGTTTGGCCTGGCAAATCTTTATTCTTGCTGTAGAATCTAGCAAAGTCTGGAGGGACAATAGGCATAAAATGTATATATACACATACACACACATGTATAACTTATTACTCTCTGACTGCATGCTTGGGAACCCCAAAATTGTAGGCATGACCTAAGAAGCTAGGAATAGGGAAGCCGCAAAGCAGTTTTCTGTGAGCAGCAACTCTCTTAATCATAGGCAAGTGTAGCTCCAGACCTTGAAGAATTAAGGATTGAATGAAGGGTTTAACGAACAATGCCCAGACTGAAAATCAGGAGTCTTAGATTTTAATACCATGTTAATCACTGATGGGTTGAACAGATCTTCAACAGGCCAGTGATTGAGTTTATCGACTTTGGACTAGGTCAGATTTGACTGAAGCCTCAGTTCTACCACCCACGAGCTGGAGAAATCTGAGTGCAAAACTTCCCTCTCTGTCTTGCTTTTCTCTGCAGCAAATTGATCTAATAACACCTACTGGAGTGGGCTTTTAAGAAGTTCAAATGAGACAATAGACAAAGAACGCTTAAGATACAACCAGTGCTCAGCAATGATGGTTGACTTTTTTCTTTCTTTATGCTTCCTTTCCTAAATGTGGGGATAGAATCTGCTCTCCACACCTCACTCAGTTGATTTTGGATCAACAAGGTGAGCATGTAAATGTGCTTTGAAAAAACACATACAATATTCTGACCATATACCTGCATTGTCACTACAGCAATCTCAGGGCGGGAAAGAGCCCTGTCCATCAGCAGAGGAAAGGAGGAGAAGCAAAACCTTCTAAAGACAAAAATGAAGTTCTTGGGATTAGATGATTTGAGTGAGAGAAAGTTGTGATGTTAATTGACTTAAGCACTACCAGAAATTTTTTCTTTTTAATTTTTCGGAGTGCAGAATGTTGAAATTTTAAGTGAAAGCAGGCGTAATATATGAAAGAGTTGGATTTCCAGGCTGTGAGACTGATCAAATATTGGAATACTTTACAAGAGAAGTTATAGATGCTTCCTAGGATAGCAAAAAGAATGCACAGGTGATATCTGTGTTCAGACCAGAGAGGAGAATTGGGTGAAATAGATGGATGACTTCCTGCCTGCCTGCCTGACTTCCTGCCTGCCTTCCTGCCTTTCCCTCCCTCCTTGCCTCCCTTCCCCCCTCTCTCTCTCCCTTCCTTCCTTCCTTCCCTCCTTCTTTCCTTTCCTTCCTTCCCCTCCCTCCCTCCCTCTCACCCTCCTCCCTGCCTTCTTGCTGTCCTGGCTTTCCCTCCCTTCCTCCCTCCCTTCCTTCTTTCCTTCCTTCCTTTCTTTTCTTCTTTCCCTCTGTCCTTCCTTCAATCCTTCCTTCCTTCTTTCCTTCCTTCCTTCCTTCCCTCCTCCCTCCCTTCCTTCCTTACCTCCCTCCTTCCTTTCTTTCCCTCCCTTCCTCCCTTCCTTTCCTTCTCTCTTTCTCTCTTTCTGACAGTGTGTTTCTCTGTCATCCAGACTGGAGTGCAGTGATGTGAACACAGCTTATTGCACCCTCAACCTCCTGGACTCAAGTGATCCTCCTGTAAATGGCATTTTTCTAGCTAAATTTAATGGCAAGTGTCTATCGAGCAATTATGTCTGCCAAGCACAAGCTAAGAACTTGATATGTAGTCATTATATCAATTCTGGGAGAAGGAAAATTATTGCTTCATTTTATGAATGAAAAAAATGAGACTATGTGGTTGTTTGCCTATTGTCATAGAGCTTGTTAGGAGTCAAATGAGGATTCAACAACATATACGTTTCTATCCCTCTAGATTCCTTGGGGTATACAGCTGTCCCTTCTGGCCTAGGTTCTATGACTTCAGCAGATGGTGAATTTTCCAGAACTTGGCACTCTGCCAAATTTTTCATGGAGAAAAAGGGAGCTGCAGAAAAAATGATAGTTTCTGTTTCCTTTTAAACAAGAAATTTGATGGGAGAAAAGAAAAAAAAAACCCAGCTTATTACTTAATGACTTTATTCACAGGAACATATCATTGGGGGTAGGGTAGCATAACTGAGACACCACTTTGCCATTCACTGAGGGACTTTGGGAAGTCTTTTAACTTTTCTGAGCTTTTTTTCATGTATTCATAGAATAGACAAAAATCACACTTTTTTTTCCAGAGTATTTTTAGCAAGGGTAAAGCTAGAAAAGTATTTTCCTTCAGGAAGCCCTTTCTAACACTCCCGGACTGGGCTAAATTCTCCTTCTAATTATCTTTGTTGCCTAAAAATATCACTTTATACCAAATGTATCAGTATATCTCCACTCATTTCTTACATCTCTCTGTGGCTGAAAGCAATGTGGGATCATAAGTGATTTATTCTAGCAGCTCCAGAATTTAGCACAGTGCCCGGCTCTGGCGTTTAATAAATGTAGTTGAACTGAGTATACTTTGTGTGAACCATAAGACATTCTACAAATATAATAATAGTGTTTATCGAATACTCCGTGCCAAAAATGTTCTTAGCCCTTGACATGCAATCTATCATTTGATCCCCACAGCAAACTTTGAGATGGATACTATCCTTGGCTCCATTTTACAGAAGAGGAAATGGGGTCACAGAGAGGTTAAGTAGCATCCAGGGTCACATAGCTCATAAGTTCTAAACCCAGGATTCAAACCAGGTGCATTCATCTTCCAAGTTCATGTTCCAAACAAGCTGGATGATTTAGAACAAATTCCTGCCTTAGCATTTCTGGGTCTTGGATTGCTTTTCTGTACAATGGGACTAATGATGCATGTCCTGCTCATGAAAAGGCAAGAACAGAAACAAGCATGTTTGTGAAGGCCCTTGAGAATCAGAAAGCCACACAGATGTGAATTATTGGTGACATTATTCTTTCCCCTTCCTTCTTCCCCTTCTATAAGCTTCCCCATTCGTTTTCAAGCAAGTGTCTAACTGGAGGCAGCGGGGTAGGTGACTTAGTCATCTACTGCTCCCTGGTGGTTCTGATAGAGATCTTGAGGGAGAAGTAGTATTATTTATTATTCTTTCATCCATGTGACTGCATCCCAGCCTGGAGGTCAAGCAGGCTGCTGGCAGAAATGAAATAAACAAGTTGTGTCCTTGCCTTCAGTGTGGGTCCTGGTTTGTTTGATCTTGGCAACTTGCTTTAATGAGAACTGAAGGGAGATATAAAAGCAAGCTTGTGATAGGGCCCCCCACCTACCTCACAGTTGTTTTTATCTTCTTGGTGATAGTTTATTGGATGAGTAGGACAATTTAGACTATTTGACTTCATTTAGAAATAGCCACTTGTATTTGAAAATTAATAGCTGTAAAAGCTATTATTTTCACTTGCATTTGAAAATGTCTATAAAGCTATAAACTGAAATAAACTAATTTAAATTTTGCAAAAATTATTTGGCTTGCCTACCTGCCCTCCCCAAGCCACCAGCAGAGTTCAAACATAGCACACATTTGACCACATTTTCTTATACAGGATCTTCCCCCCCCCCCCAGTTAGCAAAAAGTCTTTTAAAATTGAATTCTAGTTGAAATTCAGGCTAGTATCCTTTACTCAAAGGAAATACTTATTTAAAAGTAGTGAATTTGTTTTGGAGATGCTAAAAATAATGAACTAAAATTATTTTCCCATTGTCAAAACAATCTTATAGATGGGGAAGAAGTTGTTAGTAAACTCTCCTGATCAGCCTTAGAATTGAATGGGATAGGCCAGGTGCAGTGGCTCATACCTCTAATTTCAGCACTTTGGGAGGCTAAGGTGGGGGGGATTGTTTGAGGTCAGGTGTTCAAGACTAGCCTGACCAATATGGTGAAACCCTGTCTCTACTAAAAATATAATAATTATCTGGGCGTGGTAGTGGGAGCCTGTAATCCCAGCTACTTGGGAAGCTGAGGCAGGAGATCACTTGAACCTGGGAGGTGGAGGTTGTAGATGGCACCACTGCACTCCACTCCAGCCTGGGTGACAGAGTGAGACTCCATCTCAAAACAAATAAAAAAGAATTGAATGGGATAGGTGGTATGTTGTGCTTCCTTAACAAGGTAAAAACTCCACCCTAAAATATATCCTTCTTACCCCTACTTACATCTTCTTTCCATCTATGACAATTGCATCCTCATTCTTAGAAATTTCAGTAGTCATCAATTATTCCCCATGTCTCTCACATACATGGCATGTACCAGTAGAGTCATACAACAAACCACTCCCTAGTATTTTACTTCTCTCACAACCTCATCACTTCACTGAAATATTCAGGCCTCATTGGGACCTGCTACTGTTTGCCTTCTCCCCATTCACCCATTTTACCATTCCATTGGTGTCTTCAACCGCCCAACCTGCCTACCCCTGCCTATCCTGAATTCTTTCACGTCAGCCACTTCTGCACAGCTTTCCCTAAGGCAAAGAGAGTGCACTGCCTTGGTTAAGAGTACTCTGAAACAAGTCATCTCTTTTCTTCAAGTCTCAGTTTCTCACATAAATGGAGAGAATAATTTCAACCTCATAGGATTGCTGTGGATTAATGGAGATAATGGATGGAAGTGTTCAACACCATGCGTGGCTCATTTGGTAAACTCCAGTTTCTGCTTTAATGAGAACAGAAGTAGATAAGTGGCAATTTCTTCCTATTCACTACCTCAGTCTTCATTATATAATTATTGCATAATGATTATATCTTTACTCTTTTACTTGGCTGTGTGATGTTTGACCCTTTATTGTAAAACTTTTCACATAATTAAAGATAAATAAACACCCATTACTGAGATTTACCAATTAGCGGGTTGTCATTCCTTCATGTATTTATTTTTGCTATTTTATTAATAAAAGTATATTATAGATATGAACATAAGTACTTCAGTAAGTGTTTTAAGGGGTAAGAACAAACTCCTATGTAAACTATATTATTATTATACAAATCTTGCTTTTTAATGGGCTGAAGGCATTTGAAAAAGTTACCATTATAGGGTTCTGTGATCTTGTTTATCTCAAATCCACATTGCTGTACTATATATAATCTCATATAAGGAGGAAATGAGTGCTTAGAAGAGAAGTAGAAATTCAGAGGGTAAGCCTAAGTCCTTTGAAAACAAATCATGACAAATAATTCCATTTTCTCTTCTGAAAGGACTAATAGATCAAGAAACTGCCTTGGACAGAGTGGATGGAAGAAGAAAAATTTCCACTGGTCATTCACAGGAGGGAGTCATTCCTGGAAAGGTGGGATGACATATTGGTAAAGCCCAGGGGAGGGTGCTAACCTTGCATATTCAGGGGTCAGGACTCTGACCAGGTCTTCTTACTAGCTCTGTGACCTTAGCTGTGATATTTAAACTCTCAGTGCTCCCATTTCTCACCTATAATTGGAAATAACCAGAACACCTACCTGTTCTAGAGTCTCCCTCACTCTGAGATCACTCTGAGGCCCATGCTACTTTGATTCACTTTTATAGCTTTGTGATGGAAGTTTCGGGGAAGCTTTTGTTGTATTTCTTTTAATAAAAACATAAAAAGCAAGCAAGCATGGATTCTAAAGGAAGACTGATTTACAGACATTATAGGTTTATAACCATCATTGTTGTGAGGCAGGTTATCTGTGGAAAAAGGAGGACCAGATCCTGGCAACCTTGCTCAAGAACAAATAAACAACAGTGTACTTCTCAGGAATGGAAAAATATGTTTACATGACAGTGGGGCAGGGGTCTTCCAAGAGATTTTTCTGATATTCTATCTAATATGGTTTGGCTGTGTCCTCACCCAAATCTCATCTTTAATTATAGCTCCCACAATTCCCATGTGTCAAGTAAGGGACCTGGGGAAACATAATTGAATCATGGGGGTAGGTCTTTTCCATGCTGTTCTTGTGATAGTGAGTAAGTCTCAAGAGATGGGATAGCATGGAAGAAATGCCAGATGTGGGTGAAGGGGAGGAAGACAGCAAATCACACTGCCACGTGTGTACCTATGCAACTATCTTGCATGTTCTGCACATGTACCCCAAAACCTAAAATGCAATTAAAAAAAAGAAATCTGATGGTTTCATAAAGAAGAGCTCCTCTGCACACGCTCTCTTTGCTCTATTTTTGTCTGCTGCCAAGTAAGATGTCCCTTGCTCTTCCACCATGATTGTGAGGCAATTAAAACTCTTTCCTTCATAAATGACCCATTCTTGAGTATGTCTTTATTAGTAAGCTGAGAACAGACTAATATGGTATCCTGACATTATCTTATGATGAATGCGCAGGAAATAAGATTTTTCACACAAAACAATTAGTGCTTTTCCTAACACATTTAAAGTGTTCAAAAATACTGTTTATTATGGGCTTAAAGTAGAGATATAGTTTAAAAAGAACCATCTGCATCTTAGTCCAAAGGAAACTATGTGTCTTTAAGGAGAAGAGCTATCTCAGGAAGAATCTTATAAGAAAGATAGCAACTCTTTACAAAGATGCAATTTGCCAAGGAACTCCACCTTCAAGAACCATGTGTGTATTAGCAGACAGGAAACTCATTCAAATTCTCTCTGAAAGCTCAGAGCAACGGACAAAATAGGAATTTTATAGTCACATGTACTTAGGTTCACCTCCTGAATTTACTATATAACAGCTCTTTAATCTTATACTAAATAATTTATACTTATATTTTAATGTAATAGATAATTTGATTTAATAATTTAATTTTAATAATTTTATTAAGTAATTTGTCAAATTATTTGATAAATTATTTAAACTTACATTAAATCTTAAACTAAATAATTAACCTTCCTGCTTTAGTTTCCTACCCTGGAAAGTGGGGATGATGACCCTTTTCTCATGGAGTTACCTAAAGATTAAATAAGATTATGGATGGTAAAATTCTTCAAAGAGCCACTAGCATGGAATGTGCTCTCATTGATCCATAAATATTGCATGCATAGTGGGTATTTTTTGCTTTCATTTTCTTGGTATCCACTCCCTGTGCTTCAGGTAACAGCTCCACAGTTTTCTGTAAGAAATCACACTTACTCATTCTCAGACCATATGGTTTAGACCGTATCCATAGGAATTCATTCAGCAATTCACATGTGACCCAGTAAGAGCCCACAGTCTCATTTGAAGGATTTTATTTAGAACTTTCAAAAATGGAGACTTGCTCTTTCTGCAGGAGTCTCAGAAAGGATAGACTATCATTGAAGAATTCAAATCTATTTTGACATTATGAAGAGAGAATCCACTTTACAGTCAGTACAGGGGAAAGCAGAACAATGTGAAGACTCAGCCCGGAACACCTGACTCAAGCAGCTGGACCTAAGTCAGCTTGAATCCATTCCTGTTACATGAGTCTACGTATTCCCTTTCTCTTCTCCATGTGTTTGGTTGACCAGTGTAAGTTTGGTTTGTATTGACTTCTTTCACTTGCAAACACAAGTTTCTTTACTAATACAAATACTTGATAATGACTAGGAGAATAAGTTTCCTTCTAGGAAGAGGTCAAAGCCTCAGTAGAAGATGAACAGAGAAGCAGATAATTACTGTGTTTAATGCTGAGAGTCACTGCTATGGGAGCACAAAGGAGGAAACACCTAAGCCTATCTGCCCACACTTTAAACTCTCCACTAATTCTTTGTCAGAAAGAAGTAAATAGGATTCTTTAGAATGATCTCCGCCAGAATAAACTTACGTCATAAGGTAAGTGCAAAGAAAAGAAACCAGAATACAAATTTGTCCTTATATGAGGGCAGGCTGGTGCTAAAATGCCTTTGCCTGTGGGATTTTTGTCTTCTGTTGAACTCTACGTACCTTGTCAGATCAGCTCACGTGTTACCTCCTCTCCCAGGGAGTCTTCTCAGTATGGACTTTCCTGCCTCCATCTCCCTCTTCAACAGTCAGAATTAAATTAACTCCCTTGAGGGTAATCCCCTCTCACTTTATAGCATCCCGTCGCTTTTGTCATAGGTGATGAGACAGGTCAGGGATGATAGACTGTTAACTTTATATTCCTAGCACTTGGCACAGAGTCTGAGAAGCAGTAAATAGGTGATTGCTCAATAATTGTTTTCAAAATAAAAGGAGTAACATTCTTAATGTCAAGGTAGATAAATGTGAGCTTAATGACAATACAGTCAAAAGAGTTTGCAATTGATTGAAATGTCTTTCTCAATAATGGCTGATTAATGAATTGACTCCAGTCTGCTGGGAGGCCTGTGCTGATAGCCTATAATCTCATAAGGCAGCCCAGGAAGGAAATACACACATCACTGCCTCTACTGCTTCTGTCCAACCGCATTCTTCTTTCTTCTTCTAATTTATTTTTGTCTCTCAATATTACAGTCATGCTCTAATTTCCAAGGCTCAGTACCCGAATCAGCTTCCTTACTCTCATCTTGATTCTTAGTCATCTTTTGTTCACTCTCTCCTTTTTTCCCCATCCCTACTGCCATTATTTATGTCTTCCAGTCTTTGTGCTATAACTCTGCTCCTTACAAGTGATTCCTGAAGATTTTCATTGATGTATCTCAAGTGCCTAGAATAGTGTGTGTTCAATAAATAGTTCTTGAAATATTGATTTCCTGGAATCTGAACTTCACTTTTCCCAACTATCTTGCAAATTAATCTTTATTAAATCATATTTTTGTCATATTACTGCCCAATTCAAAATGTTTCAATAATTCTTCTGAGTTTATAGGCCACTTCAAACTAATTAGTATGTGAACCGTCACAGGCTGGCATCAATGGAATTTTCCCACATTATTTTCTGACATTCTGATAAATGGCTCGTTTAATTTATGTGCCCAGGATTTTCTCTGCTGTATAACCCTCTATTCCTGTCCAATCTGTTTATTTATTGTTCATCAAAATGTTTTAGTTCCTACCTCTATTGAAAAATAATTACTTTTTCATTTATAATTAGTCTGTTTAGAGAAGAACCTAAAAGTCATAAAAGGAAAGACAGACATATATAACATATGAGAAATTCAAAGTTTTTATATGGTTAAATATTTCACATAAATATGCAAGGTTTATAAACATGATAAACAAGGGAAAAATCAAACACTAAGATAAGAAATTATTAATATTCTTAATATGCAAAGAGCTTTTGAAAATTGCTTTGCAAAAAAGAAAATAAATGAAATAATAATATTTAAAAATTTAAGCAATAAATAATAGATGAAACTGTCCAGACCATTAGAGAACATATGTGTATATGAACGTGTATAAATTTATATCATATTTCATCATCAGATTCACATCCAAAGATGCTTTAAATGCAAAGAACTAAATGTTATCATTTATTGTTCTTGCCTATGTAAATTGCTACAACATATCTGGAAAATAATTCTCAATAATGATTAAAATAAAAAACATGCATACCCTAATTTGCCTTAGGGAGCCTATTTTATAAAGTAACCGTAAGAGCAAATGGATACACAAGAATGTTTGTAGTGGCAAAAACAAAAACCAAACAAACTGAAAGTGTATTATCATGGGACTGATTAAAAATGAAAGGAGTACAGTAACTTTACAATGATTAAAATTATATTCAAAATACACTATACTGATACCAAAAATAATAAGTTAGCAAAAGCTCTTGTATCTGAATGAGCTCCATGTTACATATAGTAGGTCCTTTAGAGAGTATTATATCTGTATATGTATGACATCATTTAGAGAAAGAAGGAATAAATAGAACTTAGAGGAAAGTGTTACTAACAATCTATTCATGATGGCCACAGGGTAGGAGAGGGTTCAGAGAGGGAAGGGTGAGAGTAAAGAGAGATACCATTAGCTTTTTCTTTACATCTTCATTTTATACATCCTTACACATGTTACATGTTACAATAAACACAAAACACTCTTGTAACATAAAATATAAATAATAAATGATATAAATGGAACTATAGCTCTCTCTTTATAAATCCTACTCACGAGTCCTGTATCAAGTTAAATTCTAATTTCTCTAAATTTACTGATGGAATTATGTCCTTGGTAATTCACCATCTGGTTCCTTGTTACTACTTTCTAATTCTTGCCTTGGAGTATTATTTAAATAATGCAATATTATTTAACTGTTTGTATTAATGTCAAATATTTAATTGAAGTGTAAGTTCCTTGTGATAAGAGCAGATATTCTACACTTTGCTCTTGAGTGTTGTCCAGAAACTCAATTTCATACTTGTTTGTTCATTGTCCAATTTTTATTGCATTTCTACCAGCTACCAAGCTGTGTTTCCTCCTAGGGAGACAGGACTACATTGAACAAGGTATGGTCTATGCCCAACAGTTTTGTGGGGTGGGATGAGACACTAGATACAGTCTTACAAATGAGTAGGTTACTAAAGGGAAATTGCAGTGTATTTTCTTGCCATCCAACAAAGCGAGCCTTTGGAAAGATCAATGACACAGGAGTGAGGAGACTTGGCTTTTAACTCATCTGTATTGCTTTCTCCCAAAATGACAAGATAAAGTATCCAACAAGAAAACAAAATGAATATTTTTCTATATTAACATGCTAAACAGATGCAAGGAAACACAATATGTAAGGAAATTAATTTATCTAATCACAACATCAATGTCAATATGGATAATCTCTAATATTTATGGGGAGCTTACTAGGATCCAAGCCAGGTCATTGATGGTCATGAATATTATCTAAGCCCACCCCTTAATTGTGCCCCATCAATTCCAGGGGCCCATGGACTTCATTTCTCCTTCCGCTAGTTCCTGAGCAACCTAGCAAAGAAGACAACTGAAGATTTCAAGAATCCTACAGTATCTCCTATTTGAATTACAAAGCATCTTCTTTTTGTTTTCAGACTTATTTGGCTTAAAAAGAATTATTACTTGGAGCCTGCAATGATTTTGCAGTCATTGCATGTCTCAGTAAGTAGGTTGGTGGGGTGGGAACTAACACTGTACTTAATGAAAAATGCAAGATTAAGGTTTGTGAAGCAGGTTTCCTTCTGCCTTCACATATCATTCATTATTAAATGCATTCTTAGCCAGGTCCATAGAAGCAAAAACAAAGAGAAATCCCATCAATCCAGGACTAAGTGGCATGCTTCTCCATTGCAATGCAGTTGTTAAGAACATAGGATCTGGGATCAAAGTGCTTAGTTCAAGTCCAGGCTCCATCACTGACAGGGTAAGGGACTTAAGCAATCCATTTAAACTCTTTGAGCCTCAGTTTGCTCATCAGCAAGTCAGAATAACGAAGTGCCTCCCTCACAGGGTTGTCGTAAGGAGTAAATGTGTTCATGAACATGAAGAGCTTAGAAGGGTTCTTAGAAGGTAGGGCGGGCTCCAGAATATTACATTATCACATTATGCCAGGAGCATTCAAGGGGCCAAGTGGAATTTCTAGTCACTAGATATTAAAGAGGTACAAGGAAGCCTCTTTGAGACCTTATCCTGTCATGCAGGTTTGTAACATCATGGTTTGTGTGTGTGTGGTTTCCCAGAGCAGATTTATGCTTTTGGCATCTGAACATTTACAACCCTCTGTATATGTAACGTACACTATTCTTTGTAAAATTCATTTAAGTACAAAGTGAGTTAGAAACAAATTTAAGGAAAAAGAATAGTATCGTTACTAGGTTTAAGTTATTAGGTTGGTGCTAAATTAATCGCAGTTTTTGCCATTACTTTGCATAATGGTATTATTATGTATACCAACATCTCAATCTATGAACATCTCAAGTATCTATAAAAATGGCAGTCCCCTCTTTAATCATCATCAATCACTACATGAGACAAAATATAAAACCTATAAGTCAAGATGATAGGTTATGTGATTAGCTTTTCTAGAAAAATAATGCCTAAGAAATATTTATGATATCTATTTCTAACTGCCTGCTGGAATTTTCAATTGATGTTCACAACTCAAACACAATTAGGTAATCATAACCTCCCAATTTTACTTCTGAAATACCTCTCTAATGCACCCCATTCTCTCTATTCCAACAGCTCTAATTCAACTCTTGTCTTATGCCCTACTAAGACTTGGTCTGTCTTCAACCCTGCTAAGAGATTTATCTGTCTAAAAAGCAAATCTAATGTTCTACTCAAAGGCTTCCATTGGCTCCTCCAGTTTAAACTATCATTTGGTTGACTGGATCAGATACAAACAATCTCACAAGTTCTGCAAAACAACTATGAAAATTACATGGAGAAGAAAAAGAAAATCCACCGTTCAATGAAAATTAGGTTAGCAGAGGATATAGTTTGGATATTTGTCCCCTCCAAATCTCATGTTGAAATGTAATCCCCATTGTTGGAGGTGGGGCCTGGTAGGATGTGTTTGAGTTGTGTAGGAAGATCTCTTATGAATGGCTTGATGCTCTCCTTGTGGTAATGAGTGAGTTCGCGCCCTCATTCACACAGGATCTGGTTGTTTGAAAGAGTGTGACACTATCCTCCTTTCTTTTGCTCTTCTGCCATGATTGTACATTTCCTGAGACCCTCACCAGAAGCAGATGGTGGCACCATACTTTTTGTAGAGTCTGCAGAAGCATGAACAAAAGAACCCTCTCTTCTATATAAGCTATCCAGTTTACAGTATTCCTTTATATTATAGCAACACAAAATGGATTAATGCAGCAGACAAATATAAGTTTTTATTTATGTTGAAGCCATTGGAGCTTAAAACAAACAAACAGAAAAGTAATTCTGTGTTCTACCCTATTAAAATGTCAATCCTATCCACTTAAAAGGGGGCAGGATAACACTTAGTTCCTCCTCCCTTGGACATCCTTTGCTTCAAGACTCAGAGTCTGTACTAACCGGAAAATTGAGTCAATAACTTTGTTGCACTGGTGGTGGTTTTTGATACTATAGAATACCATGCTCTAACCTCTCACTCCCCAATCATTTTTCTATAGTCCTAAAATTAAGACAAGAAAGGATACAGAAGAGGCAGTGATATGATATATTTTAGGAGATTATCTTCTTATTAATAAGGCCCTGTGGGCAGATGTTGGGACACCATGGCAGCTAAGAAAGCTTGCATACACTCATCAGTGCAGAGTTAAAATATTATAGAATCAGAAAGAGGGAGCAAAAACAACCTTACATTGGTGACGTTAAGCCACAGTAGAATAATACCAATATTGTATTATCTCCCAAATCATGGGGAGACAAAAAAGAAATCATTCTCTACCCAGGTTAATCAAAATTTTGAGCTCATTTTAATTTTAAAAATAAAATGTCATCTTAAGTGTGCTCCAATTGAGGAAAGCAGGTCATATCTCTTGGCTTTGTACATTCAATGTGAGCTTTATTTCAGAGTATTTGGTCTGTGTCTGTGGTCTAGCACTGGCTTTGCCCCAAAATCATTGGTGACACTGGCCAGCTCTGCTCTTTAAGTGAAACATGGTGCGAGGGTGACACTGATAGATAGGTTCCAGAGACTTTCCTTTGTGGTGTGTCAAAGTCCCCCTGACCCACGCACATTTCTTTGGGGGCTCTCATTTTTGTCTGAAGTACATTGTCACACTTGCTGCCACACTGCATCCCTCAACTTCCCATTGGACATATGGACCTTCTTCTTTCGGTTGTCCTGTCATTTGGTCACCCAGCATGTGATCTGATGCAAGAAAGATGACTTTTGGCTCTGACTGGCAAAATCTTTTTCTAAATCCTGGTTCATCTCAGGCCAGGCAGAACAACACTATCAAAACTATTTTTGTGTGGGCACAGTGGCTCAGGCCTGTCATCTCAGCACTTCAGGAGGCTGAGGCAAGTGGATCATGAGATCAAGAGATCAAGATCATCCTAGCTAACATGGAGAAACTCCATCTACTAAAATTACACAAATTAGCTGGGTGTGGTGGTGGGCGCCTGTAGTTCTAGCTACTTGGGAGGTTGAGGCAGGAGAATTACTTGTACCCAGGAGGTGGAGGTTGCAGTGAGCCGAGATCATGCCACTATACTCCAGCCTGGCAATGGAGTGAGACCCTATCTCAAAACAAAACAAAACAAAGCAAAAACTATTTTGACTATACTCAATGTTATGTCTTGCACATACATATCCCTGGGTAGCATCAAATAAATGACCTCAAAATCTAAAAGCTCTTGAATGCAGGTAACAATGAGTTATCTGTTTAAAGAATTTTGTGTCCTCAGCAAATCTAGTCTGTCTTATAAAGATATAGCTGATTATTCCTGAGATGACATTATCTAGGGTTCCTCTCTCACAGTTACGGAAGTAGAATGCACACAGGGTTTCTCCTCAGAAAACCTTCTCACAGCTGTGTGGGCAAATCACATGCAAGAGCAGTATACTTTGGTTTCCTTCTTCTTAAAATCAGGGTGATGATCCTTATAGGTATCAGTTGAGCTAAAACAGGATAATGGATGAACCTTTGTAAATTCTAAAGAAAGACTTCTGTTCATATAATTTGTTTAACAGATACAAGTATCTCCACGTGACCACAAAAGACCTAAACTGATTCTTCCAGAGCTGTCAAATCAAGATCATAGTAATAAATTTGAAAAACAAAAACAAAAGCACATTATTTAGTTGCTACTTTACTTGCATCTGTCAGGATTTTACTATGTATATGTACAACTGTTTTCTAAAAGAGCAGAGAAAGCTATAAAATATAATTTAAAGAACTGTATAAAATTATTGCAAATCCAATAGGCAATGCAAAAAAAAAAAAAAAAAAAAACAGACAAACTGGTTATGGGTTGAAATATGAAGAAATATGAAGAGTCTAATCAAACCATGTTAACAGAGTTACCAAGTTTCTACAAGTAGAATTCTATACACATAAACAAGAGGAGTAAGAGAGAAAGAGAGAATTTGTGCCTGGCCTATATATCATCAATGACCCAAGGCCAATAGAAAAGCCTGCCTATATGGCATAGACAGTAGCTAAAGGAAATATTTCCTAAAGGAAGAAGAAAGAGCAATAAACAGGAAACAATCTCATTCCCCCTTGGGTTTTGGTCTCCCATGGCTTGCTCTTATTTACAGAGTCCCTGAGGCTACTTCAAGTGCTGTACCAAGAGCTTTACGTGGCCTAACTCATTTTTCCTCACCACAACGCTTTGAAGAAGTCACACTATTATCATCCTAATGTTACTAATGAGAAATCTGAGACTCAGTTTTTACTCATGCAATCCCCATGATAACCCTAGGGGTCTTTTGCACTGTTATTTCCATTGTACTAATAAGGAACACCAGGCTCAGTTAGAGAACTATAGAAAGGAAGCAATATTGGTGAAGAGAAGAGGTGGTCTCAAGTTTGTGAGCTCTTGACAAATAAAAGTTGACTTTGCAGTAAGAAGAAAACAGGCAGAAAAGTGAGATAAGTAGCAGAAAGGAGTAGTCTTACCCTGGTATATTTCTATCTGGGGAGGTGACTTTACAATTTATGAGACTTTCTTTAGGGATGGGGGAGAGAGACAGCTTATGGTAACAAACAGTAGTGGAGACTAATGAAAGAAAAGATAGCTAAGCTATATACTAAACATGTTTTGATTTTCAAAATAAGCATTTGAGATGCATAATATGATCTCCATTGTATTTTTAAATTTTTAATTTTTGTGGGTACACGGTAGGTGTATATATTTGTAGAAGATATTTTGGTACAGACATACAATGTGTAACAGTGACATCAAGGAAAATTGGTATACTCAAGCTTTATCCTTTGTGCCACAATGTAATTATACTCTTTTAGTTATTTACAAATGTAAAGTTAAATTATTACTGACTATAGTTCCCCTGCTGTGCTGTCAAATAATAGGTCTTATTCATTCTTTCTATTATTTTTGTACCCATTAATTGTCCCCATGTCCCCCCACTCCCCTTCCCAGCCTCTGTTTATCATTTTTCTATTCTCTAGCTCCACAAGTTCAATGTTTTGGCTGTTTTATAGATGAAGACATTGAAGCTTAAGGTCATATAGCTAGGTAAATGGCAGAGCTCAGATTAAAACTATACATATCTAAAAGTCCATGATATATAAATATAAAAGCCCATGAGCTTCATGTTCATGCAAGTGCCTATTACTATGAGGTCTACTAGTAATTAATACATATTCAAATTATCATGTAAGAGAGTTGGAGAGAGACATGGCTTATTAAATTCATATTAAAATGAAACAAATTATTTTTTATCATTACCATTTAGTACTACTTCCCTGACGATGAGTGGGACTCATCTTTACCCACACTTTTATTGACTGGAATTTCATTCTTCCCTTCCTGACCTAAGCTTGAAATATCCTCCTGATATCTACCTAAAGGAAAAAAAAAAAGAGATTAAAAATTGTTCTAAATATGGATACACTGAAATATAAAAGTTAAAACAATCATTAAAAATATTGGTCTGTTTGTATCCATAAAATACACATTAAAACACATAATGAAAGAATCTAGTGAACTGATACAATTAATAAAAAGTTTTGGGAAAATGCCTAGTTGCTGACCCTTTCTGATAGTCACCAGAAAAGAGTCAGCAGCCTAACTTGTATTAAGGTAACCGGGCTAGAATAGTTCTGTGTCGTGTTCACACATTGATCTCATGGAACTCCTTTTCTAATGTTAATTTGTAAAACCAACTAACCATTTTATGCTTAATGAGAATGATATAAGGTGAGGAAAATGATGTAACGTGGTAGAATGGAACAATGGCTGCTCCAAAAATCTGGAATCTGAGTTCTAGTTTTAGCCCTGCTACCGATTAGCAGCTGTGTGACCTAGAAGAAGTTATTTTACCTCTCTGGGTCTCAGTTTTCACAAAAGTAAAAAGAACTGGAGTTAAACCAAATTATTTCTGAGAGTGACTCAAACTGGAAGGTAGTAAGACTTCCAGTTTGAGTATGAAAAAGATCCGAACTTACCTGGGTATATCTGCCTGTCCATCTGGGGAAGTCGCAAAATGTCCTATTTGTGTTGGGGGCTGAGAGGTATCTTGGAAAGTAAAGTTGTGTCAACTGCTGGGATTCAGAGCCATGTCCAGTGAAATAGTGGATGGCCAAACAGAAGTCTGTTTTTCCGTTTTCTGAGAAAGAAACGATCCTAGAGGATGGGGTGAGTGCCATAAGGCTTTACTCATGTCATAGCCTCTCTCATCAAAGAGGATCGGCAACCGTGGAGAGCTTGTATTGTCTGACACTCAGGTGTGTGCCCTGGAGTTCCATGGGGACCAATGGGGCTTTAAGTAAAGACTAAAGTAGCCATTTCCTCTGGCCCCATAAAATACTGAGGTGCCATCAACACTGGGTAGGGACCTCTCTGGCATGTTAGTGGATTTATCAGGTTGATTGGAACAGAGGGCCCAACTAGACCTGAACTAAGTGTTAATTCGCCTCTTCTGGCTCTGTGGCCTTGAGGTAGTGACTTAATAATTCTTACCTCAATTTCTTTACCTGTCCAATGGGAATGATAGTCTTTTTTCTCAGAAGTCCATTGAGATAATAAAGTCTTTTTTCTCAAAATCCACTGAGATAATAAAGTCCTTTTGCTCAAAATTCATTGAAATAATTAAATTTAAACATGGTTGCAAAGCACTCACTCACACAGTGCTGGGTGAATTGTAGCTACTCAATGTGTGCTAACAATCTTCCTCCAGCCACCGTGTTGGATGTGACATGCTGAAAGGGAAAGAGCTTTGCTCTGCCTTGTGGTTGCATCGCAAGCCACACATGTGGAGGAGTCATGATGGTTACCCATGGAAATCAATGTCCTCAGAAGCATCAGAAATGCTTCCTTAGTGAAGGCAGCAGCAGTGTGTTAGTGGCTAGGTAGAGACAGAGGCACCTAGGAAGCAGAGGCACTGTTGTAATTAGGGGAAAAGCAGTGGCCCCTACCAGGGAGGTTCTTAGGTTGTTGGAGAAATGGCACAATGGCCTTGGACCCCAGGAGCAGTCCTTTTTTGGGACAACATGCAACAGTTTTTAGAAACTTCAGGACATACTTAGAGGATATTTTGAGAGAGTTGTGTTAATAGCTCAAGACCTCAAATTAAAATTTGAGGGTCTTTCATGGAAAATTTGGGTAAATTCATTTAAACAAAAATATGTATTGAGCACCCACTATGTGTTGGGAGCTCTTCTGGGTTTAGAAAACTATGCTCAGCAAGAAGGACTGGTATCCTCATCCATTTGGGAAGCTTGCACTCCAGGACTGACTATACATGCATCAATACACAAGTGATTTTCACTTAGTAGTGAGCCTATGAAAATAAAATGCTTTGAGAACTATGACAAAGATTACAGGGGTGGTAGGCAGAGCCTTGCTGCAAAGAAGTCATTTGAGCTAAGACCTCCAAGAGGAGAAGAAACTATCTTTGGGAACATCTGGGTAAGAGTGGGCCAGGCAGAGGAGGCATCAAGAGCCAAGGTCTCGAGTCAGGACGGAGAGCCAAGACGAGCATGCCCACTGAAAAGCAGAAGTGAGAGACAAGTTTGAAATGATGTAGGAGAAGCTGAAAGAAGCCAGTTGGAAAAAAAGATACACAAAAAAAATTTCATTGAAAAAGCCCTACTAAAAAGCTAGCAAACATCAAAATAAGCAATAGGGCGAAATAACATTATTTCCAAACAAATTAATGAAGTAGTGTAGTTGATTATCGAGGAGGAGATACACCATCACTTTCAGCATATTTTAGTACCTAAGACAGTGCCGGGTTGTGAGGTTGCATGATGCCATGTTCTTAGAGTTTAGACCTTGTACATTGTTTTAATCACCAAAATGTGACTGGTGGACTGTATTTTCAATCCTGATATATAATTAGTATAAACTAGTGGATGTCATGAAATGACACTGACCTTGGAGCCAGAAGGTCCAGGGTCAAGTTCAAGTTGCAAGATTCTACCTGCTGAAAGACCCTGGGCACTCCCCTTGGCCCCACTGAAATTGTTTCCTTAGCTCTAAGTTTAACCAAATTGCTACCACAGAGGGAAATTATGGGAATTAAGCAAGACAATGATTTTAAAGGTCCTTGAAAATTGTAAAGCATCATCCACATTTATTGTTTAAAAATAATTTTGTAACATTTTTTGTTTAAAACTTTTCTCTCTCTTCGTTCCTTTGCATCTATTTCTTAATTTTCTTTTAAATTTTGTACATATTGTATCACTGTTGTTTTCAAGGAAAACCACTAGAGGTCAGAATTTCACATAAATTGTTTAAAGAAACCACCAAAATGTGGAAGGAGGGAAGGCAGTGGGAGGGAGGGAGAAAGCCGGGAGGGGAGGGGAGGAGAGGAGAGGGGAAGGGAGAAAGAGAGAGAGAGAACATTTCATTTTCCTACTTGGTAACAAACAATACGTTTAAGGCATAAAAAGAAAAATAATAATGGCTTGCAACAAAGAAGTTTTGATCTTGTTCTCAAAATTGTTACTTAACAGACTTAGATAGGGAGGGAAGGAAAAGATAAAATAGAATTTGTTAAAATTTTTATTGATGATGTCTACACAGCTTAAATTGCACACTGATTAACCTATAATTCTTAAAACAGGTCTGAGATGAAGGCTCATTTTACAAATGAAGACACTGAAGTGTAACAGATGTAACAGCATGCGGAAGACAGTGTCTTTCCTCTAAACTACGTCTGGGGAAATAAGACTTTAAAGATAATATCTGTATATTGGTCAATACATTCTATGATTGGTTAGCATTCCTGGGTTTTCACAAATGGCATTCTGCAATTCTAAATAATGTATTTAGTTTCCACTCTCCCAAATGAATTTAGGGAAAATTCCTTTCACGTTCTGTTTCCCAGAGTATCTAGAAATTTCTGAGCACCGTGCTGCTGCAGTGCTAGTAAATACGGTAATGAGATGATTAGCCGAGGAGAGAAGTATTAAGTCTAGCTTGACCGTAGGGAAAATATTGAAAAATGTAATAATCCAGGCCTTTAAAACATTTCCTTAGCCATCATACTATTTTGTTTAATTTTGTAAAGCTAAATATACATATCAAGTTTGTTTGGGAGTAGGCAGGGGTTGTCACAGTCTTCATGAAGGAACAAGGTATAGAAGATGACAGCATATATATATGACAGCATATATATATATAATTATATATAATTGTTTTTAGAAAAAATATATAATTATATATATATATATATATATTTTTTTTTTTTTTGCGATTGGGTCTCTGTTGCCCAGGCTGAAGTGGCATGATCATGGCCCATGTAGGCCCAACCATCTGGACTCAAGCAATTCTCCTGCCTCAGCCTCCCAAGTAGCTGGAACTACAGCTGTGTACCACCACACCTAGTTATTTTTTTTTAATTATTTTAATTTTTTGTAAAGATTGGGTCTCCTTATTTCACCCAGGCTGGTCTCAAACACCTGGGATCAAGTCATCCACCTGCCTTGGACTCCCTAAGTGCTGAGATTACAGGCATGAGCCAACACACCTGACCAACTGTTCATATCTTGAGAGAAGGTATCATGTCTTGGTTTCTGCTGTAGGCATATCATCTAGCATAGTGCCTATAGCAGAGGAAAGGCAGTGATGAATATGCTTATGTTGCTTTAGGTGCATTTAGGTGTGTAGGGAATTTGTAAAGAAAAAGGATAAATTAACTGGTGCTGACCTCAAGAGTTCGTGATCTAATACAAAGCTTGATATGTAGATGCAAGAGCTAGGGCAGGTTACTTATCTTAGATTCCAAACCTTGCACCTAACATGACGTCTGGAATGTATTAGGTACTCAGTACATTCCAGAATCATGGATTTCTTTTATTACTATTATTATTAAGAATAAAATTTAGAGTCCATTTGATGCAGGTTCCAGGCTCCAGATGAAGAAGAGGAAATCATATCCAAGAACATAACAGACTTAGTTCTGGAACCCAGAGTTCTAGAGCTCTGCTTCCCAAGTCTCTCTCCACAGGAGCACTCACTCCATTTTGTCACACTCTGGCTTGTAATGTGTGTAATTATCTCATAACGTCTGCACATGCTCAGGAGGAAAGTTAATGAGATTTCCATTGTTTGAAATCTTAACAGGGTTTCTAATGGGAAAGTGGGAAGGGAGAAGTTTTCTATTAGGTAAAAACATAGTGCTATTTTTAATATTCTTAAATGGATTCTCCCATTTGTAGGGACAAGAAAAACCTTAATTTTCAACACTTCCTATGACACCCCAGGAATAATCTAAAGTTTCCTACACTCTAAGGAAAGTTCAGTAATGGTTTTAAGTAAATACTTTATTTCTAATCAAAACTTGTTTTCTGAACATTTGCCCTCACATTATTCATTTATTCACCCAAGAAATTATTTGGAAGCTGTAAGGTCTCACTGTTCCTCAGAGCATTTATTTTATCGTATCAAAGGTTAAAACTTGGATTGCAATCTTAGAGGAAAATTAATTCAGTGATTAAGAAAAATGCACTTTAAGCAATACACATTTAAATAAGTGACAAGCATGGGGCAACGTATTTCTGAATTTTTTTTTTGAAAAACCTTCTTTTCTACTTAAAATTTTAAGCAGCTGCAATTCTTCCACCCTATAGCCTAGAGAAACAGCATGAATTACTAATAAGGGAGCCCCAATCTGCAGTGCAGTGACCAGTTTCAGAACAAAAGGGTAAAAGCTAAAACCAGAAAAAAAATAGATTTTGTATCTACTAGTTGCTTAAAGCATATTTGGACCTTGGCTCTACTTGAGAACATTTTGCAATATTGTACCATTCTTCCACAGAAGGTATTTGACCCCAAAGACTATACTTCCAAATAAAGAAATGTTCATTTATATACTACCTTTAATACTCGACGAAATGTTTCCATCCTCTACGTTGGAACTCAGGATCCCATTAACTTATGAAACATATATTTAAGATTTAAATTTTCTTTTACTGACCTTTTGCCTAAACAGTTTTACCAGCAACAGTATTAGAAAAGAGGAGAATAAAAACAGCCAAAGAATAGAGATACTTTTAAGGGAGGAAAGGATTTCTGAAGACTGATGCCTGGACTGTGCATCTGCCCGTGGAACAGAATGTAACAGGGAATTTCCCCCTGGCCTGGGTTAAGTTCCCTCAGATCCCTGTCCTGGGTTTCCCCCTCCCAACATCCTCTTACCTAACGTCAAGGGAGAGTTTTAAAGAAGTAACAGACCAGATATGGAAAATCCCGATTTTCCAAAATAGAAGGAAAGTGGGAGGAAACTAGGGAGGAAAGAAGAGAAAGTCATTGAAATCTAGGAAGGGGTTCAGAGATGAGGGAAGAGATCATATTTGTTATACATGAAAATTGTGGTTTTCTTTCCTCACCTTTGGGTCCTGGTGAAATTGTGTGTGTTGCACAGACTTCAGCGGTAGGACGGCTATTGATATCCAGACCCAGACTCTGAATTTGCAAAAGAAATAGTACCAGGAGGATAAAGTGTTTTCTTCCAAGCAAAGATGCAAAGCCATTCATTGCTGTGGTTCCTCAGAAAAGGGTCTCCCAGAAATGCCAAATAAACAGCTTTATTTTAAATAAAACCTCCTGCTTCTGGGAAGAAAGGGAAGTATTTGGAGCACACATTCCAAAAAGGCCTACAAAGACAGGAAGGAAGCATACCCTAGATTGTTTATTTTCTCAGTGTTCCAAATGGACCATACATTGTCCAGACTGTTTATTTTCAAGTGACAATAGTTTATTAAAAATTATCTCTGAACTCCAGTGTGAAGGTCAGCAGAAACATCCCCAAGAGCAAAGAAGAGACAGATGCCTTCTGCTGAGTACTTGAGCTGACAATTTAATAGACTATATTGCATTTAAACACTGAGTTTCAAAAAGGTTGTGAACCAGAGAGGTCTTCAGTTAGCAACATGTTATGCAAACACTATGCATGGCTTTGAGCTTTTCATAAGGCAATATTTATCGCCTGCTTGTGTCTGTTGGACACTAATGCTTCCAATGCCCTCCATGACCTTATTTCTCTCTCTTGCTACCAAGATTAATCTTTTGTGATTAAATTTGAAAGGAAAGAACAACCAGCATTTCTGTGAAGTGACTTGGTAGTAAGTAGTAGGAATATTAAAATGTTTATAACCTCTGGCCCAGTTTACAGCCTTTAGCCTTTCTGGTACACTCTCTCAAGGAGATATTCTGAAATGTGGGCAAAGCTTCATTTGAAGAGATGTGGCAGAAAGGGGAAAGGCCACCAATTGCCTAACAACCTGTTAACAGTGTTCAAGTTTTGGTAAATAGAAATGTATGAGAGGGTATGACATGGCAATTTTATTAAAATGGTGTTTTCAGCAAGTTTTTAATAAAATAAGGGGGGAAGCTTATGGTATTATGTTCATAAAAAGCTCAACAGATTAAGATGTAGAGTATGTAGATCAGATATAGATATAGATATAGATACAGATATCAGGATCTCTATCTATTCCACCAACATAGAACCTGTACAGATAGTCTAGGCAGAGTAAGATATTGGAAGATTGGAACCAGAATCACATACATTCTCCATTCTTGAACAGGCATGTCAACTAAGAGTTAAGTGAAAGGGATTTTGGACCTGCTTTCCCAGAAACTGGAAAAGAAGGACCTTACAGACCCCAATACAGACTGACTACTGAAAAATCATCCCTAAGAGATGTTGTTACAGGTAACCATCAATCCAAGAAATACAGATGCACTAGTTTCCTCAGGCTGCTGTAACAAAGCACTATAAACTGAGTGGCATAAGCCAATGGCCAGTTGGCTAAAATCAATGCCAACCTTTTTGGCACCAGGGACCAGTTTGGTGGAAGACAGTTTTTCTATGAGGAAGATGTGGAAATAGTTTCAGGATGATTCAGGCACATTACTTTATTCGTTTTTTGAGATGGAGTCTCACTGTCGCCCAGGCTGGGGTACAGTTGCGGGATTTTGGCTCATTGCAACCTCCGCCTCCTGGGTTCAAGCGATTCTCGTGCCTCAGCCTACCGAGTAGCTGAGATTACAGGTGCCACTACACCTGGCTAATTTTTTGTATTTTTAGTAGAGTCATGGTTTCAGCATGTTGGCCAGGCTGGTCTGCAACTCCTGACCTCAAGTAATCCGCCCACCTTGGCCTCCCTAAATGCTGGGATTACAGATGTGAGCCACCATACCTGACTTCAAGCACATTACATTTATTGTACACCTTATCTCTATTATTTGCATTGTAATATATAATGAAATAATTGTACAACTCACTATAATGTAGAATCAGTGGGAGCCCTGAGCTTGTTTTACTGCAACTAGACAGTCCCATATGGGAGTGATGGGAGACAGTGACAGATCATCAGGCATTATATTATCCTAAAGATCAGGCAACCTAAATCCCTGCATGTGCAATTCACAATAGGGTTCTCACTCCTGTGAGAATCTAATGCTGCTGCTGATTCACAGGAGGTGGAACTCAGGCACTAAAGTGACTGATGGGGAGCAGCTGTAAATAGAGATGAAACTTCACAGGCTCACCCACCACTCACCTCCTGCTGTGCAGCCTGGTTCCTAACAGGCCACAAACCGATACCAGTCCATGGCATGGGGGTTGGGGATCCCAGGCTTAAACAGCAGAAATTTTCTCTGAGATATTGGGGATCAGAATTTCAACACAGAATTTGAAATTCTGGGAGGGACAATTGAGTCCATCACAACAAAGCATATAGTGAAACTGACTCATCTTTTCTTAAGCAGTACAGGGAAGGAAACAGGCACTGATTGAATACTCATTATGTGCAGGCTGAGAGCTAGTCTCAACTTGAGTTTATCTCATTTAGTCTCAAAATAGTCCTGTGGATTAGACAGTAGTCTTTTCGTTTTGCAAACAAAGTAGCTGAGGCTCAAAAAAGTTAAGCAGTTTGAGTAAGGTCATCCATTGAAAAAGTGAGAAAAAAAAATCAAATACAAATTATTTCCCCAAATCCTGCTTTTAAAATACTATTTGATTTCCATGAAGATAAGTATTCTCAAGCATTGAGGATGCATTAATTTTCACAAACACTTAAAAGGTCCAAAGTGGATGCATTTGTCAGGTTAACAGTGATAGAAAAATAGTGAAAATAGAATGATGTTAGGAATCTCAAACTTTACATCTGTCCTCAAGATATGTGACATAGAGCAAACCATGTAATGTCAATTGCCACAAGGCATGTAACGCGAGTTTGGACTTGACATTTAATGTTCTTTCTAAATGCTATGATTCTAAGAAAATTGGTACTCTTTAAATTGTTTAGACTACTCTAAGTCTATTTCATTTACTTGTTTCTTTTCAAACATTCCCTGGCACACAATGAGGATGGAATCATTGCATTTATATATAGAAATTAATTGGCAATCATTTCAAACAAGTAAAAGTCCTTAAAATTTTTCTTGGCATATCCTGTCTCCTTCCTTTTTTACTCAATAAGGCATATAAATATATTTCTATATGATATATAAAATATTACATCAAAATTTAAATTGCTACAGAGAACTCATTAAATGTTTTATATATATATACACATATATATTAAGTAATTTGTATATAAAATTACATATATATTAAGTAATTTGTATATAAAAATTAAGCAATGTTTTATATATACATATATACATATATGTAATGTTTTATAAAACATTACATATATGTAAACATATATATACATATTATATATATATATACATATATATGTAAAACATTACATAATTTTTAAATGGGAAAGATGATTGAATACATAAAAATTGTTAAAATACGTTAATTATATTATCTTTAGTGTGCAAAAAAATAGTGCTTCCAATAAATATTTCTACCGACATTTTAAAGGGTTCAGTCTTGTTTATTCAGAAAATGAAGTCACTGAGAATAATAAGTTAACACTGTTTTTGCCTTAAAATATTGTTTTAAAATAGACAACAAGGTAATCAAATTTACAGATGGCATAAAATTGGAAGAGGTTAATGGTAAATCTAAAAAGAAAAGAAGGCTGGGTGTGGTGGCTCACGCCTGTAATCCCAGCACTTTGGGAGGCCAAGGCGGGTGGATCACAAGGTTAAGAGATAGAGACCATCCTGGTCAACATGGTGAAACCCCGTCTCTACTAAAAATACAAAAAAAATTAGCTGGGCATGGTGGCGCGTGCCTGTAATCCCAGCTACTCAGGAGGCTGAGGCAGGAGAATTGCCTGAACTCAGGAGGTGGAGGTTGAGGTGAGCCAAGATAGCTCCATTGCACTCCATCCAGCCTGGGTAACAAGAGCGGAACTCCGTCTCAAAAAAAAAAAAAAAAAAAAAATAGAATTAGTGGCTACTTTATAAAATTGTCCTCATGATTCCACTTTTTTTCTGACTGCTTTCATCTTTCATTTCTCAAGATATTGGAATTCCAGGCTTAGCTTTGTGTTTGTCCAAATACGACATGTCATTAAAGGAAATAACAAGTGATATTTGCTGCTTGTTATTTTTCTACCTTTTTTTGTGAATTGAATTGTGGCCCCAAAAAACATATGTCCACACACATCTAACCTGGAAACTGTGAATGTGACCTTATGTGAGAAAATGGTCTTTGCAAACATAATTAAGCTAAGAGTCTCAAGATGACATCATCGTAGATCATTTGGGTGGGCCCCAAATCCAGTGACAAGGATTCTTAGAAGACACACCCAGAAGAGGAAGACAGAGAGGAAAGGAGAAGGCCATTTGAAGACTGAGGCAGAAATTAGAGTTATGCCACAACAAACTGAAGAATGGGCTTGCAGCCGCCATAAACTGTCAAAGACAAGGAGGGCCTCTTCCCTACAGCCTGCAGAGTAGACTTCTCTCCTACATACACCTCGATTTGGTACTTGTGGCCTAGAGAAGTATGAGGTAATAAAAGTCTGTTGTATTAAGGCACCAAGTTTGGAGTAATTTGTTATGGCAGCCCTAAGAAACTAACACACCATTCCTGTGCTACTCCTCCACAGTTACTGGAAGAAATGACACACCGAAACGTTTGCTCAGTTCCTAACAGACACCCAGCAACATCTGTTCTTGTGCATTTTAATTATGCATCCAGCTTCATGATATTTTCCTGGAAGGAAAATACATTCCAGGATATGAAAAAAAGCATATCCTAAGGCAGAAGTATTTTACTAGTTAAAACAGGATAGCAAAACAATGACAACCTCATCTCCAGAAGGGATTTCCTGACCAATTGATATAACTCAATTTTGGACGCATTTTCAGCTTTGTCCATTCACTTAAGTACTTAGTGGATTAAAGATCTCTTTTATGAATTAATTTAACTTTATACAGTTTGTAAAAAATGAAAATTACAATGGCTTTAAAATAATGCATTTAGAAAATAACATGCAAACACACCATAATTTTTTTTTTTTTTTTTTTTACATTTCAAAGTTCATATTTACAAAACCACATTAAAAAAAAAATCAAAAATCAAGGTTGGGCGTGGTGGCTTACACCTATAGTCCCAACACTTTGGGAGGCTGAGGCAGGTAGATTGCTTGAACTCAGGAGTTCAAGACCATCTTGGCCAACATGGTGAAACCTTGTCTCTACTAAAAATACAAAAATTAGCCTAGCATGGTGGCATGTGCCTATAGTGCCACAGGGGAGGCTGAGGCAGGAGAATCATTTGAACCCAGGAGGCGGAGGTTGCAGAGAGCTGAGACTGCACCACCGCACTCCAGCCTGGGCAACACAGTGAGAATCTGCTGCCCAGAGTCTCAAAAAAAAAAAAAAAAAAAAAAAAGAAAGAAAAAGAAAAAAATCAAATATTCAACCTGGAAAGCTGATTTAAAAAAAAAAAAAAGTCAAATGGTTTTATCAGGCTTATTTGGCAAAATCAGAAGCTTCTCACTCACTGCTCTCCACTCCTGATTCTTATACCTATAAGAATACTGTAGCATTTATTTCAGTGCTTCTTAATTTATCTCCTTTGTATTTTTAAGTAACAAACTGAACTCTGGTTTTCCTTTCTTTTAGTTTAGATACACACTGACTTCCAAATATGGAATATGGAGACGTCTCTCTCATTCCTAGGTCTGCATCTTCCACAAACATTCTTCTTCTTGTAGTCTTAGTAACTTAACATTATCATCTTAATCTGGTATTTTGTGTTTATATTATAACGGCTCTGTAACAATTATTCACAGCAGAGGCATATAGTACATCATGATTACACTGTGTTTCTTGTGCTAATTTTGTTTTCCCTAGGTTTAATAATTGTGCTGTTTTCTTTTGCATAGCTGTCTATGTACCAAACCCATCATAACTACCAATTCTTTGATATGTGTCAGTTTTGTAGAAAAGCAAAGTGTTTATTAGTTTCCATTACTTTTCTTAGAAATCTCTTCAGGAACCCTCAAACTTACTGCTCCATTAAGATTGGAAGGCTTGATGCCCAGCTGTTATCCTGAGACTTATCTTCACTATTGTCTAGGAATTGGTATTATTATACAACTTCTTTTGTGATATCTGCAATCTTCTTTTTTTTCTCAGTTTCATCCCTCATTTTAATATACTATGTCCTTTGGTAGTTTCCCAAAAAAGAATGGACTGCAGATAAATTTTTGACATATTCCAGGTCTAAAAATATAGTAATTGTCCCTTCTAATTATGTGATGTATTGGCTGGGTATAGGAACCCAGTATGAAAATAATTTTTATTCTGAGGTGTAAAGATTTTGTTCTATTTTCTTTTAGCCTGTAGTGTTTCTGCTGAGAAATTTGGTGTTGTTCACATTTTCTACACTTTCTACAGAATATGTTTTTCCTCTCTTTAGAAGCTTCTAGGAGTTTTAAAAATACCAGATTTTCTGAAATTTCAATGATAGGGCCTTTTAAAATGTGGATCTTTTTGCATTTACTGTATTGGCTATCTGTAGGTTCTTTAATTCTGGAAATAATTTTCTGTCAGTATTATAAATTTTCTTGTGCTGGCTCCTGATAATGTCCTTACCTGTACCTCTCTGCCCCCATCTCTGTCTCTCAAGATCATTTCTCAAGGATATACTGGATCTTTTGGATTAATCTTCTAATGTCTGGAATATTTCTCCACTCATACTTTTACTGTTCTTGCACAAAACTGTGGCATCTTTTCAAGAACAAATGCTTGGTTAATGGGTACAATGTATGTTAGATAGGTGATGGATATACTGAAAGTCCTTACTTGACCACTACTCAATTCATTCGTGGAACAAAATTGCAAATGTATCCCAGAATTTTAAACAAATCAAAAGAAAAAAGAGCCCTGAAATGATTATTTTGATAACTTTATCTAGTTTCACAGATGTTTGTGGAAAGGGTCTTCTGACTTCTTCACATAGCCATAGCTGAAACTTCCTTTCCATGACTAATTTTTAAGGGAAAGAATATGCTGTTTAGTCTCATCTCAGCACACCTACTCACAGAAGTTACTTGAAATTATATTTAAAGTAAATTTTGGAACATCTGGGTCCATATGGCAGATTAAAGCTACATGTTTATTCTCTGCTGGTATCTCAATGTAGTTTTGATTTGCATTTCTCTAATAACCAGTGACGATAAGCTTTTCTTCATATGTTTGTTGGCTGCACAAATGTCTTCTTTTGAAAGTGTCTGTTCAAATCCTTCACCCACGTTTTGATGTTTTTTTTCCTTATAAATTTTTTTTAAGTTCTTTGTAGATTCTGGTTATTAGCCCTTTGTTAGATGGGTAGATTGCAAAATTTTTTTTCCCATTCTGTTGGTTGTTGGTTCACGCTCAATGTGCAAAAATCACAAGCATTCCTATATGCCAATAACAGACAGAGAGCCAAATCATGAGTGAATTCCCATTTACAATTACTACAAACAGAATAAAATACCTAGAAAAACTAACGAGGGGTGTGAAGGACCTCTTCAAGGAGAACTACAAACCACTGCTCAAGGAAATAAAAGAGGATACAAACAGACAGAAATCACTCCATGCTTATGGTTAGGAAGAATCAATATCATTAAAATGGCCATACTTCCCAAAGTAATTTATAGATTCAATGCTATCCCCATCAAGCTACTATTGACTTTCTTCACAGAATTGGAATAAAAACATATTAAACTTCATATGGAACCAAAAGAGAGCCCACATAGTCAAGAAAATCCTAAGCAAAAAATAAATAAATAAATAAAAAGCAAAGCTGGAGGAATCATGCTATCTGACTTCAAACTATACTACAAGGCTACAATAATCAAAACAGCATGGTACTATTAGCAAAACACAGATATAGACCAATGGAAAAGAACAGAGGCCTCAGAAGTAATGCCACACATCTACAACCATCTGATCTTTGATAAACCTAACAAAAACAAGCAATGGGGAAAGGATTCCCTATTTAATAAATGGTGTTTGGAAAACTGGCTAACCATGTGCAGAAAGCTGCAACTGAATCCCTTCCTTACACCTTATACAAAAATTAACTCCAGATGGAATAAAGATTTAAACATAAGACCTAACACCATAAAAACCCTAGGAGAAAACCTAGGCAATACCATTCAGGACGTAGGCATAGGCAAGGACTTCATGACTAAAACACCAAAAGCAATGGCAACAAAAGCCAAAATCGACAAATGGGATATAATTAAACTCATTGTGGGTTTTAAAGATTTTATTACTGCTATTTTGGTTACAAAATGTGGAGTGAGCAGAGAATAAACATGTAGCTTTAATCTAGCATATGGACCCAGATGTTCCAAAAATTACTTTAAATATAGTTTCAAGTAACTTCTGTGAGTAGGTGTGCTGAGATGAGACTAAACAGCATATTCTTTCCCTTAAAAATTAGTCATGGAAAGGAAGTTTCAGCTATGGCTATGTGAAGAAGTCAGAAGACCCTTTCCACAAACATCTGTGAAACTAGATAAAGTTATCAAAATAATCATTTCAGGGCTCTTTTTTCTTTTGATTTGTTTAAAATTCTGGGATACATTTGCAATTTTGTTCCACGAATGAATTGAGTAGTGGTCAAGTAAGGACTTTCAGTATATCCATCACCTATCTAACATACATTGTACCCATTAACCAAGCATTTGTTCTTGAAAAGATGCCACAGTTTTGTGCAAGAACAGTAAAAGTATGAGACCTTCATGTATGGAGAAAACACCTCTCTTCTCATTGCAGTTGGTGAGAATTGCAGTTTTATCAGCACAGAGACAGCTAGAAAATCCAGCAACTTTGCTTCCACAAAGACAGGCTCAATATGAAGGGAGATATGCAAACAAAGTACTGATTAATGTAACCAACCAGTAAGTCCATAAATACATTCTCTCATTAATGGTTCATTGATTGTTAACAAAGGTACCAGGGCAACTATGTGGTGGAAATAATAATCTTTTCAAAAAATGATGCTGGAAAAATTAGATAGCTACAACATGCAAAGAAATGAAATTTGAACCTACCTCACAGTACACACAGAAATTCACTGAAGTGTACCAAAGGCTTACATATCAAAGATAAAATTATAAAACTTCCCAAAAAAAAACATAAGAGAAGACCTTTGCAACCTTGGGTTATGTAGAAGTTCCTTAGGTAGTATACCAAAAGCACAATTCATAAAAGATGGATGAATTATACATCAAAATTTAAAGGATTTGTGCTTCAAAAAATACCATTAAGAAAGTAAACAGAAAAGTCACAGACTGGAAAAAATATTTACAAATCATATATCCAATAAAGAATTTGTGCTTGGCTAAATAATAATACAACCAATTTAAAAATGGGCAGAATATTTAAATACACATTCAACAAAGAACCCGAATAGGTAATGCATATATGAAAAGGTGTTTACAATTTTTATTCATTTAATTCCAATGAGATATCACTATATACAGGTATGACTAGCCATAATAATAATAAGCATGACAATACTGAGTGCTTGCTGGAATGTGGTAAACTGAAGCTCTCATTCATTCTTGGTATAGATGTAAAATGTACAGTCACTTTTGTAAATAGTTTGACAGCTTCTTAAAAAGTGAAATATGGCCAGGCGCGGTGGCTCACGCCTGTAATCCCAGCACTTTGGGAAGCCAAGGCGGGTGGATCACGAGGTCAAGAAATCGAGACCATCCTGGTCAACATGGTGAAACCCCGTCTCTAATCAAAATACAAAAACTTAGCTGGGCATGGTGGCACCTGCCTGTAATCCCAGCTACTCAGGAGGCCGAGGCAGGAGAATTGTCTGAACCTAGGAGGCGGAGGTTGTGGTGAGCCGAGATCGCGACATTGCACTCCAGCCTGGGTAACAAGAGCGAAACTCCGTCTCAAAAAAAAAAAAAAAAAAAAAAAAAAAAGTGAAATATAAACTTAACGCATAATCCAGCAATTAAACTCCTAGATATCTGCTTGAGGGAAATCAAAACATGTATCCACATAAACATTTGTTCATAAATGTTCATAAGAGCATCATTTATAATAGCCAATAGTGGGAAAAAATACAAACAATCCCAAGTAGTGAGTAGATAGACAGAATGCTGTGTATCCATATAATGGAATGATGACATTCAGCAATAAAAGTAACGAACTACTGATACATGCAACATAGATGGCACTGCCTCTCCAAATTATACTAAATTAAAAAAATAAAAATCAGACACAAATGGATACATATAATTCCTTTTATACAAATTTCTAGAAAAGGTAACCCTCTACACATGGAAAACAGATGCGTAGTCGCCTGGGGCTGAGAATGGGAGCAGGGATTGTTTGAAAATGGACACAGTGGGATTCTTGGAAGTGATGGCTGTGTTATAAATCTAGAGTAGAGTGATGATTGCACAACTATATTAGTATACTAAAAAATCCAACTCTTCACCTACAATTAGTTAATTGTATGACATATAATTTATGCCTTCATAAAATTATAAAAGGTAAACCCAAACCTATCATAAAAACTGCATTCCAAAAGTCTTGGAATAGTTACAATTCTCGAGTAGTGTTTTTAGGACTGGAAATAGCCAAGTAGACAAACTGTGTTTTGACTTTATTTTGAAGAGAAGTCTTTGTAGATTCAGGAAGTCAATAAGCTTAAGACTGTTTCCAGCTCTATATGCCATGATTTAATGTCTTCACATGAGGCTTTTGCTGTCAAAGTGATCGAAAGAAAACAACCAGATAAAAGAAAAACACGAACACAGATACAACTACGTTTTTTATTTAAATATCCCTAATTATAATTACAAAATTCATTCCATTAGAGAGCGCAAGTACCCTATACCTTTTTTACTTATTAAGAACTCAATATCCTTTTCTGGTCCTAATGGAGCTGAAGGCAAGTTCTTAATTTTCATTATTGTTGTTCTGTGATTAATTATATACCACAATGTCTTGAATAATATTGGATGAATTAGAATGAATAATTGTACAGGCACATAATGATGGGAGTTTGAGCTTGAATGATAGATATGTGTAATGAAAATGCATTTATTCATCTACTCATTCAACAACTGTAATCCTATTTATCAGCTATTGTGATAGACTAGGGAATTACAACAGTGAATAAGAAATAATTATTTTCTTAAGAAATTTATCTTCATCTAGTTGAGGGGACAGAGAAGTATAATAGTAGTTGTCATTAGTGTGGAAAATATTCTGAAGGAGATAAATACTGGCATGTTGTTGTTATAGGGACCCAGAGGAAAGCCACCTGACCTAGGCTTGTTGGATCAGGAAAGGTTTCTTTCAGGATGTGTTTCCTAAGCAGGTATATTAGTCTGTTTTCACAGTACCATAAATAAATACTCGACACTGGGTAATCTATAAAGGAAAGAGGCTTAATTGACTCACAGTTCCACATGGCTGGGGAGGCCTCAGGAACCTACAATCATGTAGAAAGTGAAGGAGAGGCAAGTACTTTCTTCACAAGGAGGCACAAGAAAGAAGAGCAAGTGAAGGAAGAACTGTCACTTAGAAAACCATCAGATCTCGTGAGAACTCACTAACATGAGAACAGCATGGGGTAAACCCCCTTCACGATCCAATTACCTCCCTCCCTCTACATGTGGGGACTACAATTTGAGATGAGATTTGGGTGGAAACACAGATCCAAACCATATCAGCAGGATTTTAGAAAACCTGTTGGTTAGCCACATAAAGTGGAAGAGGAATAAAAGAATATTCCATATAGACGAAATAGCACATGTAAAGTCTTAGTTGAGAGAATGATGCATTTGAGGAACTGAAAGTATAGTTGATTGAGGATAGAGGGTGGAACTCGATGGGATAAATGAGGCTTAACCTAGAGGTAAGGACTAGATCCTGAAGGGTGTTATACATGCTACTGAGGAGTTTGGGAACTATCATAAGGGCAATGGTGGCCTATGAAGATTTTTTTTCGAAAAAAGATGTCAATATTAGAAGTAAAATGGGGGTTATGAGAAATGTGACAGAGGTACAACTTCACTGGCTTCCTGTAACAGTGGGTTCAGAAACCCAGTAACAGTGGCTTATTGGTGTAATGAAACGAAGTGTTTTGGTTTTTTTTGTTTTGTTTGTGTGTTTGTTTTTTCAGATAATGAGAAATATGGAGACAGAAAATCTTAACATAGTAGCGCCATGCTACTGCCAGCAACCGTGACTTCTCTTTTCTGGCTTCACTTTTTTTTTTTTTTGCATGGAGCTTTTCTCCTTGTACTCACAAAAGGGCTGCTACAATTCAGACATTGCATCTACATTCTAGGCATGAAGGGAAAGGTTGTAGATGAAGAGCTGATGAAACAAGACAGTTAATCAATTTTTACAAGGAAGTTTTCACAGAAACCTTTTTGTATCAAATCCACTTCCATCTCATTGGCTGGAATTATGTCATATGCTAGCAGTAAGGGAAACTAAGAGATTAAACCTTTTAATTAGGTAAATCAAGGCTTTGGAAGCAAGAATAGATACCGAGTAGGCAACCTGTAGTGCCAGGCACCTTTTTAAGGGTGCCCTGGACATTATCAGCGACAGGGGGTTATAGAGAAGCAAATCAATTCGATACATTAACACAAGTGGAAGTAACGAGACCTACTGATTCTTTGGAAATGAAGGGTAAGGAAGAGGAAGACCTCAGAGTGACTCCCAGGTTCCTGCCTTAAACAATTGGATGTGGTGTCATTTACTGAAACAAGGAACACAAATTGTGAGAAGTAGATGAATCGAATTTTGGATATGTGGAGTTGGTGTCTGGTGGCTCAAAAGAAATTTCAGCCAGAGGTACAGTTTAGAGAGTCATCTACATATCAATTATAATTAAAGTCATCAGAGTGAATGAGAGCTCAGAAAATAGAAACCGAGAAGAAAAAACAGGCAAGGTATTTTAAAGACAGAATTAATAGGATTTGATAAATTGTCAACTCTGTGAAGAGAAAGCATGTTCAGATTTTGTAACTGGAAGATTCTTTGATGGTTTTGGCAGTGCAAAAAGGAAATTGATACTTAATAGCACGTTTTTTCTCTTTTTGACAAGGCATTTTTATTCTTTGTAGTCAGCTCAAACACAGGATCAATTTTAAACTGCTTTATGCTCTCTAAGACAAATAGCTGATTAAATTGAATATGTGTAATAGAAACTGTTAAACATTCACTGTGACTTGACATTTTTGAGGCATAGAACCAGCTTTCAATTCCATTATGAATTTTGCTTCTGGGATGAGTATTTATTTATTCAATATCTTAGCTCACTATTTTGCAAATGTGGAGACTGTGGGCCCATGCTAATTTTGTGGAGACAGGTCAAATAAATGGGGTCCTGAGAAATAGGAAAATAAAGGTTGAGTTACTAAAGAGCATACTTGTCTCTCTTCTTGCTATACACAGAGGTCAGAGATGAGTGTTCTTCAAGGTCATTGCCACTTCCCGTTCTTCCTTTACCCCTTGCTTCTGAGAAGGCTCAATCAGTAGGGTTTCCAGAGACTGAACAGTGAGTGTTTGACCTGTTGTATTTGATACTCAACACAGAGAAGTTAAGAAAGGCTATCAGGCATGTGTTGAACTGATAAAACACAGAAGACAATCAATTCATGGGAAAATGTTTTCTACTTCATGGAGATAAATATTTATTTCAACTCTGCTGGGAAGCATGTGCCTAATAAATAATAGGTTCCTTTTCTAATGGTCTGCTTATGTTTTAGAGACTTCACATCACAGATTTGGGTCACTTATATATAATTCTCAAAATGTATTTTCATGAAGTACTTTGAGAAGATCTAAACTTAACCATCAAGAAACTGTCCTTCATTTTCTAAATGAAATGACTAAATGATGACATGACTATAAATGACTAAAGTTTCCACTTCATAACATCATAGATATTGAAGTCTTTTATACACATAATTACTTTTTATGTGAGAGGATTCAAAAGCTTATAAGGAAGGGCATGTCACAATTTATGCAACATCGAGGAACACTTTTGTATAGAAACAATACTTTGGTTGCATATTTTTTTAACACGTTAATTCCAGAGGCATTCTTCCAGAATACACCATAGAAAATGGAAGCAAGAATCTAGGGACTCCCAGCAAGAATAATGTGAGTGATTTCAGGTGCCATAAGAATACATAATTAGGTTTATGTTTTAGGATTGTTCTGCCGAGCTCAACTCAAAATTGGTTTTGCGTTCCATTCTTCGAACCAATCCCAGCTCAACGGCATCTCTGCCAAGTGACTCCTTGTCTCTTACATGCTTCCTAGATGGATATTTTCATCACATATCTTTTAAAGTACAAGTATCTTTATATGACCTGTTTGCAATCTAATTATTGCAATCTGAAGAATTCCCCTGGAAAATAATTACATTTACAAGTTGCATTCCTAAAATATAGTAGTCTCCTCTAATCTGCAGTTTCACTTTAAATGGTTTTAGTTAGACTATAGTGTGAAAATATTAAATGGAAATTCCAGAAATAAACAATTTTCTTTTTTCTTTTTTTATGTTTTTGAATTGGGTGCCATCTAAGCAGCATGATGAAATCTCACACCATCCTACACTGTTCTTCCTGAGATGTGAATCCTTCCTTTGTCCAGCCTATCCACTCTGACTAGCTACCTGGTTTTCAGTAATCATCTTGGGGATGAGACAGATTGTTGTAATATTGCAAACCCTGTGTCCAAGTAAATGTTATTGTACTTAATCATGACCCCAAAGTGCAAGAGTAATGATGCTGTCATGTTGTTTTAATTGTTCCATTTTATCATTAGTCACTGCTAACCTCTTACTGTGCCTAATTTATAAATTAAATTTTATCATAGGTGAGTATGTATAGAAAAAAACATAGTATACATAGGGTTCAATACTATCCTTGGTCTCAAGTATCCACTTCAAATATATCCCCCATGGATAAAGAGAGGACTACTGTAAATTATTCGAAGTCAATGGACTAAATCAAGAAATGAAGGAAAGAATGAAGGTCATTTTGTAAGTTTCACTGTGTGCAAGCTATCATATTAGAGATTTTTAGAAATAAGACCTTTTTAAAAATTGCCTACAATTCTGAGAGGCAGCTGTTATCATCGAGAGACACCAATGGAGAACAGACTTTAGAAGGGTTTAGTAACTGACTTGTTTCAGAGGACAGTAGTGAAGTCAGGATTTAAACCCTGATTGTTCACTGCACAGCACCTGCCAAGAACTATTGATCACTAACTCAAACACGATCCTTCACACTGTGTATGTTTGGAAATGTGGAACCCAGGTGCCAGACACCTCAGGGTACTCAAGTGTTCCTGCTTTGAGGAGTAATAATGTTCTTTCATCCTTAAAAACAGCCCTGAGCTTCTGTCTTGCAAACTCTGCTAGCCTATTGCCCTCAATAAGATTGCTAAGAATTCCTGAAGACTCATTTCCTCAGTCCCTATTCACTCCACTTACCTATTGCTGCTCATCTCTTTTTAGCATCTTGACCCTCTCTTCCTGCAGCTCATTTCGCCTCTCCACCCCACTCTGACCCTCAGATAGAACACACTTCCCACTTTTATGGTTTCTCTAAAGCATTCCAACATAAGGCAGTCTTATGCAGCATTTTTCTACTGAAGTGTTGAAGATAACAGTTATTTTAGAGCACATCAAATCAAACCACTTGAAATTGAGTAGGAGGCACTCTTCATCAGAGTTCTCTAGCCAGTATCACACTAGGAATTTCCTCTTTGCCTTCTCCACTTAGGATTTTCCTGCTCCACATTTTTCTCTGGAATTTTATGCCTTCCCCTCTCTTCTTAGTTCCTAGATTCCCTCCCTCTCCTGCTCTCCCTGGCTGCCAAAGAAGCTCCAAATATTTTTGTTGTTTTATTTTTATTTTGCAGAGATTTTAGTTCTCTTGCTTGTTTGCCTTCAACTAAATTTGTTAATAACTTCTAAAATAAAATACTTTTTCCTTAAGATAAATATTGCCGCCAGCAACATGTCTTTCAGTTAGAATGTAATAATTCTTATTTTCCTCTCCTCTGAAGATAGAATGGCAGAAAGACAACATCACCAACTAGCCTTGGAAGAGAGCAGGCTTGCTTGACTGTTTACAATTTATTCCACAGAAATTATTTTTATCTGAGAATCTCATTCCTCTGTGATTAAATGGAGACATGGGAACTTTAATAGGACATAATGAATCTGTATAACTAATAAATGGCACAACTGGAAATTGAATTCAGGTCTTAGAAATTAAGGCCAGTAATGACAGCTACAGTAGCTTTAAGAATTAAATGAGATAATGCCTTGGGTGATGGCAGGAGTTGTCATTTTTGTTCTAAAATGCTTAACTGGAAAAGAAGACTTGTAATAACTCTTCCCCAGAGACACTGTCTTGGTGGCATTAATGTGATCTTTGTGAGAGGTCAGCATATGCAAAGACTTAGTACTGCTACCAATTTTCCTAATTTGGCTAGTGTCTGACCTCCTATAAAAATTGCACGTGCTTTGCAAACTCAAGCTAAAATTATGAGATGCTGCTAGAACCCTATTGGCTAAAATGCTTTGCAATCACCAAGTCAAATGTATTTTGCTTAACAATGAGAAACTTCAGTATTTTTAATAATATTATAGATGGGCATATTTATAGAAATGTTCCCATTCTGGTATATTTTCTATCAACAGGTGCTCAGGGGTTGATAAAGTTAACACAGAAAGGTCATTCATTTTACTATCTTGGCTATCTCTTTTGATGTTTGGTATATAAAACTGTTGGTGTTCTCATTTTCTTAATGTGGAAAAACTGAGACACAGTATTTAAATGACTTGCCTCATATCACACAGCAATCGAGGTGTGGTGCTGGGATTCAAGCCCCAAAGCCTGAACCTAAGCTGAGTCTGAACATCTATCTCTGCCCTCTGTCACTGGATTTAGAATCTTTACCTTTATCATTTACTACATTCCTTCAATATGTTAAAAACTGTGTATGTTACACATTTAAGAAAATGAGAATTTAAATAATGTCATCACCCTCCAAAATGAGTCACAGTTTCTGTTAATACAGAATGAGCTTTTCATTGTTTTTATTTTCTTTCCTCATGCTGTGGTTAAATTTCACAATCTTTTATCTACTTCATATTCATTGATTCATTCATGCGTTAATGAGCATTCTGTGAACAGTGATTCAGCCCCATCTGTGTGCCAGGCGCTGTTGCTTGTGATCAAGTCTCAGACTTATGCCTTGGATCCCCAAGCAGGATATTTTTGTTGCTGTTTTAAAACATTGATAACGTTTTCAATAGATAAATTATCTCCATCTTCCTCATTAAAAAAAACTTTACTTTAAAAATACAGCAACTGAGGGTCAGGAAGGTTAAAAGGTTTGCCCTCGGCCAGATTGTTGGGAAATCATAGAGACTTGAATTTAGATTTTCTAATTTGCTATTTTGGTGCTTTTATCACTAAAAATGAAGCAAGTTGTAATCCAAGCGTCACATAAAACAGTAATCTAGGAAAAGCAGTAAGTACGCACATTATTTATAATCCATGCTTTTATTTATCCGATTCTGAAAATTAATTAAATTTTTAAATTTTATTTTATTATACAACTTGTATGTTCATTTTTTTTCAATCTTACACCTCTAACTTGGTAATCAGTTTTAGTCAATAGTTCTATAAGGCAACCCTGTTTCACTTAAATACTTAGCTTTAGAAAGAGGATGGGAGTAAGGATTAACTCATTTTTTAAAAATCAACCAATTTTCTGTTTTGCTCTAGTTTATCCTTAGCTGGAGTATTAATAGTTTAGCCTTCTTGCTGGTGGTAAGACTTCACAGAATTTTTTAGATGTATGAAAAATGAATTGGCTTAATTAAATAGGGAGGAGTGTTGGGGTAATGGGTATATCACAGCTACTTAAACTACACAGGCAATGAGCACATGAACTTGGCCTCCTCAGGCCCATTCTATAAACATGTCAGTAATCTTAGGACAAAATCACTTACATATCCTTCCACAGTGGCAGAATTCCTTTACATCAGTAACCAAGATGTGGACTGATTTATCTGCCTTTTTATCTCCAAAAATACACATTTTTTCCACATGAGTTGTACTTAGAATGATATATTCATTCAATTTTGTGTTGTCTTAAAAGGTAACAGCTTTACTAAAGTAGAATAAATTACCAAGCCATAAAATATAGAACTTTTTTTCCAAGAAAAAATATCCATCTAGATACTTAATCAAACCATAAGTGTGTATATGCTGTTTCTCACAGTCTTTATCTGGTGATTTATAAGATTCTCTTGGGATAAAAAAAGTCTCTTTACTGATTTACTTCTGAAGAAATCATCACTTTGAGGCTGCCATAAGTTGACTGCAATAGGTAGCTGTGGGTTTAAAATTAAGCCAAAATTTTGTAGGCCAAATGAAACTTATTTATTTTTTTCTTTGACATTCAGGAACATATCAAAGTAAAAAGTCAGTTATTTTCTGTTTGGTTACTGTGGATATTCTTAAAAATTATAAATTACAAGATCTTTTCCATTAAGTGCTTTATCTTTGATAATCTCATACAAAATAAAATAGGTGAGATTTAAGAAGTGTTAGGGAACATTCATTTTCCAAGTACTTTACATATATGAACTAAATTCTCACATATAGCCAAGTAGGTGGGCAATACTATTACCAGGAAACAGTTGCTTTGAAGTTACGGGATTTGTCCAAGGTTCCGTGGCTAATGATGGTGTACTGGAACATAAGCATAAGCAATCAACTTCAGAGTCTGAACTTCAGCCTCGAAACCATATTGACTCTCCTCCCAATAGCTTGTTCAGCCATAGCAATATGGTATTTCCCCAAAAATGAGGAGAAATGAATTTTTAGGTAATTGCATTCCCTCATTATTAATGGAGAGTAACGGTAGTGATAGAAGTTATAGTATGTTTTATAGTATGATTCATTTCTAGGTGAAATGACATAATGTTTTTCTTTCAGAACCAATAATATAGACTCCTATAAGTTTAAAAAAAAAAACCTGTGCTTCATCAGGAATTTAGGTGAACCTACTGTGTGTTATAAATGTACCTAATCCCTGGAGATAATACAGTGAATAAGACTGAATATTTGAGCTTGATAATTTCTCTTTGTTAAAAACCAATGTAAAGGCAGCTAGAGAGAATGTTCAAGTCATATACAGAGGGAACCCCATTAGGCTAGCAGCAGACCACTCAATAGAAGCCTTACAAGCCAGATAGACTGGGGGACTATTTTTAGCACACTGAAATGAAAGAAATTCCAACCAAGAATTTAATATTCTGGAACACTAAGCTTCATAAGTGAAGGGGAAATAAAATCCTTCTCAGACAAACAAATGATGAGGGAATACATCTGAACAAGACCAGCCTTACAAGAGGTCCTTAAGAGAGTGCTAAACGTGGAACCAAAAGAACAGTACCTGCTACTATACAAACACACTTCAACATATAGGCCACAGATACTGTAAAGCAATTACATAATCAATTCTGCATAACAACCAGCTGATGACATGGCAGGACCAAAATCTCACATATCAATATTAATCCTGAATATAAATGGGCTAAATGTCCCATCTAAAAGAGTGGCAAGCTGGATTAAAAAGACAAGACCCAACCACCTGCTGTCTTGAAGAGACCCATCTTACGTGTAACAACATCCACAGGCTCAAAGTAAGGAGACAGAGTAAGATCTACCATGAAAACTGAAAACAGGAAAGAGCAAGTGTCACTATTCCTATCACAGGGAAAACAGATTTAAACCAATGAAAATTAAAAAGGACATTACATAATAATAAAAGGTAAACTCCAAAAAGAAAGTTTAACCATCCTAAATATATATACATAACACTGGCGCACCCAGAGCCACAATCCAAGTTCTTCACCTATAAAGAGACTTAGACAACCATACAATAATAGTGGGAGGCATCAATGTCCTAATGACAATGTTAGATCATCAAGTTATAAAACTGACAAAGAAATTCTGGATTTAAACTTGACACTTGACCAATTGGAATTAATGGAAATCTATAGAACACTCCATAAAAAAGAATACAATTACGTCCTGTGCAGCAAGCAACATAGATGGAGCTGTAGGTTATCATTCTAAGCGAATTAATGCAGGAACAGAATACCAAATACCACATGTTGTTATTTATAAGTGGGAGCTAAACACTGATCAGCCACAGACATAAACATGGGAAGAATAGACACTGCAGACTACTAGAGGGGGAAAGCAGAAGTGGGACATGGGTTGAAAATTACCTATCAATACCTGAGTGCAATACATCCAGGTAACAAACCTGCACAAGTACTTTCGGTATCTAAAAGTTGGAAAAAAATTAATTAAAAAATTATGCTATTCTTCTGCTTTAGTAAATAAGTATGTTAAATAATAATGTTTTTCTTTGATGACTGAGCACCCAAGGATAGACTGATGACTCTTATTCTATAGCAGCATACAAGGATGTGTGTGTGTGTGTGTGTACATACATATATTATACAGTTTATAGCTCATATATTTATGTATGTATATGTATATTTATATATAGAGAGAGAAAGGTGTAAGGGAGAGATTAAATTTTTTCAAACTCTAGAATTTATCTTAAAAATCAGATTTGTCTAACATCTTTGAGATAAGCCTGTTTTTCTCATATATCTCTCAGGTTTTTTCTTTTTTTAATGAGAGGGCAATTCAGACTTTCCATTTATTCACTTTATTACTGAAAGCTGTATTTTTACTAATTGGTTTTTACTATGATTAGCACGACACCCTTGACATTAAACACTCACAGCCATTTGTTTTTATCCTATTAGTTTTCAGTTTGTCTTTACAGCAAAATGTAGAAAACTGGAAAGTATTAGAATAGAAAATGATCCAGTACTTTTAGGGTTTATTATTAAAATAATAAATATATTCTAGTTTTGCACATAAACTCTTTTTTTCAGAGAGGAAACTCTCTACAATTCCAACTAATAGGGAAAGTGTTTGGGAAACCTGCATTTACATATTAAGTATATAGGTTAGTTCTAAAAGGAGATAATAATCAATAGATTACTATTACAAGCCTGAAGGTGAAAAGTCTAAATTGGATTTTCATCTTTAGTCTTTGTGCTTTTCTACTTCTTGACCCATGCAATACAATCAAAGCTTCCTTGCCAATGCACCAAATGCAATAATAACCCTCCTCACATGGTCTGGAAGGCTAATGGCTAGATTGACACAGCATATGTTGTAACATACTATTGGTTACTGAGTACACATAGAGGCTTGAGACAGTTGGTCATGGCCACACTTTTGGCTTGGAGTCGCGCCCTGAACTTCCACAGTTGAAATGAGTCCATGATTTTCTGGCTGCTTGATCCATTACCCATGTGGCAAGAGAACTAAAGCGGTAAACCAGTTTCACCAAAGCTCAGATGTACTCAAATTGTTTACCTTGTACAGAAACAAATATTCTTTATCTGAATGTGCGGCTCATTTATAATAATGATGTATTATTTCTTTTGAGATGGTGACCTTTAACATCTGTTGCTTTATCTTCCAAAAAATACATTTTTGAACAGAGTTTAATGTAGAGGTGCTGAATTACTTAAGAGAGTTGTTAGCAAGAAGTACCAAATTACTTAAGAGAGTTATCAACATTTAGGGATTTTGCAAGGGTATGTTTTTCCTAAGGCCTCATTGCATTCTAAGCTGAGTTCTTGAAAATTCATGCGGTTATTTCACATTAAATCTAAAGGTGATATAGAAAATTTAGTTGTCCAATGTATATATGAGGATCACTGACTAGCCTACGAGACATGAGGAAGACAGTTTATAGCTCATGATCATGTTTAGATTAAATTAGATTCCTAAATAGGCAACAACATGCTGGAATCCATTTTTTGTTTTGTGTGCAAGCAGATACACAAAGCAAACATCACATAAAAATCATGAAAGACTAAAAAAATAATTACAGTCATTTGGAAATCCAAAGCATCTTTTTTTCACATTTGGAAGAATTCTGATGTCTCCAGCTTCAACTCAGAGATTAAATGTATGGGGTGAAACACTTGAACCTTCTATTGTTTCTTTAAGAGACACTGCTAAAAGGATGGGTTAGCTACTATAAAATATGGGCAGAGTGTCTGCTGAAATAAGATGCAGCCAATATTTATCTCGATGATAAATTCATGTCAAGAATTTCAATTTACTATACACTTATAGACTTATGATACCTACCATTAATCATAGTCTTACTGCAAGAGTCCATTATCATCTGTATAGAGCCACCAATGGAGCAAAAGCAAGGATAAAATCAAAAGAGGTTGCTAGGATAAAGGTTGCAGATTCTAAACAAAGATGAGTGACACATGTTGAGTAGGATAAATCTACAAATAGCCTGGAGCCAGACATCAGACATTATTTGAAATGACAAACTTCACATTAACTAAAAGGAAAGAAAAAAGATCACAGATGGAGACAGACAGTAGTGCTAAAAGTTATACAACTGCATGATTCATTTCCAGAAGAAATCAATGTTGAGATGACTTTTTTCCTCCTGCAGAACCAATAATGAGCCTCCTATAATTAGGTAAACTTTCTCTGTCCTATCAAAACAAACTGTTAAGCCACAGCGAAGCCACTGACACATCTACCCTTCAACCGAAGCTATAGTATTTTAATCTAAGTACAATGCAAAGATGCATGAGTCAATCTACCGTAAATTTTCAGCAAATAGTATGTGTCATTGGAAATAACTTCTGCTTTTCCAAAGACCGTAGATTTATTCTGTAGGAGTTTTTGAAACAAGCAACAATAATTTTAGCTAAAGCAATTCCCCGCGTTCACTAAACCATAACTGTCTGAAACTAGTTATTTCTAGAATTACACAGAACCAAAATAGCAAACATGTAAACAGAGAGCTATGGGTTAGAATTCATCAAACAAGGGAGAAAAAAGTTCTGAATTTTAAGGTATAAAATATCACATCTGCTTACTATTTATAGAAGCCTAATTTTAATGCACAATTCAAACACTAATTAAAAACATTCTCTATAAGTAGAAAATCAATTTGCTATGTGTGCAGAAAGAATAATACAATCAACCTTCCCTAGATATCAGTTTTCTCTCCATATAAGTGGTTAAAAAGTAATTGACCTTTGGACTTATTAAAATTCAGCAATCAACACTGGAAAAATGAAGCTAGGTCTATTCATGTCATCAAGTAAAGTTATAGCATATCTAATCCCATTGTTTCAGCTTTCTCTATTGTCAATATGAATTGCTGGGCTATGGTCTGAACAAGCTGGGGAGAAAGTCATGTTCAGCCAATTGGCCATGCCACATTTTTCTATTTTATCCATTTCATACCTATAGGCAGAGTCTTGGTTTGCCACTGAGCTGATAAAATAGAATACAAGACGTACAAGTGACATTTGTCTGAGCCAGGACACTAGAATGAAGAGATGGACCCTTTTTGTTCCAAAATTATTTTGTTACATTGTATTAATGCCAGAGGTAAATTCCAGGAGGAGATATTCCTCATGTTACTTATTTATATTCCCTTTGGAAATTTCTAAGGAAATACTTGTATCATCAAGAATTGGGGACTAATTAGTGGATGAATGGGTAATACAAATTCTAAGAGAAGGAAAAAATTGTGGAAATTGATTAATAAATTTATGGGAGTCTAATATTAGAACTGGAAAGAAGGAGATAGTCTAATTCATTCTCTTTATTTTATAGAAGATGGAAACAATAAGGCCCAGAGAAATATAGCAAGTAGCCTCAAGACACACTTTGCTAAGAACTGCACTTCTGTCGCCTCAACCTTCAGGTTTTTTTTTTTTTAATAGATGCTCTTGTTCTGTCACCCATGCTGATGCGATCTCAGCTCACTGTAATCTCTGCCTCCTGGGTTCAAGCAATTCTCCTGCCTCAGTCCCCTGAGTAGGTAGGATTACACGGGTATGCCACGACACTTGGCTAATTTTCGTATTTTTAGTAGAGATGAGGTTTAGCCATGTTAGCCAGGCTGGTCTCAAACTCCTGACCTCAAGTGATATGCTTGGCCTCTCAAAGTGCTGAGATTACAGGCAGGGGCCACCATTCCTAGCCCACTATGTTTTTTCCAATTACAGCATCACTGTACTACTCTTTCATATATTTTCATTTTGTTTGTTAAAAACAAGCAAAAATAAAAACAATCACAATTCTTATTGAATACACCTTGCCAAGACTACACTTACATCTCGAGTCTGTTGGGCTAGGACTAGCTCATCTTCGGTCCCTTCCACACGGTCTTGCTCATTTTCAAGTACATAGTGCTACCTGCCTACTTTTAAAATCCGAACTCTTGGAACAGAGTTTGTGTATTTTCTTATGGGAAGCCAAGTTTTAGAATGTGTTTTCTGATTCTTTGCAAGTAAAATGTGGATCTTGGCATTCAACATGAAATGTGCTTTAATTAGGGCGACCATATATAGATTATCCTCCAAACCAGTGCATTTTTGAAAGTAAATGAGGGCACTATTGATTATTACAAAAGCACAACAGGTGCAAACCTGAAATATTCCTGTCGAACTAGGACACATGGTCTCTCTAGCTTTAGTGCTTCCAACAACCAAAATAGTAAACATGCTCCCTGTACATTCAGGCATTCTTATCTGTTTCGTAGGTTTATTTTTCTTTTTGATATTTTGTTTTGTTTTGTGTTGTTTTACTGTGGTCTAAAAGGCAGCATGACATATGGAGAGGTAAAAAGACAGAAAAAATATCTGCTGTCCATGTCCTACTTCGAACTGTAAGGTCTTCAGCAAGTCACTGTCCTCTCTTGGACTCAGTATTTCCATCTATTAAAGGAGAGGGTTGGACTAAAACAACATTAAGCTTTATTACATAATGGCCTTGGAATTCCATGCTGTCCATATACATAAATATGCATGTATTTATATGCATATTTAAAACATACATGCCAACGATAAGAAGAAAATAAAATTTTAATAAATATGAAATGAGAAAATAATCACATTTTAAGTCTGGAATGTACTGTTGGTGATATTATCTTTAAAAAGAAAACAAAATTGTTTATATTGGAAGTCATACCAGAGACATAATATTATAGCAACTTGGTAGTTCAGTGACAGACAGGAAATGATTTTTCATGTGTGTTTTTCACAAAACTCTACAGTTTTGGATACTGGTGGCTTTGCTGTTATAACAGGGTCTCTCATGTGGCAAAGTCACAATAGATGCTGTCTGGTTGCTCTTGGTTACCGGGACGTTTCCTATTTGACTCAGCTTCAATTTTTAGGCAAATTCTCTGGCTTCCTGCTATTGTTTCTTATTGTCTACAAATCCTTGCAGTGTTTTATGTGTCTTCTGAAAGGAATGACTGGGCAATAAAAGAGAGTTACATAGCCCATGTAACTTTAGAGATGTGAATTATTAAAAACATAAAAGTGTTTGGATAAGAAACAGAAACAGAATTCATCATAAATTCTAGATCCTTATCTAGTTTAATAAATCCTCCCTTTTAAATTATAAATGATAAGCCTTATCTGCTTTCTGCATGTGTTGCAGGCACAATTTGGGGCGGTGTTTTGTCTTTCCGTATTGCTTGTCTGAACTCTTAACATTTCCAAACTTCCTCAAGTCATCTGGCTGAGCCAGGGAGACAAATACTAACAGAGCTGGTTTTTTCCCTTTGTGGTGACTCTGTTGTAAATTTCAGAAGCAGGATTGCTTCTTCATTTGATTCCTGTGATACATTCTTACCCAAGATGCAATAAAGAAATAGGTAATAAAGAGAGCTAATTGAGTTATGAATTTGCTAATGCTCTAAGATTTTTATATACATAATCTCAATTAATCCTCAAAGCAGTCTTTAGAATATAGGTGTATTTATTTCCATTACATAGATGAAGAACCTGGGGTTTGGAAAGATCAATCACTCAGCCAAGTTAGCAGAGCTAGTGAGTGGCAGAGTCAGGATTCAAACCCAAGTGTATCTGAACTCTAACTCTGACTGCACATCCATTTAGTGCATTTTGTCCTCATACTTTATGAGAGCAGCAATAAGGGGATGTATGTTGGGCTCATTTCACAGATGAGGAATTAATGTGGAGAGAGGATCATCCAGTGTTACAAAGCCAGGAAGTGGTAGCACCAGCACTTGAACCCCATGTCTTTCAGCTGCTTAGTGCAAAATCGTTAAAACAATAGTTATTTACTAAAAAAAAAAAAAAGTTAAATAAAAGCTTAGAGAAAAAAATTGAAAGCATAATACGTTATAAAGTACAACTCCTGCAGTAATTACAAATCCTAGAGGCACATTTAACAATTGCTTTGGCCGGGTGTGGTGGCTCACACCTGCAACCCCAGCACTTTGGGAGACTGAGATCAGGAATTTGAGACCAGTCTGGCCAACATGGTGAAACCTTGCCTGTGCTAAAATACAAAAAATTAGCTGGGCATGGTGGCTCATGACTATAATCCCAGCTACTCAGGAGGCTGAGACAGAAGAACGACTGCAACCTGGGAGGCAGAGGTTGCAGTGACCCGAGATGGCACCACTGCACTCCAACCTGGGAGATGGAGTGAGACTCCCTATCAAAAAAAAAACCCAAAAAAGTAAAAAACAATTGCTTCCCCCTACCTCCTGCCTATTTGATATTCCAATCTATATTTGGCCAGTCTGAATTTGTGACAATCCCAATAAATTAAGATGGCTAGTAGAAGCCAAACCTCTATGGCTCTCTCTGTTTTATCATGCTCCACTCTAGATCGACATGCCTGTTTTTCTGATTAAATTCTGGTGTTCCTTAATGACAGGAACTATTTCTTATAGGTCTTTCCATAAAGTGGGTACTCACCAAAGGTTTGTTGAATTAAAGCAGAGGGTATTTTTACTAAGCCATGTAACAATTACATTTATTTAGTCTTTAATCTCTAAGATATGCCAGGTATTCTCTAAGTATATTAGGGATATTACATAATTTAATCCTAAAACCGTTATTGTGGCATAAGTATTTACCCCAATTTCATAGCACACAAAATGAGATGCAAGTAATTCAAGTGAAATATCGCAGCCATATTTTAATAAGGGCCAAGACTAGAATTTGAATCCAAGGAAGTACAGTTTATAAAATGAAGATTTCAAACTTACTAGTGCTTAGCAATTCTGTTCAGTAATACTTTTTGTACCGATCTACTTCATATAAATATTTTAAATGCATTCCAACAGCATTTTGCTACTAAATTGATACACTAGAGGAAATACTGTTTTTTGTTTGTTTTGTTTTTAAAAAGAATTTCAGGTAAGGTTTTTCTTCCAGAATCAAATAGTACTGTTAGGGATCATGCCAGAAAAAAAAAATGCTGCTTCAACAGATTCTCTACTAAGCATCTAACAACAAGAGTCAGCATTAGGCAGTACATACAGCACTAGCTTTGAAGGAAGGAAAAGCTAGTTTTAAGACACAGCTCCACCATGTTTTAGGTCAAATTCCCTAGAAGTAGACCTTTGGACAAAGATTTGTGTGCTCCTTTGGCATGTGCCAAAGTAAAAGTGAAGTTTCACCCAAATTATATCCAGGCACACAAACTAAAATCCTCTGTGATTGTGACTCATTCTGCATTCATTATTCTCCATGTGCCTTGTTCTGTTTTTTTCTGAGGAACTGTCCTCTTTAGATCTCATCATACTCCCACTTGCTCTATGGCTTCTAGTTTGTTTGCCAAACAGATGGAGATGGGGTGGGGGAGAAGTCAAGGTTTCCCACTACATTCACCTTGTGGGGCCACAATTTTGAAATGGTTCCTTCACCTATCAATGGCTATAGCTCTGATCCTTCCTTTCTGTTGATAGCTGGTGGTGCTTTACCATCTCTTGTTGGTTCCTTTAATCCTGCCCATATCTCTCTGTAAATGGTTCTTTCATTAAACTTTATTTGCTTAAAGCCTTGAAAGTATGTCTTCCTGCAAAGGACCCAACTAAAAAATTCTGGATTTCAACAGACAGGAGAGCAAAGCATACCTATTTTACTACAGGTTTCCCATTTACCTTTTTTTCCTCTCCCTTCATGCCAAGAATCTAGAAGGGATGGGCTGTCCCACTTACCTTTAAAATATATATATATATATATCTCTTGCATCATATCCTAATTTCATTTCTTATGGTTTAGAACAAAGTTCAATTTTCAATCTTCCACCTTAATGTGCCAATGAGATACTAAATAATTGAGAAAATTCTTTTCTCTCTCAAGAATGTCTCTTCTTAAGACCATAGCCTTTCTAGGTTATGAAAAACAAAAACAAGACAAAACTAATTTGAAAATCAAATTGAAGTCATAAGTCATTGTTTTGGTTGGTAAGTGCCTTCTTTTGCCCTGCACCTTGTGCCTCATAACTTCAAGTTACAGAGAAACATAATTTACCTGAAAGGAGAATACATCTGTTTAATAACTTAATATTATCTGTACTAATTGGGATAGAGATAGAAGATTCTTTATGGGGTCCATTAACCTCACCTCTTATTTTACAGATACAGATGTGAGTAACATTGTTGTGGTAAGCTGAGTAATAACTCCCAAAGATGTTCATGCCCTAATCTCCAGAACTTGTGACTATGTTAGGTTACACACCAAAGGGAAATTAAGGGTTCAGATGGAATTAAAGCAGCAACTAGAATCTACTTCCCTTAAAAAGGGAGATTATCCTGGATTGTCTATAAGACCCAATATAATTACAAGAGTCCTTAAGAGTGGAAGAGAGGCAGATTAAAGAGTTACAGAGATAGCACAATGAGAAGGACTTGGCCAGATGTTGCTGACTTTGAAGATGAAGAAAATTGACACATAAGCCTTCTAGAAACTGGACAAGGCAAAGAAATAGAATGCCCCCCAGAACCCTCAGAACAGAGACTCACTGACACCATGATTTTAGCCTAGTGATACCCATGTTTGGGTTTCTGATCTTCTAAATTGTAACTATTGCCATTATGTGGTAATTTGTTACAGCAGCAAAAAGAAACTAATACCGTTCTATACCAAATAACCTTATGTCTTTAGCTCAGAGTTTCAATCCATAATTATCTACTGAGCATCTTCTACGAGCCATGCACTATGGACAACACTGGCATAGTGTTGTCAACAAGAAATCAGACAGATGTATTTCCTCTCCTCTTGGGTCTTACAGTCTGGTGAAGGAAGTCAGAGTTAAATGAGCATTAACTTTAACGTAGGGGAAGTGCTACCCAGAGTAAAGTGCATTGAACTATGAGTGACCTGGCAGGCTGGGTCCTAACAGGGTGGGGTAGGAACAGTTTCTGGAGGAGCAGCTATTTCATATTGAAAACTGCGGGGTGAGCAGTAGTGAATCCACCCTGAGTTTGTGGGTGGGATTGGGAGTTGAAGCATGAGGGACTAAAGCAGAAGAAAGAGCATGTTCCAGAATAAAAAGGAAGGCCCTAGAGCACCCCCACATGAAGGTTCTGCATGGCTGGAATGAAGGCTTAAAAGAGAACATGGTGAGAGCTGGGGCTGTTGAAAGTAAGCAGGGAATAAATGCTACAGGCTGTGAACCCTGATGTTGCAGGAACAGAACTTCGTGGTATCATTTAATGCTAATAGTAAGACAGTTACCAGTGTATATATTTAGTCATTCATATTGTAATTCTGTGTATAAAAGTAATTAGGTGATCATGGAAATTGGCAATACAAATTTTTAAAAAGCCTAATGTGACTAGATCCAAGTGGGAGATGGGAAGAGAGAGGCATTAGATGGGTCTGCAAGGCTAGGCAGAGTCTGATGAAGGCGGGAAACTGCTCTACAACCCAGGAGTGTCGAGTAAATGCTGAAAACAGGTTTGCTCATGAATGAAATACTGGCGATTGTTCCAAAGGATGGAACTTCACAAATGAAAGTCAGCGAGAGATTTACAGGTGCTAGTTACATTACCACATCTGTTGGTTTAAATACATTTCTAAAACAAGTTCAAATGCTAACTTATATAGAAGAATGGAAGCAGAGTGAATGCATATCATTTTGTTCAGTATTTTTAGTTTGTTTGAGAGAAACACCATGTAGTACTAAGATTAAATTTCCATATCCCATAATAAGAAAGTTTGAAGGAAGACTATTCCCACTACTCTCTGCCCCTTTTTCAAAAATTGCAATAAATTCCTTAAACAATCCATTTAAATTCACTGTCTCATCCTTCGACTTTAACTGGAGTGCACTTGATATTCTTAAGGGGAATGTGATAAAGGAAGGAAAGTAAATATTTTATCAAGTGTCAGTGAATTTACTGTGTATATCATCCCATTACATTCTCCCAATAGCCTCAACAAGCTGAATAAGGCTCAAGGTTATCATGCTAGAAATGGCAAAGCTATAATATGAGCCCAAATTGGTCTCATATCAAAGCCCAAGTTTATTCTATCTTACTATGTTGATTTTCATGCTCTCTGTTCAGCAGCAGCAAATAGTGAGAATCAACTTTCTTGCTGCATCTCAAAAGTGTAGGGATGTATCAGGCACAGCCTAGAGAAGGGAAGAAGAATGTTGAACTCCTGAATAAATTCAGCCTCTATTTATTGAGCTTCTAGTATGTAGCAAACTCCATGTTTGTGAATAGCATCATGCAAAAGATAGAGTCCAATGCCTTTAGGCAGGTAGACAACACTTCATATTTAATATAGTCATTCAGGAAAAAAGTACAATTAAATATAATTATTGCTTTTATAGAATAAGTATCAACCAGATCCAAAGAAAATCTCAATGAATAATGATCTAGATTTACATGAACAAAAAAAGGGAAGGCACCAAAAAGTAAGTGCACAGGATGCACAGGTGCTGGAGATTATCAACTTAGGGTTCAGAAAACTTTGAGGAGAGCAGAAATGGAAACCTCCCATAGACTAGAATGTCATTTAAATATATAGAATATCTCTTATCACTTATGCTCTTTATGTGGGTAAAACTCACATACCTGAGACTCACCATACAGAAGAACCCACTAGAAAAGCAGAGCTCAGCATGACTTCAGCTCTACCACTGGGATCTCATGAAGACACAAGAGACCAGGTGCTCTCCAGAAGGAAATTTCCCATTTTTTGTGTCATACTACCAGTGCTGAATAATTTGTTAATCATAAAGACATTGGCTTAAATAGCAATATAAAATATCAAATTTAGAAATAAACTTTGTTCTGGCATATATTTACTCTTACATGTATTGTAAGAACTTCAACTATGAATGAAGCTCATGTGTGTCAGGCACTGTTCTGTGTTTTGTGAAAGTGTGATAAATAAGTCAGACATGGTCCTTTCATCTCAGACAGCTTACAAAACAGAAGTAGAAAACAGACAAAATATTATTTTATCAAAAGAAAGTAAAGATTCTGCTCTTAAAGTTGTATGAAAATTGTATGGGTCCTTATCTGGTTTGGGGTGGGTCATTCTTGAGATCAGAGTAATGATAGAGATAATCTCTGTGTTGGGATCCTTTTGCTGTTTTGCCCCCTCAGCTCTACTCATCGCACTTTTTCACTATCCTCTTTGCCTTGGGATGCTGACCAATATGAAAATTATCAAAAGGCATGTGCTCTGGCTTCTGCTTGGTTTTAGCCAGTGGGAAACACCAACAACATTGATCGCTGGGCCCTCCACCTACGGCTACTTCTCCTCTCTAGGTGACCTCCTCACTTGGCTCCTTTTGAGGTTCTGCGTTTGCTCCCTCCTCTCTCTATTATAGCTTAAGGTGGTAACAGTTCAGTTACTATTTACTATCTCCAGGTTATTCCTCTATTCCATGGGTTTCCCCTGTGCCTACCTGTATCTTTTTTAATAGTCTCTTCGTAAATGACTCTTCCTTAAATGGTCTTAATTTGAGTGTATCTTTTGTTCCCTATTTGGATCCTGACTAAAATAACACCTTTGTTGTATCCCAAGTTTCTATCCTTAATTTACTTATTCTGCTAACATTGATAAATGCCATACCCTCAACCAGTTGTAAAGGAAGGTACACAGATAAATGTAATATAATATTAATATTTGCCTAATATAAACATTTGCACATACTCTTAGAACTTATATCTGTCAAAATGTTCCGTATACTTACCATTTGATTCAGCAATTGTGTGAAAATAATTTACACTGTTTGTTACAACATATATTATAATGAGATACAGAAATCACTGCTTAAATATACTATTGCACGTGTAAACAACTGAATGACATGCATGTGCCAGAAAGATATGTGCATAATCATACTGAAAAGTCTCCAAGATATCTTAAGTGAAAAATCTCAACAGCAAGTTGTATATCTGTTTGTGTAAAAGAAATAATATGCATATAATTGAGTCTGTACATAAAAGTTATTTTTTTAATTGCTTCTTGTATAAACAGGAAAAGAAATTTTGAAATAGATATTTTTGGGGAGAGATGCTAGAGAAAGAATACTGTTGGTTTTAATTCTTTTAACACTCTGTGTCTGTTTCATTTGTTTGTTTGTTGAGACAGAGTCTCGCTCTGTTGCCCAGGCTGGAATGCAATGGCACAATCTTGGCTCACTGCAACCTCCGCCTCCCAGGTTCAAGCGATTCTCCTGCCTCAGCCTCCTGAGTAGCTGGGATTATAGGCGCGTGCCACCACACCTGGCTAATTTTTGTATTTTTAGTAGACACACGGTTTCACCATGTTAATCAGATTGTTCTCGAACTCCTGGCCTTGTGATCTGCCCAGCTCGGCCTCTCAAAGTGCTGGGATTACAGGTGTGATCCACTGCAACTGGCTCTTTTGTTTTTTAAAACCGTGTGCTTGAATCAATTTTATTAAATATAAAAACATAAACAAATAGAGATGTAATCTCAAACCCTTATTTTGCTTAGCCTAATAGAGGAGGTTTTAATTCCAAAATAGTGGTGATTCAGAGGAAGTAAAAAAACTCCCTAAAACAAACGTAAGAAACAACACTAGTACATTAAACAGCATAACTTGAGAAGGTTGAAATGGTAACATTTTATTCCACTTATTTTACATAAGAATCTATTGAAACTGACTTCAAAAGCTGAACCACACTTCCTTGAAAGCTACCAGGGGCCTGTTAACATAACCACTGCTTGTTTCTAATTATTTTAAAAATACAATTATAACTGGAAGTTCCCAAACCATGTAATTGTCAACTAACTTTTGGAAAATGCAAATGGTTTACCCAGAGTTTAAAGGAAGGCCCCTCCTACCTTCTCTGAACTTTGTGGTGGTCTTTAAATGCAAAATGACCTAGTTGAGGCAATCCTCAAAGATGAACTGAAGAAGAAAATAATTGTCTTTTCAGGAAGGGTTTTTCTGAGGACATCAAAGGTCTCTGAGAAGGATCTGTATAATACTATTTCTTTTTCCCAGAATTTATTGGCACCCTTCCAAGGTTTTTCACTGAAAATTAACATCTTCATATATCCAGATAGGATTGATATCTGAGCTCAGCAGGGTCAGTCATTTTTGTGCAAAGTATATTATTATGCTGTTCATGCCTCAGGCATTATCTTATTAAGCCAGCACAGTTTCATATCTCTTCTTCCTATGTCTGCTTTTCATAAACAATCACAACCAAGCATAGATAGCAGATATTCCTGAAGGTACATAAAAGAATGGCTGATGCACATATAAAGCCATTCTGAGCTCAGATTTCTTCCAGAAGAATTAAATGCTAAGCTTTTTCTGAGAGAAAATTCAAAGTCCACAAACATACTGTCTTAATTATTTTCCATTTTGTTTGCAAATGGATGCAGCATTTGTTGCTACTGTTACATATGTGTGCTTTGAAGGCGGTAAACACTCAAGGTAGAAGAAAGTTTTGTGTAGATGATCTTGCCCAATGAACAGGGAATATTATCCTATTAGTACTACTGCTGCTGACTCAGAATACTAGTCTTCACTGTTTTTGGACATGTGATTAGTTGCCATTTACTAAATTTCAGGAAGGCACGAGACTAAATACCTTGCATGTATTATTGCATTTAAACTTTGTGACAATCCTATGAAATAAAGATTTTGATTCCCATTTTGCAGATGAGAAATGGAGGTTCAGAAATATTATCTGGAATCACACAGCTAATGAGAGTCAGAGTCAGTATTCTGACTTCAACATTTATGTATTTTCTTCTGAATCCCAAAAGTAAGAAGACTAACATCATATATATATGCATATGTTTTCATTCTTTTATAACTTTATATTAAAGTTATATATATAGTATATACTGTGTGTGTGTGTGTGTGTGTGTGTGTGTGTGTGTGTATATCTTTAAGTTCTAAGATACATGTACACAATGTGCAGCAGGTTTGTTATATAGGTACACACATGCCATGGTGGTTTGCTGCACCCATCAACTTGTCATCTACATTAGGTATTTCTCTTAATGCTATCCCTCTCCCAGCCCCCTAGCCCCTGACAGGCCCTGGTTTGTGATATTCCTTTCCCTGTGTCCACGAGTTCTCATTGTTTAACTCACATTTATGGGTGAGAAAATGCAGTGTTTGATTTTCTGTTCCTGTGTTAGTTTGCTGAGAATGACGGTTTCCAGTTTCATCTATGTCCCTGCAAAGGACATGAACTCATCCTTTTTTTATGGGTGCATAGTATTCCATGGTGTATATGTACCACATTTTCTTTATCCAGTCTATCACTGATGGGCATTTAGGTTGGTTCCAAGTCTTTGCTATTGTGAACAGTGCTCCAATAAACATATGTGAGCATGTGCCTTTATAGTATAAGGATTTATAATCCTTTGGGTATATACTCAGTAATGGGATTGCCAGGTCAAATGGTATTTCTAGTTCTAGATCCTTATGGAATTGTCACACTGTCTTCCACAATGGTTGAACTAATTTACACTCCCACCAACAGTGTAAAAGCGTTCCTATTTCTCCACATCCTCTCCAGCATCTGTTGTTTCCTGACTTCTTAATAATTCCCCATTCTAACTGGCATGAGATGGTATCTCATTGTGGTTTTTTGATTTGCATTTCTCTAATGACCAGTGATGATGAGCTTTTTTTATTTGATATGTTTGTTGTTTCATATATATCCATTTCCCACTTTGATGGTTTTTTTTTCTTGCAAATTTGTTTAAGTTTTTTGTAGATTCTGGATATTAGTCCTTTGTCAGATGGATAGATTGCAAACATTTTCTTCCATTCTGTAGGTTCCCTGTTCAGTCTGATGACAGTTTCTTTTGCTGTTCAGAAGCTCTTTAGTTTAATGAAATCCCACTTGTCAATTTTGACTTTGGTTGCCGTTGCTTTTGGTGTTTTAGTCATTAAGTTTTTGGCCATGCCTATGTCCTGAATGGTGTCGCCTAGGTTTTCTTCTAGGGTTTTTAGGACCAAAGTAGTCACTTAAAAAAAAAAAAATCTCTGAAGAAAGTGAATTACTAAAAAGCCTAGTAACTTGCTTGTGACTGATATGAACCAGCAGTTACAAGCCCAATGTAAAAGACCAAAGTTAGAAAGTGCTGTTATCTTCAGCCCCTATGTCTTCCCTACCCCAATCTGCAGCTTGAAAAGACCCTCTGTGGGTTTTCTTTTCCAAATCTTTACTTAGAAAGGCTTTCATTCTATCATATTTGAGCAGCATAACTACAGGGTAAAAAAGAGAGAGAAAAATTCAAGGGACCATTTCACAAAAAGCCCCTTTCTGAATTGTTTTAAAATGCAGACAATGGCCAGGAAGACCATTGTTTATGGGAGAACAAGATTTTTCTTCTCCACAGAAATGGTTCTCATTCCCCCTCTTAAAAAAGGGTTGGGCAATAATCTAAATAACTCCTTAGGCTGAGTATAAATCTATGGCCTGTAGAACTTCCAGTGGGCCTTTAATGAATGAGTGAATTGAACCAATGACCATACTGATTGGGTGATTGTCTGTCTTCCTTTTGGAGATGTGTCTGTCCTCTCAGTACACTGTGTGGATCAGTCACCATATCCCTTTGCACTCAGAGTCACTACCAGAATAAACACTTTGTAATGCACAGCCCAAACCTGAAGAATAGCAAAGTTTGAAGTAGCTGCGCAGGGTTTTATTTTCAACTTCTCCAATTACTTCTGCATCAGAAACCCATCCCTCAACATATAATGGTGATGTGACTATTGACTTGCCACTGAATAAGTTAGGACTCTAAACCAGATTCATGAATTTCCAACACTCTGCTCTTTGCACAAAATAATGACATCAAATAGACTCCTGTCTAATCTCTTGACAGTGAGTGATCAAACTCTCTAATCCTCAACTTTCCCATCTATATACTGGGTGAGAATAATGGTATTTACCTCACAGGTTTTTTGTGAAACTTAAATGAAATTATGCCTGTGAAGAGCTTAGTGCAATGCTTGCTATGCAGTAAGTGCCAAAACATTTTTAATATTTTTGTTAATATACTATTTTCCTAATTAAATTCTCATTCTCTAAGATATGACATTAACTTACATTTATTTCTACAAATGCTCAATTTTGATTGCAAGTTGAATTAAGGTCAAGTAAAACTTAATAGAAATCAATACATAATTATTCCTATTTATACTCCTTCTGAACTAATTATTAAATTTAACACAATCAGAAAAGAATTATGGATAACCAGGATAGAGGTTTGCACTAAGATACAAGGGAATGGGAAAGTATTCAAGAAATGACCTTGTCCTTCACCCTACTTACTATGTATGCTCTTTCAACTGCTCGTTCCTTGCCAATCATCAGCATCACAATTAGCCAATTGATTTACTTAAGTCAGAAACAAAATTCTCTCTTCAGGACACTCTTATTTGGTGATAAGCTTCTACTTGTTCTTCAAGACTTAGCTCAGGTTCTACCACCTGCCAGGTGGCTTTCTCTGTGTCCAACATCACCCTATTCTCATTCATCAACCTATTCTCATTTCTCTTATCTCATTACCTTGAATTCTACATACTTCTATGATCATGTTATTGTGAATATTTCACTTGTCTCTTTCTTCCTGTAATTGCCATTTTCTTGACCAAAGGATTGATGTATTCTTATTGGTACCTCCATGTCTACCCCAATATCTGACAGATAGGGTGTACTCAACAGATTTGTTTTAACAAATGAAAACCTCCCTGACTCTGGTGACTGATCATTCACTGCCACACAATATTTCACTTGGTCTATGTGCTTCAGAGATAGAACTTTGTAGAAAGCTCCATGTGTCCTTAGTGGAAGAATAGGTTTTTATTACCATAAAGCAGGGTGTGTACAATCACAACTCCCAGAGACGTTTAATCTGATTTGGAATGTGATGTAACACTGGCATCACTCTACATCTTTTATTTCTAAGACGATGTTAGAGTTTTAGATATGGTTTCCATTTGAGACAATTCGAGTCCCATCAGGTGTGATACTCTTTGATAATGTCTATTCCCTACATTACAGAGTCATCAACGGGATTTCGAAATCTTCATATAAAATTATAAGTATTTTTGCACATATCTCAGAATTTTAAGTGAGGGGCAGGATAGCAATTGTCTTTGATATAAGACATAGCTAATTCCACAGACATGCCTTCCCATGTTCATCATTTTATGGAAAGTTATTAATGGATGGGACCACATTTTCTCAAAAATTTTAAAAACAATATGTGTCAAGTATTATTCTAACCTCATTGCATGCATTGACTCATTTAATCCTCCCAAAAATGTCAGTGAGGTAATTGCTGTTATGACCTCCATCTTAGTGATGGAAACTGAGGCACGTGGAGGATAGGCAACCTGTTTATATTCACGTGATGAGTCAGTAGTAGAAATAGGATTCAAACTTCAGAGCAAGCCACTGAAAAGTACTAACACACTTTTAGTAGAGACAAGGTTTCACCATATTGGCCAAGCTGGTCTTGAACTCCTGGCCTCAAGTGATCTGCCCACCTCAGGCTCCCAAAGTGCTGGGATTCCAGGCATGAGCCACCATGCCCAGCCATACTAACACACTTTTATAATGTGGACTATAGCCTATTTTTAATTTAAAAACATTTTTATATTATAAATATTGAAATATTAGTGACATACTATTAAATATTAAAAACTATCTATGGCTTAAAAACACATACTTATTACAGTAAAAACATAATGCCCCCAATCTATATACCTGATATTCCTATAGAAGTCTTACAATTTATGACCACAATTAAGATATTTTCATAGTATCCAACCACATGGCTTTACTCTTTTACACCTTTAACAACCTATAGTTTGCCCTGTAACAAGGAGGGAGATATGTGGCTCCAGGCAACCAATCACGTGCAGGGGACTTGGGATCTACAGGGAGATGCCAAAGGAGGAGGAGTAGGGACATTTTCCTACTCCATCCCTATTCCTGCAAACTGCATATATAATTAAGGTAACTTTAGAATTTCTTCAAACATAATAACAGTAGGTTTCCTGATCAACCCATGCTGATAACTATGGTTTTATATAGGCTTGTTAAGCGCTAAAGGGACCACAAAGATTTCCCAACAATAAACAAAGGCATGGAGAATGCTTAAAGTAGTAGACACACAATTTGTCTTATACAGTATTCTTTATACTTGACTTCAAGTCACTTTATATAGAGCTATCTGTGTTCTTCAATGGAATTAAACGTTCCTTAAAACTAGGGAACAAGTCCTTATTTCTTTTCCATTGCCCTCATGATGTTTATAACTCAAAGCACATGAATTGGACCTGATGAGAGGGACTTCATTAGGTGAGATACCCACCTTTGTGAGGCAAAACCACTTCATCTAAATGTGAGCGTGATGGACAAGATGACTCCAATAGGTTTATTTACACTTATTTGTGTGTGTGTGTGTGTGTGTAATCATATAGTCCTTATTATCATAATACCTGTGGTCCTGACTCCTACAATCATATAGCATAATACCTGTGCCTTGAAAGACAAAGAAATAGTGAATGGAGATCCAGATTCAGAGACTGAAGAAGACTTGATTATTCAGATGGCTGATCATCTCCCAGATGATCATGTAGGATTCATGTTTTGCCTTTTTATAATCTAATATCCACACAGAAGTCAGAGTGATCTTTGCAAAATGAAAATCCGATGATGTTCCTCCCGCACTGATTATGCTCTGCCTGCTTCACCCACACATTACCCTTGCATAAAGCCTAAAGGCTTACTACAGATTAGAAATCTTTTTGGGAACTCTGCTCTGAACCACTATGGTGTAACTGCCCCCAACTAGTGAGGTGCCCCTGTTAACATGTTGCACATTCCCTGTGAGAGGACTTACCTCACCGACTGTCATTGTTCTTTGCTGTAACAATCATCCCTTTAGTGACTAGATTATGTATGAGCTGGAGCATATTCGTCTTTGTTCATCTTTGAATTACTTGCATCTAGCACTGTTAACATGTAGCAGATGCTGAACACAAAGTTGTTGTATGAAGTAATGAATGAATAAACAAATATCACTAATTTCTAGTTACTACTGTTAACTTGCCATTGTGTTTTTACTTTTGGCAGCAAGGTTAAATAATGTTTACCTACCTAAGATGACATGACCACCAATTAATTAATCGTTAAAACAGCGTTCACATAGATTACAGAGAATTTTCATTTTAGAATAGAGACAATAACTCCTTACAGGATATGGTTTGGCTGTGTCCCTCATAATCTCAACTTGAATTTTATCTCCCAGAATTCCCACATGTTGTGGGAGGGACTCAGAGGCAGGTAATCGAATCATGCCGGCTTGTCTTTCCCATGTTATTCTCCTGATAGGGAATAAGTCTCATGAGATCTGATGGGTTTGTCAGGGGTTTCCATTTTGGCTTCTTCCTCATTTTCTCTTGCTGCCACCATGGAAGAAATACCTTTCACCTCCTGCCATGATTCTGAGGCCTCCTCAGTCACGTGGAACTGTAAGTCCAATTAAACCTCTTTTTCTTCCCAGTCTCAGGTATGACTTTATCAGCAGCATGTAAATGGTCTAATACATTACATTTCTGTGTCTTCTACAATTGACATTTCACTTTTTCCAAAAGTCTGTTCTTTATACTCTTGCGTAATTTCAATATGATATATGATATGTATGAAATCTCTCCTAGCAGTTATTCATTTAAAATCCCAGACACTCTTCTAAGATGCCAAGAAACAAAGATGTATGAGACAAGGTGTTTTCTCCTGAGGAGATTGTATTAAATGGGGGAGACAAGCAGATGAATACAATTATACTTATATCTGCTAAGAGCTGAGTACATTCTTTGTGCATTTTGAATGCAGTCTCTCATTTAATTCTGACACAGATCCTTCAAGGTAAGCTAATAAAATTAAGGGTGCAATTAGGCAATAAGACTACTACACTAATATGAACTATGATTTAAACCCAGAATTTTCCAATTCCAGAGTTCAATGAACCACATTATAATTCAAGTTGTTATGTGTTTTAACCAAAATTTGAGCAGAAGAGGCAAGTTCACATCGAGGAGAGAGGGAGTTATTCTTCCATAGGCAAAGAAATGAACATCTGAAGGTGTTAGTGCACTAAAAGACACAAATCAGAGAAAGCTTTATGGAAAAGAAGATACTTTAACTGTAGAGAGAAGTAAAACTCACAAAACAATTGGTCAAGGTCCCACAATGCAAAAGCCTGGTAAGATGAGTTAAACATAATTAGCTATTGCTGGAGAATTAGCTACATATAAGGGAGTGGCAAAAAACAAAACTGTTGTCCCTCTGCAAACACACATGTACTCTGTCTCATTGGCTATGGAATTTTAGGAGGAAACTGATGACTGCATTTGAATTTGCATTGAAGATCACCAGCTATTTACAAAGGATTATTTGGAAGAAAGAAAGGAAATTAATTAAATAAAAAAACATAATCCAGATGACAGCATACAAAAATATATACTAGGGGACTATCATTGAGACTAGAGAGGGGTCATGAATATGAAAGATATTTAAAAGAAAAAATTAATAAAATGTATGAGTCAAATATGGACATCAGTCTAGAAGTCCAAGGTTATAGCCTGGAGATCTGGTGAATTTATCTCCACGCAGCAGCTTATTTTCCCAGCTGTTTTGAGTGACTAAGGAATAATACAGCTGATTGGGCACTTACTATATGATAGATATTGTTTTAAGCAATCAGAACAAACCATCTGATATACTGTTTTCATTCCTGTTTTACAGCTGTGGAAAGTGAAGCACAGAAATATTAAATTATTTTTCCAAGGATATCAAGCATCCATCCCAAGGTGTGACACTCAACCCAGACTCCCTTTAGAACCACAGTATATTCCCCTAATATCTGGCAGTGCTCCTGCCTTCAGCCCACAGCAATCAGCCTCACTGGGAGAAGTCACATTGCCCAAAGTCATACTGCCCTTCCCAGGGGCAGTCTACAGCAAAAGATTGATAGACGCAGATTTCAAAGGTATGGCTTTCTCTGTCCAGCTTCAGACAACTCTGAAAGCTTATCCCAGCTTCAGACATCCTCATAAGATTGGCTTTGTTGAAAATGCCCACAGCCAACTTCTTTTTTTGTCCAAACCTGCTTTCTTCCCTAACCTCCACAGGTGTTGATCTTAACAGCACTATTTAGTAAATATCCTACAAACTGATTCCCATTTTCAGAGTCTGTTCTCTGAGAATCTCATCTTTAACAGCCACCAAATGACAAAGCTAGCATTTGAATCCAGATGTATTGGTTGTACAAAGCTAAAGCCATGGTTGTTTTTGTTTCTGTTTTGAGATAGGGTCTCACGCTGCAGCCTCAACCTCCTGGACTCAAGCAGTTCTCCTGTCTGAGCCTCCCAAGTAGCTGGGATTGTAGGCATGTGCCATCATGACGAGGTAGTTAATTAAAAATTTTTTTTTTTTTTGGTAGAGATGAGGTCTTGCTATGGCTCAGGCTGGTCTCAAATTCCTAGCCCCAAGCAACCCTCTGGTCTTGGCCTCCCAAAGTGCTAGAATTCCAGGCCTTAACCCCCATGACTAGCTTAGTCATGGTTTTAAACACTTTTCTCTGTAGCTTCCCAAAATCAAAGAACTTAGGGCAATGCACAGTACTGCAAAAATTATTCATAAATGGACAAATTGTGATTCCTACTTTTTGTATTAATCCATGACACAGGATGGCCATTCAATAAAAATTTACTTGAAAGGAACTGAGAAAATGTTGAACCAGCTACTGTCAAAGGAGGAGACAGTTTCAATAAACAGAAACTAGTTAATCACATCAAGTATTAAGAAAAGATTAAATTGAAAAAGAAAAAAACTAAAAAGAGTTCAGTGGTTTTGGTGACAGAAAGACATGAGCGATCCAAGTGAGTTGTTGATATGACATGATGCAGGTATAAATAAATTGCTGTTACAGAGAGAATCTAGAGATGAGGTGTGATTGTAAATCATGCCATCAGTAAGCCTTTCAAGAAAGCCAGAACGGAGTCTTGATGTTTTCTAATATTGCCCATTTGTCAAGGTAAAATTGGGGCTATACCTGTGGCATATACACAGAGAACCTAGAGTAATGTGTCTGCAATAAATCCTTAGCAAACATCTAAACCCATTTACACCATATCTTCTCCTCTCTCAAGAACTAGAAGTTCCCAAAAGGGAATTCTCAAATTCCACACTGTGATGTGGTCAAGCCTCGCGCTTAGTCACTTTGTGCCTGGTGTCCGCACTGAGAATTTTTTGGAGGCCAGGGTTTTTCTTAAAGCTTGCCCTGCCATTACACTATGAAGAACGCCAGGAACTTTTTCAGGTAAGAAGTTCCTGACCTAAGGCCACAGGGGTGGGTGGCCCAGGGGAATTAACCACAGAGAGTGTTTCCCACGAACCCACAGAGCACAGAATCCATTTTTGAAATCCTGGTGCTCCTCTGTACTTGTTTATTCTTAGCAGAGTGCAGTACCAAGCATTATGTAATAGAGGCAATAGCATCTAAGGCTTTAAAAAATAATCTCTGCGGTAAGTCTAAAAGCAAATGTTGAAGACTGGAACATTTCAGATTTTCCACTCAGTGGATTGAATTGCCAGATTCTTCAGTATCACTTACTTTCCATTTAGTTTTAGAAAGCAAAAATCAAATGCATGACCTTGCAGTCAATTTGAACATTCTGGATGGAATAGACTGTAGATTTGAGCTGGAGGCCAAGTTCTGAAAAATTGTACTGTGTAGACTCAAATATGTGTTACTGGAAGTTATGAATATTTTACAGAAAGTGGGATCTTTTTGTTAGTTATGATAATCCATGTAAATTTCCAGCTCATTGTAACTGGATGGAGGTAATTACAGGTCTATTATCTTGCCAGGATCTCTTCTGGTTTAAAAAAGAGTCATAAGAGAACTCTAAATCAATAAATCCTAAATCCTCTTTCAGTTGCCTTTGAACCATTTATAGCAGATATAACTTTTATTCTGCAAAACTTGGAAGCAAGGAACATCATATTATTCTCTTTCTGTAAATCAGATGACTTCTCCTGAGGCTTTCAACTTTCTGGCAAAAGTGAAAAAAAAATGTATCCAGTCTTTAATATGACACCTCCTCCTGGGTATTATGCAAGAAGAGGAAAGGTTTCATGCCATCTGAACATTCAATGAAGGGTTCCCTGACCACTGCCCTCAAAGGCAGGTGGCTGTGTGCTGTCATAGATGTGTGATATGTGTGTGCATACATGTATGCATATATGTGCATGCATGTATGCATAGGTATGTGTGCATGTGTGTTGGTAGGGGGTGATTCTACCATGAGGAGTAGGTCTTGAAAATTAGTGTTCAGAATCCCAAGATGCTCCATGAAGCCATTTTCATCCAAGGTCATATAGGTCCTCTAAGGTGACTCACTATAAGAAAACTATTGAAGTCTCATCAGTCCTGTCACCAGGGAATCTCTAAAAATAATCTTAAAGTATGTAAATTTTTTTTCCTATTTTATTCCACTTCCACTTTTCCCAATCCTTATAGCCTTTCTTCAGAAAAGGAAAGACCAAAGGCTCCAAGGAATGTTCTATGAATGATACCCATCAGCTTTGTCTTTCTTCAAGGTACCCGTCTAGGTACCCATCAACTTTGTCTTTCTTCAAGGTACCTGTCTAGGTACTCATCAACTTTGTCTTTCTCCGAAAGCACACTGCCACCTCCTACCCAAACAAAGGAGTGAAAACACAAAGTTTAAAGAGCTTTTTTTGAATGGAAAACTGAAAAACAGAGAACCCAGCAAATTTAATATCTAAACTGTACCCTATGCTCTTCGCCTCCTAGCCCTTATTGCATTGGCATGTAAACATGTATCTGGCAAATGGAAACATCTAGAAGAAATACACATGCACATAAGGTTTTGATTTGCAGTGCCTGTCGCTGGACAAAAGCAGCTGGAATATAGGACTGCCACTCACCCTTCTAAAACCAAAACAGCTGTTTTTGCACCATTAAAAACCTGCTTTTGCCCATTAAAAAATCTATTCCTCTGATTTCAAATGATGGCATACAATTGTAACTTTCTTTTTCTTTTCTTTTTTTTTTTTTTTTCAGACAGGGTGTCATTCTATCACCAGACTGGAGTGCAGTGGCATGATCCCAGCTCACTGCAATTCCATTTTCTTGTTTCAAGCAATTCTCCTGCCTCAGCCTTCTGAGTAGATGGGACTACAGGCACACACCACTACACCCAGCTAATTTTTTTGTATTTTTAGTAGAGGCAGGGTTTCACCATGTTGGCCAGGATGGTCTCAATCTCTTGACCTCGTAATCTGCCCACCTTGGCCTCCCAAAGTGCTGGGATTACATGTGTAAGCCACCGCATCAGGTCACAATTGTAACTTTCACAGAATGCATTGTCAGCAAATAAGTTGATTGAAAAATATAGAATGAATACTGCTTTTTGTTGAAACATTCAGTGATGGAGATTAAAAACTAACAGAAACAACATCGTTCTTCTTTTTCACTAACTATTATTCACTCTTTCAATATAACTAAAATTTAAAATCAGAGTATTTTTGAAACTTCAATGAAAGCACAAAGAAAGAACTAAAATGAACAGTTACTGTGGTTAATGTGTTTAGAAACTAGAGGTTACAGTAAGTCTTTGGAACAAAGTTTGAGTTCTATTGATTTCATTTCTCTTTCAATAGCTTTTACCCCTCTGCCTTTTTTCCACATTAAAATTACTCTATGTCAGGCTCTGTGCTTCTAAGTTTTCTCTTGAAATTGCACTCAAAAATATCTGTCTAAGGGATATTATGCATTTATTATTCTACAAATGAGATACATAAGTGAAACAAATAGATATACATCCTTTCATTCTTGGACTATATATTGGGGGAATGAGTAAAGGATTAACAATAAATAGTAGGTATAAAAAATAAGTAAATTTTGTGGAATATAAAATAGTGATATAAGCTACAGAAAAGAATAGACAGGCACAAGTAAAATCAGAAAGCAGGGAGTGGCAGACAATTTGTAATATTAAATACAATGGTCAGTGTAAGCTTGATTGAGAAGATAATATTTAAGAAAAGGCTTGAAGGAAGAGAGATATAAACTGTGTGTATATCTGGGATAGAGCATTAATTACCACAGTTGCTTCCAGTGCAAACTCTCCAACAGGAGGTGCCTGTTGAGTAAGAGGAAGATCAAAGGGCCCAGACTAAGCCACTGAAAGACTAATAGGAAATGATGTCAGAGAGACTGGAAAAGTGGAGTATGGAGGGTCTTAGGCAGATTTTCAAGATGTTGGTACTTACTTTGAGTGAGATGGCAGCTACTGGAAGGTTTTTAACAAGGACCTGACCTGACTTACCTTTTAAAAGGATCACTGAGACTACTGAGCTGGGGAGGCAGCCAGCAGAGAGTACTGGGTATTATACAAGAAGAGTAGAAGTTAGGAGGCTCCTGCAACCATCCAGGTGAGAGGCAAGTGTCCTTCATACCACAGTGGTAGAAGAGGAGGTGGGAAGGAGTGTTCGCTGGTCACTTTCTGGATCTACTTTGTAAAAAAGGGTTAACATAATTTCCTGGGAGATGAATGTGGGGTGTGAAAAAAATAACTAGACTTTCCTAACATGATTACAAGACACAAATGATTAACTCTCCTTTTTTACCTTCCCTACTTTGGGCAATTTCTTCGGCTTAGCACTGAGGTCATTTTTATGTAATACTAACATACATTTCCCCTACCGTTTAAAAAATATTTGGTGCTTCATTCATCACAGATTTACCAAGAAATAAACAGAGAATTAAGAGGCACAAATACTTGACTATGGGAGTGGCCAGTATCCTTTAGGGTGCTCAGTAGTCTCTTTGGTTTTTCTTTTGCTCTCCTTAAATGAGCTGCCCTGTGTTCAAACTGTCACAGAACACACAGAATCCAGACTTGCTCCACAATTTATATAGCTGATTTAATATATTTTTGATAGTTCTATCACAGTCCTGATAGTTACAGCTTTCAGTTTTCCTCTAAAATATCAAAATATTATATTTTGATTTGGCTGTGAGAGAGACGAGAGGAATCTTGGCACTTGTGTAAGAGGATTGCTAGAGGAAAGAATACTAACTATAAAAAGGTCTTGACAATTTTTTCCCCAAAGCCAGCTTTATGGGTAATAATTATGTTGTCTAAGAAGTGTTGAGATGGATTTTCTGTTGACCTAACTGTTTCATATACGTTCACTTACATGTACTCATTAAAGAAAACCTGTGAATGATGTTGTTGGCTGCATTGTACAGAGAAGCATATCATCACAAGGAGGTTTACTTATTTCCCCCATACCATATCATATCATTAATAAATGACAGAGCCAAGCTCAAAAGTGGTTTCAGATTTTTGACTCTAGTCATATTTTTACTATGAGGGGCAGGATTGATTCTTCCTGTTTCAGTTGACGGAGCCAGAAAGAGACAGGGAACCTTAGATGAACATTGATCTACTTAACAGTGCTGCCAAGGATGGCTTTTCCCAAGAACAAAAAGTGGTTGCTCAGTAAGTTCACAGGACTCTAAGGCTTTAACCCAAGATGCACACTCATCCAGGATGAAACACTGTCTATTCCATTTCTCTCCCGAAGAAAGCCCTTGGCCTCTACCAGCTCTGGCAGCAGCAATTCCTACCAGCGCCTACTGCTTTGATTGTAGAGCACATGCATTCTCCACTCCTAAACTGCATGACACAGCCCCTGTCTTGGGCATAATTGTTGCTATAGTTCATCTGCAGGGAGTAAAGTTGTATGATGAATGAGAGGACCTATTTATGAAGTCTGCAGTGCTACACAGCCCTTTAAGAAATGTTAAGTCATGTTAGCATAAATCTGGAAATAATTTGATACATGCCTTTTCACATGATAGAATTATAAAAAGTCACCACCTGCCTTTCCACAGAATAATATAAATGGGGCTAATATTATAGATTTAAGTTGAGGCCAGTTCTAATATTAGGGAAATAGAAGACACAAAATTCTCTCTCTCAGGATTCTATTGCTTTTTTTTTTTTTCAATGAACATTGAATGTTTGCTCCTTAAAATTTTGCTTACTGGCTCATAAATTAAGTGTATCAGTGAATAATAACTGACATCAATTTCTATATTCCATATATCATCTACAATGTTGAAATGACTGATAATGAGCAAGTCCTACATGTTCAATTATGTTTCAACTAAAGTACAATCATTAGAATAAATATTGCACAGCATGAAATTCATGTGTATTTTTAATGATTCCAACATACATAAAATCAATTTTTAGATACATTTAAATACAGGATAATAAAAGAGGTTATACTCTTAAGAAGAACTGGGTACTTTGTAAATAATCAAATTTAATTTAGCACAATTTTAGAAATTGATTAAACAATGACAAGCTTTTAGCCTTCAAGACATTTTAGAAGACTTATAATAAAAAGGTGAGTGGAACCTTCATCATCACACTATTTGTGCCCAGGTAGCTGTAGAAATTATCTGCTCAATTAGCTGTTTCCTATCTTTTTCTTATTGAATACTTCTTCAGCATACTAAGTTCATCTATAACTGAAGGGATACTTCAGCTTGACTCTTAATCAGAATGGTAAAATTTAGTCACAATATTCAGCAACCTTAGGTAATAAGTATCTGTGTACATCTACTAGGTAACCACAGTTACAAAACAAACTCATTTCTTGAGTTTTTGGAAAAGTCAAAGATTTCCAAAATGTTTATTTTAATAGGGAATATTTTATTGATGTATTCTAAGCACCTAAAACAGTACCTGGTAAACAGTTGGGCTCACAATAAATATTTATTGAATGGTGGTTAAATGAATAGATGTTCTAGTTTTCTCACCACCATTTCAATCATTTTAGCAAATATGAGTGCCTTCCCTATGCTGAGCAATATGCTAGGCCCTAGAGAAAGTAGAATGAGGCAGAAGCAGGAGAAACCCAGTTCACAACCTTGAATAGTTAGGGACCTAGTAGGCCAGGATAAAATGAGGGGAAAGAGGAAGGCCAGGCTGTGAATGAGCCCTGTGTGATCACAGATGAGAAAGCTACTGCCTGCCCAGGGAAATCAGACAGACTTCAAAGAGGAAAGGATGCATAACATGGATCTTGCATGAGAGAAATATTGAGAAATGAATGAAATGCCTGCTCCAGAATCAAATTTAAACTTGTGTGCTTTTTTTTTTCAAAAAAGTAAATTCCTGTCACTCTCAGGAAGCCAGATGACATCACATTGAAATTTTAACTAGGTTGTTTAGCTTTATTAATTGTTTATTGGGATAGGCCTTCAGGTGAGCAATATTCATTAAGTGCTAGATGCTGTGCTCAATACTGGGCATACATCATCATCATATGAGATGGCAATTACTGCCCTAGTTGATTCACACTCTCGTGAGAAGGGCATGCATAAAAATACAATTGCAGCAAATCTTGTTAGAGTAAGGAGTAGGGGATGTACAGTTGTGTGTCATGAATGCATAGAGCAGAGTCCTCTTGCCTGGTCTATGGGCTGGGAAGACCTCACAAAGGAAAAGACTTTGAGGTTGAGACCTGGCAGATGACTGCAGACAATCTGGAAAAAATGGAAGTAGAGTGGTAGGGGTACAGCATGGAAAGAAGGAAAGGACATTCCAGGAAGAGGGAAGACAATGAGTGAAACCGCCCACTCCCATAGGATCCAAAGACAGATTTCTTAAGCATCTTTAAAATGATTGGCTTCAAGGGTACATGAAAAACATTCCTTCACTCCCCCTCCCTTCTCTTCCCTTCCTCCTGGGTCCCTTCAATACAGACTGCTCCAACAGGCAGTAGAGAACACAGGCTTCCAGTTTTCCGGTATTCTCCTCCCACTGACACTGAAGTTGCAAGCCACAGGTTTCTTGGAACTGTGAATATTGTTTCAACTCAAGCTAAAACTGGAGATGTGTTTTGAGTCACAGTGTGCAAGCATATTTATACCATCTGTTTATGACACTTACAGGTGGACACTATGATTCACTACACATACAACATGCTAAACATAGAAGCTTGGAAAACCCTGAGCTCTTGGAGTTGTGGGATGCGGGTAATTGTGCAGAAGGGGAAGATAGTAGGCATCTTTTCTTAGAATTTTATAGCTTTTTAAATAAAATCCTTATCTTGACAAAAAGGTTTTGGGCATATGAGAATGAGAATAAAGAGAGAGGATGACAAAGGATCATATATCACTGTGACCAGTTATGGAAGATTTCCCTGGGTACTGGGGGGATGTGCATGCCCATGTCCATGCATGTTGAATTACCAGAAAAGATTACTATATATGGAGTTAGACATATCATCTCCATGTTAAAGGGGAAAGTTTGGTTCTGAGACAATAACTTCTTTATTTCCAGTAATGTAACTACATGATTTGGACTTTATACTTTGTATTATATTCTTTATAGATGGGCAATTCCTTATATGAAAAAAAATCATATTAGGATCATTTGCTTACACATTAACTTAAAAACCAAGTCACAAGACATTTCCTTTTTTTGCTTTCAGAAACTATTCCGCTATATATAAGTTAGGATTTTCATTGGCAAAAGCCAAAGCAGGCATCTCCTCTTTTTGTCTATTTAGCCAAATGTGCAAACTTTTAACAGCCCTGTAAATAGCAATAACTTTTAAAGTAGTTTCAATAAGCAAGCATCTCAAAGCCAAGCTGTCTGATGGGAACCCTTCCCCTTGGGGTAGTAGAAACAAACATTCAAAAGATTCAAGGAAGAAAAAACTCACTGCTGTATTCAATTAGTTGAGAAAACAACAAAGTAAATAAGGCAATACCTTTAAGAACACACAGAAAAGGAGTCAGTGAAGTAGAACAGATTAGAAGAAAAATGGGAAGTCTGTTTTAGCTACCAAGTGACCCTAGGGGTAAAGAATAATTTCTTCTTCAGGACACTTTTAGTAAAGGTCTCCCAGTAAGATGGCTCAGTGCAAACAATTTCTTTTCATGTCTGTGGAGAACTAATGAAGTTTTCAGGAAATACAGGCAGAGTTTAATTCCGAAAAAGTACAGTAGAGGTCAGCTACTGGGAGCAACTTTAGAAGTTTTTCGTCCCCTCTTAGAATACTAATGGTTTTCAAAATCCCAATACCATGGAGTAAGTCATTTACATTTTAGAAATGACATACAGCCCAGAGGAAAAACTCATGAATTCTATGCCAAGTTTTACCCTTCCTCAAGGTGGCTTTTACCAAATTCTCAGCCATCTTAAACAGCTAATAACACTTAGGAGGTTATTTTTAGCTATAAATTGTTTAATAGTTATTTATTGAGTCTTACTATGGGCCAGATTTGTGTCATCCTGAACAGTTAAGATACCCAGATACATGACGTTTCTGACTTCAAGATTAAGAATAAGAAAAATGCCATTAGATATTTATACAATCATTTACATAAAATCACAGTGGTATGCATAGTGATATAGGAGCTCTAAAGAGATAACTCTCTCTGTAAGAAGTGATATATGACAGCAATTTCCAAACCACAATGCTCAATAAGAGGTTCGTGAATATGCTGTGTTCCTCAATCATATGTACTTGTGGAAGATATGGCTAGTTAATCATCATTGCACTCATTCCCACAGAGCTGGGTTTCAGTCTCCAAATCCTTCTCAACACAATGCTTTAAGCACCACTGGTAAGTAAGAGCTAATATGAAACCTACATACTATCTGACTCTCTAAAATTGCAAGGAGTTGTTTATTGTAGTCTTGAAAACAATTACCTGGTTAAATTGCTCATCTCCAAAGGGTATTATTTTCTTGGTAGATACTGTCTTATAATTAAGAGTTGCTAAACTCACTCTCCAAACTCAGCAGTAGAGCATATCGGATAAGCTCACAGTTTCTGGAAACACATGCTCTGAATTTAGTTATCGATTCTACTAATACCTAGCAATATATCACCTTGCTTAGTCATTCTATGATTCAGTTTCTTCATTTGTAAAAAGTCCAGTTTTCCATATGAAGAAAAGCTCATCATCACTGGGTCATTAGAGAAACGCAAATCAAAACCACAATAAGATAGCATTTCATGACAGTTAGAATGACCATCATTTAAAGATCAGAAAACAATAGATGCTGGCAAGCTGTGGAGAAATAGAAATGCTTTTACACTGTTGGTGGGAGTGTAAATTAGTTCAACCATTGTGGAAGACAATGTGTTAATTCCTCAAGGATGAAGAACCAGAAATACCATTTGACCCAGCAATCCCATTAATGATATACACTCAAAGGATTATAAATCATTCTGCTATAAAGATATTGCACACATATGTTTACTGCAGCACCATTTACAATAGCAAAGACTTGGAACCAGCCCAAATGCCTGTCAGTGATAGACTGGATAAAGAAAATGTGGCACATATATATTGCAGAATACTATTCAGCCATAAAAACAGTCATTTTATGTCCTTTACAGGACATAGTTGAACAAAGTTCACGTCCTTTGCAGGGATATGGATGAAGCTGGAAGCCACCATTGTCAGCAAACTAACACAGAAACAGAAAACCAAACAAGCATGTTCTCACTCATAAGTGGGAGTTGAGCAATGAGAACACATGGACACAGGGAGGGGAACATCACACCCTGGGGCCTGTCAGAGGGTGGGAGGCAAGGGAAGGGAGAACATTAAGACAAATACCTAATGCGTGTGGGGCTTAAAACCTAGACGACAGGTTGATAGGTGCAGCAAACCACCATACACACGTACACCTAAGTAACAATCCTGCATATTCTGCACATGTATCTCAGAACTTGAAAAATAAAATCCCAGTTTCCTCATTAGTAAATGGTAGAATGATAGCATACCTATATCATAAGTTGGTTGTGAGGATTCAATTGCTACCTGTGTAGCAAAAGCAACTAACCCTAGAATATATAGACTATATTATAGGTATATATTAGTTTGAGTCTAGAATATACTCTAGGTATAGAGAATATATACATATATATATATTCTAGGTATATAGAATATATATATTCTAGGTATATAGAATATATATATTCTAGGTATATAGAATATATATATATATATTCTAGGTATATATATGTATTCTATATATTCTATATACCTAGAGTATGTTTTATATGTTCTAGGGTTAGTTGCTATTACTACCTTTATTAGAACCAGCATAACCAAAAACAAAACTTGGCCAGTTTCTAGTACAGCATGTAAGGAACTTTGAAGTCACCACTCTGTCCGAACAACAAGTTAAAACCTAAGCAAACCGAAGAAAACCACTCTCTTCTTAGGTACAGGACAAACCACTGCCCTTAAAATCGGAGAGACAGACAGGAGAATACAGAAACTTACAACTTACTGAAGTGGAAACCTTCACAGGAACTGGCACAGTAGAAAATCCTGAATTCCAACATATTGCTGGAATATTCCAACATATTGTCTCAGTGTTGACAAGTCTGAAGGTCAAAAACTCCAACAGGACCCAGTCATTGCAGGGTTGCCACATATTTTGTGTTTACTTCTTAGTGTATATAGAAGGAAATCTCCTTATGCTTCTAGCACAGGTATGGAAAAAGAAACTATTTTGAAATACACCTGAGAATTCTGTTTTTTAACAAGATCTTCCCTCGGCAGAAACTATTCAACCAGAGCCTAATCTGTGGAGGTTTTATCACAGCATAAGTGATCTGGCAGAAGAGAAACACCAAACTCCAGCTCACACTAGCTATCATGTCCTACCTAATGGGCAGATAGTAGGAGGGACTTGAGAAATATATGTGAAATTCACAGTCCACAGATACAGGCTCATCAAAAGACTGGGACCTACTCAGAAGGCTACACAATGCTTCACCTCCCCGCTGTCCCACCACATTACTAAAGGCCTGTGAAGAGCAATTTCATTTACCCAATACATCATGCCCTGCTATCAAGAAAAAATTAGAAAGCATGCTAAAAGGCAAAAACATACTTTGAAGAAACAGTTAAAGCATCTAAACCAGACCCAGATATGGCAGGGAAATTAAAGTTACCAGATTGGAATTCTTAAAAAAAAAAAAAAAAAAAAAAAAACTGTGATCAATATGTTAAGTGCCGTAATCAATAAACTAAACAATGTACAGAAAGAGATGTGAAAAGTAAGTGGAGAGATGGAAACTCTTAAGAATTAAAAATAAAGGTAACATAAGACACTAACATAAATAAAGAATGCTTTTGGTGGACTTACTAATGGAGTAGACACAGATGAGGAAAAAATTTCCGAGCTTGAGGCTATCTCCATAAATATTTCCAAAATGGAAAAGCAAAGAGAAGAGAGGCAAAAAAAAAAAAAAAAAAAAAAAAAATCCAAGCAAACAAAAAAACAGAACAGAATATACAAGAATTGTGACATACAACTACAAAAGGTATAATATACAACTACAAAAGTTGTAACACATCTGTAATAGATATATGCAAAGAATAAGAAAGAGAGAAAGGAGCAGAGAAGGTATTTGATAATTTCCTACAAATTAATATCAGACACTAAACCACAGATTTAGGAAGCTCAGAGAAATCAAGGAGAATAAATGTTAAACAAGAAAACAAAAACTACATCTAGGATATTATATTCAAACTTCAGACAACACAAGATGAAGAAAAAATTTTGAATGAAGCCAGAAAAAACAAGAAAACTGGCTTACCTATAGAGGATAAGAATTATATGAAGCCAACAAACATATGAAAAAATGCTCATCATCACTGGTCATTAGAGAAATGCAAATCAAAACCACATTAAGATACCATCTCACGCCAGTTAGAATGGCAATCATTAAAAAATCTGAAGACCACAGATGCTGGAGAGGATGTGGAGAAATAGGAACACTTTTACACTGTTGGGAGTGTAAATTAGTTCGACCATTGAGAAGACAGTGTGGCAATTCCTCAAGGACCTAGAAATAGAAATTCCATTTGACCCAGCAATATCATTACTGGATATATATCCAAAGGACTATAAATCATTCTACTCTAAGGACACATGCACACGAATGTTCATTGCAGCACTGTTTACAATAGCAAAGACCTGGAACCAACCCAAATGCCCATCAATGATAGACTGGACAGGGAAAATGTGGCACATAAACACCGTGGAATATTATGCAGCCATCAAAAACTATGAGTTCGTGTCCTTTGTAGGGACATGAATGAACCTGGAAACCATCATTTTCAGCAAACTGATACAAGAACAGAAAATCAAACACTGCATGTTCTTACTCATAGGCAGGTGTTGAACAATGAGAACACATGGACATAGGGAGGGGAGCATCACACACTGGGGTCTGTTGGGGGGAAATAGGAGAGGGAAAGCAGGGGTGGGGAGTTGGGGAGAGATAGCATGGGGAGAAATGCCAGATATAGGTGATGGGGAGGAAGGCAGCAAATCACACTGCCATGAGTGTACCTATGCAACAATCTTGCATGTTCTTCACATGTACACCAAAACCTAAAATGCAGTAAAAAAATCAAAAAAGAAAAAAGATTACATCCAGCTTCTCTTCAGAAATTATGCAAACAAGGAAAGAGTAAAGTATTTAGTGCTCCAGGGGGAAACCCCCACATCAATCTTGAACTCTGTACCCTGCAAAATTATCCCGCAAAAGTGAAGGAGAAATAAAGACTTTCTCAAACAAACAAAAAAAAATTGAAGAAATTTGATGCCAGTAAAACTACCTTGTAAGAAATGTTAAAAGAAGTTCGAGAAAAGGTAAATGAAGACAGTCAAAAACTTTATTCACATAAAGGAATAACATCAGAAAAAGAATAAGTAAAGATAAAATGTAAACTTTAATTTTTCTTATTCTTAATTGATCTTACAGATAACAGTTCATTCAGAATATAATAGCAACAATGTATTTGAATGTGTGTGTGTGTGTGTGTGTGTGTGTGTAAGAGAGAAAGAGAAAGAGATAAATGAAAGAAATAATACAAAAAAGGAAGGAAGAAATTAGAATTATTTTGTAATGATAAGGTATTTGCACTACCCCTGAAACAATATATTATTGCTTTAAAATGAGCTTGGATTAGTTATAAATGTACATTGCAAACTTTAGGGCATAAAGATACATATAGGTTAAAAGTAAATTGTTGGAGAAAGATATATCGTACTAACACTAAAATAAAGCAGGAGTAGCCATATGAATTCCAGACAAACTAAACTTTAAAGCAGGGAAAGTAATCAGGGATAAAAAGGGGCATTACCTAATGAAAAACGGATCAAGTTTTAATGACATAACAATACTTAATATGCATGTGCCTAACCACAATGCCACAAAATACTTGATGCGATAAAACTGCAAGCAGAAATTGTTTAATTCACTATTGTGGTTGAAGACTTCAGTACCTCTTTATCAGAAAAGAACAGATACAAAAGCAGAAAGTCAGTAAGGACATAGTATAAGGACATTGAGTTGAACTCAACCGCACCATCAATCAACTGAATATAATTGAAATCTAGAGACTACTTCATCCGAAAAGAGCAGAATACACATTCTTCTCAAGCTCACTTCAAACATTCACCAAGATAAACTGCATTCTGCACCATAAAATACACTTTACCACATTTAAATGAGTACAAATCATACAATGTCTGCTTTCAGACCACAGTGGAATTAAACTAGAAATCAATAATAGAAAGACAACTGAAAAAAATCCAAAATATGTGAAGACTAAACAACACGCTTCTATATAACATATGGGTCAGAAAAGAAATATCTAGAGAGATTTAAAAATATTTTAAATTAAATGAAAATAAAAATACAACTTGTCAAAATTCATGGAATCCCACAAAAGCAGTGCCTAGAAGGAAAATAAGAGCATTGAATGCGCATATTAGAAAAGAAGAAAGATCTAAACTCAATCATCTAAGGTTCCCCTTTGAAAACCAGAAAAACAAAAACCAGCAAATGAATCTAGACTTAACAGAATAAAGAAACATTAGATTAGAAATTAAGAAAATTGAAAACAAGATAGTAATAGGGAAATCAACACAATCAAAAGTTGAGACTTTAAATAGATCAATACAATCAATAAGCCTCTAGTTATCCTAGCTATGAAAAATGAGAAAGGACAGAAATTAGTAATATTAGAAATGAAAAAGAAACATCACCACATATTCCATGGATATTAAAAGGAAATAAAATAAGACAATAAAATTTTGTTCCTATATATTTGATAACCTAGATAAAATGAATGAATTCCTTGAAAAACACTATCTGTCAAAACTCACACAGAAGAAATAAACAATCTGAATAGGCCTATATAGAATAGAATAATTAATAACCTTCCAAGACAGAAAACACTAGGACCAGAGAGTTTCACTAGTAAATTCTTTCTAATATGTCAATAAGAAATAATATCAAAATTCCCTGAAAATGCTTACAGAAAATAAAAGCAGAGGGAACATTTTCTAACTTATTAGGTTAGCAGACCAAGACATTACAAGAAAACAAAACTACAGAGCAGTATCTCTCATGAACATATATGCAAAATTCTTCAACAAAATATTATCAAGTTGGATCCAACAATGTATAAAAAGAATCATATACCATAACCAAGTTGAGTTTATCCCAGGTATGCAAGGCTGTTTCAACATTCAAAAATTATTAATGTAATCCATCACATTAAACAAGATAAGGAATAAAAATTACGTGATTATATTAATAGATACAGAGAATGTATCTGACAAAATCTAACACCCATTAATGATTAAAAAACACTTTCAGTAAATTAAGAATACAAGTGAACTTCTTCAACTGTTTAATATCTATTTGAAAAGCCTACTGTTAACTTCATACTTACTGGTGAGAAACTCCAAGCTTTCCTGCTAAAATCAAGAATAAGGCAAGAGTATCCTCTCTCACTTCTTCTTTCAATATCATACTGAAAAGAAGGCCTAGTTAATGCAATAAGACAAGAACAGGAAAAAATAAAAGGTGTACTGTAGAGAATAAAGAAATAAAACTGCCTTTATTTGCGGATGTCTTGATCATCAACACAGAAACTCTGAAAAGGATGATTTAAAAAAAAAACACAACTTCAGAAAGGAATGAACAATTATAACTAGGTTGAAAGGATACAAGGTAAATGCACAAAAGTCAATCTCTTTTCTATATGCCAGCAAGAAACAAGTAAAATTTCAAATTAAAAATGTAATATTATAGTAGCACCTGAAATAATGAAATACTTAGATATAAGTTTAACAAAATATGTGCAACATTTGTATATAGAAAACCGCAAAACTCTTGTGAAAGAAATTAAAGAACTAAGTAATATTCCACGTTCATGGATTGGAAAACCCAATAGTGTCAAGTCTCTTCTTTCTAACCCTATCTATAGATTTGAGTCAACCTCAATCAAATCCCAGCAAGTTATTTTGGGATATCAATCAATCTAAAGTTTATATGGAGAGGCAAATGACCAAGTATAGTCAATGCAATATTGAAGGAGAACAAAACTAGAGGACTGGCATTACCTGACCTGAAGACTTATTACAAAAGCTATACTACTTGAAACAGTGTATTATTGGCAAAAGAATAGACAAATAGATCAGTGGATCAGAACAGAGAGCTCAAAAATAGATCCATATAAATATGGCCAATTGATCTATGACAAATTTTCAAAGTCAATACAATGGAGAAAATATTCTTTCAACAAATAGTGCTGGAACAACTGGACATTCACATGCCAATAAGTAAATATAGACACAGACTGTACAACTACCACAAAAATTAACTCAAAATGAATATCAGACCTAACTGTAAAATGTAAACTATAAAACTTCAAGAGAAGAAAATCTAGATGACTTCAGGTTTGATGATGATATTTTTGCTAAGACACCAAAGCCAAAATCCATGAAAGAGAAAATTGATAAGCTGAACTTCATTAACATGAAGAACTCCTGCTCTACAGAAGAGACTATCAAGAGAACTGGAAGACCATCACACACTGGGAGAAAGACATAAGACATAACTTATAAGGACTGTTATCCAAAATGTACAAAGAACTCTTAAAATTCAACAATAAGAAAGCTAACAACCCAATTAAAAAATGGGCCACAGACATTAACAGACACCTCACTAAAATGCACATATGGCAAATTACCATATGAAAAGACATTCCACTTCATATGTCATCAAATAAATGGAAATCAAGTCAACAATCAGTTACCGTTACAAACACATTACAATGGATGAAATCCAGAACACTGACATCAAATGCTGGCAAGAATGTGGAGCAACAGGAACTTGCTTCCATTGCTTGTGAGATTGCAAAATAGTGTAACTACTTTGGAAACAATTTGTCAGTTTCATACAAATCTAAACATACTCTTACCATGAAATCCAGCAATTGTGTTCCTTGGTATTTAACTGAGTTCAAAATTTATATGTATACAAAAACCTGTATGAAGATGTTTTATAGCAGCTTTCTTCATGATTGCCAAATCTTAAAAGCAACCAAGATGTTTTTCAGTAGATAAATGGATAAGTAAACTGCAGTATATCCAAACAATGAACTATTCTTTTGTGTTAAATGAATTAGCTAGCAAGCCATTAAAAGACATGGAAAAGCCTGAAATACATATTACCGAGTGAAAGAAGTCAATAAGAAAAGGCTACATACTTTAGTAACCAAACTATTTGATATCCTGGAAAGGGCAAAACTATAAAGACAGTAAAAAGGTAAGTGGTTGCCAGGGGTTAGGAGGGAGGGAGGGCTAAATGGGTACAGCACAGATGATTTTTAGCCAGGGGAACTATTTTGCATGATACTGTGATAGTGGATAGCTGTCATCATATATTATTCTGAGCCCACAGAATGTACAATGCTGAGTGTGAACTGTGGTGTAAACTATGAACTTTGGGTAATGATGTGTCAATGTTCATAAATTGTAGCAAATGCACCACTCTTTTTGATAGTAGGACAGGCTATGCATGGGGTGTGGAGGCAGAAGTTTTACAGGAAATTTCTATACTTTCCACTTTATCTTGCTGTGAACCAAAAAATTATCTAAAAAAGTCTATTTTTTAAAAAAAGAGCTAAGCTTTCATTTACTTCATTTTGGGGTAACTTGTTAAACACATCTGTAACTATTAGGAACAAAAATATAATCTTCTTAATGTGAGTTCAATCCCTAATCTATAGATGAGCAGATCAAACATGATTTACTCAGTCTCCCAAAGGAATAAAGCTGGAATTAAAAATCAACCTGCCATTTATGCTGTGCCCAACAAATCTGTCACTTCTATACATTTGTTTTAGTTCATTTTCTGTTGCTATAATAGATTATCTGAGACTGCATGATCTATAAAGAAATGTATTTCTTACAGCTCTAGAGGCTGGGAAGTCCAAAAAGCATGGCACTGGCATCTGATTGGCTTCTGGTAAGGGTCTTGTGCTATGCCATTACATGGCAGAGAAGCAGAAAAGGAAGCAGACGCTTAAGAAGGAGACCAAACACAAGAGGAGGCTTGCCTTATAACAATAGCTCTCATGGAGAGGTGAGAGAGAGAGAGAACTTAGTCTGGAGAGAAAGGCATTAGTACCTCTTAACAACCAAATCATGTCTCACAGGCACCACTTCCTAGAGTGCCACATTGGGGATCAAGCCTCAACATAAGTGTTGATGGAAACACACCATATTCAAACAATAGCAAGGCTCTATTCGAACTTCTCACAAAATTCATCCCTAGCGAGAGGTGATATGCTTGGGCGGGCCTGGGCCAGTGGTCCCTTCCTCCTTTCCTCACCTGTCTGTGTGTGTCGGGTTTTATAGCAGTGAATCCCAAAGGAGAACTTTATGGGTCAGTGGTAGCTACAGCACGTATCAGTACCTATGAAAGGCACTGCCTGCCTAACAGAGAAGATTGAAACAATGTATGTGTTTGTGTTTAAAAATTCCAAGTTGGCATTAAATGAATTTGCTAATAATAATACTCAGGAAAAAAGAAAGGGAGGAGCAAGTCATTGCTCTTGAGTGCCTGTTATGTGCCAGGCGCTGTGCTAGATAACATTTTTGTTCACATTATTTTTGCTTAATTGTGACAACAATTCAATAGGGGATTATTACCCCTATTTTATATGGGAGGAACAGAGGCTCAAAGGGTTTACTTTTAATGGCAAAAACCATAATTACTTTTGTACCAACCAACCTGGTAACTGTCTCAAGATTACAGACATGCATGATCAGGATGAGTTATTTAGGTGTATCGGAGTCTTAGTCATCACACACACTTGCCTTAATGTATTCGATGAGGGACCCCCTAGGGTCATGAGCAACTCTGGAAGCCCAGGTTCTGGGAAATCATCTCACTGGCTATTCTCTAGAAGCATCTTCCTGAAGAGATGCAAACTTTTATGTTATCATAGATCCAAATCTTAAGCACAAGCCAAATCTTGATGGCAAAAAAAAAAAAAAAAAAAAAAAATCCTCATGATGATGATTCTGTCAACTTAGACCTTCTCTGGCTTTATGGTATCATATTCACTAAATTACTTATTTTCATGGGAATCATAAATGAGTACTACCCCAGATTAATATGGAAACCAGGAATCTAAGGAGAGGAATGGTATTCTGGGACTTTCCAGCATTCACCATCATCTGAGTTCCCAGATTAGCTCCTTTTCCACTTACTGCTTCCAATGAATTAGAGCCACACTTATAAAAATGTCTTTACAGAAAGTTCTTAGTTTGAAAACATTATGGCATTACACAATTTACTTAGAATTCAGTTGTATGGGTCTTAAACTGGAATTTTCCACTGGATCCATATTTCCAAGTTAGCTCCCTAAACTCTCTGACCTATAATGTAGCTGAAACTTAATGTCATAACAGTAAAATGTAAATAATCAACTTGAAAATTTTTTGAACTTAGCAAAATTATAATAAATTATAACCTAGTTAGGTATAACTAGAGGAAGAATGGAGATTTCTGCATATAGTTTTATGATTAGGGTTTTATACATTGTTTATATCACCTTGCCTACATTTCCCAGGCTAGAACTCAGTCATATTGACCTAGTTACACAAAATCATGATTAGAAATTGTTCTCTGGGAGGGGGAGGTGGGGAGGGATAGCCTGGGGAGAAATGCCAAATGTGGGTGAAGGGGAGAAAGGAAGCAAAACACACTGCCATGTGTGTACCTATGCAACTGTCTTGCATGTTCTGCACATGTACCCCCAAACCTAAAATGCAATAAAAAATTTAAAAAAAAAGAAATTTTTCTCTTGCAATATTTCCAGAAATCAAGTTTTTTTGGTGAACAAATTACATTATATTTCCCACAAGAACTAAGGAGAAATTTCCCAGTGGAGATGCAAATTAGTTGAAAAATGAGTAGCAGTCATACAGGTATATATCTGATGGAGATAAAGAAATAAATAGAGTTGATGATAGGCAACATCCATGGAATATCTGGATGGAGGCATTTTGGACAGATGAAAATCCTGGGAAAAGATGCAGACAGAGCCCAGCATCCAGAAAGAGCATAGCATTTACAGAGACCAATACTAATTATGCCAATAGTTATTGGGCCCATACCATGTGTTATCCCCTTTGTGAAATGCTGTTAAGTATTTTGGTAATGGTATTTGAAGGAGATTCTTAGTGAGTGTTCCCTACAAAACAGTTTTGGGAAGAAAGTTGTAGTGCAGATAGTTTATTTAGAAAGTGATTTCAGAAAGCAGAAGAGATGAACGTGGGAAAACGAAACAGGAAAGGAAGGTAAGCCAATAAAAGATTGCATTATTAAGCTGATCCCTGATAGAGGCAACTGATGCTTGAGCTTAAAGCATATGGAAAATTGGTTGGTTTATGATATGTGTCTCATAAGTGAAGCAAGAAAACTTGAAGTTTCCAGTGCTTCCAATTCTCATACTACTCAGGTCCACTTCTGCCATTAGTCTGATCCATCACAGCATTCCCTTCTGTGTATCCAGACCCTGTGAGCATAAAGTAGCCAGAAATATAAATACCAGTAAGAGACATCTGAGTCGGAGACGGAGGGTAGAAGATGAACTCCACAAAGATTCAGTGCACTGTCACATTAATGAGTATTTTAGTATTCACATAGAATATTAATGATAGTTTTAAAAGCACTGCTGGCATACCACAGACCCAGGGAGGGATATTCCTAAGTGAGAATGGTGCAGAAAATCCTCCTAGTGGACAGAGCTGTGATATGAATAGGAATCTTTATGATTAAGAGATCCCCATGCCAATAAGATGCTTGAGCTACCCAGCTACTTTACATAACTCAACTTTCCTTTTACCTGCACCTTGTCACAATCCACCTCATGTGACAGCCTTTATAAGTATATGTTACTGCATGTCAAAGAATATCACCACTGACTTTCCACAAGTGATAAAAGTTTTATCCCTTTCTATAAGTAATCCAGCCTTAAAATCCCATCACAGGGATCTGTTTTACATGAACACTCTTTAGTAACTATGGTCTTTCACATTTCTTTGAAAAATTGAAACTTAGTCAAGGATTACATAAAGGTAATTTATTTGAGAAGTAATCACATGGATCAAGAATGATGGAGAAAGGGAGCAAAAAAGAGAAGAAAATATATAAATCTGAGTAGCTGAATAGGCCATTAGTACAGTGGAAAAGTGTTCAACACTACACGACCTGCAGTGAAGGTTCATAAAACATATCGGAGCTATCTCCCACACGTGAAAGGTGGTTCCACGAATGCTAACACCCCAAAATTTTAGGCTTACCACTCGTGATAGTGAGACACTTCCTCAGAGTGCACCATGCTTTGATGACAGAGAAGCCCTGGAGAAAAAAAAAAAAAACACAAAAAAACAAATGTACCTTGAGGACAAGATGAGGCATTTTCAGAATACACCTGAGTGAAGCTTGTCAAATTCAATACAGAACTGGTCATGGCAATGTGGCTGTGATTTAAATAAGAGTTTTATTCCTGCTCTCAATGGGTTATAATTAGGTTGAGTATATATTGTGGTTTGCTCAGTAAATCCTAGGGTTGTTATTTCTATTCCCAATTTCTCTTTCAAAAGGTTGAGAAGATTTGACACAGTAGAGACAGTGATACTGTATAATGTGACAAGGAATTGAGTGAAATTAAGCTTGACACTCAAAAGACCTGAACCTCAGGATCTTTTTATGTGATGAAAAATATTTTAGATTTTATCCATTAGCAGATGTCATTGATGGATTTGGAGCATGGAAATAACATGATCATACCTGCCTGTTAGAATGATAAGTTTGTAGGCAGCAAAAGATACTAGAACTGGTAGTATGAAGACTAATAAATAGGACTATTTTTAGTAAAGAGGTGAAAGATGATGACAGGAAACATCCAGGCAGTAGAAACATACAGAGAATAATCTCTTGAAAGCTATTTTGGGGGAAAAGTCAATGGTTGGGTTTGAATTTGAAAATGAAAGTGTAAGAAATAGAGGAATCTAGGATTACTCCCAGTTGAGCAATTGGGTGACTTTATACAAGTTAGAAACACAGATTAGAAAAATGTTGCCTGGTTTGGGTAAAGCATGAGATATACAAAGCCCACTTGGCTATGTAGAGTTTTAAGATGGGTTGTCCAAATATATGTCCAAATATATGCTTGAATGTATCAAGCCAGAATTAAGAATATCAATGTGGATTTCAAGGGAGAGACCTGGGCTGGGTAGAGTGGAAATTAATAGCATATAACCATTATGAGGAGAGAAAAATAAATGATGGTCTTGGAAAGATTGTTCCTGAATCATGGACTTCTCTCAAGGGCAGCTCTCAGCAGCTTAGGGAAGAGAAGATTGAAAGTAAAGTAACACAAGTCTTTGACACTAGAAATAATGACGTGTGACTCCTAGGGTCACTGTTGTTGGGTTGTTTTTTCCCTTTGATCTGATAGTTGGAGTACCTGGAATGAATGGCTGGCATCCATGCTGAACTAGCAATAACTAATTTGGAGGAAACTATTTTCCCATGGGTCAGAGCAGGTCTCCATATTTAGATTTTTCTGTAAATAACAATAGCTACCAATTTTGATTGCTTAATGTGAAAAGCATTGGTTGAGCCTAGAGCTTCTCCAAAATCTACTTGTTCTAGATGGATTATAGTTAGGTTAAGCATATGTTCTGGTTTTCCCAGTCAGTCCTCTGGTTATTATTTCTAGTCCCAATTTCTCTTTCAAAGGTGTCTATGTCTGTCTAATAAACTGTATGGTCCTTCTAGGTACAAACACACTGAGATATTGATCCCTTCAAGAAGGCTAGGCAATTTGGTGTAGCTGGGGGCCCCAAACTAGTTTCCTCTGACCTTATCAATTTGTTTCAATGTGCAAAGCAAATATTAGACTTTTCCATTTATAGTAAGGTATAAAAATCATAGAGAATCTGGGCAACCTGCTGGCTATAATTATTCCAGTTTTAGAGATAAGGATATGGGTTAAGTGGTGCAACCAGGATCAAACAGGAAGTGGAATCAGATCTCTATAACTATGAAGCTTGTGATCCTTTCATACTTCCACTCTGTTTTCCAATCATCCTTCTAAAAGGGGCCCATCCATTAATTCACCCTCTGAGCCCCATGCCAATCAAATGCTTGAGCTACCCAACTTTACATAAGTTTTCTTCGACCTGTACCTTAGTGATGTTCACCACAGCCTTCTGTTTATGCTGAAATGGATGACATCAGAAAGTGTTCACGTTTCAAGACTACATAAAAAAGAGATGTCCTTCTTCTTACCTTTTCTAAACTATCATGCCATTTGGGGACCAAACCAACAGTTTCAGCAGAACCTAAAAACCAGCAAACTAGAATTTGGTATAAAGTATACTTCATTTTGCCGGCAATTTCCATCTGCACAGTTCCTGACATTGCATCTTCAAGTCAGATTGAAATACAGCTTTCTTATTGAGTGTACTCTTAAATGTCTCTGACATAAAAGATTTATGAAAAGTAGTTGAAAAACATAGTCAAGTAAAGATATGTCTCTAAGTGTCACATTTAAAAAAATTGATTATAAAGAGTTTTTCCTAAATATTTACCCATACATTTCAGTTCCTTAATATTTCCCCATGCATTGCAAAACTAGTTATGATATTCAGCCAGAATATTTTTCTTTCCAAAGTGCAAAATTCAATTGGAACTAAGCCAATAGAGAAAAAGACTTAAATGTAATTATGTAAAGAATTTTCCTGCTCTAATTTTTTCAAGGTTACTCAGTTACTAAGAGACAGAGTAGGGAATAAAGTCAGGTTTAGATTATTTCAAAAGCCCAAGATTTGAAATGATGTTCCCAGCTGTCTTCAGTGATACATGCCCACACTCATGAGATATACTTCTTCAGGACTGATCTGTCTTCCTTTGAATTTCCAATCTAACTACAATCTCTACGTGATCCAGCTAATACTTTTTGGTCACCTATTTTAGCAAAGCTTTCCCCAAGAACTATGCAATCCTCTGTTTCCTAGCTAGCCTGGGTAAACCCCACTTATCCTTCTAGTTAAATTCTTTTGTAAAACAGTTTAATTGACCAGATACAAACTTGTAGTGACTAGAAGGCATGTAGTCATTGGAACAGAACACCCAAGTATTGTAAGTGAAATGCTGTCATCCAGAAAATTTGGTCTAGATTATCCTACTTATTCTAGTCCGTTAAGTAATTGGTTGTAATGTTTTAACAGTTGGGTCATGGTCCCCAATCCAGAGTTGTTCAATTTCTTTTGAGAGCTAATATAATTTAATACCTTAATGGAATAATAATTCATTTATTCACAGAATTTAAAATCCTTAAAGTTTCTCCTAGTAAAATGAAACCTATCTTTTAAGAATCCAAATGTGTTTTTTGTATATTTCATTAGGGAATGTTTAGGTATTAGTGTGATAAAAACATTTCAAGAAGATATACTACAACATTTATGATGTTTTATTAGTAGCATCATTTTCTAAATATTATTCTACTAAATTTTTGAAGCTGATTTTAAAGTTATCCATAGAAATAACAATATATAACTCAAATTATACAAAGGCATACACTAAACCTTACATACATGCACACATACAATTATAACAAATATGTAATTCTGAGTGTTGATGTTTATGAAGGACTAACTAGACAGATTGTTTTCTAGGTCATTTATATTTCTTAAATATAAGCCCAATTTCATGATAAGCCTTCATTTGTAAGTCCCATAGAAATAGAGCTAAGGTCATATTTGCGAATGGGGGATGAAATTCTAACAAGTAAGTAATTGATGAATATGCTTTTTATTTTTGACTGCTAAAGCTCATCTAGTCAGGCTGTGTGTGGTGTCATACACTGTAAATTGTAAACTTTAAGACTATAGAGAAATTACAGACTATTCTTTCTAAATTTCTATTTTTAATGATAAAAATGGTTCTCTCTGATTTATTTTTCAAATCTGTAAACAAATATCTACAATATAATGCAAAATAATAACTTTTACTTTTAGAATTACCATTTGTTTTTTGCTGTTTTGGCTGGTGTCCGGTAAAAGTGGAATAGAGAACCAGATTTGATGTCACGGGAATTCAGCAAATCCACAAGCCTTGGAGGTCCTACCTATCGAGTAGCACTGTCCAATTACCAAGTTTTTATTGAACATCCTTTTTTTTTAAATTTTGGAACAGAGTTTCACTCTTGTTGCCCAGGCAAGAGTACTTGGCTCACTGCAATCTTCGCCTCCCAGGTTCCAGCGATTTTCCTTTCTTAGCTTCTTGAGTAGCTGGGGTTACAGGCATGTACCACCACACCTGGATACATTTTGTATATTTTGTATAGACAGGGTTTCTCCATGTTGGTCAGCTGGTCTTGAACTCCTGACCTCTATCTGCCTGCCTCAGCCTCCCAAAGTGCTGGGATTACAGACATGAGCCACCGTGCCCAGCCAAGCATGTATTTTATAACTCTATTATAGTTACCATTTCACTGGCTGTGTTGCATCATGGTGCTTGGCCCATTACTTTGCATCCCTACTGGCTCCCCTTTGCATATGACACTTATGACCAGAGCCAGGCTTTCTTGCTAGGCAGTAGCTAAATCATGAAGGTTCTCTTTCTCTCTCTCCCTCCTCCAATTTTTACAATGTTGCTATTGGGATTTAGCACCTAGGCAAAATTTAACCTATCTTGCTTCAGAATATCATTTTCTTGATCACCAACGGAAGCACCAGCCTTTTGCTTTTATTCTCCTTACTGTGCCATCTTCATAGTTTATATTTTCTTTCTCTTGTTTCAATCTTCCCCTCCTGATCTCCTTCTCACATTTTTCCACTACGACATTAAAATTCAAAATGCAATTATTAACATCCTCAACATCATCACCTAATGCCTCCCGTATATTCTGACTTGAGTTCCGATTCTTCCCTAGGCCCACTGTATCCCGGAAGCTCACTCACATAAAAAGGTTGCAGAAGGAGCAGGATTTTACTGATCATCCCAGTAATGTTCAGACCGTAACTCCTCTCCCCTTTTATTAATACCTTTTATACAGGATGAATTTCATGTGAACTGATTGTAGTCCCATCACTGCCTCTGCACTTATGGTTGACTTCATCAGGTCTACTGTCTTCCTCTCTACCACATTTCCTGCAATCATCCTCAGTGGACTCAATATTTTCACCTATCAAGTACCTTTGCCTCTAAGTTCCTTGACTTCTTTTCCCCTACTTTGTCTCAATCACTCAGGTGTATGAAACTTGTTCTCCCTCATAACTGGGCCATTTAAAAAATATCAGATTATTCCAGTTTACGTACTCTTAATAGTTACAATTAAGCAATTTCCTGGCCTTCATTCCCTTTTCCTATCACTTTTCTTTTCTTTGAATATTCATCACCCTTTCACATCTTTATTGTGCTCCTTTTCCTGCTTAGAATCCATGCTCAGATATGTAATCACTCCTTTGCAAGCACTCTTAACTCTACTTCTCTCCCCTCTCACTTTGCCATTATTGCCTGGTGATATTCAAGCCTGATTAAGCTCCTCTGTGTTCTTGCTCTGTGCCTGTATCTGAGAGGCTACAGGATGCTAGGGGAAAAAAGCTCACAACTGTGCTGATGGGCACTTCATTCCAAACTCATGACCACAAGTCTCAAATTGGCACTCCACAATGCCATATAATCCTGCCACACTTCTCTAGGAAACTCATTTTCCCATTCTCTACTGAACCACCCTTTTCTGATGTTTTTCTTCTCCCCCACCCTCACTCTCAGCTGAAAACATTGCAAGATAGTTCTGAGAAAAATATATATAATCAGGGGAGAACGATCTCATCTTCTCATCTTCTATGCTGGCTCCTTTCATCTGCGTCTGCACACTCTGCCATTCTCCCTGCGTTATAATGGAACAGGTGTCCGGCTCTCATGTAAGGCCATCCTCTCCACTGCTACTTTAGGAGATCAGCACTATGCTCTTTCTTTTTTGCAACATTATTTTCTTCCTCTCCATGAGATCATTTCTATTTGCACACAAATATACCTTCATATCACCCATCATTTAAAAATATCCCATGCCTCTTCAGTTATCATTTCAATATCTTCTCTCTTTACAACAAAACTCTTTAAAGAAGTCTCTATATTTATTGCTTCCACTTTCTCACATTATATTCTGCTCTAACCTCACTGTAATTGAACTGTTGTTAACTGAAATTACTTTTATCAGCATCACCAACATTTTATATCTTCTCAAAGCAAATGATCAATTTTCTGTCCTACCTTGCTCAAAATATCAGTAGGATTCAACAAATCTGACCACTTCCTTCTCTTAAATAACTTCATTTTCTAGGCTTTTCAGACCATGTTTATTTGCTTTTTTCTTCCAACTTGAGGAAAACTCTTTCTCAGTCTCCTTTGCTGGCTCTTCTTTATTAGCCCTGTAACTCTAGGAAATCCTAGGGCTCAGTCCTCAGCCATTTCCCATTCACTAGCTTCTCTTTTCCTAAGGCCATTGTATTTATTTTTAATAGCTCCAAATGCCACTCACACACCATTCTTCCTAGTAATGAGTAATTAATCATAACAAATAAATAAATTTATAACAAATGTGACTTTTTTATAGTCTTAGCTATACCTTGTATATAACATACTGTGTGATCTTGGACACATTTATTTATGTCTCTGTTGGTACCATTACTTTGCACCTGGGGTTTTTATGAAAATTAGGTGATAATATACAAAAAGTGCTTAGCATAGTGCCTGGTGAAAAGGGGGCATCCAATAAATGCGAACACAATAAAAATATCAACTGTAAAAAGGATGGGCTATTATTTAGAATTGTCAAGCATATCCAAGTTCTTAAATTTTTACCGTAAGATCACATGCACAATGATGATAAAAATCACTTGGCCTTTTATGAACTTCTATTCATGAGCTATCTCAGTACAATGCCTAAGTGATTACGCTTTTTATTTGGTCAAGGTGATGGTTTCATCCTCTACCATACATGTCCAAAGTCACTGTATTTCCTCAACTTTAGATAGGAATAGAGCCAATTGAAGAAAAACTTAGAATGAATGTTTCCTATTAAATATATATGTAGAGTTTAAGTTTATCCACACTGGGAATAATTGAAATGTTTACCTCTCTGGGAAATATGTCATGGATAAAAGGCAAATTTAACTTATTTCTTCTAAATCCACACCATTTTAGAGGGATATAAAAATCTTTATTTTTTTTGTCATTTCATTTTTAAGTCAACCTTGTGAGTTAGCAGAAAGAATACAATTTTTTTTGAATAGACAAATATACTGAGTTAATCTACTCTTCAAAATCACATCACTTGTATTTGGTAAACTTGTCCTTGAAACCCACGTCTTGACTGATAATATGTTGAACATTCCAGTGTCATTTTTCAGTGCTGCAGCTTTACTGGAGTACAAGATGAGTTTAATTCATTATATGCAATAGAGCAGGCTGTTTCCACTTGTTAACACCAAGACCTTTATTTTACTGCTTTCTAAAACATTTCCCTTAACATCCCTCTAACCAAGAAGCTCCAGTTGCATGCTTTAATCTACTGTATATGACTTTACATGCCATGAAACACAGCCATTTAACTTTTGTGCATTCCTAGTAATGCAGAAGACACTCAAACACTCATCAGTTATTAAACATGACCAATAATGGAGAAAAACTATAGCAAAAGACCAGCCTACAAAGAGATTTCTTTATAAGGCGATGAGTAGAGAATTGCCTTCAGAATCAGTTACAGCTGGGTCTGGACTCTGTTTTCATCACTATTTCGCCATGCCACTTGAGGCATAAATACTTTGAATCTGTTTCTCATCTAAACATGAGGAAAGTAAAGTCTAATTCAAGGGTCAGCCTGAGGATTAAAGTGCTTATTAAGGTTTTGTGAATAAAAATCAATTCAAAATGAATTAAAGATGTAAATGTAAGTTATGAAACTTTAGAACTCCTAGGAAAAAACACAGGGGATTCAAAATATTGGTCGTGGTAATGATTTACTGGATATGTAATCAAAAGCACAGGTAACAAAAGCAAAAACAGATAAGTGGAACCACATCAAACTAAACAGCCTCTGCACAGGGAAGGAAACAGTCAACAGAGTGAAACTACAACCTTTGTTATTGGAGGAAATATTTGTAAACCATATATTTGGTAAGAGGTTATTATTAAATGTATATAAGGAACTCACATGACTCAATAGCAAAACAAAACAAAACCTGATGAAAACAACAATCTGATTTTACAATGGGCAGAGGATTTCAATAGAAATATCTCCAAAGAAGGTGATACAGTTTGGATGTATGTACTCTTCAAATCTCATGTTGAAATGTGATCTCCAATGTGGGAGGTAGTCCTAGGAAAAGGTGTTTGTCATGGGGGCACATACTGCATGAATGGCTTGATGCCATCCCTGTGGTAATGAGTTCTCACTGTGATAGTTTATATGACAGCTGATTGCCTTAGAGTGTGGTACCTCCTCCAACCCTTGCTCCTTGCTCTTGTCATGACACTCTCGCTCCCACTTTGCCTTCTGCCATGAATCAAAGCTCCCTGAGGCCTTACTAGAAGCTGAGCAGATGCTGGTGCCATGTTTTCTGTATAGCCTGGCCAACCATGAGCCAATTAAACCTCTTTTGTCATAAATTACCCAGTTTTAGGTACTTAGTTATGGTAACACAGACTAGCACAGAAAGCATACATATGGCCAACAGGTAGGTACATGAAAAGATGCTCAACATCACTAATAATCAGGTAAATGTAAATCAAAACCACAATGAAATATCACTCACACCTTTTAGAATAGCCATTAAAAAAAAGACAAGCGTTGGCAAAGATGTAGAGAAACTGGAATTCTTACATGCTGTTGGTAAGAATATAAAATGATGTAGCCACTATAAAAAGCAGAATGAGGGTTTCTCAAAAAATTAAAACTAGAACTATCATACGATCCAACAATCCTACTTCTAAGTATTTATCCAAAATAATTTAAATCAGGATCTCAAAGTGACATGTGCAGTCCCATGTTTATTGCAGCATTATTTACAATAGCCAAAAATATCTATAATGGCTGTGTGAATAAATATTGTATGTACACACAGTGGAATACCATTCAGCCTTAGCCAAAGAAGCAAACTCTATCACATGTAAGAACATGGATGACCCCCGAGGACACAAAGCTAACTGAAATAAGGCCAACAGAAGGACAAATACAGCATGATCCTTTTTTTATGTGCCGTATCTAAAACAGTCAAATTAAGCACAGAGTGGAATGTTGGTCGCCAGCGGTTTTGGGAGAGGGGAACTGGGAAGTTGCTGCTCAGCAGGTGCAAAGTTTCAATTATGCAAGACGAATAAGTTCTAGAAACTGTTTGTGCCACATTGTACCTGTAGTCAACAATACTGTATTGTACATCTAAAAACTTATTCAAAGGGCATAGCTCGTGTTAAATATTCTTACCACAGTTGAAAAAAAAAAGCAGAATGAAAGAAATGAAGGAGAGCCACCCATATCCATGTCTGATCATTAAAATTTCTGTTTGCTTTCCCGGCTTTTGTATCATTTCTTTTCTTTTTTTTTTTGAGACAGAGTTTTGCTCTTGTTACCCAGGCTGGAGTGCTATGGCGCGATCTCGGCTCACCGCAAGCTCCGCCTCCTGGGTTCAGGCAATTCTCCTGCCTCAGCCTTCTGAGTAGCTGGGATTACAGGCACACACCACCGTGCCCAGCTAATGTTTTGTATTTTTAGTAGAGACGGGGTTTCACCATGTTGACCAGGATGGTCTCGATTACTTGACCTCATGATCCACCCTCCTAGGCCTCCCAAAGTGCTGGGATTACAGGCTTGAGCCACCGCGCCCGGCCCATTTGATTCTTAAATATTCCTTCTTGTTATAACACTCCATAGCAGTATGAAAATTCCCTAAATACAGTAGCTTCTAGGGGTCATACCTTGCGTTCCTCTACCAGACTATTTTTTAAGGATGGGCTATATCCCACCCATGAAACCTCCTAGTAAGACTCCGGTAGGAAACAAATTGTTTCATGCACCAGAAGCCCAGAGTTATTTTGGGCCTGTCACTTACCAGCAATGTGGTCTTGTGTGGGTCACCTAACATCTCTGGTGTTCCGTTTTGTTATCTATAAGTCTATGAGGCTGTGCTAAATAGTTTGCCAGACCCTTCCTGCCCCAATATTCTGTTTCAACATATGAATTGATAACAAGGATTTCCAAACTAAAACAAATTCAGCCTTGCATCCAATTCGGAATGCACTGACGTGATGTTGCCAGATTTAGCATATCTGTGGAGAGAGGGAAAAAAATACAGAGTTTACTGGCAGCCTGGGTGAGTCAAAAGGCCAATCTATTTTTGGTAAAGACCACTAAACTGGCTCGGGCACTTATATGCATTTCTTAGCAATAGGACAAAGCACCCTGTTCAAATTCCAGGGAAAGACCTACACCTCTGTTGCAATTCAACAGTGAAAGAAATGTACTTTATAGAATAAAGACAATTCACGGTGAATACTGGCTGGGTAGTACTTATGTGAAGCTTCTAAGTTTGCTGATTGGTGAGGTTGTCAAGTGATCTAATCATTGGATAAGACTCATAGCTTCAGGAGGGGCTAAAGCAGCATTATTTGATTCCTTTTTCCCCCTTTTGCCCACATTGAATTGAATTAACAGGTCCTTAGTATTAATAGTGACCCTGTGAAGAGTCCCTGTGTCAGTGCTGTGAGATAAAATTAACTCATGTGTATTGAATTTGAAAAACAACTTTTCAAACTAAAGTCAGATCAGTGGATCTTTCTAGTGTATGTGCATAATTAAAATAACATAACTTTTATTTCATCCCCAACATCACTGTCATATCAAAACTACTAAAATTTGAGTGAGTTCAGCTCTGCTAGAGATGGATAACTCTGATATTCTCTGAGTCTGTGTCGAGGAGGCAGCAAAAAGTGGTATTAGCAAATAAGGACTCCAAAGACAAAGACTCGAATCCCAGTTCTGCCTGCTCATGGCTCTCACTGGTCTACCTGGGGCAAAGGATATAGCCTCTGGCAGACGTTGTTTCACTGTCTGAAAAATGGTGATCACAACTGTACCTAATGTGCCTATTAAATTATACATGTGAAGTATTCAAGCTAGTGGCTAACACATAGCAGGGATTAGTATTATATACCTATTACTAAAATAAACTTTGAACTATACCTTTGTATAATTGTATATTTTGTATCTTTATGTATAGGTAAATTGGCTCTTTCAATTTACATATGCAGAAATTCACCTATCCCTCATTGTATATATGCAGAGATTCACCTATCCCTCATTGTATATATGCAGAGATTCACCTATCCCTCATTTGTTTTGCCACTTAAGATCCATTTTTGCCATTTAAGAGCTATCTTGCCACGTCACAGCTAAAATGTTAAATGATTTGCCTCCACTTCCACTAAATCTGAACCTTTGTAAACATATGGGCTGGGTCAAGCCATCTTCCAGCCATAAGGGTACTGAAAAATTGAGGCAACACTGAGAAGGCAGATGGGAGGAATGTAAAAAGAGAATCCATGCTGTTGTAGTGTTACTCAGACCTTGATCAAGGTACCCCTAAAATCCTATTCTTGAAATGTTCGGTGGTATGGGCCAACACATTCTCTATTTTGATTGAGCTAGCTTAAGATGATGAACACCTGACACTGGCTAAAAGCAAGTCCCTAGCTATTAGACACACTAAAAATGCAACTCCCTTGGCCTACTAAATCAATATTCAGTAGTGAAGCTGAAGGATTCTTAGTCTTTTACCAGGGCCTCAGTGCTTCTTCAATAAACCCCTGTTATAGGCTAAATTAAGTTCCCCAAAATTTATATTTTGAAGTCCCAACCCCTAGTATCTCAGAATGTGACTATATTTGGAGATGGGGTTTTAAAATAGGTATTTAAGGTTACATGAGATCACTAATGTGCACCTTCATTTAATATGACTTGTGTCTTTACAAGAAGAGGAGATTAGGTCACAGACATACATAGAGGAAAGGCCACGGCCAGGCATGGTGGCTCCCGCCTATAATCCCAACACTTCGGGAGGCCAACGTGGGTAGATCACCTGAGGTCAAGAGTTTGAGACCAGCCTGGCCAACATGAAGAAAACCCTTGTCTACTAAAAATACAAAAATTAGCCAGGCATGCAATAGCATGCCTGTAGTCCCAGCTACTTGGGAGGCTAAGGCAGGAGAATCACTTGAACCCAGGAGGTAGAGGTTGCAGTGACCAGAGATTGTGCCATTGTACTCCAGCCGGGGCAACAAGAGGAAAAATCAGAAGAAAGACCATGTGAGAAAACAGAAAAGATATCTATGTACAAGCCAAAGAGAAAGGCCTTGGGGAAAAACAATCCTGCTGACATCTTGACCTTGTACTTCCAGCCTCCAGAACTGTGAGAAAATAAATATCTGTTGCTTAAGCCACCCAATCTGTGGTACTTTGTTACAGAACCCCTAGGAAGCAAATGTAACCAGCTCTTAGAAACAATTCTAGTACTCCTCATCTTACACCAACATCTGTTTTGCAAACGTTTAGGCAAGCAATCCTACAGCTTTTGTTTAAACCTCCCTGCAAAGGGAAACCGCGAAATTCCAGCATGGCCCATTCCATTGTAGAGCTGCTGTTTCTCTGTGAGAAGATATTTCTTACTTTCATGCTTAAATTTATGTTATCATAACAATTAAGGTTTATAATGATAACACTGGGACAGTAAAAACCTACAGTGCCTCCAGAATAATTAAACATTTTACACACTGAAAGCTTAGTATTTGTATATTGTTTATGATATAATGTTTTATGTGAATATTCTAGCTTTTAATTAATTTGGGATATTTGATAAATACTAGTTGATTATAATAACCAGCACATTCAATTTACTGATCTTTCTAGTTAAAGGGTAGTTTGTCACAGTTTCTAAAGTTAGAATGAGATAAAAATATGTGTGGTGTTTTCACCCAGGGATTTTGAACTTCGGAGGTAAAATCACCAAATGAAGCTAAAATCTCAATATATATGACTTCACTGTGCTTTTTAAGGTCCAGTTCTTTAGCTTGAGAAGTAATATTTGTTTCATACAGATGTCTATCTGCCCATCACAAGCTTCTTATTCCTGTAAACTTATAGGCAACACTTCTGTTAGGAAGTAGTATTTTAAAAATATCTTCTACCATGTCCTGCCAACTGTTTTACTGAAACAATGATTATTTTGGACAGGCACTGTCTAGAGGAGTTGTTTAAACTGATTCAATTACCTGTATAAATGATCCCTAAAGCTTATCCACTGAAGAGAGGATGTTTCTCAGACTGAAGAGCACATTGACAGGTTAAAATTTTAAAAAAGATCTTTCACTTCAACTGACTCTATTGAAACTCATATTAAAAATATTAATAAAAATAGAGAACGCTAATATTTATAGACTGCTGTGATTCCAATATAAAGCTTTACATGTATTTTCTGATTTACCATAATTATTAATTGATGTAGGCTGTATTTCCTATTCACATTTTACAAATGAGACTCTGAGAAGTTTAATGACTCAAAAATCACACTCTTATGTAAGTAGCACAACCAAATTTCTTATCAACTCTAGCTTCAAAATCATGCTGTCAATTACCATATGCCTCACACAAGAATGTACAGTCCAAGGAGGAAAAGACTTGTCCTCTAGACAACAACTGTAAAATATCTGTAAAGCTAAGTTTTACAGATTTAAAAAATAATAGTAATGCTCATCTCCTGAAATTTGTTTTAGTAAGGATTGAATGTAAATGTAACTTATCTCAGTACCTGGCCATAATTCTCAGCAGTCGTTTCCTAAGCACTTTATTAACGCCAATTTTTTCCTTCAGCAACATTAGCTACTGAATTGGGCCTCAGAAGAAAATATAGAAGTAGAAGATACAGTTGCCTCTGCCTTCCCAGAGTTAATGTTCAAGTAGAAGAGCAAAAGATAAAGGTACAAACATTTTTCAAAACTATGTATTATAGTGAGTGCATAGACCAGGGGTTTGGGAGCCAGGCTCCACTGGTTTACGTTCTGTCTCTACCATTTCTAGCCTCCATTTGCAAACTTGAACCAACTACTTTTCAGTGACTTGTTCTTTAGAAGGGGAATCTATCTCCTGGGGTTGAATGAAGATTTTAATAGATGTTCTTCATAAGTGTTCATTTGTACCAGGGAGGAATGTGAGAAATTTCCTTGTTGTATCTCATTCTATCCTCACAGCAAATTGATGAAATGGGTGCTAGTTCACTTTACAGTTGGGGTAGCTAAGACATAGGGAGGTACGTATTGACAAATGTCACACTGATAGCAAGTGTTGCAGCTAGGATGCTATCTCTTAGAGATGTAGCTCTAAGCACAGGCTGCTAACTATACAACGTTGACCTCCAGATCATAAGTGATATATATGAAATTCAGAAATATTAAAAATGCCCCAAAATAATGTATTTATATGATTAATAACACGTCAAAATAAAATTAACTAAAAACTACTTCATAGGCTTAAATGATCAAAGAGTAAAAGATTTTCCAAATTGTGAGGATAATATTGCCTTTGAATACAATGAACAGCATTATGGTGGGGTTTTATTTTTTTTAATTCCCTCTAAGAAAGAGCACTAAGAGGGCCTGGAGCGGTGGCTCAAGCCTGTAATCCCAGAACTTTGGAAGGCTGAGGCGGATGGATCACAAGGTCAAGAGATCGAGACCATCCTGGTCAACATGATGAAACCCCGTCTCTACTAAAAATACAAGAAATTGGCTGGGCACGGTGGCGCGTGCCTGTAATCCCAGCTACTCGGGAGGCTGAGGCAGGAGAATTGCCTGAACCCAGGAGGCGGAGGTTGCGGTGAGCCGAGATCGCGCCATTGCACTCCAGCCTGGGTAACAAGAGCGAAACTCTGTCTCAAAAAAAAAAAAAAAAAAGGGGAGAGCACTAAGAATATGGTATTGATAGCATTTCCTAACTTTTTGGATTCCTGCTCCTTCACGTTCTTTCCAAAGATGACTTTTAACTTGACGTTTCCCATTAGCTCTGCGCCTCTCAGCTTGCTTTGCCTAACAAAGGTCCACAAATAAATCATACGTGGCTGACATGATTTCCTTGAAGTTCTCAGTGGTCTCATCTGCTTTGATGTGGTTCCTTTCATGGTTTCATATGGCACTTGTGGTGCAGGAGTGGGGCTAAGGCCAGCAGGGTCATATTGCACCCATTTGTTTTCTCTTCAAAATGAAGATGGTGTTTAAATGAAAAATTGTGTTCCAGGAACAAATTATTTCCCTTTGAAGCTCTATCCTCTCACATGACATTTGAAGGTTTTGTGGAGAGAAATAATTTGTAATTTTACATATTACTGTGTGTTAACTTCGTTCTTCCATTTACAGTGATGAATGAAAAGTTAAGACCCATTTTCCTTTCTCCAGCATTAAGACAGAATCTATTTAGAGACTTGTAGTTTTTAGAAATCACTTTCCAAATCATATCAACTATACATGAATGTTTACATATATTCAAACAATATAAGTAAAAATCATGTCTTTCTCCCTTTTCCATTTCGACTTCCTTTCTCTTCCTAAAGGTATATTCTTCTCAGCATTTAAAATATATTTATATGCACATACATATGTATGAAAATATGTGGTTTTTATTGGATATTAGATAAAATATTTTGAGCTCGGTGACCATACAATCTAGATTGTTCTTTTTAATTACCTCAGATTCCTTGGTAGAGATATAATACGGTTGATTGAGAACATTTCATTTTTTATCTATCTTTTTTCCTCTAGTAATTTGGAAATTACACACCCTATTTCAAACCCCCAAGTTGTTATCCTTATAGTTCCACATTATCTATGTATGCAGTACAGGTTGAGCATCCCAAATCTCAAAATCCAAAATTTTAAATCCTCCAAAATCCAAACTCTTTTAGATCCAACCTGATGCTCAAAGGAAACGTTCATTGAAACATTTCAGATTTTTGGATTTGGGATGTTAAACTGGTAAGTATGATAACAAAATATTCCAAAATCTGAAACCCAAAACATGTCTGGTCTCAAGCCCTTTGGACAAGGGATACTCAACCTATATATGACATTTATCACTCTGAAAATTTTCAAGACTATGATTTGTTCTTTCAAGATTTTGTCTTTGGTATTTGCAGTTTGAGTAAGTTATGGGCGGGTAGGGGTGTGTGTGTGTGTGTGTGTGTGTGTGTGTGTGTGTGTGTGTGCTTTGTCTGTCTTTTTTGTTTTTAATCCTGCATGGTGTCCTTTAAGCTTACTCAATCCATGATTTGGTGTCTAACATTAATTTTGGAAAGCATTTGAGCATGGTTACTGCAAATATCTCTTCTGTCCATTCTTTCTTTCTGGTATTTCAGCTATAGGTGTTACACCTTTCGATATTGTCACATAGTTTAGATATTCTTGTCTGTTTGGTTTATTCTTTGTTCTCTTTGCATATCTGTTTAGGAAATTTCTATTATGTATGTTCAAGTTCACTGATCCTGTTCTCAGCTCTGTCTACTCTACCAATGAGTCCATCAAAGGCATTCATCATTTCTGTCACCCTGTTTTTGATTTCTAGCATTTTCTTTTGATTCCTCCTTAGAATATCTCTCTGCTTACATTACTCACCTGTTCTTGCCTGCTATCTTCTTTTTCTGTTAGTGACTTTAACATATTAATCATAGTTATTTTAAATGGTTTACCTGATCATTCTAAATCTGTGTCATATCTGAGTCGCGTTCTGATGACTGCTTTGTCTCTTCAGACTGTTTTTGTTTGTTGTTTGGTTTGGTGTTGTTTTTGCCTTTTGGCATGCCTTATAATTTTCTGTTGGAAGCCAGACATATTGTACTGGGTAATAAACACTGAGGATTTAGTGTGAGGATTTATGTTAATCTGACAAAGAGTTAGATCATGTTTAAGAGTTGTAGCTATAGGTGTCAGAGATTTCCAAATCCTCTAGAGTTCCTGTTGTTGTCTCCCCTGTTGACTTGGGGCTTTTTAAGGCAGTCCTCAGAGAGTCTCTGCCATGCAGCTCTTGCAGCTGTAATCCACTGTTATTATACTTGTCAGTGTGATGGTAAGGTGTGGTGACGAAGGAGCCTTCTATAATCTTTCAATTAGATCTTGGATTTTTAGTCAGTCTGTGACTCAGGGAAGTGACCTTCACAGATGTTTCACCAGTGATGCCACTTTTTCTCTCATTTCCTACAGCTTTCCCTGGATGCCTCATTCCCAGTCTATTTATTTGAAGCACTAACTCCCAGTGATATCGTCTTTCCCCATGTTAGGTGAAACAAGAAGTCTGGAAGGGACTAAAGTGGGAAGAATTCCCTATTTCTGGCTGTGATCAGATTTCAGAAACGCTCTCTGCAAAAGACTTTCACATGGAAACTATGTTTTTGTTACAGAGAGGAGCTGGACATATTTCTCAATACTTACTTTCCCTGACCCCTCTCCCCACTGCCAGAACCCTAAGGGGCTCTTTCCCAGATCCTCTTCATGAAAACCTGATAATATTCCTGGAAGCAAAACCCACAAACTTGTAGGAAATGCCTAAGACTGGGGTCTCTAGTAGTTTCTCATTCATGCTAGTTCACAGTCAGCCTTCAACAACTTATCAAAATTACCATTTAAGTGTTCTACCAGTATATGGCTTCAGCAGCTTCTGTTCCAGGTAAACAGATCTCAGCTCTATCTATCTGGATGCACCTGCCTCTCCAGATTTTGGGGTTATGGTTTGCCATGAGATCCTGGTTCTCTGGTGGAACCAAAAATGTGTTGATTTTTAGTTTGTCCAGCTTTTTTTGTTCTAAGGACAGGAGTGATGACTTCCACACTCTACCTGTTGGTGCTGAAACCAGACTATTTATCATTCTTATCAAACAGTTTTATCAGTTTCTTTGCTTATCATGCTCTTGATAAAATATATCTAAGACTTTTTAACATTTTGGTGAAATATAACTTGAATAAACTTTTCAGATATGTTTTTGAGTGATAAATGTCCTAAGTCCAAAAATGCCTACATCTACCTTTATTCTGACATTCACATGAATGATAGTTGGTCTGGACATAAAATTCAAGGCTCAAAATCTTTTTATTCTCAGCACTTTGAAGATATTGCTTAAATGTTCTCTTGAACCCAATGTTTTTAATGAGGCGTATGTAATCAATCTTTCTTTTTTATTTTTTGAGACAGAGTATCACACTGTCTCCTAGGCTGAAGTGCAGTGGTGTGTTCTCAGCTCACTGCTACCTCCACCTCCTGGGTTCAAGAGATTCTCATGGCTTAGCCTCCCAAGTAGCTAGGAGTACAGGCCTCTACCAGTATACTTGGCTAATTTTTGTAGTTTCAGTAGAGACAGGATTTTTCCACGTTGGCCAGGCTGGTTGCAAACTCCTGACCTCAAGTGATCTGCCCACCTCAGCCTCTCAAAGTTCTGAGCTAACAGATGTGAGTCGCTGCACCCAGACTTGTTATCAATCTTTCTTGCTCCTTTGTAAGTTATTTGCTTTGCTCTCCAGAAATATCAGGAATTTTCTCTTCATGTGTGAAGTTATAAAGTTCCACTTACAATATATCTAGGTGTGGGTTTCTTTATTTTGTTATTTTTCACTCTCCAGAACAGTTCCACAAGCATTCCCATGTATCTCTCAGAGATGAGATGAAGTATTTGCCTCACTTGCTGCTTTTTCTTTTTTAAAAGTTAAGGTGAAATTCACAAAACATAAAGTTCATCTTTTAAAAGTATACAGTTCAGTGGTATTTACCATATTATTTGTGTAACTATACCCTCCATTTAGTTTTAAAACATTTCAACACCCTAAAAGAAAACCCTATGTCCATTGACAAGTCTGTCCCCATTCCTTCCACATCCCATACTTGGAAACCACCAATTTTCTTTCTGTGTATGTAAATTTACCTATTTTACATATTTCATATGCATGGAATCACTCAACATGTATGGTCTTTTGTGACTGGCTTCTTTCACTTATCATAAGGTTTCCATTATCCACAATGTAGAATGCTTCAGTACATTCATTTTAATGGAGAAAGACTATTTCATTGAGTGTCCATAAACGTATTTTGTTTAGCCATTCACCTGTTTATGAAAATTTGAATTGTTTCTATATTTTTGGCTTCAATGTGGGTCTTTTAATTCATCTTGCTTGGCATCCAATCATTACTTTCAATTTTATAATGTATTTTCCTCCATACTGTAAGATAATTTTTATTGTTTCTTTGAATATTTTCTTCCATCCATGCTTTTTATGGTCTTCTGGAATTCTAACGGGTTTATTTAAATAGTTGGATGTTGGTTTTTTTCAACATTTTCAATCACATTGTCCTCTTTTCCTGAGTACAGAAACATCTCAACTCAATTTACAACTCTTCAATGAATGAACTGTTATGTTTATTCTGCTACTCAGAGCATCGCATGCATTCTTAAATTTGGAGGGGCAAATTTTGAATTTCCAATCTCTACATCTGTTTCTTTTCTATAGATATAATGTCACTCCATATCTTTACTAGTTATAAAGTTCTGTTAGTCTTAATTTGTCATTTCTAGTGACTTTGTAGCATCTTTGTATTTACTTGGTTTTGTTTGGGAGTTTTCATTGTATTAATATTGATATTACTCATTAAATTAGATATCCCCTAGTTTTGGTGATTCTTGACTATGGGAACACCATGACGGGAGAGTCTCTCATGGAGCCCTTCTATGAGTGCTGTATTTGTTTACTGCACTCTGGCTCCAAAGATGGTAGTGAAACAGTTGCCTCTACTGGTCACTGCTTGGCATAACTGATTGTTGAAAGTGTGTGAAAACTTTAGATTGGAACTGCTATGGGTCTCTGTCAATCACCTGATCTGCACTTCAGGGCCCTTACCTGACAATCTTACTTACCACCTCCCAGCTTGGAGTAACTATGGGTCCTCTTCCACCTGGAATGTGTTTGGAGCTATGCTTTTGGCTCTAGGTTTCTCTTTTTTCAGGATTTCCTAATAATTTCTAGACCACTCAAACATCACCCACCCCCCTGAATTTTCCGGAACCGTATGTTATATCTGGGGACCAGGAGAGGGAGAAGGAGCCTTGAGCATGTGTTTAATCTGCCCTTTGCACCCAGTGAATGTATATCATAACATATGTGGGAAGGAGAGTACATGCTCATAAATCCCTGTTTAAATTGCTTTATTTAAAAAATATATTTACCCAACTACTGCCCTAGGCAAAACTTATACCAGGCTCAGAAGCTCCTTTTTCTCTCATTCTCCTGCACAGTGGGAACTAGAAGGATAAATTATAAAATTTCTCAGACCTACTTACAAAATCAAAATTAGTGATAATCATAGAATCATGAAGAAAGAGGTTTTGCAGAATGGTGGGCAATCAAATATTCCTTACCAATATTTTTTTAAAGGAAGACCTTAATTCTTCGAATTATCAAATGACTACTGTATTCATTTCCTAGGGCTGCTGTAGCAAAGTTCCATCAACTTGGTGGCTTCAAACAACAGAATATTCTCTCACCATTCTGGAGACTAGATGTCCAAAATCAAGGTGTTAGCAGGGCCATGCTTTCACTGAGGGCTACAAGGGAAGTATTCTTCTGATCTGGTTTGGGTCTGTGTCCCCATCGAAATCTCATCTTGTAACTTCCATAATTCCCATGTGTTGTGGGAGGGACCTGGTGGGAAATGATTGAATTATGGGGGCAGGTCTTTCTGGTCCTCTTCTTTCGATAATGGATGGGTCTCATGAGATACAATGGCTTTAAAAAACAAGAGTTGCCCTGCAAAAGCTTTCTTATCCTGCCACCATCTACGTAAGATGAGACTTTCTCCTCCTTGCCTTCTGCCATGATTGTGAGGCTTCCTCAGCCATGAGGAACTCTGAGTTCTCTATTAAACCTCTTTCTTTGTAAATTGCCCAGTCTTGGGTATGTCTTTATCAATAGCATGAAAACAAACTAATACACCTTCCTTTCCTTTTCCTAGGCTCTGGTAGTTTTGGCAATTCTTTGTGTTCTTTGGCTTACAGACATGTCACTCCAATCTCTGCCTCTATCATTACATGGCTTTTCCCCTCTGTGTCTCTGTGTCCAAATTTCCCTCCCAAACATGAGCCACAGGATTAGGACCTACATAATCCAGTATGACCCTAATCCAGAATGGCCTCATCTTCATTTGATTACATCTTTAACTTTTATTTTAGGTTCAGGGGTACATGGGCAAATTTGTTATGTAGGTAAACTCATGTCATGGGGATTTGTTATACAAATATTTCATCACTTAGGGACTAAGCCTAGTACCCAATAGTTATTTTTTCTGATCCTCTCCCTTCTCCCACATGCCACCTTCAAGTAGGCCTCAGGGTCTGTTGTTCCATTCTTAGTATCCACACGTTCTCACTGTTTAGCTCCAATTTATAAGTAAGAAGATATAATATTCGGTTTTCTGTTCCTGTGTTAGTTTGCTTAGGATATGGCCGCCAGTTCCATCCATGTTGCTGCAAAGGCATGATCTCATTCTTTTTTATGACTATATGGCATTCCATTGCATATATGTGTCACATTTTCTTTGTCCAGTCTACCCCTGATGGACATTTAGGTTGATTTTATGTCTTTGCTATTGTGAATAGTATTTCAATTAATATATGCATGCATGTCTTTATGGTAGAACAATTTATATTCCTTTGAATATATACCCAGTAATGGGATTGCCAGGTTGAATGATAATTCTGTTTTAAGATCTTTGAGGAATCATCATACTGCTTTCCATAATGGCTAAATTAATTTACATTCCCTCCAGCAGTGTATGAGCATTCCCTTCTCTCTGCAGCCTCTCCAGCATCTGTTTTGTTTTTTTTTTAAATTTTTTATAATAGCCATTTTGACTGGTGTAAGATGGTATCTCATCATGGTTTTGATTTGCATTTACCTAATGATTAGTGATGTTGAGTACTTTTTCATATGCTTGTTGGCTGCATGTAAGACTTCTTTTGAAAAGTATCTGTTCATATCCTTTGCCCACATTTTAATGGAGTTGTTTTGTACGTATAAAATTGTTTAAATTTTTTAAAGATTCTGGATTGATTACAACTTTAAGAGCCCTATTTCTAAATAAGGTCCCCTTCACAAGTTCCAGGGGTTAGGACTTCAATGTATCTTTTGAAGGGACACAATTCAACACATAACAATTATTCCAGATGATTTTGTCAAAAGGTATCTATGAGCCTCCATAAAATAAGACCATGTGGTTGCTGGGAAGCAGACGGGTTGATGAAGAATATGTCATGTGATATCTGCCTTAACATATCACACTGACTATAAATATAACTCTTCCCTATCTTCATTAACCTTCAAAGTCTCATATAAGAATCAAAGAAATACAAATAAAAGAATTAAAAATCTATGTTAGCCTTTGAAATTTGGGAAGGATTTTATGCATTCCAGTAGACACAAGAGTGGATTGAAATAGTTGATCAGTTGTGGTGTCAACAAAGGAAAAGCTCATTAGAAGAAAAAATCAAAAGGTTCTCACTCTAACTCTGTGGAACACCAAAATACTGATAAGGTCGGAGCAAGGACTCAAAGCAACAGCAAAGATATAGGACACCCATTGTAGAACACATCACCCTTCTACCAGAATTTCAGGCAAAGAGCACCATGATGACACAAGAAGCATCATGGACGGCAATGGTCAACCCAAGCTGTAACCGCCTGGCTACCTGGCTAAAAGACCAGAGGGTGGTGTGGTTGGTGGGCTTAGATCCATAACTCCCAGAGCTGGCTCCACCTTCTGCCCACCACCATCATCAAGTAGATATTCAAGGAAGAACACTCACTGGAACATAGATTCATAGAATCCACAAAGATCTGAGCAAAATATCCCAACCGGGTTCAGGTAATTGTGGAAAAGGTCTCAGGCTCTCAGGCTGTTAAAACTGACAACCAGAAGAAGTTGGTTCCAGTTGATACCATGGTAGCTCAGTTAGTATGAATCAGCAGGAAAAGGATCCAGCTTCCTTTCTAAAAAGGAGATCTTTCTGTTTGTGAACAAGACAGTCCCAGAGACCAGCATCTGTAACTGGATTTATTTCATAATATATTGGAAGATTTGTTTCCTTAGGCTAATAAATTATCATGTAGGGTTTCATTTTGAGTTTTTCTTTTTGTGCACTGTCCTCATGACTATATTCTCCAAGGAACTTGTTCTTCTGAAAACCATATTTAAGGAAGATATTTCCAGACTGAAGGGACGTAGGTGCAGTATTAAAGTGAAAGGGAAGGAGATGATGCATTTATTCTGGATTATGCTTGAAGCATTGGATAGCTAAGCAGTAAAAGCATCTAATTAAATCCTTAGCAATAAGAACACTCATTTCCCCGGATTTCGCCAACTTCAATCATGTTGAACTGAGCTACTCTGTTCTTCTTTCTGAAACTGTTAAGGTAAATAATTAACAATAAAACTTCCTTTTATAAAGTAAAGAAAAAAAGCAGAGGGTGATGCCATGGCAGAGTCATATGGAGAATAGGTGTGTCAGGAAAGAAATAGCTAACTTCAGCTGGCACAAACCCTTCATCACACTAGAAGGATCTCCAGGAAGGCATTGTTTCCATGTAGATCCCTCACAACTCACCAGAGAACTGAGAAAATAAGGTTTAATCAATCAATCTTTTTTTTTTTGAGTCGGAGTTTCACTCTTGTTACCCAGGCTGGAGTGCAATGGCCCAATCTCGGCTCACCGCAACCTCCGCCTCCTGGGTTCAGGCAATTCTCCTGCCTCAGCCTCCTGAGTAGCTGGGATTACAGGCACACAGCACCATGCCCAGCTAATTTGTTGTATTTTTAAGTAAAGACGCGGTTTCACCATGTTGACCAGGATGGTCTCGATCTCTTGACCTCGTGATCCACCTGCCTCGGCCTCCCAAAGTGCTGGGATGACAGGCATGAGCCACCGCGCCCGGCCCTTAATCAATCTTAAATGTTTTCTTATACCATCACCTGGACCTAAAACATATCAATAGCAGGATTCAAACATCTCAGACCATATCAGATTCAACTGCTGAACAAAATTTGTATTCCATTAGGATAAGCAAAACACTAAACTTTGGATATATAAAGTAACATTAGTTTCAAATAGGGACAATAATTCAATGACTTGATGGAAATGCCCCCTGAAGAAAGAGAATTCCTACAAGAAACAAGATAATTTTATAGAACATCTCATTTTTACCCAAGGTTGGAAAACATACCTAGATTTGTTTTTAAAATCTAGGATAAAATTTACATTTTATTAAATTTAAGTATAACCAATGGGAGATAAAAATGGATATAATATTTCTAAAAGCATTAAACATGTAAAATAACTAAATAGATTTTTTTAAAGAAAATAAAAATTGAGAAATCTAACAGATATAGGGAAAAAACACAACTGAAAATTCAAATTGTAGTAACGTAAAGGATATCACAGACCTCAGTTTGGTGCCTGTGATCCTGCAGATAGTTTAAAAAGGAATAGTTTTTGTTTTCTTATTTAAACCAAGAGTATAGATATGTTTAGTTTGTTGCAGTGTTGGTTTGATTGCTTGCTTTAGTTGAATTTGTCACTTTTAGACAAAACCCACAGAAGAGCTTAGCCAGGCCCCACCACTCCCTATTGTCTTTTTACCACTTGATTTACATTTTTACTCCAGCTAACAAGACCATGTAGGTAAATATTGCTAGGAAATATATATAGGAAGACTATCACTATTAATATTGCAAATAAATATATGGTACATTGAAATAAATTAGACAAAAAATGCACAGGGTCAATATGAAGAAATAGCAAAGTTTGCCCTAGATATAAAAACAAACAAACAAATCCCCCAAAAAACCAAAACCAAAAAAACACACACTTGTGCCATAGGAAAATACACAATTTTCAAAATGGGAAGATAATAGTTTTTCACATATTAAACCACAAATTAAACTTCTACAATATTTCAACTGAACTTTTTGATCATGTCTATAAGTATTTCTAAAGTTTATCCTAAATAACAAAGATTTCATTTCTAGGTATATTGAAAATGGTACCAGCATGAACAACATGCTTCAAGAAAGCTAAGACAATACATAAAATCACCTGAATAGAAGCAAAATTTTATTTCAAAAAATCAATTGCTACTTATGATAACAACTCTTAATCAACTAGAAATATAATGGAACATCCTTAACTTGATGACAGGTATTAAAAAAAATAAGACTACAGCTTAAAGAAAGTTAAATGGGGTTGTGCGTGGTGGTTCATGCCTATAATCCTAGCACTTTGGGAGGCAGAGGTGAGCAAATTACCTGAGGTCAGGAGCTCAACACCAACCTGGCCAACATGGTGAAACCTCGTCTCTAATAAAAATACAAAAACTAGCTAGGCATGGTGGTGTTAGCCTATAATTCCAGCTGCTTGGGAGGCTGAGGCATGAGAATCTTTTAAACCCAGGAGTTAGATGTCACAGTGAGCTGAGATCCTGCCATTGCAATCTAGTCTAGCCTGGGCGACAGAGAGATACTCTGTCTCAAAAAAAAAGAAAAGAAAAGAATGATTAATGGCGTTAACAAGATCCCCAAATAATCTTTATTTCCTGGTATCCATGCCTTTGAGTATTCCTTAATGGTTGGCTAACCTTAATAACTCATTTTGAATCAGTAAAGTATGGCAGAAATTATATACATGACTTGAAATGAGGCTGTAACTTTTGTCTTGGGCTCTCTCTCTCTCAGATTGCTTACACTGGAGAAGCAAGTTGCCAAGTTCTCATCAGCTTTATGAACGTAGAGAAATTGAGGCCATCAGTCCAACAACCCATGATGAACTGAAGTCTGCCAACAACCAACACGAGTGAGCTAAAAATTGGACTCTTCAACTTGATCAAATTTTGAGATGGCTGATGGGATGATCTGGCTGATGGGAACTTGATGGCAACCTCAAAGAATTCAAGCTAGAAAGTTATTCCAGACACATTTACTTCTAATAAATGCATTTCTGTCTGTCTGTTCATGCATCCATTCCTGTGTATTTACATAGTCATGAACAAAACTTGAAATGATACTTAACTAATGTTAATGATGACAATTTTTAGCTCTTGAAAATTGGGATGATGGTTGCCTATTTGTAGTTTGTAGAATAATTACGTTTTTTATAATAAGCATGTTTACAAAATATCAGTTTTATGTCTATAAACATATCAGAGTAATTTGGAAAAAAAAAACCCTGAAAACAAATATACCACAATATTAGCAGCTAATTCTAGGTGGAAAGTTATTATAGTTTAGCAAAATATATTTTAATAATGTCAAATAAGTCTATAGTAGTCACTTTCTATTTACTAAAAGAGGAATTTGTGGAATGTTGGATGTCAATGCATGTAATAAAGTTAAAGGAATAAAATAAATGTCCAAAAAGTAGAGAGAACAGAGAAAGGTCTGAGTTTACATAAGTGTTTGGCCCTTAATTTAAAGTTACATTTCTAAATGGTGGGGTTTCATAATGGAACTGTTTCATAAATGCTTAGATAAATAAGTAACCATTTGGAAAAAATATCAAATTATCTTACTTTGCATCATAGAATAAAATGCATTTCAAATAAAGATTTAAATCTAAAGGCAATAAATCATAAAGTCGCTAAAAGAAAATGAGTATTTTATATAAACTTTGTGAACAAATCTTTTATTTATTTATTTATTTATTTATTTTTTGAGACAGAGTTTCACTGTTGTTACCCAGACTGGAGTGCAATGGCGCAATCTCAGCTCACCGCAACCTCTGCCTTCTGGGTTCAAGCAATTCTCCTGCCTCAGCCTCCTGAGTAGCTGGGACTACAGGCGTGCGCCACCATGCCCAGCTAATTTTTGTACTTTTAGTAGAGACGGGATTTCACCTTGTTGGCCAGGATGGTCTCGATCTCTTGACCTCGTGATCCACCCACCTCGGCCTCCCAAAGTGCTGGGATTACAGGCTTGAGCCACTGTGCCCGGTCAAAAATCTTTTAAAGTACTTAAACAGAGGCATGAAAATGACTTCAATTTAAAACATCTCTGTGTCAAATAGTGCCATAAATAAAATTAGAAGAGAAGCAACAAACTGGTAAATTAGATTTGTAAAATATGAATGATAAAGTGATTTTCCAAATTCATAGTTTTAAAAATGCTTAAGTAATAGAAAATATGACAGGAAAGTTAAAAGGCATGGAAGAGAGGCTTATCTGGCATTTATAAGCATACAGCAAAATAGGCTTTTGTATACTGTTGGTGGGAGGGTAAATTGGGATAGCTTTTTCAGAGGCAATTTAACAGTGTCTATCTAAATTTTATATGCTAATACATATATTTTGCCTCAGCAATCAGAATATATAAAAACTATAATCATATATGTATATGTATATATATATATGCAGTGCACAGTGATTTATGTTCAACAAATAAATTGCAGTAATGTGAACGCAGGTATTTTTTAAAACTGCATAGAGAACAAAAATGCAAACAGTTATCTTGGAAGGGGTTTTTTAAGAAAAAAACAGCTTTTATCTAATGTTTGATAGGCTGTCATATACTAGATAAGCAGTCAACTGTGACTTCCCAGATAATAAACAAGAATAAGAATGATCTTAGGAAAACATAAGCAAAAATGTCCTGGAAATTGAAAATTTTTGAGTTTGATATTTCAGAGCTTTTCAAATTTTGGTAGGTATTTGAGGCCTCTAATTTGACAAAATGAAGAGATCCTTTAATGGCTGAGGAAATGTGACACCATGTTGACTTAGTGAGATTACCCTATAATAACTTATTTTGATAAAATTGATGTTTTGTGATTTCCCTTGAATTATGAAAGCAGAAGTTAAAAATCATACTCCAATGTGCATTAGAATGAAAGAAGCAATAAACTTGATTTTATCCTTGGCTTTATCTTATCAATTTATTTGAAATTGGTACAAGTCTCCTCCATTTAACTCCACTTTGTAATTTGCAAAATCAGTGTGGGCTAATATTTTTTATGTCCTTCCAGTTCTTTTATCTTTCTATTAAGTATTCTAACTAGTGACTGGGGCTTTATGTTTGACCCTGGAAGGATTATTAGTGGAACCATAAGAGGGCAGCATTCCGTTTACACAATATCTTACACAATCTCCTATAGATGCTCAGTACAGTAACATCACAGGAGTGTGCGACTACTTGTACAGCAATTGCCAGTATTAACAACCTAAGGGCTATGTTAGGAAAAGTAATTTGTATATTTTAAGTACAGGTATATAAATTTATCTCAACTATAGTCAAAGGAAAGTCACATTACAATTTCTCTGGCTGTCAGGCTGGCATTTATTTAAAACAAGGAGACTATTCTTTAATCCCATCAGTACTGTGGAATATTAACACACTTGTGTCAACCCAACTAAGTGGGGGCACTCTAGGACCAGGATGTAGGAGTTACTTTTAATGTATTGTATGTAAACTACAAAGCATAAGATTGCAACTAGATGTTCAAAACCAGTGCTATTTCCCACATCAGAATCATATTTCAATCACTAGAGGTGAAGTGGGAAAATAAAAGAGGATAGTGATTATAATTGAACAAGAATTTATTTGGATACTATCTGGTGGTCAGCACATTTTGTTTTTTTTAATATTTTATTGCATTTTAGGTTTTGGGGGTACATGTGAAGAACATGCAAGATTGTTGCATAGGTACACACATGGCAATGTGGTTTACTGCCTTCCTCCCCATCACCTATATCTGGCATTTCTCCCCATGACATCCCTCCCCAACTCCCCACCCCCCACTGTCCGTCCCCTAGTTCCCCCCGACACACCCCAGTGTGTGATGCTCCCCTCCCTGTGTCCATGTGTTCTCATTGTTCAACACCGGCCTATGAGAGAGAACATGCGGTGTTTGATTTTCTGTTCTTGTGTCAGTTTGCTGAGAATGATGGTCAGCACATTCTTAAAGGAGTGAAAGGCTTAAAAACTGTCATTAAGTTATTTCAAACATTTGAAGAAACTGGAGCAACAAAAGCTAACTGAAACAACAAAAGATAACTGATGAAAGATACATGCTCCTTATAATGAGAGTGATTCCAAATTTCTTGAATCGGTTTCCCAATTTTTAGCTATTTATCTGCCTCATAAGCTTAACACCTGACAAAGATAGAAGGCCTGGAAGCCTGGTCAGCTCAAGGTAACAGTAACAAATTCGTGGTTTAGAGAATTAACACCTCCCTCTTTCCTTCTATTCTTAACAGTGGTTCACCATCACCTGGTCAGTCTTCCTCTACTTCAGGGTTGGAATGTTCACTTTTGTCTCTCCTTGACATTCAGTTCTTCCTTCCTTATACCATGGTGATGTATCTTAACGCTCTCTTAGGAAATCGCCTGTCTCCTCTAATGGTCAGAGAGAAGGCATGATTAATTGTTTGGAAAAGAAGAATCCAAGCCACTTGAAAACTCAGGAGATTTTGCCAGTTATAGGATCTGTCCATGCCTAAAGGACAATCTGTCACTCTATTGGCTTAGAACAGTATCTGAAATAATTCATTTGACTCATTTCCAATCACTGAATTTCATCACATTCATTAAAGTATACGGTGTCTGACAATAATGAAGTGAATGACACAGTAAGTTATATGCGTTTTCCTTGAAAATAACATTTACACAAGAAATAAACTTACTCTGCAAAAATTGTCTATAAGATAACATAGCAGAATTTACAAGTTGAGGGAATTTAGAAATGCCGTGTCAGTTTGCACTTTAACGCAAGACCAAGGAAAGCCATGCCTGAAAACAAACAAAGTCATTTGATTACAGATGCTTTTCTAATTACACTCTGACTCCATTTTAATATTTAATATCTATTCTATGTAGTGTTAAGATGTTAATAAAATGTAAATTGCTTTTATCCTGACCTTCTGTTTTATTGTTTCTCCTCAGCTTTTATTACTGAATCATTATTGCGATGGAAATGTTAACTTCCTGTTTGTATTTCTGAAACCCTGAAGGGCATGGACGTTGTCCAGTTCAGGCTTTATTAAGTAGCTACTGAGAGAAAAATTTTTGCAGCATTTTTGTTTTGTTTTGTGCAGTTTATCAAATGAAAATCTGTTCATTAAAAGTAACGTTCATAGTCAATGCCACAGAAGTGCCTCCCTTTTCCCCCAGCAAAAAACTATAAACTTTAAGCTTATTTTGATTACTTTGAAAGACCTGCAATTATTGCATTTAAACAAATGTAATCTTCTTGGAAAACCAGATGACAGTAATAAATAAGGTTGGATAACGTTTTTAGATGTGTTTTATTATGGCTGCCCCTTCTTGGATAAAAGATCACAGTGCAGAGTTGAGTCCTTTGCTTTTCAGATTTGTAATCTCTTTTTATAAGAGAATGCATGAGTCAGGTCATGCCATACCTCTATGACCTCTCTAAGAGGTCATATAGGTTTCAGAATTATAAACCTCTCTGAGAGAGGTCATATAGGTAGGGCATGAGCTGACCCATGCTTTCTCTTATAAGAAGAAATGCCACTTTATAATTACCGTGAGAGATATTGAGAAGAGTGAGAATGAACAATTCTAATAATCAAAACCCTCATGCCAATATCCCTTCATTCACAGTTGTTGCCAGAACAAGGCAATGACAAAACAGAGTTAGTGACACCAAGTTGCTGATAACACAGCAGTAAAGGTAACTGAACGTCCTTGAAGGAATTCTTATCTTAATTAAGGGAAAACACCCCTCTTCCTTCGGGTCAAAGCACAGTACTTTAGTGTACCCTTTTGAATGATTACAGTACAATTATTAGAAGAAATCAGCACTCCCCTTTTTCCTACTTAAGTGCTTACATTTATCCTATCAAAATTCCCCTGTATTTTACCAAATAGATCTTTACGTATTGCATGAATAAAATAGGGAGACTTTGCTCCAGTTTTCCTTTTAGTGAGAAAAAAACCCCAGACAATTAAATATGGTATATAGTTGATGCAGTTAAAATAATACTAAGAATAAAAATAGAGAAGAGTAAGGAGGCAGAAAGCAACAAAGGAATTGCTGTTTTAGATAGTATGGTCTAGAAAGACCTCTTAGAAAGGTGACATTGGAGCAAAAGTCTGAATTAAATGAAAGGCAGACCATAAATGTACATGGGGCAAGAGGGCTCCAAGCAGAGTGAATTGCAGTGCAAAGGTCCTGAAATGTCACAGGGGCAGGTTGGTTTGAGGAATAAGAAAGTTGGTACTTCCAGACCAGAGTGAGTATAGGAAGAGTAATATAAGATGGGAATGGTGCAAGTATATTGTGAAGAATTTGGAGTCTTTTATGAGTTACATATGAAATAGTTGGAAAGTTTGAAATGTAGGTATGGCATGACCTGACTCATGCTTTAAATGATTTCTCCAACTGCTACATGAACAAAAGAGTAAGAGAATGTAGTAGGCAACTTCTCAATGATTTCTGTCTCTTGCTACTCATGCTCTTGTGTAATGCCTTCCACCTGAGTGTGAGCAAGATCTATGACTTGCTCATAACCAAGAAAACATGGTAAATGTAATGGGATATTGCTTCTGTGGTTAGTTTGTATAAGACTGCAACTTCTGTATTGCTAGTAGATTCTCTTGCCTTTTTGGCTTGTGTACTTTGATGAAGTAAGAAGCTACGGTGGAGAAATGTACATGGCAAATAACTGAGGATAGCCTCTCACCAGCAGCCAAAAAGGAACTGAAATCCTCTCAGGCAAATAGCCTTTGAAGAACTGAATCATGAGAGCTTGGAAGTGAATCTTTCCCCAGTCATGCTTTTAGATAAAACCTTAGCTCTGGGTTGCACTTTGATTGCAGTCCTATAGGAGACGCGGAGAGAAACTGTGCCAAGACTCCTGATCCATAGAAGTTATGAGACAGGCTGGGCACGGTGGCTCACACTTGTAATCCCAGCACTTTGGGAGGCTGAGGTGGGTGGATCACAAGGTCAAGAGATCGAGACCATTCTGGTCAACATGGTAAAACCCCGTCTCTACTAAAAATACAAAAAATTAGCAGGACATGGTGGCGCGTGCCTGTAATTCCAGCTACTCAAGAGGCTGAGGCAGGAGAATTGCCTAAACCCAGGAGGCAGAGGTTGCAGTGAGCTGAGATCGCGCCATTGCACTCCAGGCTGGGTAACAAGAGCAAAACTCCATCTCAAAAAAAAAAAAAAAAAGAAGAAGTTAAGAGATAATAAAAGTGTTCTGTTTTAAGCTGCTAATATTGTAGTGAACTATTATTTATTAAAGCATAACTAAAATGGAATAAAAGGAGAAGCTGAGAGAACAGTTAGGAAGCTCAAGCCATGATTCTGGTGAGAAGCATCAGTTACCTGGTGATATGATTTGGCTGTGTCCCCATTCAAATCTCACCTTGAATTGAAGTTCCCATAATCCCCACATGTCATAGGAGGGACTTTGTGGGAGGTAATTGAATCATGTGAGTGGTTACCTCCATGCTGCTGTTTTCATGATAATGACTGAGTTCTCATGAGATCTGATGGTTTTATAAGGGACTTTTCTCTCTTTTGCCTGGCACTTCTTGCTGCCATCATGTGAAGTAAATATACTAGCTTCCCTTTCTGCCATAATTGTAAGTTTCTTGAGGCATCCCTAGCCATGTTGAACTGTGAGTCAATTAAGCATCTTTCCTTTATCAATTACCCAGTATCAGGTATGTCTTTATAAGCAGTGTGAAAATGCACTAATACATCTGGAGTAGGGGTACAGTAATGCTTATGCTAGAAGGCAGATGGATCTCAAAGGCAGAGCTCATAGTTTTGCTGATGTGTTGAATATGGACTATGGGAGAAAGAGAGGAGTCAAGGGTAGCACTGAGCTTTTTAGCCAGAGCAAGTCAGGTTACAAGGGAAGACTAGAAAATAATTTTGTCAGTTTTTTGTACTTTTGTGAGGAGGTAAGGGTACAATTTGGAAACTGGAGTTCTATCTTGGATTGCCAAGTTTGAGACTCCTATCAGACATTCTCAAGTAGACATTAGATCTAGAGTTCCAGTGGAAAGCCCAGGTTGGATACAAAGATGTGGAAATCACATGACTTACTCCCACATTCTCCCTGGAGATGGTAGGAGCAGGTACCCACAGCCCCAGAGGGCAAGGAAGAAAGTAGAACTTGGAAGTTCTTTATTTGACTCTCTTGAAGCAAAGAATGGAGTAAAACCAGAAGTTGTTAGAGGTAAGCCCTTAAATTCCATTGCTCAGGATCTCTGCTTCTTTCCAGGGACCTGGGCTGGTAGAAATGAAGTTAAACAAATAAATGAATTGTAGGATAAGAAACTTGATTATAAGCTCAACATAACTTCACCTACCCAAGGCAAATATGACCATCAAGAGATAAATTAGAAATTTCAAATCACACTAGATGCCACTTTTTAAGAAAAAGTTTAAGAAGGAGACACATAGGTGTTAGCAGAAAACAAATTCATTCAGTTTGACTAAACCTCAAACTAATCAGGGATGAGCTTGGAGTGGGAGTAGGAAGGAGTAAAGTAAAAATTGATCTTAAAATGATAGTGGTTAAAAGTCTGGTTGCAGATGGGAGTGTGGCATAGAGCTGTCAAAAGCCCCTGATGCAATCCACTTCGAGAATTTTTATTGTAACATGAGAGTGACACTCTAGTGTTCAGTAACTGAGGAAAGTACCACGAGCTTCTCTGGAGGGTGTTACATTTCTCTGACAGAAGTCATCAGGAAATGAGATGGGGACAAATACATACAAAATAATTTCAGAGCAGCGTGTGGAATGTGTTTACTGTTCTGTGAAAGAATATTCCCTGATCTTTAGCATGTTAACAAATTTCCTAGAATTTCCACGTCACTTTGAAGTAATGCTATGTGGGCCATTCAGTAACTCAGAGCACTCCAATGCTTTTGTTTACTTTCACGTGGGTTCCTGGGTTGCTTCGCACACAGATGTCCATCTTCAGGAATGTTTTATGAACATATATTGACTCAATTAAATGTTATAATACTCTGTTAGGCAAAGTATGTTTTTAATAGATGCCACTGAAGTAAAAAGAGTTTAAGCAAACTGGGATCAAACAGTGAGCAAGCGGTAAAATTGAGATTTTTAACCAAGTGATCTGACACCACTACTCCCCCTATATTATATTCTACTACCTTGAAATCTGAATAGACTCTGTTATAAGGTTGTATATTAAATATTCCTCACAATGTCCATACAACCAACATTTTTTTCTGTATAAGAAAAACCGAATTAAAATGACTACAGAGGAAACCCTTGAAAGAGAAAACAGTCATTAAAGGACATATGCAATTAAGGACTTTGATTTGCAGATTAAGGGAAAAAAACTGATATTAACAGCCATTATCTACCTATGGTAGGTCTTCCTAGAACTATTTGGAGATATCTATTTTATCACTCATGTTCTCATTAAAAAATTAGGCTAAACTGAGGAAGATTTAATAAGACATTGTTTACAATGTTGTGTAGTACCCTGAGAGTGTTAGCACTCCTAATTCCTCCTGCCACCCTCCAAAAATTGCAATGATATGGTTAATGGAACTCAGAAAAAGAGAGTCATGCCTTAAAACAACTATGAGTTTCAGCAAAGAAATTCAATCATCCTGAGGTGAACTTGCAGGGAAGAGTGTAGTCTATGCAGACTAGCATCTCAAGGCTGGGGTGGAGTTTGGGAGTGAAGGATGGAAAGATAGAAAGCACATTTTTTTTTTCTTTTGGTCACTTGTCTGAGACCCTACCAAGATTAAAATGTGGTCTCCCAGTCCTAAAGAAGGAGGAAGTTACACTCAAATTAACACTGACCCAACTGCCCCTTTCTTGGTGAAGGTTTGGTATACCTAGGGTTGACCTTAAGTCATATGTTTTTACTGACAGTGAAAATAGGAAGACTAGCAGAGAGAGATAGTCCTAATTTGTTGGCTTGATGTTTGGCCATTTCAGTGTCAGGCTTCTTTCAAGTTTCAAAGAAAAAGCATCGACTGTAAAATGAAGGGGCTCTGAGTCTGATGATATGAGTGCAAGCCATATTTGTGACAAGTATTATGCTTGTGCTTATTGGTCAAGTTGCTTAATCTCTTTGAGCCTAATTTTCCTTATCTATAAAAAGGACATAATTATAGTACTTACTCATTAAATTATTGGCATGACAAAACAGTATGATGTGTGTGAAAGGATATTGTATCATGCAAAGAGCACAAGGCTTTCTAAGGATATCCCAGAGATACAAAAGCAAAAGCATGTACTTAGTCACACTTGCTTTGGGAAAAAAAAATAGGCATAAACATAAACATATATTGAGAGTGTACTATGCATCAGACACTGCTAGATGCTTGATAGATATTATCTCATCTCATTTGATTCTTTGAACGCCACCTAGAAAATAGATGTTAATATTACCATTTACAGTTAAGTTGATCAAGGAAATTAAATAGTGGAGTCTGGATTTAGTTTTAATCTTTTAACCAACCTGTTGAATTCTATCAGAGACTGCAAAGGTCAGAAATGGGGAGACAGAGTGAAGTCTCAAGTATGTCTGAAACTAGTCGTTGAGATCCTATTTCTGGAGTCATTGAATGTAGCCCCATAGACCTGTGCCTCTACAGGCAGTAGCTCTGCTCTCTGACTTGTTCTTTCTCTTTCTTAGAATAACCTTCTACTCCTTAAATAGGATTATGACCACTTATTAAAAATATACATCAGCCATCATCCTTTCTTAGCTATTTTAAAAAGTTATCCAATAAAAACAGTCTTCCTATTTGTGGTTGATAGGTAATGCTCATTGAAATTACTAAGAAATTCATATTTATAACAAAACAATTCTAGCCATAACACATTGTAGCAGCTCAGACATCAGAGGACTGCAAATGCAGTCTGTGGCTCACAATCTTTTTTCGACAGACAGACAAAAGTATTCCCCAAATGCTGAGAAGAGGGTGTGGACTTGGTTTGTTGGGGATGACAACATCCGTTGGTTAGTGACTTGCCAATTATTTTTGTGGAATAAGATGCCCTTTGTAAAAAGAAATCATTGATCTAAAACACTCATAAACCTTTGAAGTGATCAGAGGACACCATCGACTGTTTTTTAGATAATTTGCTATAGTGGGTATAATAAATACAGAAATCCACTCTATCCAACTTGCATAAATGAATGAATTTATTATAAGGAGCTGAATAATAAAAATAAGAAGGAGCTGAATAATAAAAAAAAATAAGAAACAAGTCAATTACCCAGCCTCTGGAGGGGAAGGAAAGAGTACAGCTTTGGGGATTGGGTGTACCACCATTAGAATTTATCAACTCCAAACATCTCGCTTCTGGGGGCTTCTCCACTCCAGATTCTAATTCCCAGGGTCCTAGGGGAAAGATTTAGAAAAAGGTGTACTATAGATCATATGCTTACTGCTAATGCTGCCTGGCAGATGTTTGCAACTGAATAAATTGTTGAATGAGTGAATAAATGCACAACCAAACTCTCTGAGCCTTATATCACTTCATCAAAAAGAGGAGATTGAATCTGATGATGCATGAAGTCTCCATTAGTTGAGTATGTTTGTTGCAATATTATCATACATTTAGTGGCTTAAAGAAACATGAATTTATTATCATTCTGGAGGTCACAAGTTCAAAATAAGTCTTATAGGGCTAAAATCAAAGTACTATCAGTGCTGGTTCCTTTCAGAGACTTCAGGGGAGAATCTGTTTCTTTCTTTTTTCACTTCAAGAGGTTGTTGGCACTTCTTGGCTCTTGGCCCCAACACTCCAAACTCTACTGCCATTGTCACAGATCCTTCTATTCACTGATCCTCTTACCTTCATCTTATAGAGATCCTTGTAATTGGATTGGGCCTGCCAATTAATTCAAGATAATGCTCCTAACTCAAGATCCTTAATTTAGTCAAATAGTGAAACCTCTTTCACTATGTAAGTTAACACATTCATAGGTTCTGGGTATTAGAATGTAGACATCTTTGAGGGAATATTATTCAGCCTATCACAACACTCCTTTGATTGTGAAATTCTGGGATGCTCCCACTGCTGATGTGAAGGCTAGGGACTATGGAGAGTGCCTGGTTCTGCTGCTGTGGAGCTTAACATCTATTATGAAGTTGGTAAAGGTGTTCTATGGCAAATCAGAGTTGCTGAAAGAGAATTTGTGTCAGGTGACTCCTGTCTATTGCATAACCAGATGGTTTAGCATCTATGCCATATATTTGGGGATAAGAACAAAGATTTTAGTTACAGAGTTTCTACTAACTCCACTCACAAAATGACATCCCTACAAGAAAACACTGTCTAAAGAAGTTGCTCACATGGAATTCGCACATCCCTAGAAGTGAATCTGACTCAGGCCCAGACTATAAACCATCCGATATACACCAAGCACTGAAAAAATTTGTGTGTCCTACTCCTACTTATATTTAAAAAATTCTAAACACAAAATAAATATAAATAGCTGAAACAAATATATAATTTTATTTTAATGACTAATTAAATGTATTTTTGAAATGTCTATATTGAATAATTTCATTTGAAGAACTGTCATTTTCTTGTCATGTCTTCTTCTTGTACTAAATGCATTTTTAATCTTCTTATTGGATAATCCAGTCCAAAATACCCCTAGCCTGCAGGAAATAATGCCATCCTTAATTATCCACCCCAGTAATTTCTGCCATATTATGATACTTTAGAGTTTTACTAATGCTATTAGAGGGGACTGTTCTGGCATTCTTAATGCTAATATAATTACTTTAATGAAAATATGGTTTTAACATTTATAATACCGAGGACCTAAAACAAAATCCCATGTGGATCTCAGGTTTTTAAATGTTCCAGCTACTAAACAAAATTCCTTTGTTAATAATTATTTATGTTTTCTTTTCCTAATAAAACATATTATTTGACTTCCACTCTGAGCCTCTCAGCTGGCTGAAATAACAAATGACATTGTTTGAGCAATTAATTTATGCCAGTCAGAAGGTACTTTATAAGTATTTAATCTTATACATAATACATAAGTAAATTCCAAAATGACTGCAGACATTATTATTATACTTATTATACAGGTAAGTAAACTAAGGCATAGAAGAGCTGAAAGTTTACTTTCATAGCAGGGAGGAAATTTGAATCCAGGGCATTTGTATCTTTAGCATTGCACTGTACCATTTTTCTGTATTTCCAAACTATGAAGGTGTCATATTAGAGGCCAAGAGCTGCCTATGCCACCTTTGGTTTTCTTTCCACTTTTTTCTGTTTTTTTTTTTTCTTTTTCTCTTGATGGTAAGTTTATTATTTCAAATATGCCAATGGTTCTGAACCAGATTTGTACATCAGAATAAATCAAACAAGCGTTTCCAAACACTTTTGCCAGACCCCTACCACAGAGATTTTAATTTGGCATGCCAAGCCAAGTAGACCTGGTATAGACATCAAATCTCCTTGGGTTAGTCTAATATGGATTCCTGGGGTAAAGCCATTTTACTAGGGCTTATTAGATACTGAAAGTGCAGAAACTGCATCGTTACCTTTAAGGTTTAGAAAGTTGATCAACAAAAAAAAATATAACAATTCCAAAAAGATTGTGAATCTGGTGCAGATGGAGAGAATAATTTACAATAGAAACGTGGTATCTGGCTTGACACATCACAGCAGATGCTATAAAATTAGAAAGGCTAAACATAAGCCAACCTCTATGGTCCTTTGTGGCACCTTTCCCTGCCTTCATTGAGAAGAAAGACAGGATGAAGTAGAGCTGAAGAGTAAAATTCCAATTTAAGAAACCACAGAAAATACATTATGATTGGAGTTAAATAGTCCCAGTCATTAAAAAAGAAGTGGAACTATTTCATCTAAGAAAGAACAGCAGGAAATAAATCTATATCTTGTATTAATCTCTATTGTTTTCTATTCTTTGGGCAAGCTGTCACAGTTCTGCAAAAGGATTTGAAGGGCTTAAAAAGACATGGATAAAAGATAATTCAAAGGATCAGTGTGCTATGACAAGTTCATATTGATACTGAAATCTCCCTGCATTACTTCATACAAATTATTTAAAATAATTCCCTCCTTCCAAAAGAATGACTTGTCTTTTTCGGTCTGAATGAGATACTCTTTTTGTTGTTGTTACAGTCGGAAAAAAACTTTATGGCTTCCTGTTTTGTTTGTTAGTTGTGGAAAAGGCAAAGGAAATTTTTCCAAAAAATGTTAATGTCTGCTTTGTATATAGTTGATTTTTTTTTAAATGAACTAATGTGGTGTCCTCTTTTGCTTCCTTCTTGTGAGTTTCCATGTGTAATCAACAAACAGTAAGCACTTTATTAGGATCTACTAAAGTTTTTTCCCTATTCCTGGGACCTTCTTAAACTCTATTGTTTCCATTGAAACACTACACATGGTATTTTCAGTAAATTTTCATCTCCTAAGATCTGGTCTTTTTCCATTTAACTCAGATTTTTCCCTGATTTGCTTTTTGATTATATAACCATTGCCAAATTAGACATGGTTTAAAAAAATGCCACCACTACCTCTCTTGATGTTGAATTAGTATTTCAGTTTAACCACTCACTAGAAATACCAACAGCCACCCATTCAAATAACATAATTAATTTTTTTTCATCTAGTCATGGCTTGGAAAGAATAACTAATTTCACTGCTCCTTCACCTGACTTGACATTGATTTTCTATTTCCATGATAATGATTCCACAATCAAAAAATTGCAATTTAATGCCTGCAATGCAGAAAGCAAAGCACCGTGCCAGATTCTGAACATGAGATCCATGAACAACTTCCCTTTTCTTCTTTTCTTGTTTTGTAGGACCATGTTGAAGGCCTACCCAGTAATCACTCCACTTACTTCTTGCCCGCTTTGTGCCCTCACTTCCTTCTAGCAGACAGAATCTGCTAGCTCATATGGAGACTGGAAATGCCAGGTACACATTTCCCCAACCTCTCTTGCTTTTAGAGTCTGGGTGTGTGGCCCAGCCCTGGTCACCAGAACCTACCAGGAATCTTGTTGAGCTGGGATGAGAAGTGGGGAAAATGGGGCAAAAGAGAATGGTTATTCTTTTTGGTAAAGAGAATTTTCAGAAAAGTTTCCACCTTTCAGCCTTTTTAAAAATAAAGTGTAAAAAATACTATGCCAAGAGATTAGGCAGTCATCTTGCAACCACTATGGGAAAACTTAAGAACAAAACCCAACATTCATAGGTGACAACAGAAAGGTAGAAAGAGCCTGAGTTCTTTATGATATTTTGGGCTATTGAGATTCCATTTGAGCTTAGAATTTCCCTATCTCTGTATTATAAGACACAGAGGCAGGGAATGCATGGAATAATCATTTCATTTCTTATCAAATCCACTTTTAGTTGGATAGTCTGTATTTTGCAGTTGAAAGCATCCCAAGGAAAGATATCTGGTTAATCCTTTCTCCTCCCTCCAAATTCAGCTGAAACATCAATGTCCTATGAGATCTCTCTCTTTGACCTCCCTGCAGCACTGCTACCTTCACCTACGTGGAACAAGATGACCCTTTGCTTTCAATTCTTTGGTACCCTGGCTTACACTTACTTTCCTACAAGTAACTTAGATTCTCAGACCTGCTCTCATCCATTAGTTCTAAAACTTAATGCAACAGTATCTAGTCGATCTGTTGGTGGCAAGCAGAGTTAAATGCCTTTACTTAGAGGTTCAGGGTACAGGATTGACTCCTTAGAAAGACAATTATAATAGTTGAAAATTCAAAAGTAGAAGAAATTCTATGATACATTATATTGAACTCATCAAAGTATCAGGATACTCCTCAAGATCATAAGCACCATAAATAAACAGGTCGTACCTTTCTCTTTTCTTTCATCTCAATTTCTTCAGTGCCCTACAGAAAGTTTAGTAGCTTAGTACATCATAGTTCCTCAAAACTGTTTGTTAAAGTAGACTAATAATACAGAATTTAAATGTTAAACTTCAATAACACCTAGAGATTCTCTAATGTAACCTAATTGTATAGGCAAGAATCTGAGGACTGGAGAATTTATTTACCTTCCTCAATTTGTAAAGTAGGGGCTAAGTTGGAACTACCAGCCAGGCGTCCTGTCTCCTAATTCAGTGCTCTATTCTACAAGACAAGATTGATGCATTTGTATTCTAGGTGGACAGAAAGGACATCTGCAAAAACAAAACTAAAAGCACATACAGATACAAGGGTCAGACATTGTGGCAAGAAAGAAGAAAATATTTTGGACTAGAATGATCAAGATTGGCTACTATGTGCGCCAGGCAACGAAAGAGTCTGGCTTCCTAGACATATTACTTCCTAGACATATTTCCTCTCTCTGGTGTCAGCTCTGATGTCATTTCCTTAAAGAGGTTCTCCCTGACTTTTTAGTTGAAATTTGAAAAACACCTCAGTTCCCATTTATTTGCTCCAAAGCACTTTTTTCACTTTTCATCTCCCCACGTAAAAGTATGTATCTGCAGATGCATTCATTTGTTTGTCTGTTTGTTCAACATACACCCCCTCCAGGAGGGCAAAGCTCATATCTATTTCATTGTTCACTCTACATCCAACACCTCACACAATTTCCAACACATGGTAGGCACTCTGTTTCTATCCAGCCATTAATTCATTCAACAATATTCCAAGAGATAGGAAATACAAAAATGTAAAAGGCAGACAAAAGCCCTAACCTCTTGGAACTTATATTCTACTGGAGAAAGACAGAAAATAAGAAATATAACATAAATTAAATGCTACATATTTGAGGAATTTTGGAGCTATCAATTAAAGCGTGCTCTGTTGTTTTTATATGTAGACTAGGAAAAGGCTATCTGAAACTCTTCCATACCATTGATGTTTTAATGCATCCTGATTTCAGAGATGTAAAAATATGAAGAAATGAGCATCTTAGAATTGATGAAATAGGATATTGCATGTTAGATGATGACAAGTGCTAAGGAGAAGTATAAAAGTAGACAGGATGTGTTGAGAGAGAGCTCCCTGAGCTGATGAATGAATTCAGCTGGAATTATGAATGGAGAGTGTAATATGAAACAAGTGACCAGTCATAAAGAATAGAAATGTTAACCAAGAACCGAGTTTGTATTCACGTGGTATGTAGTAACACTAGCGGCAGATGTATCGTAACCTCAGCCCTGATAATCATTTGTGGAGTGAACTCGAGCAAGCTGTTGAGCCTCAATTTCCTAATTTGGAAAATAGGTAACGTATGCAAGACTAAAATGAATGGATATTTTATAAACGGTAGTTGGTATTACCTTTATCATTTTATTTGGTACCTCCTGAACTGAACTTCAGCTGATTTCCTGTTTGTTTGGTTGGTTGTTGTAACAGTCAGACCCTCTGCCTTGACTTGCCAGACCCAGGCTCCCTTCCCACCTGCGTACTTCCATAGCGGTCTTTGTCTTTTACACCCTCAGTTTCAATTCAACACTAATCTATCTCCCTGACTGGATTATTAATTCCTTGAACATGAAAACCCAGACTTATTCATATCCAGTGCTGGCACCTAGAAGGTTCTTAAAATATTTGATGACTGAATATGAGAATGAATTTGGGTACGCCAGTCACAGGAAAACAAATACTGAAGATTCCACTCTTATATCTATGATAGTCAAAATCATAAAAGCAGAGAATACAGCAGTGTTTGCAAAGGACTCAGGGTTGGGAAATGGGGAGGTGTTGTTCAACTGGTCTTCATTTCCAATTATGCTAGATTAATAAATTATAGAGATTTACTGTATAACACAATATTTATAATTAACAATACTACAAATTCAAATAAGTTCCAAAATTTTTTAAGAGAGTAGATCTCACGTCAAGTGTTCTTGCCACAAAAGCCAAAACAAAGAAACGCAAGGAATGGTTGGGAGGTATTGGATATGCCTATCTCCTTGATTGTGGTGATGGTATCACAGGTATTCACAAACGTCCAAAGTCATCAATTTGTACAGCTTACATATTTATTGTTCTTTGAATATCAATTATACTTCAATAAAGCTGTAAAAAGAATGCATCAGTTGGATAAAGGATCTTCCAGGTAAAGGGAATGTGTTCATTAAAGCCCTGGTGATGAATATACTAGACATCCAACCATGCACTCAACGAAACTTCCTTCAAGCACTAACTGGCAATAGTTTCAGAGGAGAACATTATTGCTCCCTGGAATACATAGGAATAGCCTATAGAATACATAGGTTGGTACTCACCTTGGACTTTTCTCATCATACTAATAAACCTCTACCACAGTCAGTTATTCCTCTCAGTTGGACTTCCATGTGCTGTCCCAGAAGACCATGGTATGCTGTTTACCTTACAGGATTCCAAAGAGACGGCAAATATTTCTCAACATTTTTGTATGGGTGCCAGAAATTACATCCACCACTGCCCTGTGGGAGTGTTGGCTTTTAGGTAAATGCAGAACAACAACAGGGGGATGATTGGTTTCCCTGACTCATTTAGACAAGTAGGTCTGGGAGAACATGAGCTCAGCTGTGGGCCCTCTAGCTCACATGCCAACTTGCAAAGTACTCCTTTGGAAGAGATTTAACCTCTTTTTATTTCTTAGGAACAGAGTAGAACATTTAAAAATATCCAAAACCAAAATTCCCATTAAAATCTTAAGGTCTTTCTAAGCAAAAATAACCTTCCTTGGCTTTGAAGGCCAAGAAACCATTAGAAAGAAATAATAGCTGCCCAAGAATGGTCTCCAGTCCAGCCTCCCAGGCGCCAAAGCCAACACCACTTTGACGCAGATGGGTAACTAGCCAGAAAAGGTAGGGCTCTAGTGTCAGACTCTCCCTGCTCCTCTGGCCTCAGTGAAAGGAGTGAGACATGGGAGGAGAGGAAGGCAGGCCAAGAAATCAACAAATTGCAACATGTCTCATAGCAAAGTCAGCATGGCAGGGTCCCTTAGTGTTGTTGACCAATTTCTGCACCATGCAGAGAGGGCCAGCCCCTGAATCAGATGAGACACTTGTAGTCTTCCATCTTGGCACCCACCCACAGGCCTCAAACACATCAGGCATAGGAAAGAAAGAATTCTACTCATGGTCAAAAAGACCAGTTAGCCAGCTGAAGCTTGCTGTCAAATAATGGATCATGGTTTGAATTGCATTAAACAGAAACAGCTAACAAAATATGATGAAGCATGGGATTTGTGAAAGAATCTAGAGTTCAAGTTCTTGCTTTAATTTTGAGTCTACTCTTTCTTACTGTGCCGTCTTAGACTAGTCACCAGTCCTCTCTGAGTTTTAGTTTACTTATCTCTGTAGTAAGAATATTAATCATATTTTAGTCCATCTGCATTTTAGTTATTGGGAAGGTCAAATAATTAAGGGATCGAATGATCTTTTGTTGGTTAAAAGCAGCATGTAAATGTTATATATTGCTGTATGGCTTAAATACAAGTTGATAGTGCCTATTTAAAGATAGCATGACAATATAGATATGTTTTATGAATAAGGACATTATTTGTATTTAAACTTTCAGCACAGTTTGGAACAGAAGCAGATTCTGTTTCCAAACAAGCAGCTGTGCAGAGTGGAAGATGTCCTGGTCCACAGGTGATCCATATTGTCTGGTGCCCTTCCTTCTAATCCTTCTCCTGCCTGTGAACAGCACAGTCTGTTGATCATTCTGCTTTATGAGCAATGAGCATGACACAGCTAGGTAAAATGAGACTTATGATGGCTCCCTTACACATTTTGTAACCTTGCCATCAGGACAAAATGAAATAAAGGATGCAAAAGTACTTTAAAGAGAATAAGGACAAAAGCAGCTTAAGTCCAATCACACTCAAAAATCTTTTGAGCCTCTACTGCCCATAAAACAGTGGCACCTGGAATTGAAAATTATCCACACTTCTTTTTTAGCCCTTTCCTTCTCTGGAGCTTTAGCACCAGGACTAGGTCCTCTCTCCCCATTGCTGCACAGATGCCCTCTGCTGGAACCACACATGCTACATACAGTACCCGTTCCTCCACCACCACCACCACCACCACCAACACACACCCCCCACTCTTATTTGCCTCTGGGTCTTCAGTTGCCTTGTTTCTCCTGCCTGGAATCCATTTCCTTCTCATATCTGCCTCTCAAAGCACTGCTAATGTTTGAAGCACCTTCTCTTTCAAGAAGCCTTTCCAAATACCATCTGCATTTCCTTTCAAATGTATCCTTCCTATCTCTAAACTTCTAAGGACTTTATACCATACTTACAACATATGCCTTCTGACCTCCTGTGTCACTTCTTTACTGAAGCTTTTTAAAATCCATGTGAAAAAGCACAGAACAAATTTTGATCAAGAGACTAGAGAGAAGTCAAAGAAGATGCATGAATAGCCAATTTCAGTAGGTTTCACAGTGTCCAGCATGGGGCTGAACACATTGTGAGCACTTGGGGACACATGCCCCAGCTGACATGACTGTCAGATTGTCAGTTTTGTACACCAGTTAATACTTTTAAATAGATAGTAGCTGTAGCATGAACATTGTTTAAAATTATAACATCTCCTCATACAATGACTTAATAGATGTCTCCACACAACACAAGGTGCAATCACTCTCAAGTAACTCAGCAGTGAATTTGATTGCAGATAGGAGCTGATGTTTGTGGAGAGCTTATGGCTTGCCAGGCATTGTTATAAGGGCCTTGTATATACTTCTCATTGAATACTCAAAACAATCCTAGGAGGTGGATACTATTATTCAGTTCTTTATTGCCTAGAGAAACCAAGGCACAGAGCAATGAAAAGACAAAACTAGCAAATGAACAAAGATTCACATGCAAGAGTCTAGCCTCAGAGCCTGAGCTCTAATGACTCTGTTGTATTGTTTTCAGTTTACCAAGGCCTCAGATGACCACATTTGCTACTGAACTTCCAGATCTTCATCCTGTGCTCTCTAAGCCTTATCGGACACCGGCATTTTCTGTTGTTCTTTAAAAAGACCATGAAAAGAAATCCCCTCTTCCACACTTCCCACTCTGCTTGCCTGTTGGAACTTCTGCTTTTGTCTTCCTTTCATCTCCCTACATCTAACAACCACTAAAGAAGGGGCAGAGCTTCCTTCAAGTGTAAACTGTGGTAAGTACCAGGTTGTTTGGAAGCCAAGGAGTTACTGAATCAGTCACTGTTTGCTGCTCCCTCCAACAAATACCTCTTTGAGATTCTAGAATGACTCAATCACACATCCCACACCTGCCAGGCAGAATCAGCTGCCTTGAGATCTGAGCTGTTGAGGGTACATAATTTCAAAGGACAAGCCCATTTATAGACTTGGTTAGTGTGATGATGCACTAGTGAGGAGAAAACAACCATCATTTATATAACCCTCATTGAAAATTCAGAATTGGTATCCTGGTCAAGAACACTGGAAAGATAAATATTGAAATATGACAAATGATGATACAACAATATTATTACTAACCAAAGTACAAACATCTCTTTGAAACTGAGCAGTGAAAGGTCTCATCGTATTCCAAATCAGTTTTCCCACCGGAGCCATAGGTCTTGAACTTTTTGAAATTGAATGATAAATTTGTGTAAACTTAGATACACTTTTTTTTTTTTTATGAGCAGAAGACCCATAGTGTTCATGAATTTGGAAGTCCCAGCCATGAGTCTTTTTCTTGCCAAGAAGGCATATCTGCCATACACTGACTGGAGTTAGAACAAGTAAATCACCATTTTTAGATGCGGCCTCTGGTGCCATTGTACAAAACCCTGTTAACTGGTCTGGTTTATTAAGACAAGTGTGCCTCAGGCTTTTCCGGAACTCTACTCAGCAGAAGCAGTATGTCTTTTGAGAGAAGAACCTAAAGCACAGACAACGTCTTTCCTACCCAAATCAAAATAATGACTTCAATTGTTTTCAGGTTCCGCTACTCTCACCCCCTTAATTCTCACCAAATGCCATGTAGAACCTACAGAAATATGAACCCTTAAAGGCCGCTTTATGCACCCGAGAAGAAACTGCAGTGATGAAAGCAGGGCTGCTTTTTGTTTCTGCGTTGTTCATATTCCTCCAGAGCCAATCCCCATTCTTTCTCTCCCACTGTAGTTTGGACTATTCCCTGCAAACAACTCTTTCCTCTGCCTACTCACTTGCTCTGGATTGCTGTTATTACGTCAGTAATTTATTTCAAAATACTTCAGCACAGGCAGTTGACCTTATGTCCACATTCTTCAGGTTGAGCTACTCTCTCCAGGTGGGCAATTGACTTCACTGGGATTCCCACTTCCCAGTAGAGGAACTGGTATTTCATCAGAAGGTTCCCATTCCAGGGATTCAGCCCTGTCCATCTCTCAGCAACACCAGTAGCTTTGTTACCTAGCTTCTGTGGGTGAAAGTATGGGTATGCGAAGTACAGGATTGGCTAGAGAATTCATTCTTAAAGTATTCTAAGCATTCGATGATGATTGTCCTAGAGACAATGACCCAATGTTCCTCCTGCTTCCACTCAAGCCACATTACCTGTTAGCATACATGTCAAATCACTTCACTCACATTTAAGATATGCCAGTGCTTTCCTACTGTCCATAGATTCACCTGACAAGTCCTTATCCTGACCCCCTAGACACTGCATGGACTGGCCCTGCTCACCTCTCTGGACACATAAGGTTTCTCTCTCTCCAGTTCCCTTGGGTCAAGCCTCATTGACTTTGCTCCCTTGGGCCACCTCATGTGCTTTTTTCTCTACCTCTGATGTCTGATCAAAAGTGGCTTCTACAACCTTTCCCTAAAAAGCTCAGCTAAAGTAGGTCTTCATAGTCAGTTACCCTTGCATTATCTTAACTTGTGTTACAGACATCACCTCTCTAAAAGTGACCTATCACCATCTGAAGAGTTTGTCAGTTTAGTTGGTGACTCTTTCTCTCCAACTTGGCTTAAGCTTCAGAAGTATGGGGCCTTTTGATCTGTATCAGGGTACTTAATTCAGTGCTTGGCACATAGTAGATAGTAATATTTGCTGAATAAATGAATGATTATGTTTTTGGTGCTGAGACATACTTTCTTTCCCGATTAGTTCATGGTATCCCTTCACTAAATGTTAAGGGACTTCACTCCCCTCTTTAGTTTAATATTGACCTAAAAAGATTCCTTCGGGTTAAGGCTTTTATAGGTAAACATGTGTTTCAGGAAGCAATTTACTCTTGTAGGCTAGTTTCTCTGAAAACTATCTCATCAAAACTCTATTTCTAAACGTTTGTTTTAGTTCCAGGTGGGGACTTTCCCAGATGGAAGTACCTCATTGATTGTTTAGAGAATAGTTTTAAGAGTTTTTATCTAATGAAGACATCTTCATTAGCCAGGTACAGACAAATTGCATGGGGATCAGGGAAGTGGGGAGAATTTCTGAATTAATAGTAGAGATGACCAAATTTCATCAATAATTTTTGAGGAGGAACCCCGAGTCAGGGTACAGTATTTTTAAACACTCTGTTGATATAAATACTTCTTTATTCAGAAGCCATCCCATTCGTGGTTATTTGTAATATGCATCAATTAATTAAGAAACCGGTTTCTTGAGACTGAGTAGGCACTAGATGACTATCTGAGTTTCTGGAAACTCCAGTTGAAGTGAATGGCATGACTGGCAAAAGGTTATAAACCAGAGGTTGTGTCTTTTCCTCAAGCTGATCAGAACCGATTCCTATGATGGACTGTTGAGGTTATTGTTCCTTATTTCCGAACTTCCCTACCCAGAGGTGTCATCAATTTGACTGTGATTTGCAGTTTCAGAGAGTTTTCTCTTACATGTCTATATTTGTATTTATTGACCTGAGAGGTTTGCAGGGTGGGGTTCGGAGAATTACACCCTTCAGCAGCTGAAATGATGGCGTCATTTTGTTATGGACTGAATGCTGTGTTCCTCAAAAATTCAAATGTTGAAATCCTAACCCTCAAGGTGATGGTATTAGGAGAGGGCACCTTTGGGTGGTGATTAGGTCATGAGGGTGCAGCCTTAACAATAGGATTAGGACCCTTATAAAAGAGACCCCAGAGAGAACTTTTCTGCCATGTGAGGTTACAAGGCAAAGTTGTCAGTCTGCAAATCAGAACAAGGCCCTCAACAGAACTCAGCCATGCTGGTTTCTGGATCTCTAACTTCCAGCCTCCAGCACTGTGAGAAATAAATTTTGTTTCTAAAATGTTCCACCCAGTTTATGATATTTTGCTGTAATAATGCAAAGTGATGAAGACACACTCCTATGCTTAAAACTCTTTAGTGCTTTGTATGGTTCCTTGAAGACAGACCAGAATCACTCACAGCTGCAAGCTGACCATTGTCTACTCACCTCTTCAGCCCCTCCCGGACCACGCAATGCCTCGCTCTCCATGCAGCAACTGTACTGGAATGTTTCTAATTCCTTAAATACCACCTTGCTTCCTCTCACTGGGAGACCTACTGATACCCTGGCCTCCTTGCTCAAAGGCTCTCCCTCCCCCACCTCTTCACCACGTGGTCATCATTTGTTAATATACGCAGTTTTCAGAGTTCTCGTTAAAAGTGACACAGGGTCAGGTCCTTCTATTGCCACTTATTTCTTTTCATGTAGCACACAATCTTGTTTATATTTATATAACTGTGTGATTAAGGCCAATTTTCAAAGAAAGGGCTATTTTAATGTATGTCTAGTAATGCCAGCATCACATTACAGGTGAGTCGTGAACCATAAATAGCAGCTACTGACCCCAGTCCAACACGTTCAGGCAAATTCTTAAACAACTTTCTGACTTACTTCATCAGAAAATGAGTCAGCTAGGTAAGTTTATCTTTCTGTACATTTTTTTAAGGCATACATACATATACATTTTAAAAGATAGTCTGGAAGACTTATAAAGGCAAATAGCTTTTGTCTCAAATATTAATATAATTAAAATTGTGCTTTTTAATAAATTGATAAACATTAATGAAATAAATCAATGTTTCTCCTCCTTTTTCTGTTCCTTTTATGAAATCAGAATAAAGCTTCTTTTTAACAACAATGAAATAACAAGGAATTTATTCTTGTTCTTCAAGTTATTATCCTTTTGTCTGCACAATCAGAACTAGTATTTCTAATTTTTAGGTGAGGAATCGTAGGCACAAGACGTTTTGGACACTTGATCAGTCACTTTAGAGCTGCATGCCTTGTCTCCCAAATCACTCTAGTCAATTGCTTTCCTGAGACTCACGTATTTCCATCATGATGATGATTATAAATGACCTTCTGAATCATGGGCTGTGCTACTGTGCTAAAGAAATTAAGTGTTTTCCCCATAGGAACTCCTAATATTCAGGCACCATTTCTCTAAGCTTTAGGAGTGGCTAAAATGGGGACTTGGAGGAAGTAGACAGTGTGTCATTGGGCGGCAATCCAAAATCTGTTCAACTTGGGGCCTAATTTAGAAGAGTTTAAGGAAGAGGACATGAGGAATATAATGAGATGTCCCCTAGAAAGCTAGCATCACATATATCTGGTGTCCAGAAACAGAAGGTTAAATTATGGGACATTCTGCTTCATGTCACCAACAGCCTCTGCCAATGAGGGATCTGTCACAGGAAGATGAATGTAGTCTTCCAGATACTGTTTGTATGTCTCCCTTTGGGTTCAGTCTGGAATCCCTGGGTCCATTCCAATTAAATCTTAAAATGAACTCAGGCTTAGAGTGTTCAGAGCCTGCAGCCCACTGTAGTGGATTACTTAGGAATACCCTAGAGGATTGGCCAGATTGCTCCAAGAATGTAACAAATGAAATGACTGATAACTCATAGTCTCTGTCAGTTTCCTGTTGGTGGGTGATGAATAAAAGGCCCACAGTTAGGCCCTGAGATGCACAGTCAATACACAGTCTATTTTGTGATTCTAGTTAAATGGTGCCCCAACCTGTCTCCGGATTACAGCTAATTGCCAATCCCCCAAATCCTAAAATCAACATCATCGCTCCATTATAGGAAGAGCCAGAATTTGAGCTAAAAGCTTCAACAAATACCATAGAAAAATATGTAGTTCCTGCCCTCAGGAGCTTACAATCTAGATTTGCCTTGTGCTCATACAAATGTCCCCATGAGAACCTTAGATGATAACAACACTTAATGAGCACTCACTGTGTGCTGGACACTATTTTGAGTGTTTTACATCTTTCATCTAATTCAATCTTTATAATAATCTTTAAGATACTTCGAGGTAGATGTGATTATTATCCTCATTATAGAAATTTTTTAAAAAATGGAAACAGAAATAGGATAGGCAACTAGTCTGAGGTCCCAGAGCTAGGAAAAAGTGGAGTTGGGGCTCAAATCTAGGTGTCTGTATACTAAGACGTCGGCCTATGTAAGTATCTTTGTAAGGTAGTAAGTATCTGAGGTACTCCCCTAGAATAATCATAACAATAGGAAATAATTCCTATGGGCCAGGCATTGTGCTGAGTTATTTTACATGCATTACTTTATTCAATGCTCGCAACTAGTGATCATCATCATTTATGTAATTCTTTTTTAAATGCTTCCATTTGTTTTCTCTTACATTTCTACAATATCAGTATATTTTTATCCTATAGATGAGGCTTAAGGAGACATGAACCTTTCCCAGGGTTAACACTACGGGACTCAATTCTTGATTAGTTTTCTCCCAGGTCTGACATCCACCGATTGGCATCATTTTACGTTTTGAGAAAGACACCTTCAAATAATATTCTAGACAAATATTACTCTAACAAAAACAATAATACGGCTGTTTATATAGTGCTTCACTTCTAATGCTTGGATTGACTTGAGTCCCATGACAAGCCTAAGTGTTGGTACCTCAGGTGGTAGATGTCAAAAGAAAGATTCAAAATATGAGGGGTAATTTGGAGTTATATAACTTTGTCCACACTCACTGAGCTACATTTATTCACTAGTTCACTTAAGAAATCAGCATGCTGTTATATTCTGGCCCTTGAGGGACAGAGCTGAACGACACCCCCTGTCTTCTGTTATTTGCACAGTGGAACAGTCTATGGATCCATTTTGAATCTGGTGGAAGGATGTCCATTTGAAGGGGTAGATGCTCTGATCCCAGTGGGCCATGCTTGCTCCCCAGGGGTACCCTCTCCTGATTCTTCACCTTCCTCTCCTTCAGCCTGGTGAAAGGTCTCCCTTCTCGGGAGACATATATCTTGAACACTTGGCCCTGATGAGGAAGTAGCTCTTCAGGGATTTTTTCAGCCATCTGTAAACAGTTTCAGTGGCAAGCTGAGAACTGTAATCCATGAATGGGACAACACTTTATAAGTCATCAAATCTAACTTCCAGAGGAACAGCTGGTGGGACTGATGCGGGGGAACGGTGAATCCTAGAGCAAAGTGCTAAACTTCTGTCTATAACTTGAGGCCACTAGAAAGACCTTGAAGTGGCAACTCCAGAAGCTCAGTTCGTAGGAAGCTCCAGTACCAACAGCCCCTTGATGATGATGGTGTTGGTGAAGGAGATAGTGCCCCTCAAGTTTCTCCCTGCCCTAGGCAGTCCAATTTTCACTCTGCAGACTCTTTCTGGCTCTAACTACCCCAGATAACAAGGCGTGAACCGGAATCGCACGGGCTTTAGGGCCAATCAGACATGAGTTAGAAAAATTCCTACAACGTAAACTTTAAGATGAATGATTGCAAACTCCCCGAACAGGGCTCAGAGACAATGCAATGCATAAAGAGGGGCCTTGTAATTTGAGGTTTGCAGAACCCAAAGTGAAGGGTTCAGGCAACAGGGCACTGCGGAAACTCACAGCTTTCACCCAACGAGCTAACAAAGTGTCTGGGACGCACTCCAGTTGCGTCGGGATCTTGGCTGAATCGGACGCTCAGGGTGGAGGAGACAAAAGCACAGCGGCTGCCCAGCGTGCGCCCAGCCCTCCCACCGCTGGTCCCCACTGCCAAGAGGCTGGCAGCTGGCGGGAAGGGGCCGGGAAACCTCAGAGCCCCGCGGAGACAGCAGCCGCCTTGTTTCGCAGCCCGGTGGCTTTTTTTTCCCCCTGCTCTCCCAGGGTCCAGACACCACCGCCCACCCCTCAAGCCCCACCTCTCTGGGGGATCCTTTCCGTCCCAGCCCCGAAAGCGTTAACCCTGGAGCTTTCTGCACACCTCCCACCGCTCCCGCCCAAGCTTCCTAAAAAAGAAAGGTGCAAAGTTTGGTCCAGGTTAGAAAAATGACTGATCAAAGGCAGGCAATACTTCCTGTTCCCGGGACACTATATATAACGTGAGGAGCGCACGGGCTGCGGAGACGCACCAGAGCGCTCGCCCAGCCGCCGCCTCCAAGCACCGGAGGTTTCCAGGGACCACAATGAACAAGTTGCTGTGCTGCACGCTCGTGGTAAGTCCCTGGGCCAGCCAAGAGGTGCCCGGCGTCTGGGGAGGCTGTTGCCACCTGGTCTCCCGACCTCCCAGCGGACCTGCAGGGAGAAGGCTCCACTGGTTTCCTCCCAGGAGAGGCTTGGGATCAGGCTGGAGCAGGAAACCGCTTTCAAGCTATGCCATGATTCCCCTAAGATGTCCTTTTACGCTGCAAAGTTTCTGCTGAGTTTATGGAAGACAAGAATGAGAGGGGGTAGAGGAGGGAGGGAGAAAGACTAGAGAAGAGAGAACTTTTTTGTTTGAAAATTTTAAAAAGCCATTAACCTCCGTCTTCATCTCAGAGTATTAACGCTCTCATGCAGTCCATACTATCTTTGCTTAATGAATTTGGACTTTTACTATTATTACTGGCAAAGAAGTGGTCCCTTAGATTCAGGGTAAGTTGGAAGAAGATATTAGTCTTCTTAAAACAATTATAATTAGAATTTGGATACATTGAATATGACATGATTATTAGATTTTCTAATATAAGTATGGGAAATTTTGAATAATTTGGAGAAAAGATCTCTCACATACACACACTCACACTTCTTAACTATGCAACTTAATATCTGAATAAAATTTCATTGTTAAAATTGATTATTTCACTGCTCAACTTCAATATACTGTGGAAAATATTGGCCGTATGTTAATTATATTCTAAAATATACATAAATAATTGAAGTTCAGTACTAAATAGGGCAAAAAATTGTTTTTACAATGTTATTTGGAAAAGAAAGGAATCTCTATGACTTAGATTAGCTTCTTCTATTTTTTTTAAGCTTAGGTTTTAGTCTGGTTAATAAAATTTGCATGTAGGTTTTTCTATGACCAATAACTTATTTTCTTTATGTCACTAGAGTGTGGAATACACAAGATATGAATCAGACATTTATGCAAGGCTAGGAAAAGCCATATTTAAGCCATATATGTGTTTTGGATGTGTTTGAGTAAATGTTTGAATTTCAGCCTCCAACCCACAAATAATGAATAGAAGGCTAGGTAGTCTTCCACTTAGGTCCTAGGATAACAGAAACATAAATAAGTAAATAAATAGCAAAGACACTAAAGAAACAGTAAATTGGATAGGAGGCTACACATAAGTATGTTAATATATGTGTGTGTGTGTGTGTGTGTGTGTGTAGGTGTATACCTTCATCAGTATAGATACTATGGAGAGCTTTTTAAAAAGTGAATCTTTATTAAAATATAACACATTGAGAGAACTGGGCAAGTCATTCGTGCCTCATGGAGTTTTTCTAAGTGAAGACTTTTGAGCTAGCATACATCTAGAAATACATTATCAGCACCTCATGGAGTTTTTCTAAGTGAACACTTTTGAGCTAGCATACATCTAGAAATACATTATCAGCACCTCATGGAGTTTTTCTAAGTGAACACTTTTGAGCTAGCATACATCTAGAAATACATTATCAGCACCTCATAAAGTTTTTCTAAGTGAACACTTTTGAGCTAGCATACATCTAGAAATACATTATCAGCACCTCATGGAGTTTTTCTAAGTGAACACTTTTGAGCTAGCATACATCTAGAAATATATTATCAGCACCTCAGGAGCTCCCGTCACTACTCTGTCCATAGCCAGAACAATCAGTATTCTGATTTGAACACCATAGATGAATTTTGCTTGTATTTGATCTTTCTATAAATGGAATTTATGCATTTTTTTTTGCATTTGACACCTTTCATTCAAAGTTTTGTTGTGAGATGCATCTGTACTATAGGATATAAAATAATTTGTCCATTTTCATTGCTGTATAGTCTTCCGTTGCATGGATACACCATAATTGATTTAATCATCCTAGTTTGGGGCTAGTATAAATAACTCTACTATTAATATGGGGATGCTTTTATTCTTCCTAGCCCTTTTTATTTTGTCCAATATTTAATTAATAATAAACACACTAGCAATGAGTTAAATTTCAGAATGTCCACTAAATATGTTTCTAATTAGAAGTATCCATAAATGATAGTCAAATATTTTTTATATATGGTCTGTACAGGAAGATAGACATATGTGTAGATAATACTATTTTCAGATGATACAGCATTATCAAAAGAGAAGACTTTGCATGTGTCTTAAACACAATAAACACTTTATATAGAAAGAATTTTGCTTCCCCTTTCTTTAGCTTCTGAGATTTACTTTATTTTGAAAACGATTGCAAATGGACACTCTGCACTTACACATAGAGTCCAAAACACCCTTTTGTAAAACCAAGGTGCCATTGTAGGAACTAGAAGCACCACAGATACTTAGTTCTTTAATAATGGGCATTCCACTAGCACTAGTCATTAGGACAATGTGAAAAGCAAGATGGACACTATTCCTGTCCCCATGGACCCACAGTCTAATGGAGAAAGGAGAATTGGCCAAGTAATTATGTATATAGAGTTGCAAAAAAAGAAACTACTAGATGACTTGGGAATATAAAATATTCTGCCCGATAGTACTTTATAAAGGAAGTTTCTAGTGCAGTGGTATCATGTGGACCAAAATTCAAATACCAGTACTACCACTTCCCAACCAAAATTCAAATACCAGTACTACCACTTCCCAACCAAAATCCAAATACCAGTACTACCACTTGCCAGAGAAATGACTATGGCCAACTTACTTCTTTCTGGAGTTTTAGTCTTGTCTTATATGCATACATCCAAGATAACCGCATAAAGTTTCTGTTTCATATCAACACTAGCTTCTAGCATGATACTGACAGATAACTAACTGTAGGACAATTTAGAGCTAAGTGAACTACGTAAACAATGTGCTGATGATACTCAGAGGATGGAGAGACGGCCATCTACTGTCATCCTGTAGGAGGGTTATGATGTTTCATTGTTGGAGATTTAAAATCAGATATCCTGGACCAAAGAAGTGAGAGAAGACAAAAGTGTGTAGCAAAACAGAATTCTCGGTTCTTTTTGTGAGTGCAGAGGATATGCTGGTAGGAGAGCAGAGGAGGAGGTAGGGATGGGATGGTGTCATTAGTGCTAATGTCATAGACATGGGCTCTCCTGGAATGTTCCTTAATGCAGTTAAGCAGGGGCCCACTCTGTTTAACTCAGGCTTAGGTTTTAACTGATGAATGAAACTTCCCATCATTTGGTATCAGAACCATTCATTGAACTTCTCAAACCTAAGTTCTGAATTAGTGTTATGATACTAGGAGTTGGAGTGGAGAAGTGGGCAGGGAGGGAGTAGATTTATTTTTCCTCAGGAAAAATGTCTGGTCTGTCTGTTTTCCTGTAGAATAATGCCTTTTGGGACTTTCTATTGTTTTATTATTGTTTATTTCGGTTTCTACTCCCTCCCCTTAGTGGTTAAAGTTTTTGTTTGTTTGTTTTGTTTTGTTTTTAAAGAGAATGAATACTCTGAAGTTTCTAGGAAAATCTGACATACCCTCAAGCCAAAACAGTCCTGATCCCTGTCCATAGCAACGTTCCTGGCCTGGGTCACCTAGCAACCTCTAGCACAATTTCTCATTTCAATTTAGTTTTAAATTTTACTTAAGTTGAAACTCTAGCTGTCAAATTCCATTGATCAGGCAACTAAGCATTTTGCACTAGATGGTTTATCCAGTGAGTCATAGGAGGAGAGCTGTGGCAGGGTTGATCATAGGGAACTAAACACACACACTCAGGTATTTTTGCTCTCCTAGCCACTAACTTGCCTGATGGGTTTTGCTCTTGGCAACCCTCAGTCCCCTGCTGGGATGTTCCCTTTGTCTGAAAGCTTTTTGTAAAGAGCATTACTTTCTCTAGCATCTTATTAACCAATAGCATTTTATTTGAGTTTCTCTTTTGCAGCCAAAAAATAAAAAGAAGAAAAAAAGACTAGTGAATATATTGAAGGGAAACAGTAATCTCACAAAAATATGTGTTTGCATTAAAGCCTTGACTGATGATGCCTAGCTGCTCCTTATGTTGCTACAATGGAGCAGAGATGCTAAAATTATCAGGATATTTGAATGGTTTACCCTATAGGACAGTGGTTCTCAATTATATCAGATTGCTTCCCATGTACTTTTACAATAAATCCTTTGTAACAATCTCCTTGCTCTCCTGAAATGAAATTCAGAGTACACATATTTTACCTACACATATAATTTTTAAAAATCAATATACTGGCATAACTATACTATAAAGAAGTAATAAAAAGAAAGTAATTTATAATAAAATAGGCTTCACTGGAAGACATAAAGAAGTAGTGATATGCTAGCATCTTTTTGTAAAATTGCCATGAACACACAACTAGGAATAAAGACTGGGGAACATGTGTAATATTGGTGACTCAGAAACATGGTCACATTGGCTTTGGTGCTGTGATTCCAGATCAGTTGTTAACAGGACACTTGAATGTGTGTGGGATGTGGGATTATTCTCCATTGTTCAGGAGGTCTAGCAGCATGCAGTCATCATGACCATAGAAATACCCCACAGATTCCTAGAACTTCTCCTAAGGGACAGCACCGCCTCTGTGGCACAGTATAAGCTCTTGGCAAGCACAGATTTTCATCTTGTTCATTTGTAGTCCCAGTGTCTCCACAAAACATGACCCTAAAGGTGTGTTTCCTGAGTTCAAAGGAACTATAAAGAGATTTGCTAGGGTGTTGAATAATCTACTAGCAATTTCCATGAATGTTCCAACAGAATTTAGCTTACTGCCAGAGATTTCTCTTCTAATGTTGGCTTTGATCTCTTTGAGAATATACACAGAACACCCTACCCACCTGACCAATATTTTCAATAGATTCGTACATTCCTACCATAAAGGTTCATATCAGTACCTTCATGAAAGCCCATTCTTAAACAAGTAACAAAACTGAAGCAGATTCATACATTGACCTTTGGAGTATAATCTAAGCCTGGCTGGACCACTTTTCTGGCCTTCCCATCCAGTTGGGACTGTGCACTATCTACTGAGTAGAGAATGCAGGTATATACAGCTACTGAGTGGAGAACAAATGATAGTGGGTTTGGGCATCAGGTGTTCATTTTTGGTTTGATAACTTTTATATGTTTGTAATATGTCTCAGTAAAGATGTCAGGTAGGCATTTAGATACAAAATATTTCAGAATATAGGAGAAGCTTGGGCTGGAGATTAAAAAAAAAATCTGTCTCATTAGCCTAGAGAGGATTTTTGGAGCCATAGAGAAGGATGACCTCACTTGGCAAGAGAGAAGAGCATGAAGCCGCCCCAGAGCAGAATCCTGATATCAACAGTCTGGTAAACAAAATGCAAATACGAACAGCAGTGGCAGCCATGTTTAGAAAAGAAAACAAAAATCAAAATAAAACTTAGCAACCCACAATAGCAGGAACTAGTGAATCGGAAATCCTAGGAACATCCGTAAACTATCTATGCGAGAAGAAAGAGTGAGGTATGGCCAACTTGAAATAGATACAAGGACGGTGTTTTTATGTGACATGTAATTAGTTTTTGGAACTCACTACCACAGAATATTTTGGGGTAACTAGCATACAAAGTCTAAAAAAAGAATCCTTTTAGACAGTTGTAAGGGATAAGAATAGTGTTACAACACATTAGGTAAGAGACTGAGTGGTACCCTCTCTCTCTCACATTTACCTGGCCTCTCTAAATGAATGTTCCAAGGCTAGAACAGTCTGCAGACACACTAAAATGGTTCCTTCCACCTACAAGTTGACATAATTTCCGAGGTGCTTGAGTAGATTTTTTTCACTCAAATTTCTCAGAAGCACCTGAATCAGCCAGACCATAAATGGATAGAGGATGCAAGAGGAAATGAAATTTAATTCCTAAAGCCCTTCCAAAATAAGTAATGTGCTGTTAATGGCCTTGATTTGCCAGTTTTTTGTTGTGACTAAAAAAAAAATTCACCTCTAGATTTATAGTCTTAATATTCATTGAAATATTATTTGATTTCCTTGAAGCCATCTTCTTTAAAAATAAAATCAATAGCCGTAAGATCTGTACTTCAATTTAGACTGGACCTTTTCTGTAACAGCGTCCTAAATAATCACCAATGAAATAGGAAAATAGGTGTCAAGATGAATTTAGATTTAAGACAAGACGGTGACTCATCTCAGTTTTGTGGCTGCCTTTAGTAAATCCAGTTTTCTTCTCTGGTCCTTGATCCAGAAACCTCAGTTCTCTTGCCATGTAATACTACTTTCTTGTTCGAAAAATATTATTCTATTCTTAGAAATACAAATATCAGTTCTCTATTCCTTAACAAATTCTCCTGACCATCAATTTGGGTCAACTTCACCACTACCACCATCACCAAAAAATGTAATTTAATAATTTAGTTGTGGGTCATGGTGACAACACTTTTGCAACGGCAATGTTGAGAGGCAAGATTGTCTGAGGCACATTCTTCTTGTCTTTAGATATGCACAGAAGTTATTAATGTGCATATTTTTCATATTCCATTTAGATAAAATCGAGGTTCCAAAGTTCTCAGTTCTAGTTGGTCTCTGAGCTCCAATGGGTGACTCCACTTCTATGGGTTTTACTTCCCGCACCTCTAAAATAGAGGTGTTAGAGCAGGTAATATGTGGAAGGTCTGATGTAGTTTCAAATTTTTATCACACACACACACACACACACACACACACACACGATTGATTTGTACATTATTTCCTGCTCAAAACATGCAAATATCAAACAGACATATTTGTCTGTAAAAATTATGTTACAGAAATGTTTTTAAATATTCTATTTTGTTGCCTTTGTGAAAGTTTTTTCTGCCCCATTGGTTCATGTAAAATAAATCTATTTAAATCAGTAAGACCACAAGATGAAGCACCTTTTGAAATGTTACCTACCTTTAGGTAGTATGACTTATGTATTTTAGAGCAACAAATTATTCTTTTAAGCCAAAAAAAATTTTCTCATTCTGAGACACATTTTTCTTGTCTTTAGCCAGTATGCATCCAAGTTATGAATGTGCGTATTTTTCATATTCCATTTATTTAAAAGCCAGGTTGAAGACATCCCCTCAGGAGTTACTGAAGAGATGTAATTATGGTCACTTGCAGTCTCCTTAGACTCATTGAGTGGAATTTTCTTTGAATTTGTAATCACAAGGACGTACTTGACAACTTCACACCATTCTTTGGAATAAATGTCAAACCTTCAGGCAGAATAAGCATGATAATGGGTAGGTTGGCATGACCATTAACAACTACACTTGAATAATGCACCAGGCTGATAGACAGAGACCTCTGCACCCATACTCTGTTTCCTGTCTCTTTTAACGTCCAGTAAAAAACTAAAACAAGTCAACTAGATTGTGCTAAAGTAAATGCCAAACAGAAAGCATGAGCAATGTTTATGAGGCTGGTGTACTTGTTAGTGCTCTTTGCCAATTGTTCCCAGTTCTTCTGCCTTCCAGAGGCTGGGTGGGACTGTGTATCCTAGTCTCCTGGGGAGGATGGGGCCAGGGAGAATGTGAATAGTTCTGGCCAGTAACTCATTAGTTAAAATGATGTAAGTCACTTCCAAATTAGAGCACTTAATAGTTGATGTATACAGCCTTCCCAAAGTTGTTTCCTCTCTCTCTCTCTTTTCTTCCTTCACAGCAAATCAGCAATATTTCAGATATTGGTTGCTATATCATCCTAGGTCCTGGATAGAGGACAATATTAAGAGCCTTAATCAACTAGGGACTTCAGTATGTCTGAGAAATAAATCTTCATTTTTTTTAAGCCAGTGAGATGTCTGAACTTGTTTATTGGCATGGCATAAAACCCAACCAGCCTTGACTTATTCAGTAACCAAATCCCAGTTATATCTGATCATTAAGAGTAAGCAACTGCAAAGAACATTTACAAATCACAAAAGACTAACTCTGATTTTAGATTCTCCTTCTTCATCAAAGTTATTGTTAGAAGGATTCATGAAGAAGAATGTGTCTTCTGATGCTGAAAACTCGAAAATTCAAAATTTAGATTATATAAAGGGTTAGCTGGGCTGCAGAGTGGGAAGGTCAACAGACATTTAACAGTAGACTGCAAATCAAACACCCTATTTTGTGACAGTAACCAAACAGGGATCATGCTTTCCTTTTCATTGCTTGGAGTTGACCCTTCCCCTGTAGCAGTTCAGTTATATTCATCTACAACTTCTGCCCATGTAAGCCAAGCCAAAAGGAAGAGGCCATAAAGTAGACAGATGCTAATCATTTTTAGAATAGGTACTGTATTTGGACCTTACATACCATATTTCACTTAATTTTCATGGAAAGCCTATGATGGGGAGATTAGTTTCTCTATTTCAGAGACAAGGAAACTGTGGTTCAGAAAAGTTAGGTAACTTTCCCTAATGTTACCCAGCTGGGAAGATTTTCTGCTTTATATTAGTGTGTATCAATTAGCCAAGTCCAGTGAAAAGTACCCATTAATCAGCAGAAACCCTCTGTGGATATGCTGAACCCAGAGTTTTCCACAGGGGTTAAGAATGCCCAGGATGGGGCTCATGAGGGTCAAATTTTTGGGTGAAGTTATCTCTGTATATTTCTCATCCTTTTTTCACCTCCTTCTTCAGCTTCAGGTATTCACCATATTTCCTTTTTTCAAAAAATTTATGTATTATACTTTAAGTTCTGGGGTACATGTGCAGATGGTGCAGGTTACATAGGTATACACATGCCACAGTGGTGATTTACAGCATCCATTGCCCCATCATCTACATTAGGTATTTCTCCTAATGCTATCCCTCTCCAATGCCCCCACCCTCTACTATTTCTCTCAGATAAAGAAAATGTGGCGCATATATACCATGGAATACTATGCAGCCCTAAAAAAGGCTAAGTTCATGTCCTCTGCAGGGAGATGGATGAAACTGGAAATCATCATTCTTAGCAAACTGACACAATAACAGAAAACCAAACACTGCATGTTCTCACTCATAAGTGAGTGTTGAACAATGAGAACACCCATGTCCTCTCACAGGGAGGGGAACATATTCTTTTCTTTAGCAATTAAATGCCCTTGCCTTAGTGGACATGAGTTTAAACCCATATTCCCTAGGTAACAGAGCATAAGGCAAAGAAACTTTCTGTTTTAGTACCTTTTAGAAAGTGCAATCCTGGAGAAGCAGGAGTAAGTGTATGATGAGTAACATAGAAAAGGAAGAACAAATTCAAGGGAGTGAATCACTGAGAAGCTACTGCTTAGTATAAATTGCAACTGATTATTCAATCACATAGGACCATCTTCCAGAGAGGTTGTATAAAGTACTGTATTTCAGTACAAGAGAGGAAGGGAGAAGCATTTATTCACTCGTATGGGTAGATAGGGGGATGAATAGATGGATGGATGGTCAAATAGGTAGGTAGGTAGGTAAACAGATATATAGTAAATCATATTGAATTTTATGTTGTATTGTAGTGGATCATTTATATGTCTATCTTTTTCATAAATTGCAAGTTCCCAAAGGGAAAAGTCAGTTGTTAAAGGCATAGGTTCAGACAGGATAGGTTTTAAATCCCAGCTTTAATGTGTGCTAGCTCTGACACCTTTGAAAAGTCACTCAACTTCTTTGAGATTCAGGTTCTTCACATGTAAAATGGGGATAATATATCTCATTAGAGGTGGTTGCAGAGGATGGATGAGAATAGCATGTGAAGACAGGGCTGAGTATAGAGCCCACTATACGATAATATTCTAGTATACTAAGCTACTACTAGTCATCATATCACCCAAGGCTTCTAATATGATATTTCACACATCATAGACATGCAGTAGATATCTACAGGTTTAACCTGGATTCTGTTTTAGTCCATGTCTTCTTCTAGCTTCTATTCCATTTCATCACCACATGGCTTTTCCTATCTAACTTTCACCAGCTGCCCATTGTCCTATATTGATTGGGCTTCAATACAGGTCATTAATAACCAAAAAGGATTCATAAGGTAATGTGAACAATGGATTTTCTTTAAATAAAAGCAACTGTAGAGATAAAATGGAATTTAAAAATGATGTTCAAAAATATCAACATACAAAAATGCATTGCCAGTTCTGAGCCAGAATGCCAGGGACTGTATCTGGAAGACCTTGAAGTAGTCGTGTTATCCTTGTGCTCATCAGGTGGGCCTGAATGAGATAATTACAATGAAAAATTCGTCCATCCCTGCTGTTGAATCGGCTTTCAAACTTGATGCTATTTCTCAAATCTGATGGTTAACAGAAGCCGAAAGGAAGAAATATTAAGATGTATGAACCAAAATAAGTGTAATTTTTGTGTATCTCCTTGGAAAGTTTTAAGCATATCCCTGTATTAAAAGTTCTCTATTCTCCGAGGGTTTTTTTTTGTTGTTGGTGTTGTTTTTTGCCTTCATTTGTTAATCTCTCAAATTTTAAATATCTATAAAATTCCCCTGAAGAAGCAAGAAACATCATACGCAAATTCAATCTAACAATTATGATTGATTCCAAACACAAACAAGGTATTGCTAATTAATTTAAAACCCTTCATACAACTAAAGGAAACTTCTGAAGGGAACAAAAATACACTGAAAGTTATATTTTACCTGAATACAGTTCTTCAGCCTCAAGGGAAGCAAAATAGTGTGGAATTTGGCCTAGTGACTCACTTAATAAATCATAATTGTTTATGTTTCTTTTCCCCCCTTCTCCTAGAAAAGTGGTTGGCAGCAAATCAGGTCCGTATAGATGAACAGATTTAATTCATTTGCCTTTCCTGCCTTACCTAGAGACATAATCCTCGGCCAAACTACTGGCTATTGTGAAAACTATTAAGCAGGGTAGACTCTCAGGTGGGGAACTGGCAGCAGTAGATAAACCTCTCCCATGAATTGTCTGCTCTTTTCACACATTCACCTTTAAAATGTAAATGAAGAACAAATGGAGCAGTAGATACAAAACACCATGTGAGATGAAAGATGCTTTAAAAACTTTCTTCCTTTAGGCACATTCTGTCATCACTATCATTTCACAGATGAGAAAATTGCAGGCTTTGTGCTTGTCCTTTCGAATGTATCCTTTACATGGTGACTATTTGCATCTATGTAATTCCAATGATCCTAATGATACATAATCAATATGTCTACTGATTTGAATAGTTAGATATATTGAATATTTTCCATGTATGAGACACCATGCTACGTATTTAAGAAATATGGAGGCAAATTGTTTTCTAGCTGAGTATTCTAAGCAAAGTCCTGGAACTGCCTTGAGTCATGTGTCCTACACCAAGAAAATGATGCCAATTGGGAAAATACTGAAACTAATTTTATCAACAAGTCCAAGGTGCTTTTTCCTGAAGACAAGAACAGGTGGACAATGAACATATGGCACAATTTAGGTGTATTACTTCATACAGAACAAGAACCTTCAAAATGTCTCCAGAAATGAGTCTGATTTGAAATGTCTCCCAGTGCCTACCTCCTATGTAATTAGTATGTGTAATGATGTATCATGATTGTCTGACTCTTATTTCTTATCAAGTTTATGTCCCTTTGTTGATCTGAAATATAGCAATTGTATTGAGGTAAGTAAAAATAAGGCTTATTCACATTATACAGGTGATATCATGGTTAATAAGTGGTGGGGGAGCTCAGTTTGTAATTGTGGCATGCATATTCTACATGCAGGTTTCCCACTGAAAGTGCTTTTGTTAATTCTCATGGATCAAATTGCCAGGCTGTGCACTTTTCAGAATTTACATATTCATTACCCATTTAGCATCCTTCTTGAAATTCTCTGTGTTATCTCTACTTTTTTTAATCCTTCGCTTTTTCATTCTACCTCACAAATGTTTATAAGTCTCAAAGGTTAACACTTCTGTCCTTTTTGGCTTGTACACAATTTCCTTGGGTAATGTCACTACATTCTCTCTGCTTCTAGAGAAATTTATGTGCTTCTAACTATGAAAGCTGTGTCTTCAGCTGCTTTTCTGTTCTGAGTTCCCAATACATACTTTTAATTGTCTACCAGACATCATCACTTGCGTCTCACATAGAAGGCAGATAGATGTTCCAAACCAAATTCATTCTCTTTCTCAGTAACTGTTGGCTCTTCCTGCTGTCAGTAATTAATGGCAAGACCACATACCTACTGGCTATAATTTATGTGTGTGCTTTTCAGTTGCTTCTTAGCACCATTCCTCCCAATGAATCAGCCAACATGTCATATCTATTCCTTCCCCCTCTTTCTCCATTATCAGTGCCCTCACAATTTCCAACGGGTTTTCTGTTGAGTCTTTTATTGCTCTTTTTTCTCCACTTTTATGCCTCCAATTGTTTTGCAGTGATTTGTGAATATTTTGTATCAGAACTGGCTTTGGGATGCATGTTTACATTAACTTACTGAACGCCATCACTTACGCATATTCTCAGAACATAGCAGTTGTTTCAATAAGTGCATGAATAAATGAATTATTTGAGGAATGGAGGAAAAGGTGAGAGGAGCTGTAATATAAGACTATAAAAAGTCAAATAAACGACACTCACAGGAAAATAGTTTGTTTTTGATAACTTTCATAACATATACTACAAGAGATTTTTAGTACATTCACCATGGTTCATATCCTGGATGTTTCCTTTCTTGGCTAAGACAAACTGTAAACTGACATGGTTTTGAAACTGACCAGAAGTTTAGCTAACTCTGGATAGTCTTCAAATAGTTCTTTGCGGCAAAGATCATGACGAGGGATCACAAAAGGAACTCCCAAACCAAGTGGTTATTTCAGGCTTTGTGTGGGCTTCTTTTAATGAATTTCCATAAATGGAAACCCACTGTGTCACTCATGGTTCTGCATACATAGAGCAAGCCCAGTCGTACGGGATTGGCTGCATTGCATAATGCAAAAACAAACTGGCTGGAGGAAGTATATTCTTTTGTTTTTTAGGAAGAAGCTTATCAGTGGAATTCTCTAGTCAAATCAATTGTGATCTGAGAAATTTTCAACTCAGTAGCTTTAGACAAGAGCTAGTCTTAGCACAAAGAAAAGTCAAGGTCAGTATATGTGGACTTGAGGAAGGCTGTGATTGATCTCCTAACATTGGTGATCTTTAACTCTATGCACTTGAGAGTAAATGAAAACTAAGCACTTCAGGGCTTACTCTTGGACTATGCATGATGGCAGTAGTGTAAGAGAAAGCATTTGGTAAACATTAAAGGAAGTGACCAAAAATTCATTTTATATGGCACATGCTCTAAGTTTGAATTCTGCCTGCACTAATTACTGTGTTGTGAAACAAGTTAACTACCTTGACTCATTTTTATAGCTGGTGGAGACTTAATGATAACAATAATGATTAAACATTCTAAAGTAGATACAAACCAAAATACTATATACATTGTTTATTATTCCGCTGTCTGGCACAGAGTAGCTTTAATATATCTATGCTTGAATGAAACAGACAAAACAGGCCAGGTGTGGTGGCTGACACCTATAATCCCTGCACTTCAGAAGGCTGAAGCAGACACATCACTTGAGCCCGGGAGTTCAAGACCAGCCTGGGCAACACAGTGAGACCCTGTCACAATAAAAATAAAACTGAAATAAACAAAACAGAATTCCATGTTCAAAATACTCCTTCTTTCCTTCCTGCATATACCATTATGACACTTTTCTACTTCTTAAATATGGGGAATTATCATTAGAAATTAGTATGTTTGTGACAAACAGTTGAATAACTGAAAAATCAGTTAAGCACATTTAATAAAAATCATATACATAGATCTTAAATATTTCATTTTGACTTAAAACATTTAAGTAAGCATTCGTTCTTCTGTATTTTGAGACACAACTAAATGTCTTCTTGGAGACTGTGTTTGCTAAGTCTCACGCTGTCTTTGTTACAAACCCATTTCTATAATTATTATCCATCCATTCAGTTTTGGAACTTAAAGATATTTATGAAACTAATTGATTAAATGATCTTCTAGAAGTTTTCCCTGTTTTAACAGTTATCTCGCCTATTCCAAATTCTACAGTAGGTTGTTTTTCGTGTGTTTTATTTTGAGGAAGGGCTTCATTTTTATCAAGTCATTCCAAAGCATTCCATTTACTTTTCATTGGAAAATGATTTATGTTTTCACACTCATGTTTGTTGGGTTAGGTAATATTTAATTGAATTACCCAATTACAGTTATAAGTACAACTAGCATGAACAGTTTCAGAACTGACTTTTGTTAAGCATGCAAGTCCACTGATAGGATCAAGCATGAGCTGGCTTGCTAGAAGGAAGGCATAACTGATAGGCTGGGGCATTGGGTGGTGTTACAGAGGGAATGGAAGGCATGGTGAATCTGAAAAGATGATGTTTTCTGCTGTAAAGACGGGTTTCACAAATAAAACAAGGTGGAACAAGAAGTATGAAAGGGGTTAGAACAAGACATTTATTTCCAAGTTCACTGGGTAATTAAACTAGGAAACCAAAGGATAATACATGGTAGAGGTAGAAAAGGCATTGGAGAACAGCTAATTCAACTCACCCACCATCTTTACCTACCAGCATGGTCTGCTAGCATTTGATACATGAGAAAAGATGCTTAAACTTAAAATGGAAAATTCTTTAACATTGGCTCAACATTAAAGATGGAAAGCAAGGAGGGGACAAGCTAGCTGAGATGCAACCTCAACTGTCCTTTCAAGAAAAGAAGAATGGAGGCTTCAGAAAGAAATCCTTGACTGATGGGAAGTGCTAGATTAGAAGACTTTCAGATTCTCTTCAAGCCTAAGTGGTCTATACCAAATGATGGGTAGACACGGAATGGGGGGAGGATGAAAGAAAGAATACAGAAAAATTCATTTAATTCTTTTTTAAAAGTCAAGCATAAAACAAAAAATAGAGTATCTGCCTCTTTTTTATTTCTTTTATGAGACAGAGTCTTGCTTTGTCACCAGGCTGGAGTACAGTGGCACCATCTGAGAGTAGCGCCTTCTAGAGAGAGCACCTCATGCTTCCACAGACACACCTATGCATGTGTCCCAGCTTGGGTAGACATTTATCAGGGGACTGCATTTTACACAGAAATGAATATTTAAACACTTACTAGGTTTTAAATATCATCAAGTGGCAAAGAGCTGTAGCCAATGTTAAGATGACCTGTCCTGTGGCATCTTTTTCATTGCTTTTCCAGGAAATAAGCAGAAGAAACCAAGAGAAAGTACTGAGAAGAAGAGCTCTATTAATCTTGCCTATTCTCTGTCCAGTAACTGATTCCAGAAATTCTGTGTGGAAATTGGGGCTAACCGAAGATTGAGACCTAAACATCCAATTTTGGCCACACAGAGTCTGCCTTTTTACCAAAGTGGAAAATCTTCAACTAAAACACAGAGGCCAAATTGAACTTGCTGAAAACAAGTTTGTAATTTCTCAAGGGCTTCCAAGTTTTAAAAATGTATATGATTATTCCATGTGATAGCCTTGGAGAAATAACCTTCATTAACATACCGTCTAATTCTTACATTGACCTTATTTCTTTATTTTCTCTGTGGGTTCCTTTCACCTCAACCTCCCTGTATCTTTAAGAAAGAGCAAGGAATTTCCAAAACATGGTTTTGGAAAGCCCACAATATCATGTCCAAATACCTAGAAAAATATAAATTACATCGGTGTTCTTGGTTATATCTGTATTTATATGGTTTCTTCTAATGAAGAACACAAGCACTATGTGTGGAGTTTTCCCATCCCATCCTCGTTTTTTGGTACAGGAGAGAAGAGTCCATGTTGATGAACAAATGGGCACACCTGAACCATATTGAAATGGGAAACTTCCCCAGCAGTGGGAAGTTCTGCTGGGGAAAACTTCAGGATTCCTACCTACCAGGATGTGACTCACTTAGCAGTGGCACTCAAGATAAAGGAGTCCCTCCAGATGTCTAAGCCAGGCCTCTCGAAAGCAAACAGAACTCTCAAAAGTGGCTTTCCAGGAAATTGAAAGTGAATAGCAAGAGAAAATCGTATTTCTCATTACTTTCACATTTTTGCAAGTCGAATCAGGAAATGCTCATTTTATAATATTGAGAATTTTAGAAATATTGGAGCCAAATCCATACAAGGAGCCCTGAAAGATGTCCCATCATATATTCAAATGACAAACTAGCAACCAAGTCAGACGTGTCATCTTGCTTTGTTTCTTTCATTACACTGCTCATTATTTGGAATTATTTGTTGTAGTTATTTCTTTACTTATTATTGCCTACATGCTCACTCAGCTCTGAATTTGAAGGCAAGGACCATTTGTGTTTTGTGAATGCCACGTGCTAAGTTCCCTCCATGATGCCTGGTACATAGTGTTTGCTCAATGAACGTGCATTGAATGAAGAAATAGATTCCATCTATTTCTGTAAGATTTCAGAGCAAACCAGAGCTGCCTCTCCCTACTGGTCCATTTCTTGAATCTAGTGACAACCCATTCCCCCTGAGACAATTCAAAGCCTCAGGAAAATTCAAGAACATGCTTTCACTAGAAACTCTCAGGTCAAGAGAATGTCCTGAAAAGACCACTGAAGCAGCTCTGAGCTTGCACTGAATTTCCATATTGTTGGTTGGGAGTTCCTTACATTATAACACTCCCTCTCTTGAAAATTGTCTCCGTTAAAAGGTCAGTGACTCTGGATGAGATGTTTTATTCTTCTCTTTTGGTTTATCAACTCATATTAGGTCAATTCAGCCCAAACGCTTGCCATATTCCCGTAAGAAGTGAATGAAGTTACTTCAGTTAAAATTTTCAGAAGCTTATGAAAAAGGCCATTCTTTATCTTTGCCATCTCTAATTCAAAAGGGTGTGCTGTTTCCCTAGCTTGGCATGCTTTTTCCAGGTCAGGGGGTTTCTGTGAGATTTCCTGAATTCTGCAAAGAAGAGAGTTCGGAAAAAATTATTGTTTACCACCTCCCAAAGCCTGAAAATAGTGTTGATCCTTGTACCAAAAACAAACAAACCACCCCCCCCACACAAATAACAGTTTCTTCTGAGTGTGTGATTCCTGTAATTAGTCTGAAGAACTATTCCAGTGCTCCCTGGAAGCCCACTGGGGAATCTTAAGTATAAGATAGAATAGCCAGTTGAAACTCTTCTTCCGAGTGGCACCCTAGCCCATGAAGTCCTCTTTCCCCTACTGCACAAGCCTCTTCCTGCCATTATGTATGGAAGCTTCTGAACCCTGCTTTCTCCCTGAAATTTATCCCATTATACCTGAAGAGATGTGGTCGTTTAATTTACTTAAATTAATTTTATTTTTAGATGTCGAGACTGCTGGTCAATGTGATTTTTAGAGAAAATGTCAACCATAAATTTGAGGAATCTTTTTCAGGAATTGCAAGCTTATGGGAACAGGGGTCATGTCTGACTCACCAGCATATTCCTGGTGCTTGACACCTAGTAGGCATTCAACATATATCTGTTGCATGAATGAATGATAGGAATGACTGTTATAATCATGTGCCTTCACATATTACCAACTCTTCAGTATTTTCTTGGAATCAACAAGTCTTAGAATAGGAAAACTAAAAGAGGTATCCTTTAGTCCCCAATATGACCACCCCGCTTAGAAATGTCAATCTCCCTATTTTCCTCTCCATGTGTTCAGTCTTTTACCTGCTCTCTCTTTAACAATACTTGCAGAGTTTATTATAATGTATTATTTTTAGTTCTCTAATTGGATTGTTCACTTCATAAGGGCAGAATTCCTTGCCTATTTTATTCAGAGCTGCATCCCAAGTACCCAGAACAAAACCTGGAAAATACTAAGGGCAATTATTTGTCAAATGAATAAATTAAAAGAGAAATTTTTAGCATGCACCCCAGTCGTCAGAAGAACTGTAGGTATTTTAAATCCCAGGCCCAATCCCACATCAGTGGAATAAGATGACTTAAGGGCATGAATCCCAGGAATCTACATTTTTAACAGGTGATTTTGGTGTAGCTCTTCTGAGAACTTCTAGTTAATCCAACTTACTCACCTAGAGATAATCCTGAAACCCAAAATGACAAAGTGTCTTTCAGGTCACATGGTAATTCAGCAGTGCAACTAAGTGTTTTAAGTTCTATTTTGATGAGCTTTCTACTCCAGTCGTCTTTGAGCCTGGATTTTACCTAATATGTTTACTGCTATCTGCACTGTTGGTCTTTGAGATTAAGCTACTGGAGGCAAAAATTATGGCTTCTAAGGTTACTTTGTGGTGCATCTCATTAGCCTTAAGGTAATACAGGACTTTTTGAGTCAAATGATACTATTGCACATAAGAACAGCCCTGTTTTCATGCTAATATGCCACTGTGTTCCTTTCTCCTTCTAGTTTCTGGACATCTCCATTAAATGGACCACCCAGGAAACGTTTCCTCCAAAGTACCTTCATTATGACCCAGAAACTTCTCGTCAGCTGTTGTGTGACAAATGTCCTCCTGGTACCTACCTAAAACAACACTGTACAGCAAAGTGGAAGACTGTGTGCGCCCCTTGCCCTGACCACTACTACACAGACAGCTGGCACACCAGTGACGAATGTCTATACTGTAGCCCTGTATGCAAGGAGCTGCAGTACGTCAAGCAGGAGTGCAATCGTACCCACAACCGCGTGTGCGAATGCAAGGAAGGGAGCTACCTTGAGGTAGAGTTCTGCTTGAAACATAGGAGCTGCCCTCCTGGATTTGGAGTGGTGCAAGCTGGTACGTGTCAATGTGCAGCAAAATTAATTAGGATCGTGCGAAGTCAGATAGTTGCGACAGTTTAGGAGAACACTTTTCTTCTGATGACATCATAGGATAGCAAATTGCAAAGGTAATGGAACCTGCCTGGTAGGTACTGTGTGTCTGGAGTGCTTCCAAAGGACCATTGCTCAGAGGAATACTTGGCCATGACAGGACAGTTTAGTGACAAATCTTAAAAGCAGCAAATTGCTCTCTTATGAGATGCATGATGAATTGCTTTTTTTTTTTTAAAGAAACATACTTGAGTTGCACTGTTGATAGTTGATCTGTACCTCTATGTTTCACTTCAGCATGGACACCTTCAAACTGGATTGCTTTCTGACAAACATCAGAAATGTTAATTTATACCAAGAGAGTAATTACGCTGATATTAATGAGACTCTGGAGTGCTGACAATAAGCAGTTATGATTAATTATGTAAAAAATGAGAATGGTAAGGGGAATTGCATTTTATTATTAAAAACAAGGCTAGTTCTCCCTTTAGCATGGGAGCTGAGTGTCTGGGAGGATAAAGACTATAGCAGCATCTCTTCAATGAGCTTATTCTTTATCTCAGACAAAACAGATTGTCAAGCCAAGAGGAAGCACTTGTCTATCAACAAAGTACTTTCACTTTTGCATTTTGAACAGCGTAGGTTAGGGCTCATGTGTATTGAATCTTTTAAACCAGCAACGCACATTTTTTTTCTACCACACTGTGAAGCTTCAGTTTAGTCTATAACTTTTCATAGCTTGAGAAAATTAAGAGTATGTAGATGGAGGAAGTAACCAGTATAGATTCTGATGATTCAATTTGAAGCAGTGTTTCTCAACTTCAGCCCTACTGATATTTTAAGAAATATCTAGATTCCTGGGCTGGACTCTTTTTTGTGGGCAGCTGTCCTATGCATTGCAGAATTTTACCAGCATCCCTGGAATCTAGCCACTAGATACCAATCACATTCCTTCCCCCATGTGACAACCAAAAATATCTTCAGACATTGTCAAGTGTCATCAGGTGACAAAATCACTCCTGGTTGAGAACAACAGGGTATTCAATGCTAATTATTTGTAACTACTTTAACTCTTAAAAGTTGTGATATACAAAGTCTAAATTATTAGATGACCAAGAATTTTGGTTTAAAGGCATACAAATGAAACATATTCAAAAATTAAAATCTATTCACTTTCTCAAATAGTGAATCTTACAAAATTAATCACAGAAGGTGCAAATTGCATGACAGTCCCCTAAAATTCCTCTTAGTGTAAGTATTTGATGATACTGGAATTGGTGACACTTCCTACTTTTTATTGGCTGGTACTTGGGACTCAAAAGCTAAGCTAAATTGTAGTGGGCGGGGTGGGGTGCAGAATACCAGCCAATAAAAGCAAATCTATTTAATTTATTCAGTAAGTTGTATGTGTAGAAATATTAAATGTGGGCTATACAGCTTGGAAACTAGAAAATTTTGAAAAATAATGGAAATAGCATGGATTTTTCTTAAGTAAACATGAAAATCTGTTTGTAGAATGAAGTAAGCAGGCGGCCAGAGGACTCAGAACAAAAGTAAACATTTTACTCTGCGTATACTGGCACCACAGTGGGATTTATTTACCTCTCCCTCCCTAAAAACCCACACAGCAGTTCCTCTTGGGAAATAAGAGGTTTCCAGTCCAAAGAGAAGGAAAGACTTTGCGATGTTACTCTATAAAGTATTTAATAACTGTTTTGTTGCTGCTGCTGTTTTGAAATCAGATTGTCTACTTGCCATGTTTTATTTACTTTATTCTGTTAATTCCTGTGGGATTACTTATAGCAAGCATGGTGAATTCTCAATAGTAAAGCCAAATTCCCCCATCATTCTATTTCACATTTTGCCAGCCAGGTTATAATTTTAATATTTCCACTGATAGTAATAAGGTAAAAGAATCATTACTTAGATAGATCTTTTTTCATAAAAAGCACTATCAATTATAAAGAGGGAAGTCATGCTCAGGAAGGTCATTAGATAAGCCTCTGAATATATGATGAAACATTAGTTCTATCATTCTTAGAGTCTTTCTGTTAAATAACTTAAATAGCTAATTTACCTAAAAGAAATATCTGACACATAAGATCTTATCATTAGGATGCATGAGAAGACTCAAGCCACAGATATGTATCTGAAGAATGACAAGATTCTTAGGCTGGGCATGGTGGCTCATGCCTGTAATCCCAATGCTTTGGGAGGCTGAGGTGGTGGATCACCTGAGGTCAGGAGTTTGAGACCAGCCTGGCCAATATGGTGAAACCCTGTCTCTACTAAAAATACAAGAATTACCCAGGTGTGGTGGTACATGCCTGTAATCCTAGTTACTCAGGAAGCTGAGACAGAAGAATTGCTTGAATCTGGGAGGCTGAGGTTGTAGTGAGCTGCGATCACACCACTGCACTCCAGCCTAGGTGACACAGATGAGCCTCCATCCCCCTTCCCCCTCAAAGAAGATTCTTCTTCATGCAGAGTATATGTTAGTCAACAAAGGGAGACCTGGCTCCAGGTGTCCAAGTCACTTATTTATAGTTAATTCGTAATGAAAGAACACAATGGAATCCCTGCCCAAATAACCTCTGCTTATGATATTACAGAATTTGGTGTAGAGTTGGATTCCATTAAGGAGTAGGATGCAGTAGAAAAGTACTAAAAGGAAACACAGAAACAAACACAAAAAAAACCTCTCACTGCAATGGTGGATATAACATTTAATCTGTGAAGGTTTGAGGCTATGGTTTCCCCTCTTGCTCTTTTTTTTCTGCCAGCCCTTTGTCATTTTTACAGGTCAATGAATCATCCATCCCTTTAGAAAGGAAAGAGACAGGAGATGAAACTAGAACCAATCCATTTGCCCCCTTTTTTATTTTCTGGTTTCGGTAGAAGATATAATGAGGTAGGAGGTTGAAACTTTTTATAAATAAAGTTAAATAACTTTTTGTAGCTTTCATTTGTCTCTTTCCTATGTGTTATATTGTATAAGCCAGAATTAGCCTGTAAAATCTCCATATGAATATTGAAGTCTAAATCTGTTCAACTAGCTTACACTAGATGGAGATATTTTCATATTCAGATACACTGGAATGTTTGATCTAGCCACGCGTAATATAGTCAAGTGTTTGAAGATATTTATTTTTAAAAGCACCTTTAGTTGTTAGTTGTTGACTGGTTCAATTTTCCTGCCAATGATTTTTTCAAATTTATCAAATATCTTTCCATCATGAAGTAAAATGCCCTTGCAGTCACCCTTCCTGAAGTTTTAACGACTCTGCTCTTTTAAACAGTTTAAGCAAATAGTATATCATCTTCCGTTTACTATGTAGCTTAACTGCAGGCGTACGCTTTTGAGTCAGCGGCCAACTTTATTGCCACCTTCAAAAGTTTATTATAATGTTGTAAATTTTTACTTCTCAAGGTTAGCATACTTATGAGTTGCTTCACAGTTAGGATTCAGGAAAGAAAGAACTTCAGTGGGAACTGATTGGAATTTAATGATGCAGCATTCAATGGGTACTAATTTCGAAGAATGATATTACAGCAGACACACAGCAGTTATCTTGATGATTTTCTAGGAATAATTGTATGAAGAATATGGTTGACAACAAGGCCTTACTGCCACTCAGCAGAGGCAGGACTAATGAACATCTTACCCTTCTTCCCTTTCCTCTCACTTTTCATGAGCCTTTTGTAGATAACGAGAAAACTGACTTTCATTTGTATTACAAAGAGAAGAAACTGCCAAAGGGGATGATGGTAGAAGTTTTGTTCTCTGTCTAATGAAGTGAAAAATGAAAATGCCTAGAGTTTTGTACAACATAATACTAGCAGTAAAAAACAAGTGAAAAGTCTTTCCACAACTGTTTTAAGAAGGCATCTGCTGGGAAAGGATGTGAGAAGGTACTAAATTGCTTGGTATTTTCCGTAGGAACCCCAGAGCGAAATACAGTTTGCAAAAGATGTCCAGATGGGTTCTTCTCAAATGAGACGTCATCTAAAGCACCCTGTAGAAAACACACAAATTGTAGTGTATTTGGTCTCCTGCTAACTCAGAAAGGAAATGCAACACATGACAATGTATGTTCCGGAAACAATGAATCAACTCAAAAATGTGGAATAGGTAATTACATTCCAAAATATGTCTTTGTATGATTTTGTAGTATCATTTCTCTCTGAGTTGAACACAAGGTCTCTGTCCACATTTTTGGTCAAACTCACATTCTCCCTTTCTTGAATCTTAACTAGCTAAGGCTACTCTCAATGAATCATTCCTAAAGCTACAACTCAGAATCTCTCAAAAAGTCATCTTCTCACAGATAACACCTCAATGCTTGAATTTTTCTCCTTTCACACTGAAATCAAATCTTACTCATGGGCAAAGGGCTAAAGTATAAATTGGCAGCTAAGAAGCAAAGTGATATAGCAATGATGACAAATTAAGCCAGGTGTGGTGGCTCACACCTGTAATCCCAGCAGTTTGGGAGGGCAAGGTGGGCAGATCACTTGAGATCAGGAAGGAGTTCAAGACCAGCCTGATCAACATGGTAAAAGCCTGTCTCTATTATAAACACAAAAATTAGCTGGGCATGGTGGCAGGGACCTGTAGTAGCAGCTACCTGGGGCTGAGGCAAGAGAATTGCTTGAACCCGGGAGGCGGAGGTTGCAGTGAGTTAAGATCATCCCACTGCACTCCAGCCTGGGCAACAGAGCCATCTCAAAAAAAAAAAGACAAATTAGAAATGTGTACTTGGCTTTGTTATCTATGGTATTAGTGCATCTATTGCATGGAAGTTCCAAGCTACTCTGATTGCGTTAAGCTTTTCATTGCATACAGATCATTAGTATCATTGCTTGATTAAAAACAAAAAAGAAAATCATCTTTAGTTATTCAAATGCTTTCCACGGTAGTGATGACAATTCATCAGGATGGTGTGTATGGTCACCTTGTCACTCCCACCACTAGACTAATATCAGACCTTCATTCAAAGATGCTCACACTAAAAATGATTTTCTTTTTTGTGTTTAATCAAGCAATGATATGAACAGCTTGACTCTCCCCAAATAGTTTTTTGTACTACAAAGAAGTTTATGAAGCATAGGAATGTAGATTGATATATAAATGAGATTCTAACCCAGTTCCAACATTTTTTCACTGTGTAATTGAAATCGTACGCAAGTCATCTAGCCTTTGTTTTCTTATCTTAAAAAAAGAATGAAGGAAGGGGTATTAAAGGGATTGATCAAATTTTACCATTGTCTTTAGTTAATTTAATTCACTTTTCAATTTACTTTGTTCATTTATTAAGCACTTATTCTGTAGTACTGTGCTATAGAGGCTTTAATATTTACAAAAACACTGTGTAAGTTGCTTTAGATGAAATATGAGTAGTGGAAAGGCAGAACTAGCATTCAAAGCCAGGTCTAATGAATCCTAAAACAAACTCCCATTACTCCCATTTTTTGGAACATACTTATGCTACCCATATGCTCTGGCTTTGTAATGCCTATGTAAATAACATAGTTTTATGTTTGGTTATTTTCCCATGTAATGGCTACTTATATATCTGTGTCTATCTCTTGCCTTGTTTCCAAATGTAAACTATGTGAAACTATGTGTCTGGATGTGGGCATAAAGTAACATACTATTCTAAATTACTGTCCAAATTCCTTAAAGTCCGTGATATTTGTTTCGACATTTATCTTGAAGTTCCCTGTGGGCAATAGTTAAACCTTTAACAATGTTAATATTTGTATTCAATTATAAGAATTTTTTACTGTAACTTGAAATATTTATAGCAATATTTCATTCTAATTAGACATTTACTAACTTTCTCTTGAAAATAATGCCCGAAAGAGAACATTGGAAGGCACATGAGCTCAGTTGGTCTTCGCCACTAAGACTAGCCAACAGAGGCTTGATTTTATTCAAACGTTGCATTTTAGCATATCTTATCTTGCAAAATTCAATTGTGTGGGCTTTTTTTGGTTTTAGTTTGTATTGAATAGACTTTCAGAAATCCAATTGTTGAGGAAATCTTCTTGGTTTTCTAACCTTTCTTTAGATGTAACCCTGTGTGAGGAGGCATTCTTCAGGTTTGCTGTTCCTACAAAGTTTACGCCTAATTGGCTTAGTGTCTTGGTAGACAATTTGCCTGGCACCAAAGTAAATGCAGAGAGTGTAGAGAGGATAAAACGACGGCACAGCTCACAAGAACAGACTTTCCAGCTGCTGAAGTTATGGAAACATCAAAACAAAGACCAAGATATGGTCAAGAAGATCATCCAAGGTATGATAATCTAAAAATAAAAAGATCAATCAGAAATCAGACACCCATTTATCATAAATCAGGAGCAAGATTGCATGGCTGTTAAGTTGTATGGATCACGTTTCCCTGTTGGAATCATTGTTGGACTGAAAGTTTCCATCAACTGATAAGGTAGATGTGATTCCAAAAACAGTTATGAAAGGGTTTATGCTCACTCCTGCTCCCCAGTTTCTTTGTAAAGTATGTTGAATACTCTAAGATAAGAGAAATGCATTTTAAGTCAGGACTATATCTCAGGGAATATGCTGCCAGATCCCTTAGTTCTTCTATAAACACCCTCTCTAGATGACCAAGGAGAAACTCTAACCATTTTGAAACATACATTGCATCTCCACCAAGAAGCTCTGCTGCATTTACTTGGTAATTCTCTCCAGGTAGGCTCTATGTATCTTATAAATATCCTTTTATTAATCCTCATGATATGGCCTGTATTAAAGTTACCATTTTAATAGCATGTGTTGTGAGGATTAATGAGATAAAGTCTGAAAAGCATTTGAGACTTGTGTAGGAAAAAGCTACTTGAAGCGAAACATTCTCACATATTATAGGTTTATATAAAGATTCTCCTTTACAAATGGTGAGAGAGAGAAATAAAGAGAAAAGAGACAGAAGTGGGAAAGAATCTGAAGAAAATGAGTTTCATCCAGTGTGGACTGTAAGCTTTAGGACACAGGATGGAAAGAGTTCTGGTTTCAGTTAGCATTGGGAGGACATGCTAGAAGAAAAAGGATGGAGGATTTCCACAATGCAGACAGGGTCAATAAGAAATTCATTCTGATCTTCACCAGTAGTTAAGTGACTTGCATAGTCTTGTACGAACCCCAAAACTTCATGTATCTAAAACCTAGGCAATAGATTTTAGGACACCAATGTCTTTGAGAGTTGAACACTTTTATTTATGCAAAGAGTAAACTTTTATTCTGTTTTGGGCAAACCAAAAGTATTCTGTGAACATATAATTAGCCCTGAAGCCAAAAGAAAAGAGAAAATCAGAGACTGTTAAAATTGGAAGCAACCAAATTCCCTATTTTATAAATGAGGACATTTTAGCCCCGAAAGATGAAATGATTTGCCTTACAGCTCACAGATACTAAATGACTCATGCCATTAATAGAAATGTTAGTTCCTCCTCTTAGCTTTACATCCTAGCTTATTACTGAAATATTCTCCAGACTGCGTGTTTCCTTCAGTTCCTTGACCTCATATTTTTGGGTTTGCAGACATCCTCTTCATGGAGGTAGTCCTCTAGTGCTATGCGTCTTCTTTAAAGACTAGTTAGAGCAATGAACTTATCAACTAGTGCCTACTAATGAAAGTTTATATTACAAAGCTAACTTGAATACTTCCCTTTTTTTCTTAAATGTTAGGGTTTTAATTTCTCAAGCTTTTCTTAGAAAACAGAGTGATGTGTGTTATTTTCTACCATTAATTTTCAAAATTAGGGGCTTCACCCACAGTTTTGTTGGACACCAAGAATATATAGCATACTATCTTATTATAACAAAAAATGATATTTATCTCAGTTCTTGGAAATAAATGATGTCACTTAACACCCCTCAAAAAAAAAGAAAAGGTTACCATTGAAATATAATTATGAAATTCTGTGACAACCTTTTGCCTCAGGCTGGTTTTATGATGGCATTGGATGAATATAAATGACGCGAATGCTTCTTTGGGCTTTTGCTTTATGCAGATATTGACCTCTGTGAAAACAGCGTGCAGCGGCACATCGGGCATGCTAACCTCACCTTCGAGCAGCTTCGTAGCTTAATGGAAAGCTTACCGGGAAAGAAAGTCGGAGCAGAAGACATTGAAAAAATAACAAAGGCATGCAAATCCAGTGAGCAGATCCTGAAGCTGCTCAGCTTGTGGAGAATAAAAAATGGTGACCAAGACACCTTGAAGGGCCTAATGCACGCGCTAAAGCACTCGAAGACGTACCACTTTCCTAAAACTGTCACTCAGAGTTTAAAGAAGACCATCAGGTTCCTTCATAGCTTCACAATGTACAAACTGTATCAGAAGTTATTTTTAGAAATCATAGGGAACCAGGTCCAATCAGTAAAAATAAGCTGCTTATAATTGGAAATGGCCATTGGGCTGTTTCTTTGCAATTGGCCAGATCTCATGGATGAGTAAACTGTTTCTCAGGCACTTGAGGGGTTCAGTGATTTCTTCCTCATCACCAATGACTGATTTTGCCACAGGACATTAAAAGAAACTATGATGTGGAGAAGAACTACTATCTCCCCAAATAAACCCCAAATGGTTAATCAAACTGTCAGATCTGGTCCATTATCTACTGACTATATTTTCCTTTATTACTGCTTGCAGTAATAAAAAAAATTTTTTTTAATAAAAACAAACAAACAAACAAACAAAAAAACTAGACTCCATTGTGCCTTACTGAATATGGGAATGTCTAACTTAAACAGCTTTGAGACTTCAGCTATGCTAGAGGCTTTTATTAGAAAGCCATATTTTTTTCTGTAAAAGTTACTAATATATCTGTAACACTATTACAGTATTGCTATTTATATTCACTCAGATATAAGGTTTGTACATATTATCATCCTATAAAGAAATGGTATAAGACTTAATTTTAGAAAGAAAAAATTATATTATGTTTATGAAAAAAGAGATAAAATATATATTTTTAATGGGAAGTTTGTAGCATTTTTCTAATAGGTACTGCCATTTTTTTCTGTGTAAAGTATTTTTATAATTTTATCTGCATAAGCTGTAATATCATTTTATAGGAAATGCATTATTTAGTCAATTGTTTAATGTTGGAAAGTATATGAATATAAATTATCTGAATATTAGATGCTCTAAGAAATTGAATGTACTTTATTTAAAAGATTTTGTGGTCTTATAACTATATAATTGACATTATTAAAGTTTTCAAATTATTTTTTATTGCTTTTTCTGTTGCTTTTATTTGAATGGGACATTAATGGGTTTGAGCTTTCCTAATTTCCCTGTTTTCACTAGAAACACCTGGGAAGTGTTTAAAAAGCAGATTCCCGGACCAATTTGTTGAAAAACTCTGGCGTTGAGAGTGGAAACTTGCATTGTTAGCAAGTCCCAAAGTAATACTTATTACACTAAATCTGGAGAATTTCTGAAGTCAGCCTTAGATTACAGATAGTGCAAGCCACTTAAAACTGCTGTCACCAACCTTGAGACACCAAACTATATACACTTTTTTGACAGAAAATAACAGAAACTAGCACTGCTTAGTTTAAGAAAAAGGAAAAAAGAATAATTGGAAGAGTAGTGTGTTGATTGAGTTGAATGGTGGTCGCCCAAAAGATATTTTCATAATTCCCAGAATCTGTGAACATTACCTTATTTAGTAAAAGTGTCATTGTAATTAAGTTGAAGATCTTTAGATGAAGAAAGCATTTTGGGTTATTCAGGTGGGCCTTAAATCCAATGACGAGTATCTTTATGAGACACACAGAATAGACAAACAGAGAGAAGATGATGTGAAGACAGAGGCAGAGGTGGAAGTGATGTAGCTGTAAATCAAGGAAGCTAAGAGCAGCCAGCAATGGGCTATCCCCACTCTGCTGAAGCCTCTGTAGAGACTGGGGCTCTGCTGACATCCGGATTTTGGAATTTTGGCCATCAGAACTGTTAGAAAGTAACTCTGTATTGTTTGAAACCGTGCAGTCTGTGGTAATTTACTGCAGCACCTGCAGGACTCTAATAGAGATGGTATCCAAGCTTTAGAAAGAGCAAAATCAATATTTTTTTGGGGGTGGAGGGTGGTGGCTCAAAACTTTTTATTTTCACAGCGTGCAACAATTGCTTAGCAATGCTAGCTAAGTTGGTACAATCTAAGGGCCATCTCACCTTTATCTTTAGGCATTTGACCAACAGAATCTTTTGCAAACAAGATCACAGACCAACTGCGATCTGTCTCAATGTGCCTGTGGGAAGAGGTCCTCTCTCCCACATACTTTTCCCAAAAAGATTGTTTTATAGCCAAATGCAACTAAAACCCATAACATAGCAACTAGCTATCTTCACTATCACTGGTTCCTTCTACTCCCAGAATAGGAAGTTGAGGTAAGAGGGGAGAGACTGCCTCCTATTGTAAAAACCCAGCCACACCTCAGTGAGGCTAGCAACGGAGGATGGAGATTAGTAGGCACTAAAACAGGCCTCTCCAGAACTCTTGGTCCTTTGGGGCAGAAGTTACAGCTCTTTCTCCTAGTCAAACATCTTTGTATCTTTTAGTTCTAAATTCCAAATTTCCAGGAAAGAGACTCTAATTCTCATAAGTTGAGACTGACATAAAGACATGGAAATTGAGGGTCTGTCCTTGTTTATCAGTTGCACTTCCCAAGAAGAAGATATCATTGTGAACAGGGCCCAGTAACTACTTCCTATCTCTTCCTCGTCTATATCTTCTTCTTCACTCTACTATGACTTAGAATTTAGAGTTGACACAGACCATCCCTTTGAAAGCAGACTTGCGAAATTAGATCAGTTATGGCCACCTAGATAGAAGATTATGCCTAGGTAAATATCACACAGACAAAAACCCAGAAAAATTAAAAGTGAAGGTGAAGTCAAGAAGTTCTAACCTGGGGAACAGGCATCCCACTGCTGCAATACTGCACATGACAAAAGTGGTGGAAATCCTATGGTAGAAGCAGAAGGCCAAGAGTAAACTAACAGCCTTCATTTGTCCTTAAGCAGCACCAATTCTTCCTTCAAAGTTCTTTGCAGAAAATGAAATGGCCTACACAACTCCACAAAGTTTAAGAAAAGTTTGAAAGTTCATAGCGTCAAGGCTAAATTATTCAAATGCTTATTTGATTGCCCACCCTGGCTGCTCCTTTGGGTTCAGTTTACCTTGAGCTTCTCTTCCAGGGGAGATAAAATTTGTAAATATCATGCCAGTCCATTTTTTTCTATTTTTAAAAATTTAATTCTAAATTCATTTTATGTTTACAGAATCACTGAAAATATAGTAAATAGTTTTCTAGTATACACTTCACCTAGCCTTCTCTGAAATTATTTTTCATTACTATTCACTTATTAAAAGAAATTAATCAGTATAATACTATTAACTAAACTCCCAACTTTACTGAGATTTTCCCAGGGTTTCTAGTGGTGTTCATCTTCTGTTCAAGACCAGTTGAAGAGCCCATGTTGCATTTCGTTATCACCTCTCCTTGGTCTCCGGCAGTCTGTGACAGTTTCTCAGCCTGTGTTGTCTTTCCTCAACTTGATGCTTTTTGAAGTGATGTGATCAGCTCTTTTGTAAAACATCCTTCAATTTTTGTGTTTGTGATGTTTTCTCATGAATACACTGAGATTATGGGTTTGGGAAAGAATATTGTGAAATCCATAACTCTTCTCAGTGCATCCGATCAGGGGCCATATCAGCATGACTAACTATTGCTGATGTTAATTTAAATGTGATAACTTGGTTAAAATGGCTTTGCCAGGTTTTTCCACTGTAACATTACTATTTTCCTCTTTATATATTCTATTCATTAGAATTATTTGTTAGAGCATTAGATCTAGTCCACACTCAAGGAAAGGAGAATTAAACTCTTCATATTGGAAAAAGAGATTTCAAGGAATTTGTGGTAATGTATTAAAACTACCACAGATTTAGTCACTTTAGGGAAGAGATTCTGGAAGGCTTTGAAAATACCATTTCTTCTTAAAGATTCTTCCACTAATTTTAGCATTCAACAATCAATTTTGCCTGCAGCAACTGTTACTGTGCTTTTCTAATGGGGATTTTCTATTTCCCTCATGTCCCCTACATTTAAATACTTTCATTTTCTTCTCCCTATTTGTGTCAATCATTTATTAATATGCTTTTGGACTCAAGAATATTAATGTTATTCTTTGGATTACATTCCAATACTATCACTATTTATGTTTCTCAAATTATTTCAGCTTTGGCTATTGGCTCTTGTTTCCTTTCAACATGGCCCTCCCTATCCTTTTATTTTCTTGAGCATTTTGTTTTTTTCTGGCACTAGTAGATTCTCCATACTCATCTTGCATTTCCTCTAGAATAAGGCATTTTTCTTTTTATTGTAAAATGGTATTTAAAAACCACAATCCAGGTGCTAGGCATGCTCTTTGCCACTGAGGTATCACTGTTTATAGGACATCTCAGTAGACACATCAAGTAAATAATATGTATGTTAACCCATGTATGTCTACACATATTTATTTCTGTATCTGTATACATATATATTCTATGTACCACACACAGCTATATAAGTCACTGGGTTCATTCTATCCTTCACTCTCCTTCCTTCTGATTATTTGTGTCATCCGAGAGTGAAAAACATGGCTCACATTATATATAACTTATTTATTTTTTAACCACAGATGCTTGTAAAGTATTTTCAGATTTTCTAGTGGGTATCCCTGTGAGAAACAAATTTATCAACTAGAATATAGTACTAATTTATAGTTCTTTTTGTCTTCAGCTTTACAGTATCCATTCAAGATGTTTTTCAAAATCACTTGGGCCTGCTCTTGTCCTCATCCCCTTCTGTAAAGTTATGTCATATATTGAAATCATTACTTTTAATTCTTATAGTCTACATTCTATCCTGGTGAATCCCCCTATAACCTCAATTTTTTAAAATTTGCATACAATTAAATACTTCTTGTGGCAAACCAATGGTTTTGACAACAGCATAAAATCATGTATCCACCAATATATTATCGTCATCACAGATCCATCACTCTAACAATGTCTCTGGGAGGTCCTATGTAGTTAGTCTGTGTCCCCTCCACTAACTTCTAGCAACCATTGAACTATTTCCCATTCTTGTAATTTTGCCTTTTCTAAAATGTTATATAAACTGAATCATACAATACATTGCCTTTTGTGACTATTTTCACATAGTGAAACGCATTAAACATTCCATTCATGTTGCTATATGAATTAATAGTTTGTTCTTTTATCTTTTTGAGTAACATTCCATTAAACAGTTTTGGTCCTCTATTCACCTATTGAAGTATATCATAGTTATCTGCTATTTGAGATGATTATTAATAAAGTTAGTATAAATTTTGCATATTAATTTTTATGTAAACAAGATTGCTGGGTTATATAATAAGTTTATGTTCAAATGTAAAAAACTGCCAAACTGCTTTCCAACTTGGCTGTACTATTTTACTTTTCTTCCAACAATAAATGAGAGTTCTTATTGCTTTACATTCTTGCCAGAACCTCATTTTGTCAGGTTTTATTATTATTTTTAGCCATTCTTAAATTGTTTCACAAGATCTTATTGTGCTCATAATTTGCATTTGTCTAATGACTACTTGAATTAGTTTACTAGGGCTGCCATAATAAAATACCACAGACTGGGCGCTGAAACAACAGAAATTTATTTTTCACATTTCTGGAGGCCAGAAGTTCAAGATCAAGGTTCCGTCGGGCTTGTTTTCTGGTGGAGCCTCTTCCTGGTCTTTAAATGGCTGCTTTTGCATTGCGCCTTGTATGGCATATTGCCTTTCCTCTGTGCACATGCAGAGAGGGGCGCTCGCATCTCTTTCTCTTAAGATGATCAGCGCTATGTGATTAGGGTCCAACCCTTATGACTTCACTTGAAATTATCTCCTTGTAAGTCCCATCTCCAAATACATGTCAGGGGTTAGGGCTTTAACATGCACATTATGGGGACATAGTTTACTACATAATACTAATGATGTTGAGCATCTTTTCATGTTTATTTGCCATCCATGTGTCTTCTTTGGTGAAATGTGGGTCAAGATCTTTTGCCCATTTTTTATGTTGTATTGTTTATTTCCTTCTAATTGCTGAGTTTTAAGAGTACTTTACATATTCCGGAGACAAGTCCTTTTTCAATTGTGCAATTTACAAACATAGTTGTGTAATCTAGGGCTTACTTTTTAATACTCTTAACTGTGTGTTCTTACAGAGCAAAAGTTTTAGATGTAGGTACAGTTTATCTTTTTTAATGAATTGTGCTTTTGGTGTCATATCTACACATACAAAACCCATCCATTGATTTCCCTATGATTTTTTATAGCTTCACATTTCAAGTATAGGTTTAGGATCCATTTTGAGTTAATTTTTGTACAATGTATGCTGAAGTTCTTCTGTTTTCATTTTGCATACGAATGGCCCATTGTCCCAGTGTGATTTGTTGAAAAGGTTAGCATTTCTTCATTGAATTGCCTTTGCATTTTTGTTAAAAATTGGTTGAAATGTTTGTGGGGGTATATTTCTGGACTCTGTATGCTGTTCCAATAACTTATTAAGTCTATCTTTTCACCAATGCCACACTATCTTAATGACATTTGCTTAATAGTAAGTCTTGAAGTTATTTGGTGGTTGCTCGGTTACTTGGGAATGTGTTGTTTCTTCTTGCCTTTTAGTATGCCTCAATTTCTTCGTTAAAACATTAGGAAACTCTGGGAGATAGTTTTTATACCTGGCAATGGCCATGTCTTTCTTCCCATAGAACCTTAATAGAGGGCTTTGCATTAATCCAAGTGAAGATTAGACAGGTTTTATGATTTTGTTGTTGTTGCTATGGTTATATTCAATGAACTACAGATTTCAAATTCCTATAGATAGCTTATTTCTAGGGTGGCAGATATATATCAGAGCAGTATTTGCTTGATTCTGAGTTTTAGGTCTACCTTTGAACTATGTCTCAAAGAAGTTCTCTTTGTACACTCTTGTTCTTCTCCTACCCCTCTCTCAATGGTATTCTGCTGTTACTTGCTGTTGGAAGCTTCTTAGCTTCATGGTAAAGGGTGTTAGGTATAGTTTTTGTTGTTCTCATTAACAAGACTGTGTTAAGTATGTCTGTCTCCGTGGGGTGTGTGGCCTTTTCAACTCTCCTGCCTTTCTCTTGGCTATATTTATGGGCCCAGAACTTAATCTGACTGCTCTTCCTAGGAATACACTTTTATTTCCTCCATTCTGTTCCCTTTCCTCCTCTGCAATGAGTGGTCACCAGTATCCTAAAGTCAGCAGTTTTTCTTTGCCTCCATAGATGAAACACTTTTCAGTGAGATTTGTTGCCCTCATGCAGGAGACTGCTCTCCAAGACTGCATGGCTCTTTCTGATCTCTATTTTGAGTGTTTAATGGATTAATGGAGAAAGATTCTGCAAAAGGCTACAGATTCCCCCAGTTTTTCTAACGGCCAGAGATAGCCACACTGTTCCACCAAACCACACTAGGCCTACACTGATTTTTCAGCCAGGCTACTGAATTCTTCCTACTGGTATCCAGGTGTATCAACCTCAGATAGGCACTCATTTGTACCTCCTCTCTCCCTTGAGTCACTGGCCCTTAGATTTGGGGTCAGTTATTTGTTCTGTGATCTCAGTTCTCCAATGAGTATTTAAAAGTCATGATTTTGAACTTGAATTTGATTTTTTTTTTTAGAGAATATCACTAATATTATCTGTCTACATTTCCCAGTTTCATCTATACCAGGGTAGGAGCCAGAACATATCAAGTCAATTTCATTGTTTAAAGACTTGTTTTAAAAGATTAAATTGGAGTTAAAATTATCTCTATGAGTCCCGATCCACTGTGACCTCTTGTCCACCCAGAAACCTATGCAAGTCATGAAATATTTTATGGGTTAATAGTACAGCCTAAAATATCAAAACCAAGAAACAATATTGAAAGTCTTTATTCCAGATAGGTTAGCAAAAACACTTTCTGAAGTATACTGTTTCTTATTTTTTATTTTAATTAACTTATTCAATAGGTCATCTTCAGTTTCTGATTCATATGTTGAAAATCTCATTTGTTAATTTATTGAAAAGGTTTTTGATTTCTAGAAACAATGCACTTTAATTCCAGTTTTAAGCAAGAGATATAGTTCCAAACAACCACTACATTCAAGAGCAAAGAGTTTTAGGTTGTGATTGTGTATGTGCAAATGCATGTGTGTCAGCGAGAGAGAGAGAGAAAGAGAGAGAGAGAGAGGGAGAGCGCGCAAGAGAGCGAGAGAGCATGCACATGCTCTGATAAGAGAGAATTCTAAGATCTTCTTTACCAATGTAGAGCTCTAAAGACATGGAAATAGCTTCTTTCTAAAATACTTAGTCTCTTCAGAGTTGTTTCCTTAACTAATGCCTAAACTCAGTCTGAGGGACAAACTTGTCTCTTACCTTCATCAAGTTTCCCAACATCTGTTCCCATGGCTATTATCTAGTATCTGTTCAATTAGTATTGAACTAATTCAATTAGTACTGAACAAAAATTTCAATTGTTGATGTTGAATACAACTATGTTCCAATTTTTTTTAAATTCCTTGTTATATTTCAAATTTCTCTTTCCCAAACTAGGAAATTACAAGACAGAGATTAAATAGTAATCATAGCTAGCAGTAATTATCTCTATACTTGAGTTTAAATACATCTGTTCTGAAGATGGTTAGAATCCAGTTGAAGAAACAGGATATACACACGAAAGAGTGATTAGTAATCCCAGATGGTATGTGCTTAGTGCCAACTGAGTTATATAAACAGGGCATAGTCATCAAATGTCATCTCTGAACAATAGGGTAGACCAAGAAGCAGTAACTTCAGCTAGGTCTTGTAGGAAAAATGTACGTAACATGTTGGGGAAACACTGGTTAGATCCATGTGGTTTGTATAAAAATTCAATGAGGAATGCCCAATGTGGGTGAACGGGAGAAAGGAAGCAAAACACAGTGCTATGTGTGTACCTATGCAACTATCTTGCATGTTCTGCTCATGTACCCCAAAACCTAAAATGTAATAAAAAAAAAGAAAAGAAATATAAATTCCATTTGACCCAGCAATCCCATTACTGGGTATATATCCAAAGGACTGTAAATCGTTCTATTATAAGGACACATGCACACGAATGTTCATTGCAGCACTGTTTACAATATCAAAGACCTGGAACCAACCCAAATGCCCATTGATGATAGACTGGATTGGAAAAATGTGGTACATATACATCATGGAATATTATGCAGCAATCAGAAATGATGAGTTTGTGTCGTTTGTGGGGACATGGATGAATCTGGAGAACATCATCCTCAGCAAACTGACACAAGAACAGAAAATGAAATACCACATATTCTCACTCACAGTCGGGTGAGGAAAAATGAGAACACATGGACACAGGGAAGGGGGTACTACACACTGGGGTCTATTGGGTGGAATAGGGGAGGGACAGTGGTGGGGGGAGAGCTGGGGAGGAATAGCCTGGGTAGAAATGCCAAATGTGGGTGAAGGGGAGGAAGGCAGCAAAACACACTGCCATGTGTGTACCTATGCAACTATCTTGCACATTCTGCACATGTACCATGAAACCTAAAATGCAATAAAAAAATAATAAATTAAAAAAAAAATTCAATGAGGACTGGGCACAGTGGTTCATGCTTATAATCCCAGCACTTTGGGAGGCCGAGGCGGATGGATCACCTGAGGACAAGAGTTCGAGGAGACCAGCCTGGTCAATATGGTGAAACCCCATCTCTACTAAAAATACAAAAATTAGCTGGGTGTGGTGGTGGGCACCCAGAATCCCAGCTACTCAGGAGGCTGAGGCAGGAGAACCTGGGAGGCAAAGGTTGCAGCAAACTGAGATCATGCCATCATACTCCAGCCTGAGCGAAAGAGTAAAACTCCAACTCAAAAAAAAAAAAAAAAGATGAGTAGTATAAAATAAGCTTGTAAAACCTGACTGCTAATATACTGTGTGTTGTAGTAGATAAAATTAATTGCTTTATCTATCCAGAAACCTTAATTTTTTGCTAAATATCTTTTTCTTTTAATAAATTGCTCTTTCACATCCCCTCAACTTAACCATATATTTCCAATGGGGACTGATAATCTCCAAACTTTTCCCAGCTCTAACCCAAGATATTCAGTCCGAGACCTTTCTTAGGATCTGTACATTTGGAATTAAAGAAGATTTTTCTGATACATGAAAAGACATAAAGATGTTGACCCTAAAGAAGTCAGAGCAAGAGACAGAAATATAGCAGAATAATTAGGGAGAAGAGACAGGCAAAGAATCCTGATGTTCTAGCCCTTGGTTATAGCCATATTGTCTCTTCCTCATTTTTAGTTTTATGAATCATTTTGAATTTCCCTTTTTACCCAAGCCAGTTTCTGTCCCTCTCTTGTAAACAAGAGTCCTGACTAATATATGGAGTACATAAGAAAGCCTTGAATGGTAGACACAAATCTTTGAGTTTGAGGAGCTGACTGTCATGATTTGTGAGGTCCTGTCCACCTGAGAATCTTTAATTCTGTAATATTTATCTATAAACACAATGGAAACCTTTGAAGTTGATATTAGTTGTAAAACAGCTTTTCTGAAAGATTATTTTGGCACAGGGGTGTAGAATGGATCGGAGCAAAAATAAGCTATAGACAATTAAAACAAGTGGTTGACTATTAGTGCTGTCATGAGTAAACAGAAAACTCAGACTGGGGGTGGAAGCACAGAGTGGAAAGGAAGGGTTGGATTAAACAGCCATTCATCTTTCCAGAAGAGTCATAAAAGGAGGAACTCCATCACTGGCATTTGGTTGTGACTAACGGATTGAGACATCTATCTTTCTCCAAGTATTTAATAGAAAATAAATCTTCCATTTCCTTGGGTTTTCTTGAGTCTTTTCCCAGGGAAATACATCTCATCTTTGGAAACACAAAGGCATAAGTCATATTTCCACAAAATTCCTTCTAACTAAAACAAAGATGTCTTCCAAATTGACATTTCTACAGTAATTTTGTTTTTTTTATGACTCACTGACTTAAGACAATTTGAGGTAAACAGGGAAGATCATGCAAAAAACCTGTATCATTTTCATGGAATCATAGGTTTCTAAGAGATAATGAGGCATCTGTTCATTGCTCCTACTTTGCTCCAGCCGTACCCAAAACCACCCTGGAGTGTGGTAACTTGCAATTTAACTATTTTTAAATATCTTATTAGTATATTGATTACACACACACACACACACACACACACGTATGCACATGCACAGAGAAAAAGAGATGGACAGAGAGAGAAACAGATGGTGTGTGCCAGTGGAACCCATAGCTCTTACTCTGGAATTGAACAGAGAGAAAATGGCTCCCTAACTAGTAGAAACTTCCGATCTCTTAAAACTTACAGCATGGCAGGGGAGATTTTAGCCCAGTATTTTTCCAACTTAACTGATCCTTTGAATGTTCTAGCCCAGTGTTTTTCAACTTAACTGATCATATGAATCACTTGGGATGTTTGTTCAAGAGATTACTAGTTTATCTTCCAAGCTGATTTTGATTCTATGGGTCAGAAGTGGGTTGCTGGGTTTCTTCTTGGGCAATTTTAGGAACTATCGTTTTGTATTATCTTTAGGGATCCAGATAAAAATTCAAGAAATTAAGTCACACAGCTAGCAGAACTTAGAACCCATCATCCCAACTAATATTCATTTCTTTGCACTTCTCTTAATAAAGGGGGGGAAAAACTAATCTTTCCTATTTGGGTGTATGCATCCATTGTTGCACTTTATAACCTGACATTGTACTTAGTTTAACTGATATCATATTATTTCCATGACTATTCTTTTGGTATTTAACAAAAAGTTAAGTATATCAAAATAATATGGTATATAACTTTGGTTAAATGCCAAAGTTACCATTGTTATATAACCATTACCATACTTTTTGGTATGGTAACGAAAATAATAATCATCACATCATTTAAAAAGCTTTCCTGTTAGTCCCAGATTCTGGGCCCAGCTAGATTCCTAGAAAGTAATGTTTCCTAAAGTCAAAAAATAAGAGATTACTGATTCATCTTGTACTGATTTGCTATTGCTCCCTAATTGACCTTGGTACTCATAGTAAATGTCATCTATTGAGAACTTGCAAGGAGCACAACCCTATACACTTAAGACAATTATAGACGTCATCTCATTAAATCTCAATGACCCAATTATCTGACTCCCCCTGACCTCCAGTGTTCATTTATTACATCATTATCACTTCATTAAATCCAGCGTTAGCTGCTGACTTCCCCTGACATCCACCACCCATTTATTGGGATCTGTACACCTGTTTATTGCTTAGACTGGGCACGTTTGCCTAACCTCTTAGTCCCAATCATCTCAAGTTTTATGCATACTACCAATTATCTATTTTGATTATGCCTTTAGATTTAAGCTTCAGAAGTCAAGTATAAGCCCTGAAATGTGATGACATCAAGAGTCAAAAAAGAAAAAGCAAAAATTCTGAAAACCAGAAATCTACTAGCCAAGACTTCAGAAGTACTTGTTTTAAAAGTAATATAAATCTGCTATTCATGGGGTCTGGGTCAGATTTTTCTCTCTAGCCAGAAGAATATATCACTCAAAAGGATATGCCTTGTATGGTGACAAGATGTTCTCTGCCATTAAACACTTGTGGCAAGGAAAGTCTCCAGGATTTGCTTACTAAGAGGAGATGGCAAAAGAAGCAAATCTTGCTGAAACCTCCAGAATAAATTTCAGTTAAACCCAAACCCTGAATTTGAAACTAGGTATTAAACAGCAAAGAAAAAAAAAATCTTAAATCCAGCAGACTGACACTTTGGTGTATCTAGTACTATATTATTTCCAAACAATTTGAAAAAAGCTCTGTTGACTAAGCTATATTTAAGGAATAAAGTCATAATAAAGTGTCTAGAAAAAATAAAATCAGATAGAGTCTGTGAATAAAAGGAAAATAGGAGCAGATTCCACCTAGAAATAAACTAGTCTTTCAAAACTGGCTTCAAGGTAAGACATTTGATTTCAAATCCTGTCTCTTCTCTTAAATAGTGTGGCTTGGGCAAGTCACTTGATTACTTTGGGGCTCAGCCTTCCTATCTGCCTAATAGGTAGAATAAAACCTCAAAAGCCGATTTGGACATTCTCTATAAGTTTCTATCACAGTATTTCATGGTAAAAACATGTTTTATAAACATATTTCTTCACAAGAGATATATTCACAAAAGAGATGGTGCCCAACCATTTCATGTAATCATTTTGAGGGTGATGATTCAGGGGCATTCCTCAAGATAACTATGCCAGTTATTTGGTTCACAGCTGTAACTACCTCACCACAAAGTGGAAGAAAGGCAAGTAAGGAGAGAACAGTTGACAATACAAATCCACAGGCCTGGCTGTCATTCTGGGCTTCAGACTTGTCTGGTCTCTTCGGAAAAATCACTTACGTATATGGTATGACTATTGCAATGGTGCTATTGAGATCATTCAGGAAACACCTGTAGCTCAGCTAGTCAGTGACAAATGTGGTGCCAAGCTGATATAGGTATTGCAGAGATGTTCTCTTCACATGCATAGCAGAAATTGCAAATTCTTCAATTACTGTAAAAGTCTTCTTAGGACAAAACCCTCTAACAGCCAGTGACATTTGAGAGGATGAGCTAGCCTATCCCCGAAAGTCAGAGGGTTCACTGAAAGCTCAGTGAAGCCACATCAATCACTTTGAATCCCTTTTGATAAATCTGGATAAAAGAATGTCTCTCAGAAAGAACCATTCCAATTGGAAAAAATCTTAAAGGACAGCAGAAAATAACATTCTTTGTGCATCTCTCATGTACCAAGATCTTACCTTTTTATGTTCATCCTCTTAAAGGCTTTACAAATTAGGCATTAATATTCCCATTCTAAGATAAAGGACTATGATCCAAAGAGAATAAGTTATGTGTCCACTATTTCACAGCAAGTAAGTGACAAAGACAGAATTTGAACTCAATTGTCTTTAAAACCTCTGATATTTTATTCCATCACATTGGACCAAAAAATCATTGGGGAAGTCAGAGAGAGGTCAATCAGAAATCAAGAAATGAATATTTAAAAATTGTGTTTAATTTTATCCAATTTTTTTGCCTTAAATATTAAGGGAGAATTGGTTTCACATAACTGAGTTTTGCCCACAGATAGGAATTTATGTCATATTATACCTACCTATTCTGTTTCCACCCCAAAATGAATAAACTGAAATTTAACTTTGACAGTAGTCAAAGTAAGTGCAGATCCCCAGGTAAGGGCAAAATTCTTCCCAGGACTTCCTGCATTTCAGATGCTAGCCACAGGTTACAGTAGATCCCCTGGCCACCACAGTTTTGACTGACTGGCCACAAATTGGGGGTTCCCACAATCCTGTCAAGTTTGATAATTCATGAGAATGACTCACAGACCTCAGAAAAGCATTATACTTGTGATTACAGTTCTATTATAAAGGATAGCCATAGTGATAAGATTGGGAGGGTCCCAGATGTAAAGCTTCCATACCCTATTTCCACAGAATCAGCATATTATCCTCGAAGCACATCAATAATATGCACCAACCAGAAGGCTACATATGTTAGTTTTTATTGGATTTTCATTACACAAGCATGATTAAGTCATTGGCCACATGATTGAATTAAATTTCCAGTCCTCTCTTTCCTCAGAAGTCAGGCCAATTCGGAGTTCCAACACTCTAATCAACACTATTGGTCTTTCCGGTGGTCCCCTGTTCCAAAATCATACGGGCCTATCATGAGTCATCTTATTAGCATAACAAAGACACTCATCACCTGGGACAGTCTAAGCTTTAGAGTCTCCCTGTCAGAAACCAGGGACAGAGGCCAGGCAAACCTCTTATCATGTAATACCACCTTAACTCATCTGACCCCTCCCAAACTAACTCCCTTCTCTAACACTCCCAGTTCTGTCAGGGACACCACCAACCATCTTTTCATCTTGCCAGGCCTGAAAACCTGAATTGTCTTTGACTGTGCCATTCTTTTCCCCTTCTCAAGTAGGTAACTTTCCCTTCAATTGATTTTCTTCTCAAGATTTCCTAAATTCATCTCTTCACTCCCACTTCCACTCAAGAGTTGAACCCCTGAGGAGCCCAAGTAATTTTTCAACTTCCTGACTGATCCGCCTCTCTCTAGCTTCACCTACTCCAATTCTTTTTGCCCGTAACAGATCAATCTTCCTTAAACATCCTAGAAATCACTTATTTGTTCCTCTAAAAAAATTGTACAAGATTTGTACAAAAATTTGTGCCTTATCTCTGCACCATGAAGTCCTCTATGAAATTAGGTTCTTGCCATGTGCTTAAGGGAGATAAGAAAAATCACTTGAGTTCCAAATGGTCTTAGCAAGGAGGAAAAGCAGTGTGGTAACTGGAATAAGCACCGATTCCAGAGTCCAGAAGGCTTGGGCTTGAATCATGGTTCAACTGCAAGTTACAAATGTCTATATTGTAGAGGATTACATAGTGCAGACATGTAAGTGCCTAGAACGTGTATGATCCACGATATACCTTAGTCGTTATTAGTAAACTCCAGTAGATTTGCCTCCACTGTTCTTATAACCACATTTTTCTGCTTGGCTATCATGGACTTCATGTTCTCCAAATATACACTGTGCTCCAACAGAAAATATAATCTGTAGCTAAATGCATATTTTTCACTCTCACCATATATTTTCTCTAAATTCTCCCTTTTTATTTAGCCACTCTACTGATTTCCTGCTAAAACAAATTTCCATGAACAGTGGCTTTAACAACTCAGTTTTTCTCCAAAATCATACTTTTGTTATTTCAACCAGTTATTCTTGATTAACACTGACAATTTCATACAAGTTCTTAAAAATACAACTTATTTTCTATGGCAAATAACATTATGAAACACTACATTTTTTTTTCCTTACAATTTTGAGGTCAGAAGCCCAAAATGGGCCTTACTGGGTTAGAATCATGTTGGCCCAAATGTATTCATTCTGGTTACTCTCTCTAGGTAGTAATCTGTTTCCTGACCTTCAGCTTCTAGAGACCACCTGCATTTCTAGAATTCACTTTCCATCTTCAAAGTCAGTAATATTGGGCCAAGTCCTTCTGAGGCCACTAACTCTGATTTGCTCATTGCTTTCTCCCTCTTTCATTAAGGACCCAGGTGATTACATTGGGTCCACCTGGATAATCCAAGCTAGTTTCCCACTTTAAGTCAGCTGATTCACAGCCTTCATTCCATTTGCAATCTTACTTCCTCTTTTTCATGGAAGGTAACATATTCAAAGGTCACAGGGTATAGGATGTGGACATCTTGGGTCAGGGAGAACATTATTCTCCCTGCCACAGGCCAAGTTTTGGCAATGCTTCACCTATGAAGCTTTCCCTGATGATTCTCATCTGTATTGTTCTCATTCCACTAATCTAGTAGTTTTCAACCTTAATTGTAACATGGAGTCACCTGGGGCACATTTTTAAAATGCTTGGGTCTCATTCATCAGAGATATGATATTAGTCTGTTTTCATTCTGCTAAGACATTCCCAAGACTGGGTAATTTATAAAGAAAAAGAGATTTAATAGACTCACGGTTCCATGTTGCTGGGGAGGCCTTACAATCACGACAGAAGGCAAATACCATATTTTACGCGGCCGCAGGCAAGAGCGAATGAGAACAAAATGAAAGGGGTGTCCCCTTATAAAACCATCAGATCTCGTGAAACTTACTCACTACCACGAGAACAGTATGGAGGAAACCGCCCCCATGATTCAATTATCTCCCACTGGGTCCCTCCCATATCACATGGGAATTATGGGAGCTAAAATTCAAGATGAGATTTGGATAGGCACACAGCCAAATCATATCAGATATGGATTAAATTGGTTCATGATATGACCTGAGCAAAGGATTTTTTTTTCAAAGCTCTCCCAACAGTTCTATTATGCAGGCAAGACTGAGAACCACTGTTCTTTTGAATTTTTGTAATTTCATCTTAACTGTCACGGCATAGAGGAGATATAAAGTGATGATTAACCGGGAAGTTCTGCAGTCTACCTCCCTGTATTCAGATCTCCCAGCTTCACTTCTAACTAGTGGTCAGGTGCTGAGTGAGTTAAACAATTGCTTGGTGCCTCTCTTTCTTCATTTTTAAACCCAGAAGAAGAATAATGACTCAGAGTTGAGAGGATTAAATGAGACAATGTATGGTAAATGTATTCTGCATGGCACATGGCTCAGAACATGCTCTCAACAAACATTTGCTGTAGAAGTGTTTTATGGCCACTTGCCTTGTCTTTGAAACTCACCTAGAAGATTTGCCTGGGCATTACCAATTTCTTTCTTTCTTTGGTTCTCAAAAAAACAAAACAAACAAACAAAAAACCACTTATTTGATAAATAGGAAATAAACAAGGTGGCCAGACAACAGGCTTACTGCACTTTGAGCCAAAAATCTTGTTTTATTTTACTTTTAGAATAGTTTTGTCATATTTTTGCTTCCTGAGTGTCTGCAACCAGTTTAACCTGCATATGTGTTAGAATCATTTTTGAAAGTTTTTGAAAATACAAGGTCTAGGGCCCACTCCACCCCCCAGGAATAAAGATTCCACTGGGGGCCACACATTTTTACCTTTTAAGCTTTCTGGATAATTACAATGCACAGCAAGGGGTGAGAATCTCACACCTGGGCTAAATGGCTACAGCTGTTCACATTCCTTCTAAGGAAGCTGATCATTTATGTCTGGGAAGGCTATTGTCAGGTCTATTGATCGAGCGAGTAATACAAGAAAAGAAAGGAAAAAGAAGAGATGTAAAAGGGGAAACCAGAGACAGAGGAAGCAAGGTGAGAAAGATGATGAAGTACAGCTAAAAGGTGTCTCCAGACTCCTTGCTGGCACTCACATTAAATACTCTGCTCCATCCCAACTGAATCATTAAGGAGGGATGGAAACCCTTCAAGAGAATCTCAGTAGAGAAGTGGTATTCCGTGCCCTACCCAGAGTACATACTCAAAATATATTTCAGCCAGTCTGAAATACTGCAGCAGCAAATACTTTTCTGTGACTGCTCAGGTAGTGTTAGAGGAGGCATTACAAAAAAGATGAAGCTGAATGGTTAGACCTATTCCTTAACTCCAGAGAGGAAATTCCTTGCTCATCCTGGGTAGCACCCAGGTCACAATGCAATAAACGTGAGTCAGAAGAGCCAATTACTCAAGAAGTTGCCCAATTTCCTTCCATCTGGTGGTGGAAAGAGGCTCTAAGTAACCTCAAAATGACTCCCAGGCATCTATTACCAGGCAGGCAACAGCGTTAGGCAGGTGGCCGCAGCACAAAGAACTTTTCTATCTACTGCAAAAATATCCATAACAAAAACTACCATAACTTGCATTTGTACCTATTTTTAATTCATAAAATCCTTTCCCACTTATGATCTTACCTAATTTGTTTTCTTTTAGGGAAAACAAACCCTTGTAAGATACATGTGGGTCAAATGTATCTTAGATGAAGTCTCAGGCAGTGAATGACTGAGTCGCGGAAATAAAAGCTTCTGATCTTTTCTGCTTTCTGGATGTGCCCCTTTCCTTGGAAGAAAAACGTATAATTAGTTATGGCATAGACGATTACAAAATAAATGATAAGTATTTAAAAAACAACGCATTGTCAGGGTGCTGAAAATCATCATCAGTGAGGTTCCATATAAGAAAATGTCCTAGAGAAATGGGAATCTAATATCAGCAGTATCGACGAGCAAAAGGAGATTATATATACCACGATACCCATACTATTAGAGTGAACGAGAAATCTCATATGCTAAATGTTACTGTATTGAAAGTCAGATACTTTGTTAATAACGGCTCCTGATGATTAAATATCTGAAAAGAAGAACAAGATTCTTGACATGCATTTACCAATTATTCCAACAAACTCCCTCTAAGATAGTTAATTATTGCAAGATTATTCTCAGTTTATGGACAAGGAAACAGGCCCACCAGGCCAGTGTCCCGTAGCTGGTGGATGGCAGAGCTATGATTCAGAGCCGGGTCTCTTTGACTCCAGAGCTCAGGCTTTTTCCACTGCCCTATGCCATCTCCTCGCAGCCCATAATTAAACAAAATAATATGCTCTTCACAAATGAAAAGATCTCACGCATGAAAGTGACGAGACAACTTTTAGTTGACGAGCTTCCAAATACGCTGCGGATCCTTTTTCTGGAAACCGCATTTGGCATAAGGGGACCAAAGTCCAGACAGTTCCGATGACGTAACTCAAGGTCTCCGTGGATGTTGGCCTGGAGTCGGAAATAGCTCCAGGCTCTCCCGTCCTGGCGTCTCAGTTGCCTCCCCTCTCAGCCAAGCTCAGACTGCCCACGGGACTTTGCAAGTGGGTGAGGCGGCAGCATTCATGGGGCTTGAGACAAGGTACATTGTGATCTCTTTCCCCATCCCAGTAACTATTTCTGCTGCCTTCCCTCTCTCTGGAGCTTATTCTCAGCTTTGTAGGACATCATGTTTGTTTGTTTTGTCTTCAGCTTTAAAAAGATCTCTTAACAACAGCTTAAGACTTTTATAAAATTACCTATCATCACTTAGAACAATCCACAGAGCTGCTGAAAAGAAATAAGGCTCTAAGACGTGGTCCTTAGGACCAGATTATAAGTGTAATCTGGCTTTGCATTAAAATCTTTCTCATGGTGTTTCTCCCCACCTTCATTTCCATCCAACTTGTTTAAAACAAAGTGTATCTTTCTTCAAGCCTAAAAGTCAGTCAACAATATGACCAAGGGTGTATCACACCCAAGCAGCTTTACCTGGGAGTCCTAGGATTTCTGCAATTGTGGTTTCTAAGTGTGTTCTCATCTTCCCTAACTCTTCCTCAGTCTTTTGTCTTGTCTTCCTTACGTCTTGCCCTTTCTCTACCAGGATTTAGTTTTTGTAAAAAGGAAACTGTACAAAGCAGTAAGAGGAGATATTGGAATTAAAATCAAAGATCTGAGCCCAAATTTATCCTCTTTTACCTGGCTTAGCTGACTGTGGACAAGGTACCTGACTCTGTGAACCTCCTTTTCTCCTATATAAACTGGAGACCATAGTAATACTTGCCCTACTTATCTCACAGACCTATAGTAAGGATCAGAGTAGATGAATGGGAAGTCCATAAAATGCCCAGAAGTGTTAGTTCATTCACTGGCCACTAATGACCAGCTACTGTGCTCCCCACAGGATACTACAATTAATAAGATAAAGCATCCCTTTTCACAGAGCAAAACTTTAATGGGAGAGGCAGAACTGGAAGAAAATTATGACATGTTACGATGTTAACGCAGTAATGAGTGGACTGTCTTGGGGGCCTGAAGGAAAAAGCCTGGCTGAGATTTGGGGATATAACATGCCAGACAATTCCAGAAAGAATCTGCAGAGGAAGTCAGGTTTGATCTGGGCATGAGGGTTGAATGGACATTTTCAGAAAAGACAGGAGGAAAGTGCACCTCAGGAAGAAAGGTCAGCACACATAAAGAGCCTCTTGTGCTAACAGAAATTTTGTGTTTTAAGTGCTGGGGGTACAACCTGCAGCTTTCAGAGGAAATGAAGTAATCAGTGTTTTAGGAAAATCATTTTAGAGGCAGTGGGGTAAGAAAACTATGAGAAAAATTAGATTTAGAGATTATTACTCATATGAACCTAAATAGACATTGTATATGAATTGAGCTGAGAGTTTAGTTGTCCTCTGCACAAAGAACAGAAAGTGAATCCTTAAGCAAGGCTGAGAACGGGAAAGGGGCATTGGCCTTTATTCCACAGTGAGGCAACACCCCTGAGTAGGATAAAAGGTCTCTCAAGGGAGTGGCGAATCCTCTTGTCAATAACCCTGAAAAGGAGATGATGCCAGAAAAGGAAATGAATCCCCAAATGGTAATTCTCATCTCTAAGCTTAGACTCAAAGGAGTCTATATAAGTTCAAGGACATTTTGACTTGTGGCAAAGATGTCTTCTGACAAAGAAAGACAGTCCGGCAGGGAGGCAAGGAGGTCCCTGAAAGGCACTCCAGAAGCGCACACCTAGGGCTATCGCAGCCGAGATTCTCCATATTAAATAGCAGCTGCACTTTCCTCTGATTTTAATCCCGTCTTCTTATTCCTGAGCCATCAGCCATGTCAAATTAGATGTTATTAAGTGGTCTCAGCTGTGTCGTAGTGAAATAAAGCTTGCCCAGGCTGGGGCACAGTGATAAAGAGAAAACCAGTGAATAATAGTTAGCATGTATTGAGGGTTTTATATGTGCCAACAATAATCTTGTGTTAACATGATTTTTTCAACAATCTTGAGATTATAGAACTCTAGTTATTCTTATTGTACAGGTAAGGAATCAGAGGTTTAGAGTGATTCAATGACTTGCCCAAATCACATAGTTGATATGTGGCATTCCATCTCCAGAGACAATTCTCTTTATTGCCACCCTGAGTGCCTCCCAGCTTAGGTTCAGTAAGGGCAGAATTTGGCTTCCAGCTTAGGCTCCAAAAGGCCAGCTTCAATCTAAGGGGGAGATGTCCCCACTGGTGCGTGGAGTGGATGCCAGGAAGACCGGCCGCATTGCTGGGAGCCATATGAGGATGGAGCAGCCACTGGGGATCCATTGCTGAATGATGAAAAGTGTAAGCAACAACCCACATTAACATCGAACATGGCCTGGGGCTTCTCTGAGAGCCACTAAAGAAGTCAGAGAACCAAGCTCCTGCTAATAATAATGAGTGGAATTAAGCCAGCAGAATTTAGCCTAACTAATGTGGCTCTCTTTGTGTCTACAAGCTGGCAAGGTCCAAGGGACATCCTGAATGCCATTATATGACAATTAAGTATGTAAAAGTGAACAGAGAAGAAGAGGAAAATATCAAGAAATTACAAACTGGCCCATAATCGAATTTCGAACATGAAAATTCACGAGAAGGAACTTTATTCCACATAGGCCTAAACAAATTACACGCTAATAGCATGCTGTTTTTAGAGCCCTTCGACTTTATCTGCTGTTCTATTATCAACTCTGCTGTTACTAATGGATTTTTCTTGTGGAACTCAATACTTGGCAGAGCAAAGAAGAAACTGGCAGCAGCATCACAAATTCCCTTAAAGGCAAATAGTATTAATGTTTACCCTAGGGGCATCAAAGGCCTGCCATCACCTTCAAAACCAGTTTCAAAGGAGCTGTATGAAGTCTTACCCAAGGAGGCGTCTCTCATGGTGGAGCTTCTCGATTTCTAAAACCCCTATAGAACGTTTCACAGCTCATAAACAACCCCGCCATCAGAACCTTTCTAAATAAGGCAACTGAGTGTTAAGATCCTTGCCACTCGCAATTGGAAATCAAAATCAGCAGCAGGAACAGCAACATTGGAAAGCTTGTTACAAGCACAGAATCATAGGCCCCAACCAGGATATAATAAATTAGGAACTCTGTTTTAACAAGATCCCCAGGTGATTTGTGTGCATGTTAAAATTAAGAAGCATAGCTTAAGATTGCTTGAGGGATCTAAATATTAGCCACAGCATAGGATATAGAATCCGTGTTATAGCATTCACCCAAGTATGGGTTTGTACCTCCCAATCAATTAATAAATCCATTAACTATTGACCTCTCAACATGTGTGCCACTCACTCTGCTAAGCACTCGCTGGTGAAACAAAAAGAAATGAGTCAGGATGTGATTCCCGGTGAGAGGAAGTTTACCATTGCTGTTAAAAAAGAAAATATATATGTGCTCAGAATGACCTTTTGCAAAAGTAAATCAGACCTCATCTGCCCTACATTAAATAACTAGGGAACATAAGAGGCCTCTTAACAGCCTGAAACATACCTTCCTCCCCAGGCTGATTCATGGGCACCATCTCCTTCCCAATGCTATGCTCCAGCCTCACGGGACACAGAGGTCCTTACATGTGCAGAATTCATTCTCATCTCCATGCCTTGCATAATCCTTGCAAAACAATTCAGCCCTTTTCTGCCTTTACTCATTTTTTATGAGAACTCAATTTAACTTTTAAGACTAACTTTAGCATCATCTTTCTCAGGAGGCTTTTCTTGGGCTTCAAATTCGAGAGAATTATTGCTCGCCTTGTGTGTTCCCATTGCAAATTCTGTTTGAGAATGTATCCTAGCTACAAAGCCACCCAGGAAATGTCTGATGGAATAAAATATAAATGGTATGCGAAACAGGTGTAAATTAGTGACATAAATGATGAACATCACAGTCTCCACTTCAGACATATCTAAAAGCCTGGCCCCAGAGTATAAGTGCTCTAATCTTACTCAGGTACCTCTTAGAGTTGCTGGCTGAGTCCAGTGCGAGTTGAAGGCTCAAGTCTGTGTTTGGAATGTCCTTTCTCACCCCCTTCATTTGAGAAACTCCTGAGTCCTTTATATCTCATCTCAAATCCACCATCTTCTAAGAAGCTTCCTGCCTTTCCCAAGAGTGAGTTGGTTCTTTCCATCTCTGTGTTGCAACCTCACTTTATGCCTATCTAAAATGTTGTCTGGTTTTGTATATTTCTGCCTATCCCTTCCACCTGACTGTCAGGTTTTCCAGGACAGATTCCTATCTCATAAGGCAGGAGTAGAATTAACAGCATTTTATTGATGTCTGTATTCTCAGTGTTCTACAAATGTTGGCACAAAATAGACCAGCACTTCCCAATCATTGCTAGCTAATCATTAGAATCAACCACGTAATACTTAAAATTCCATATTCCTGCATTTTATCTCAAAACATCCTGCTTCTGTAAGTCTAGGATTGGGCTTAGCCATCTGTATTTTTCAAATGTCCCCCAAATAATTCTGGTATGCAAGTAAGATTTTAAAACCCTGCATTAGGTTCCTTCTAAAGTTTGTTGGTGAAGGAATTACTCCTCCTATATTTCTGAGCATAAATCACTTTTCTGGATAAACCTGAGGTAACTTGTCAGCATATTCTGCTTGATTAGACTGTCTTAGTCCTTTCTGGTTGGATATACATATTTATACCCACATCCTGGCATTAATACAATGATAGCAAGTAGTATATACACTTACGGGCTCTATTGTGTGTGGCCATCTTTATATGTTATCACAGGCAGAGACAGAGGAAAGGTAATTGGTGTATAATTGGGATAGAACCATGGCAGAGGCCCCTTCACATAGATTCACTCTTCCCTTGCCCCATGTTCCCAAGGCATTATACCCATACCTTCACAACATCATTTCTTCCCTTTCCTGGGGTGAACATATCTGCTTTCCAGCTAGGCTGTGCTAAATTCCTTAAAGGCAGGGATATTCTCTTCAGTACTGAAATCTTAAACCTTAGACCAGGTGCCTGCCACAGAGTAAGTGCTCAGCCCATGTTTAGCGATTGACTGACCCCATTCAGACCGACTGACTGAATGAATAAATTAGAGGATTTGGATAGACAGAAGAAAGACAGTCCTGCAGGAGTGGGGGCTTAGAAACAAGATGTCCACTGGTCTAAAAAAGAGAATGAGGCTGGTGTGGTGGCTCACGCCTGTAATCCCAGCACTTTGGGAGGTCAAGGCAGGCAGATCATTTGAGGTCAGGAGTTTGAGAACAGCCTGGCCAACATGGAGAAACCCCGTCTCTACCAAATATACAAAAATTAGCTGGGCATGGTGGTGCCTGCCTATACTCCCAGCTACTCCTGGCTGAGGCAACCGGGAGGCAGAGGTTGCAGTGAGCCAAGATTGAGCCATTACATTCCAGGCTAGGCAACAGAGACTCAGTCTGAAAAGAGGGTGGAGGGTGGAGGAGTGGGGGGTGGGGAGAAAGAGAGAGAGAGAGAATGAGCCTGGTATATGTGGTATACGCACAGGACCAAGAGAAATGAGTTTTTGAAAAAAGTTGCTGCTTTTTGGAGAAATTTGAGGCCTATGAGGTTAGTTTTCATGTAATTTCTAACAATGGACTGCTGAACTGGGCAGGAAGAAACTCTCTTCTGGGTTCAAAGCAGTATATTCTTATTTCTAACTCTGCCATGAAATCACTATGTTGCTCACAATAAAGTGAAGGGAGAACACGAAAGGAAAATTAATTTAGTATCTGTTACATGCCTGGTGCTTCGCACATCCTGTCTGCCTGAATCCCAACAACAGCTTCCTGTGCTAATACTTCCACTTTGCGGGAGATGGAAATCAAAGCGAAAGTTTAAATGACTCTTAAAACTTACGGTTCTCCCTGCATACATTGCTGCTTCCATTCATTTAAGCTATCTGGGCCTCAGTTTCTGTACTTGGAAATGATTGAATTCTGCTGGATTATTTCATAGGTGCTTTTAGTTCTAAAATCAATAGGCTTATCTTTGCAATAAAGTTTTTCAACTCAAAATCAACTTCCTTTGAAGCCTATTACTTAGTACAGTACTATGCACCGTTCAATAATTGCTTGTTGAATGTGAGAAATGAGGTTAATTGGGTAGACAGCCTGGGAGATAAAAACAGTATAACATTTTGCTCTAGTTAAAAAAGATTTGCTCACAGTTCCCAAGCAAACCATGCAAATTCCTGTTTCTTCCCTTTTGCCTGTGACATGCTCTCCACTTATCAAAATGCTACTTTTGAAAGTTAGTTCAATTGTCCTCCTCCATGCAGCCTTCTGTGGCTCCCAATGAGCCAATCGCTAAGCTAAGAAGAATGGAATTATTTCAACTGACCTACATCTTTAAATGATTCATAATGAGGGAAGAGTAGAATAGATGATGAAAGGCAACTTCAATGTCCAATATATTTCCTGATGGGGAATTAAAGGAAGAACTGTCCAAAATTGCTCTTTCCTACAATCGTTGGGCTTCAAAGAACCCCATGGATGCCTTAGAAATAAAGTGACTATATCTATATTTAAAGTCAACATCACCTCTAGCTTTCAAGCTTCTTCATAGATTTTTCATAACCAACTTCTGCTTTTCTGTTAGATACCATTAAATCTGAATGTACTCAGTCTTGTCTGCATGGAAAATATCTCTTTGCTGGGATAGTGGTGGAATATTACTGAACAGAACTGACCTTATTCATTATATCTAGGCCTATGGAGATCCTGTAAGAGTCAGGTCACTATCTGTGTAAGCAGAGCCAAAACGTTTCATCTCTTTCATGCATCTCTGTTTGTTCCCAGCAAAACCAGATGGAATTAGCATTATGCAAGCACAATCACAAATCAAATGCTTATCCCATATATACACACATATTATGATCCCTGACATTCAACACAGATGTCTAAAGAATATGTTAAACCTTCTGGATCACTCTGCTATAGACCGTAGTGAACTACTGCTCCTGGAAGTTTTAAAATCACACGGTAACTTTTTGTCCTTTGAAAGCTATCATTTAATATTTGCTCAACTTTTTTATCCCTAACACCTGTCATATTGAAAAAATGAGTCATTCAGTAAATATTTGCTGACTGAATACAAAAGTCAATGGTTTAATCTCATTTTATTTTCTTTATTTCCTCCCCTAATGCTACTGAAAATGTGTCATCCATATAGTAAACATGTTAATTTAACACTGGAAAATCTGAGTCATAAAGTGGAAGAAACCTCTGTCCTCTGTCCTTGGCTAATGTTTCTGTAGTAATACTTGCAATTTGTTTGTTTTTACATGCATCTCTCCCCTACTGAACATGTGTTTTTTTAAGGGAGGTGACTGTGTCTTATTCATCTCTATCACAAACATGTATTACAGAGTCCAGCATGTAATAAGTTTAGTAGATGTTTCTTAAATTAGTGAGTAAATATGTTTATAAAATGATCGATGTGCCTGCATTGACTTCCTGCTCCCTCTTCATCCCTTAGTGTCTGAGTCCATTGAGGCTGTTATAATAAAGTACCATAGAATGGGTGGCACGTAAACAACAGAAATTTATTTCTCAGAGTTCTGAAGCTGGAAGTCCAAGATCAGGGCACCAGCATGGTCGGGCTCTGCTAAGGGCCCTCTCTTGGTTGTAGACTTCTCAGTTTATTCCCATATGGCAGAGAGGGCAAGGATTCTCTTCTGTAAGGGCACTAAACCCATTACTCATGACATAATCACCTCTCAAAGACCCCCATCCTAATGCCATTACATTGGAGGTTAGGATTTCAACATCTGAATTATGAGAGGACACAAACATTGTCTACGATATCTAGTTATTTTAGAATTTGAAGTTACTTTCTTGCCATATTTAGACATGCAGCTTGTGGGAAAATTAAAAGTACATCCTTTTATAAAAAGTCAGAGACTCCTGTTATAAATAATTTTTAAATGTTTTTTAAATTGCTAAATTGTAATCATTGAAGGAATATTGGAAATCTTTCAAATGTAAATAACATATTGAGAAATCTGCCTAGCAATAATATGAAATTAGTATGATCTTTTTAATTAAGTATATGTATGATACATTAGAAATGAAGACTTAGAATATATGAACAGGCATTATTCAACAGAAATTAAAACAAAAAAAAATCAGCACACAGAAAAGCTTTCAAGCATGTATTGGTATAGACTGTGGGAATATTAAGGCTCTCATGCCTGTTGTTAGGAGTGCAGGCTGATGACACTCTGAACAGCCACCTGGCATTAATGGCCATATATGTATATATCATATAACCCCAAGATCCTAAATGAATAACCCCCAAATATTTGATACACTGTACATAGGAGCAAATAAGAAAATCTGATGAGGAGTTAGAGGCAACTTAGGTCTTCACCCAAGTAATGCCAGGTGACAGAAATTTTTTGTCTACATTGTCTACATATTCCTTCGACAAATATACATTCACATTCAGAAGTCTATTCACTGTTGCCATGTTTGGGAGATTTAAAATGACATTGTTTCCAATTCTCTGCTGAAATTTCATTCTCTCCTTTAATTCTTTGGGTGTTGTAGCAATGCTTCTGGGGACCCTGTGGATCTCTATCTGTTTCCTATTGTTTCTATTATTGTTTCTTTCTGTGGTCATGTCTCCTCATTTGCCTGTTGTTTTTGGTTTTGGTTTTGTTTGGTTGGTCTTTGTGGTTGGAACTTTGTATTTGTAAAATTGTTTCTAAAAATAAAATGAATGCTTGTTGTTATCTTTTCCAGAGAAGATTTGCCTTTGTTTTCACTAGCAGCTCCTAGCAAACCTGGATTATCTCAATCCAGTTTCAGGAATGAAGAGGATGTGAAGTTGAGCTGCAGCTCTTTTTGAAGACTGGCCAATTGGGATTCATTTCCCTTAAGGTTCATCCCCTTGGAGTACCAGCCTAAAGTCAGTGGAGTCAACAGGGCTCTTCTCAGAGGGCCCATGACTTTCTCTATATGAAATTGTCACAAAATCCTTAGCACCTCACCGCCTAGGTAAAAGCAGCCTCAAATGCTGGACTCATAGTCATGGATTTCTATTTCCATCAGCTCCTGACCAGGTAATTTCTCGCTCTTTTTAGCCCTCTAAGATCTTCCGGCAGCCTTCTTTTAAAAATAACATTTATCAAGGGTTTTTGGTTATCCTAATGGAAATTTGGTCCCTATTATCTAGTCCAACATGTACAAAAAACAAAATTAAAAAAAATCTTACATGCTTATCAATAAATAAATTGTAGTACATTTATGCAATGAAATACATTATGGCACATTAATAGTTAAATAACATGGCTAAATAGCTATGATGTTAAGTAAATTATGATACATTTTTATAATAGTACATTGTTGATCTGTAAAAAGGATAGTATAATCTTAAGATATATTGTTTAGTGAAAAAGCAAGTTACAAAACAGTGGGCATTGTATATTAGCATTAAGGCCAAAAACATCTCTAGAAGAATTGAAACAATTTAATACTCAGTTGCTTTGTGGGAGAGAAAGTGTATTAGTCTGTTCTCACACTGCTTTAAAGAAATTACCTGAGACTGTAATTTATAAAGAAAAGAGGTTGAATTGGCTCACGGTTCTGCAGGCTGTATAGGGAGCATAACAGCTTCTGCTTCTGGGGAGGCTTCATGGAGCTGTCAATCATGGCAGAAGGCAAACAGGGAGTGAAGTATCTTAGACATGGCAGGAGTTGCAGTAAGAGATGGAGGTGCTACACACTTTTAAACAACCAGATCTCATGAGAACTCACTCACTTGGTGGGGTCATGAGAACCGCACCAAGGAAATGGTATGCTAAACCATTCATGAAGGACCACCCCCATGATCCAATCAACTCTCACCAGGCCGCACCTCCAACACTGAGGATTATGATTTGATATGAGATTTGGTGAAGACACATATCCAAGTCATATCAAAAGTGTGTAGTCAAAGCATAGAAATGAAAAGAAAATCTTTCACTTTAACATTTTGTACATTTGAATTTTGGAATAAGTAATATATTAATTGTTCAATATAAAAGCAATGGAAATAAACAATAAATGCCAAGAATAATGGATAAAAGTATTTGTATGAATACAGTGATCACTGTAGTATTTATATTAGCAAACAAAAGCAACCTAAATACTCAACTGTAAGAATATGGTTAATTATAACAAGTGCAAATGATGGCATACTCTAGGGAAGGTAGTGGGAAAGTGGCGATAATTAATGGTTACAATAAAACAGAAAGAATAGGACCTAGTATTTGATAACACAGCAGGGTGACTATAGTCAATAATAATTTAATTGTGTGTGTGTGTGTATATATATATATATATATATATATATATATATATATATATATATATATTTTTTTTTTTTTTTTTGAGATGGAGTTTCGCTCTTGTTACCCAGGCTGGAGTGCAATGGTGCGATCTCGGCTCACCGCAAGCTCCGCCTCCTGGGTTCAGGCAATTCTCCTGCCTCAGCCTCCCGAGTAGCTGGGATTACAGGCACGCGCCACCATGCCCAGCTAATTATTTGTATCTTTAGTAGAGACGGGGTTTCACCATGTTGACCAGGATGGTCTCGATCTTTTGACCTCGTGATCCACCCACCTCAGCCTCCCTAATTGTATATTTTAAAATACCTAAGAGTGCATTTGGATTGTTTGTAACACAGTGGATAAATGCTTGCATTGATGAATACCCCATCTGTTGTATGTCTGTATCAACATATCTCACATACCCATAAATATATCTACCTATTATGTACCCACAAAATAAAATATAAAAATAACAAATACATATGAAAGTTATATAGAAACATGAATGCACTACTTTCTTATTGCTACAAACTACCACAAACTTAGCAGTAAACATCATTTACTTTCCCATAGGTCAGAAGTCCCTGCTAGGTCCTCTTTGTAGGATCTTACTAGGCTGAAATCAAATTGTCAGCTGAGCTGAAGTTCTCATCTTAGAATTCTGTCTACTTCAGTGGAAAAGGCATTTGTTTAAAGAAAGAAAAAACTGATAACCCTTAAACATATGCAAATGTATTCAATCTTACTAGTAAGAGTTAATTACCAGTTCTGTCAGACACACACAAAAACCTTTAAATTTGGCAACACACTGTATTGTCAAGACGCAGAGAAACAGCCTTCTTATTATTATTGAAACTTACACTAAAATGTTGCAAACAGCAATGTAAATAGACTATGATAATGTATGTATAATCTCTCTGTATAGACAATTTTATATATATATATGTGAAAGAGATTAGAAGAGAATATGTAAAAATTATAATAGTATTATAAGATATAATTTGTGTGACTTAATTTTTCCTTAATTTTAAGGTTTTTAAGTAAGATTACTATTTTCTGGTATATTAAAATTATAAATATAAAGAGAAAGAACAGTAACTTTTTCTACCTCTTTTTTTTCCTTACCATAGCACAAAGAAATAGGTAGATTATCTGAGGGCCCCCATATTACTGTTAGTTGCTGGTATTGCTAAGATTAGGTACACATCTGCAAACCTCTTGTACTTTGCATGCCTTGCTCTCTATTCTCTTGTTAGAAACCTCCAGGAATACAAGAGCAAGACAATTATGAAATACATGTTACTCAGTACTCAATGCTTGCTAGACACATTTAAGATGAAGTTAATCCTCACAACAATCCTATAGGTTAAGCATCATTTCATAATCTCACTGGGTTTTTAATTCCAGTTCTACTCTAGACAAACTCAGAGGCTTGACAAAGATTTAACTCCTCCTTTCTCAGTATTGGCTTTTGTGAAATGGAATAATAGTAGTACCTAAGATATGGCACATACTATCAATATCCTGCCTCTGTCTGGATAGCACTTACCACACCCATGCATGCTCAGCTCTACTTTCAACTGCCAGCACCTTTGGCTGATTGTCTGGAGTTTTCTTTCCTCTTTTTAGGGAATTCCCTCTATTCTTATGTGGGAAAACCTGCAAGTTCTGAAGGAATGAATAACCTTTACCTTCCCCCAACAGCCCTCACCCAGAGAATAACTGGAAAGCAAATGGATAATCTGTGAGCTACCAAGTCCCCTAGGCAAAATAACTGAGGATTAAGTTCTGTTTACAACAGAAGTAATTCTCTTGATTATATACTCTTTTTAAAAACATAAAGTGATGAGAGCATTTAACATAATATCTTCCCTTTTAACAAATTTTAAGTATAATACGGTATTGTTGGCTATATGCACAATGTTGTACACTAGAGCTCTGGAATGTATTAATCTTGAGTAACTGAAACTTTGAATAGCAGCTCCTCATTTTCCCCTCCCCTAAGTCCCTGGAAACCACCATTCTACTCTGCTGCTGAGTTTGCCTCTTTACATACCTCAGAGAGGTAGAATCATACAATATTTGTCTTTTAGGTGGAATCATACAATAATTTTCCTTCTGGGTGATTTTTACTTACACTCAACACCTTCTTGGTTCATCCAAGTTGCTGCATATTGCAGAATTTCCTTTTTTTGAAGGCTGAATAATATTATACTCTATATACATACCACATTTTCTTTACTCATTTATTGATGGACATTTAGAATGTTTCCATATCTTGCCTATATAAATAGTACTGCAATAAATATAGGATGGTTAATATCATTAGAAGACCCTCATTTCAATTCTTTTAGAAACATACCCAGATATGGGATTGATGGGTTAAATGGTAGTCCTATTTTTAATTTTTTGACAGACATCCATCCTGCTTTCTATGTTATGCTATTTGTGTTTCTACCAACTGTAGAACAAGGTAGGTACCAATTTCTTCACAGCCTCCCCAATACCTGTTTTATTGTGGTTTTGATACAAACCATCCTAAGAAGTGATATGGTAATGAGGTGATATCTCATTGTGGTTTCCATTTGCATTTTTCTGATGATTAATTATGATGAGCATGTTTTAAATATACCTGTTGGCCATTTTTCTGTCCTCTTTGGAAAAATATCTATTCAAATCTCTAGCCCACTTTAAATTGATTTATTAGGTTTGAGGTGTAGAAGTTCCTTATATATTTGAGAAATATATGGTTAAAAATATTTCCCCTTATCATACGTTGCCTTTTCATTCTGTTGATCATATCTTTGCTGTGTAGAAGCATATTGGTTTGATGCAGTCCCACTTGTCTCATTTTGTTTTTGTTGCCTGTGCTTTTGGTGTCATATGCATGAGTTAATTGCCAAAAACAATGCTGTGGAAATTTCTCCTATGTTTTCTAATAAATATTTTTTTAAAAAACTTTTATTTTAGGCTCGTGGGTACATGTGAAGGTTTGTTACAAAGGTAAGCGTGTGTCACAGGGGCTTGCTGTACATGTTGTTTCTTTACCCAGTTATTAAACCCAGTACCCAATAGTTATCTTTTCACTCCTCTCCCTCCTCCCACCTTTCCCCTATAAGTAGACCCCAGTGTCTGTTATTTTCTTCTTTGTGTTCATAAGTTCTTGTCATTTTATAACTGAGAATATGTGGCCAGGAAGCATAGGAAAAAAAGCACCAACATCACTGATCAGTAGAGAAATGCAAATCAGCACCACAGTGTGATGTCATCTCACCCTAGCCAGAATGGGCTATTATTAAAAATGGTGAAGCTTGGGTGGGAGAATGGCAAAATCATAATACTTTACAAAAAGTTTATGGGGACAATGCCTCAAAGAAATCTACAGCTTACAAATGGAAAACTCATTTCAAGAAGAGATAAGATGATATTGAAGATGAAGCCTGTAATGACAGATCATCCACATCAATTTTTGGGGAGGTTGTGCAGAAAAGGGAACATTTATACACTGTTGGTGGGTGTATAAACTAGTTCAACAATTGTGGACAGTAGTACAGCAATTACTCAAAGAACTAAAAGCAGAACTACCATTTGACCTAGCAATCCCATTACTGGGTGTATATCCAGAGGAATATAATTTATTCTACTACAAAGACTCATGCACCAATGTTCATCGCAGAACTATTCACAATAGTGAAAACATGGAATAAACCTAAATGTTCCCAAATGACAGACTGGATAAAGAAAAATGTGGCACATACACACCATGGAATACTATGCAACCATGAGAAAGAATGAGATGATGTCTTTTGCAGAAACATGGATAAAGCTTGAGGCCATTATCTTTAGCAAACTAACACAGAAATAGAAAACCAACTAAAATGTTTACAGTTTCAGGTCTTATATTT